>NC_134509.1:29073696-29689529 GCF_027942865.1 Odontesthes bonariensis | reverse complement strand
GACTCCTGAGTCCTGAGTGGCTCCAAAATCAAATAATCTCAATAATAACATGTACCAACTCAGCTGTCAAGCATGTTCTTTTTTTTTTGCCTTCTCTTATTACATAATAGGTGGCTGTAAAATATCACAAAAGTTTCTGGTTTGTCGTATAACCTTCTGGACTTTTAAACATTATTAAAAAAAACATTACAGATACCGTTGTGCCAAGAAAATTGAACCCAATTTACTGGCTTCAGCTCAGGTAAGAGGTGTTGCATCCCCTACCATTGTTTATAATGTGTTTGTGCGTGTCTTATTGTTGGGCAGCCAGGTCAGCTGAAAAAACAAAAAGAAACATCTAGTCAATTTTCAGTGTATCCAGGTGATGTCAAAGGCAGTTTGATAAAAGCCTTCATCAGAAAGGAATGAAGTTCTAATAAAAATGTTTAATAATAGTTTCATCAACAACAGAGAAAAGAGCTGGGCTCAGACAGACAGGGACAGCCAGAGAGAGGCAGAGAGTCTAAAGGGGGTTTGTTGATCTTTGATCACTCTTCTAAAACATGGACCTCTTTCACCTTAAGAATTAAAGTCAACAGCATTGGTGTAGTGCTGAAAAGTGTGTTTGAGTCATTCGAAAGTGACACACTGTCCAGACTCTGTGAGAGAATCTAAAGAGTCAGAGTATGGGCGAAAACCTCAGATTTCAAATGACAGGAACACCCTGAATGATGATGAAACTATTGACGCAACAGTAGCCCCTCCTCCATTTGACCGTGAAACTTTTTCTGTTTTATCATATTTGAAAGGGTCAGTATTGCAAAACTTGCCAGCCCACACACATGGGTCTCACTCCTGACAGTGCAAGCAATCAGCAACCAGCAAACTGAAGTTTGTCCCAGTTATTGTTTTGGTTCTCTTTGAGACATATTGGGAAGATCATATCTGCATTTGTAGATATGTTGTCAAAGTCTATGTCGAGGTGAAGGGGCCAGATTCTTTTTTTACCTCTTCACCATTCTAATTTTGTTATCCTTGGTTTACAAGGTATGGAACATATCTACGGTATATGCATATACACACACACAAAAATGCCTAAAGCAAACTATTCTCAATTGCAAGGCATCAAATACTGCTATTTTGTCATTTGTCTGTGTATCTGATAGACTGTGTGCACAAGGTCGCGTTTGGCATCAGTGCTGTGATGCTCTGACAGAGGCAATATTTGAGGTATTGCTTTATGAATAGTTATGGTAAGGTACAAGGAAATCATTTTGCTTTATAATTGCTTTATGAATGAGAAACAAACTCTTCATAGGTTTGGCAGCAGAATATATTGCAAATCTTTAATCTTGGAGACCAGAGTGTCATACTCTGGTTTTGACTCTGGCTCTTGCCCTGTTTTGGTTGTTTTCTTTTCGTTTGTTTCTGGGTTTCTTTTTCCCTTCTCTCCTTTGCCTGCAGAGGGTGTGCATGTGGGAGGCAGAGCTGACATGCCTGTTTGGAGCTTCACGAGGCACACCTGTTCCTGATCGGCGCAATCAACAACCCTTCTTAAGGAGTTTCTGGTGTGCGCGCCGATGCTGGATTATTCACCTACCTATGGTACAAGTTTATTGAGTAACGCATGGATTCTCGAGTACCATTTAGTCAATTTTAAATAGTATTCTCTTTTTCCTCAGCACGGCTGCCTTGTGACTACTGCCTGGGCCTGCTCTGCTCTTCCCTCGCCTCTGCTCCAACACCCAGCCTAAGCTCTACTCTTTTTGTAGAGTCTCTTTTGGTTATATTTTTGGACTAAAATAAATCCTTTTATTTTTTCCCCACTTCGGCTCTGTGCGTCCCTTGGATCCGCATATAACCGTTCGTGACAAAGAGGTCCGTTTCACAAAGCAGGTTTAGTGAAAACTCAGAGTTTATTAACCCTGAAATGAAGGAAACTCTGAGTTTTCCGTTTCACAAAGGGAGGTAACTCAAACCCGAGAAAGTTAACCTCTCGGTCAGTTACCGTGGTAACAGACTCTCTGAACCTAACCTGGTCGGGACCAGGTTTTATTCAAGAAACCTTGAGTTTCTTTCTGTCTCCGCCCTCTTTCAGCCACACACGCCATTTGATTTCCTCATTCATTCAGTCAGCAGAGCGTCGGAGATGGTTATCAGACCGCGCATAGATTTTTTAGCATTTACAGACAATTATCTTTTTGAGCGGCACCATCAGAATTATGTTGGGACAAAAGAAAAAAAGACATAAAAGACAAATAAATATTTGTATGAATAGGCTTAAAAAAGATATATATATATAGGCCCATTATATTTTATAAAGGCACTCGTGTCTTGGGGGTGGACTCCCTCCGGGGATTCCCTCAGCCACTGGCCTCCCGTTAGAAGTGGCGGTGCTGGACCACCACCGGTTTTACGGGCATCTGCCTTCTTTCTGTTGGCTGAGTAGAAGGCTGTGTTAGTTTAAATAGGCATAATTACAGAACATGACATAGATGAGAAGACATTTATGTGTGTGAAAACAGCATTATGTTGGGAATAAAACAACTGCACAGTGAAATAGCCACTTAATATTTACTTTACAGTGTAAAACATGATCAAAATGAGGTACCTCCATGCTGAGGTCTCACTTGTTTGAACAATGTTTTTATATTTCAACTTATGCCAAGTGCGCTTCTCCCCCGTGGGATTGCACATAAATGAAATAAATGTAAATATAAAGGTAAATGTAAATGTACTTTATTTATACAGCCCTTTACAAACAATCATTACGATATACCAAAGTGCTTTACAGTAGGTAATAAATAAAGAGAAGAATAAGTAAAAACAATAAAAGAACAGTGAAAGCAATAAAATACAACAAAATCGAATAAGATGAAATAAGAGTGTCATAAAAGTGTCATCATACTACTGGGTATTAAAAGCAAATAGCTTTAAAAACAAACATTATAGTTTAAAATCAACTCTATAAAGGACAGGAAGCCAATGAAGGGAGTTAAGAACAGGAGTGATGCGCACACGTCTCTTGGTTTTGGTTAAAAGACGGGCAGCAGCGTTTTGCACAAGTTGAAGGCGACTGAGAGAAGACTGGGAGACGCCAACATAAAGTGCATTGCAATAGTCTAACTTTGAACTTATTAGGGCATGGATGGCTTTCTCAAGGTCATGACGACTTAAAACATTTTAACTTTGGCCAGGAGACATAACTGGAAAAAACTAGTCCTGACAACATTGTTAATTTGTTTGTCCAACCTAAGATGACTGTCAAAGGTCACTCCCAGATTTCTGACAGTTGAACTAAGCTTTGAAGACAAGGTGCCAAAGCCACCCGTCACAGTATCCCCAAACGCAACGCATTCAGTTTTGTCATCATTTAAATGACGAAAATTTGGGGCCAACCACTGCTTCATATCAGCAATACAATTAAATAAAGAACATTGTGCACTGTTACTATTTGGCTTCAATGGTAGATAGATTTGTAAATCGTCTGCATAACAGTGGACAGAAAGGTTGTGCCTGGCTATAATTGACCCAAGTGGTAGCATGTACAATGAGAAGAGGATAGGGCCAAGAATAGATCCTTGAGGGACTCCTCAGGAGAGAGGAGCACTGGAAGAGTAAAGGTCACCAACCATAACTGAGAAGGTTCTACTGGACAAGTACAAAATATGCCTTAGAGTTGCAGTACCTGAACATAACGGGTCCATTTACCCAGAGTTTTAGGTTCTGGGGAGTTCCCAAAATCTAATACTCCTTTCATCCATTCTCCACAGCTCTTTCCAACTAAGCTTTTTCTTTTCTACACCTTGCCACTTCAACCACCTGCTTAGCCTGAGCCACTGCCTTTGTATCCCTTAACATTTCCTCCTGTCTACAAACCTGCTCAACAACTAGCTTTCTTTTCTCCTTGGGACCTGCTCTACTCCACACTGGTTTGCCTGGGCCAAGCCCCAAGCCTCCCTGGCCTATTTGCACATTACCCACAATCTCTGCATGTCTAAGAGTTGCTTCTGCCTCCTGAGCTGCCATTGTTGGATTCCATTTCCTCCCCTTGGTTGGGTTTGGAACCACCTTACTAACTACCTCATCTTTAGTCCCAGCTAACAGGAGCTCTGTTCTAACTTTAGTACATTTAAACTCCTCTACTAGATACTGGGAGCTGGAGTATGCCTTTCTTTGTAATGAAAGAGGGATCTGCACAGTGATTTTCCTCGCTATAGAATAAAATGACCAAACAGAATTATATTCTTCAAAGCTGAAGATAGATAATAAGACAGTACAAAGCCACCAACAATCTGCTGGCTTTTGGAGCCATTCACACACACTTATTCTCGTATATGGGTTCATGTACAACAACAGAGATACAATAACACACAGTGACAACAATGCAAAGACCAGAGCACAGGCTCATTTTCTCTCTAATTGTCTTTGAGATGACTCTGTCACTTTATGCTCAAATTTCAGGGTGGAGAAATAATGATTATGGGCCTGCAGATTATCGCCCCTGAAAAGGGTTACTCACACTTGAGTGCCTTTATTCAGGCTCGCTCAGCAAAGATGCCCTTGCCAACCCACATCAACACATAAAACCACACATAAAACTTTTCTCATAAAGCATGCAAGATATTTCACACAGACACTGAAAACCTCGGCAGACATAATATGGATTCATGCTCGTCATAATGAAAATATCATATAATATATAACATAGTGAACTGGATCGATTACATTGCATTGTTTTTTGTGTCTGGATAGAGGGGGTTGAAAAAAAAAGGAGCGATACTGTTTCACTTTTTTTCGCATATATGAGGTTATGGGGTTGTTTCTATTCATCAATTCTCTGTAAATAAAGGTTACTCACATACAAATTTGACTTGATGAAAACAAAACAACAGATCAAATTAAACTATATAACCCATTTGATTAACCAAGCAAACTCAAGGATTGTAATATTTGCTTTAACATTTGTCAGTGATATGGGGGAAATTTTGGGTAAAAAAAATGAATATAAATATGAACGAATTTATAAATGTATATATAATTAATATAAATATAAAAATGTGACACAAATAAATGTATATATGTATATAAATATACATACATTTGTAAATATATTTTCGAGATTTTAAAATAAATATGCTTGACTTTGTGTGTGCAGTCTGGCAGTCTGCATTTGTGGATCCATTTTTTTGCATTTGTGGATCCATTTTTTTGCTCTCATGTCCATAGCGTAATTTTGACACACTCCTACTGTGCTGCAAGATAAACAAACAAATGCATACCGATTTGAATGTGAACAGCGGCACAGTCTTCTATTCACGGAGCATCCACCAGATGGCAGTGTGCAAGGCACAGGGCAATGGCAGGGCCTAGCAGTCCAAGACAGAGGCTTTGGACGATCAACATGGAGTCGACTAGTGGAACAACTGGATGGGTATGACTAGTAGTTTAATCATTTATAACTTTTCCTAAATCCCTTTGGCTGGGCAGAATGAAAGGTAAAATGTAATGTAATGTATACTATAACCCGCGATTTTTTTTCTCATGCTTTGAAACCTGCAGCTTATAACATAGTGCAGCTCCGCTAGCATCAATGGCTATTCTGTTGTCGGAATGCTTTCTCCCACTGACCTAGAACCTGAATCAGAATCTATCAAAGATTCTCTAGGTTCTATCTACTATGATTCTATCTACGTCAATGCTGTCTCCAGACCAGTCTTAATGAAGAATACCCTGGACTAATAAGTTTAATACATTTTACCAAATACGCCGTCAAGTGCCATAATAACTATGACAAACCTATTGGCGGCAGTGTAGGGAAAGGAATAAAGCCATGCAAGCCAATCAAAATCCTCAGAATCGACACCAACAAATAACACGAGCAACGTCTTGGAAGGGAAAGATGCAGTAAAAATGCTGACCTCCGTGCAATCCTTCGCCTCTGCTCCTCCATGTAGAGCAGTTGTTGCAAATGCAATAAGGCCAGAATCGTTTGCACAAACGTAAAAATTAGTAGAACTTTAACATCATCCATGATAATCCTGATCAGTAGCCAAACAAACTGTAAACATAAGGCGCTCGCATGATGTTAAGCATTTTCTGGCGCATAATGTGACGTTTAAGAACCTAAAACGCCGTTTCTCCCAGTTGACACGGCAACATAACTGGCGTTATCAGAAATCTCCACTTTGGCCGGAGGTTTTAGAAATAATCATTTTCTGTGATAAAAACGGGGTTTTGGTGTAAATGAGAGGCCAAACCGCAGGAAAATATCTGCGTCTTCCTATCGTGTAAACGGGGCCTAAAGGCTGATTTTTGGTCGGAAACCAGGTCGTCTGCGTGTGTGTCGCAGTCAACGCAGACATGCCCCCCCCCCCACTTACGCAGACACTCTGGTGCACCTTCCCAAAATTGTAAAGGCTCGTGTATACTTCGCAGCAGTGTGTCGCAGTGAGCTTGTCGCAGACACGACGCAGTTATTTTTGATTTATGCCTACTTTTGAAGCACTGTCTGCGCTATGTTAATCCCACGCCACAACGCAGGAGGGACAATCACAAACAAGCTAGGATTGTGGGTGTTACGGTTATGGAGGTCATTCAACAACAATGGCGACTGGACGAATGCGCACTTTGATTGGGATGCAGCTGATCGATCTAGAAATAGAAGAAATATTGCTACTACTGGAGCTGGCAGAGAGGCGAAAGAATCGTCACTAAAGACTGTGTCTTTAGTTTAGATTCAGTCTTTCACAATATGAAATCTGTAGAGATTTAAATATGATATTCATACGAGGCTATCTAAGCAATCTAGGATAAAAAAAAAAAACTTTTGGCCTACTAGAAAGTGAAGTTTGGTCAGTGTGATACCAATAATGTACATTTGATGGGATAAAATTTGCAGCAGATGATATGGGAAGATGTGGGAGGCCAAAAGAGGAGAATGCCTCGAAATTACACAGAAACAGACATTTTCTTTAGTGTGAATTGTGGTCTGATCAGATATACAATACAAAATTCGGTCTTAAATCCTAGAGCATTAAATGCATTGGAATGCAGCTTACAGAGGTTTAATGAACGCATCCTATAGTCCGAATTGCTGCTCCAGTACCAGAAAAAAAACTCTTGAATTAAAAATTAAATAAATAACTGTACACATTAAATTAGGCTTCCAACCAAGTATTAGTAACACATACTGGCAAGGTTGAATATTCCAGCTCCACATAGAGAAAAAAGAGGAAAGAGATCAAGACAAAATGTGTTAGAAGGACAAACTGAAAGAGGAGGGGAGGGGCTCAGTGGTGAAAATCTTATGTAGGAAGGGAATATAGTATGGGGGTGGTGGTGATGTAATAAACAGTAGGAGATGAAGTAACTGTTCATGGGAAAAGTGTAATGGAGACAACATTGAAGTGACGTCTGAATCAACTACAAGTCTTACTAATAGTCATACCGTGTGTATGTGTGCATGTGTATGTGTGCCATTTAATAAGTATACAGGGCCAGGACATATTATTACAGTGATGTTACAGTATTTGTCCATATGACAGTCACATATGCTGTATCTCGTACTCTCTTTTGCAAACCGATGTAGGTACACACACATCCACAGACACATATAGCGTAGCTTATCTACCCTGATAAATTATATCACCTGGTGCATTTGTTTCCCCTCATCATCTCCCACTCTTCCCGGTAGTAACCCATGTTTCATGACTGGGATTTGGGACTTACATGCACATTTTTATTTCTATTTTTAGGAGAAATTTTACTTACATCATTTCCTTGTACCTTAACATAACTATAACAATTAAATACCCTAACCCTGATTTTGTCCTAAAACCAAACTAGATCTGACAAAACCTGAAAACCGATCAACAAACCACACACTCACACCTAAATATGATATATCACAAGCATCCTTCTGCTGACAATGCACCACAGTTATGAAGTTTCGTCTTTTTCATTTCTTTTTCCTTTTGTAATTCTCTGACACTTTTTCTTGGTCCGTCTCCCTCTTTTTCTGCTGCATTTTCAGACTCTGAGGTCCAAAAGTGCGGCAGATTCATCATGCATTTCTATCACAATTGCATTAATTTACCACTTCAAAAGCTGCAAGAAAAGAGGGGAGACTTGTGAAGGGGTGAAGAACCCTGTAAATACCTGACATGGAGCAAAAGAGAGCCTTTTCAAAGAATTCTTTTTTTCCTTTCATTTATTAACTGCATTTTTAATTTGTTTTGTTTTGCACTAATCTTGGAAATAACTGTTACATTTCTACCATAACATCATGAGGACCATAGCATTTAAACACCATTTAATTCAGTTGTAATGATTTCCAAGGAATTTTCATATTAATTACAAAGCAATCAGCATCAAATATGATCTGAATAAATTTTCTCTCCTGTCAAGGATGAAGTCTGTGATTTTGCTTTGAATGTTCTGTGGTCCTCGATCATTTCATTTTATTTGCATTACATTTTCTCTGACAAGTATTCATCAAATTTATACCAATTTTGCCGATCTCTCAAGGAGTTATGGCTCTAAATGATATAGGCCTTGCACTCCATCCATCCATCCATTTTCTATACCCGCTGAATCCGTCGGTCGGGTCTAGGGGGGGCTGGAGCCTATCCCAGCGCTCAATGGGCGAGAGGCAGGGTACAACCTGGACAGGTCGCCAGTCCATCACAGGGCCACACAGAGACAAACCAGACAAACAACCACACACACGCTCACACTCACTCTTAAGGACAATGAGCCGAGGTGTTGTCCTTAAGTGGAGTCAGTCAAATCAAAGTTGCTCTGAAATATCCCCATTGGAAAGTATGAGCTGTAATCAGAGAAAAAATGTAAGCGTGGACGCTGCATGCATGCAAACAGAAGTGGAGATACGTGAAGAGAAATGATAACATGACTGGATAAATTACCTGCTCAGGGAGAAAAAAGGTTTGGAGAACATTGTGTTGGAGTGCACATCACTGTGGGGCACGTGGCAAGTAAAATATCAAAATCTTTCATCTGATACATTTCTCTGAGTGCACTATAGCAAACACACATGCTAGTATGTATGGTGCCTCTCTCAATTTTGGCAGAACAGATTATTTTAATCCAGAGCAAAGCACTGCATGTTAAATTTACACATATGTCAAATCTGTAGAAAACTCTTGGTTCCATGTTTTTCTGTAACAATGATCAGTTACATTGTTGCATTTAGAAGTGCCTGACACACTAGATCAATACCAGCATCTGCATCAAATACACTGGCACAGATGAATGTGCACGTGGGAGTGCACACCCCCGCACATATGCTTTAAAAACAACGGCACAAGTTTCAAAGCAAAAAAAGAGCCTCTCTTTCAAGTTGCACCTCTAATAAAGATGGATTTGTTTGTGAAGCCATGTGGATGTAAAAGTCCATGCAAACTAGCCACAAATATGGAAACATGCTGTACACCCATTATGATCAATCGTCCCATCCAGGTATGCCATTCAGGGTAAGAGTACACTATCATATGGAAAGAAGTGAAGAGGTTTGATTATTAATAGCTGTTTCTGTGCAGTGAGTCTTAATAAAAGAGCTTCTTAGACATCAATGAGAATTTTAGACATTATTAGTGGCTTAGCAGGGTGACTTAGATATCAAACGTCACAAATGTATGTATTTAAGCCAGTATGCTTTAAATGCCAGATTACTGTCATAATTTTGAACTGTTAAACATATTTTAAGTTGTTACAGTATGCTGGAGGGTCGTGAATGCTGCATAAACTTATGGAAGAATCAATTGACATTACTAAGCCCAAAACTGAAAACATCTCACTGATGAAAGAACCAAAATGATGGTAACACAAACTGTGCCAAAAAGCAGATGTTAGTTGGCAGACTACCACACAAATTGTTATAAAACAGCCACAGAGGCATCTGCAGCTTGTGAAATCCTGACAGAAATCTGGTGGGTAGCCAGGATTCTTGTAGAAATTTGACTTCACCTCACAAAGGTGAAACTCAGGACAAGCAAATGAGTAAAACATCTGTATATGAAGACATGCATGGTGGGCTGAATACAGGATTTTGTTGATGTGTGTTTGTGGTTTGAGTCAAGTACAGCATATGATACATTGAAAACTGAGGAATCGCTGCTGGAATATATTGGAATTAATACAACAACAAAAAAACATTTCTCATATCGACTATGGGATCAAATGTGGAAGTTCACAGATCTCCCTCCAAACTATCCTAATGGTTTTAGGGGAAGACTTTTTTTTCTAAACTATGTGGTCAAAAATATGAAATCTGCTAACAATGGTCAACAATGGTCTTTTTTAAAAAGAAATGAAATTGTCATATAGTTATGAAAAAAGTGAAAATTAATTTCAAGATAATTAGATATATAACATTCAGATTTCTTTTGTCTGTGCCGCTAATTGTTTAATAATCTATCAACCTTATTACATCTCCACATGTACACCAGCCCGAATTGTGTGAATTTTAGACAAAAAAATTTTTTACAACCTCATTCATTTTTTATTAATGCATACATTAATCTCTGACTTCCATTTTTTTTTCATTCAAATGACAACCCCTATGCCCCACCCAGATTTTTTTTTTGTACTTTTTAAATCCTAGAATGACCCTAATGCATTGCTAATCCAAATGCCTGACTAGTTTTAAAGAAAATAGTAGTTCTCATCTTCACAAAACTTTTCAGCATCTAATAGCATATAGCTTCAATTTTGATAGTGGCAGCTTAAGACAACAAAAACAATGTTGACTTTGCACAGATCTCATCTGTTTTATTCTATTATATTCAACATAAAACTGAAGCCAAAATCCAACCTGCTGTTTTGTGGTCATTTTTTTTTTCCTGACCGAGCACCACGGACAGTTGAAGAAGGACATTTAACAGCTTCATAACTAAACATTTTCTCAGACGTTGGTGGATACCTCAAAGCAGTATGGGGAGACTGATTTGCATTTGACAGCTGGACAGTTTTACTGGGAACCATATTTACTGTATCCCACTAGTCTTAATTTGTAACAGTGCAGGTGCTGAGTTTTAATTGTTGGTAAAATGACTAGTTGAGCCAACACACTGAGGGAAAAATAATAAAGAGAGAATGTAATATATATATATAAATAATGCTACCTTTGATTTATTCTATGATACATTATGCTATTCCACTAATGTCTCACGATTTAATCTTCCCCCTCATGCAGCTATTTGTGTTGTATTGATTTAATTTGAGAATGCAAATTATTGTGTGCATGTATCGCTATTGTGCATAACTGTGTGTCTATATAGCACAATGATTATTTGCGTTTATGTGGTGCACACTGTTGCAAGACACATTTGTAATTGCAAGCCAGTACATTGTTAGCCTCTGGCCAATTCTCCCCTCCCAACCTCTCTGTGTGTTGGAAGGATTTATCAAATGGTGTCATCAACAGAAGCATCTTGGCTTGCTACAAACTTGTGTGTTTGTGTGTATTTCAGACATGTTTACTTTACCCCAGGCAGACAGAGCAGAACCCCTGCAGACCCATATGGCCTAGCATATGGCTCGCCCTCCTCCCCATCACACTAGCTGGCAACACGCACACATAGAGGCACCCAAGCAAGCTAAATTAAATAGTTGTAATTTATCCACAAAGGACATATTGCATGATGCAAACAGGTAGACAGAACACCCAGTTCTGCCCTGAGGTATCTGGACTCAGTGGGTGTTCAGAGCATTCCTTTCTGTTTCTTCTTTCAGCAGGGATGAAATTATTATTTCTCATTGATTCAGGTAGATCTATCATTGACTTTAGGTTGCTCTTTTCAATTTGATCTCTGTACTGCATTCGTCTTCATGTTCTGCATAACAGTGGGTCTGCAGGACTTTGATGAATCTTTGGTAGCCTTGTAGGCATAGTAACTGTTGCTCGGAAAAGTTTCCCATCTCAGAATTTGAAGGGAGGCTACAAACGGGCATGTCGACCCACTCGCTTGAGAGCACCAAACTACATGGGAACATGATTTTCTACTTCAATTTATTTGTCTGCAGGGTGCAAATGCTTTCTCTGATTCACAGGTGTAGAAACCTCCCTGGTGGGTGTGTGTGTACACGTGTGTGTATTTGTGAGATCCTCCACAATCAATGCATATGATGCTCAATGGAAAACTAACTAATTGTAATTCCTCTAACAATAATTGCACACATATCACAGCATGTTTATACTTCTATCTTTGTGAAGATGTTAATGGACATAATAAATTCTCTAAATCATGACCCTAACCTTAACCCTCAGGACAAACTAAGCTAAGCTATGCTCTGAAACTAAATCTTATTCCTTGTACATCTCTTTGAACGGTTATCAGCGTCAGCTGTGGCTAAAATGTCTAAATCCCATTCTGTCAGATTGGGTGGTTATGCGTGGCGTGGAAAGAGGACACGGATGTAGATATCCAAAATAAGACTTTATTTATTTAAAAAAAAAGTCAAACAAGGCACGGCTGGGCCGGATAAAACATCTAAAACTAAGAAAAACCAAACTTGACTATGACTATGGAAACAAAAGAACAAACCTGATTTTGACAGGGGTTACTTGGCATGGCATGGATTCATGAAAGACGGTGACGGGTAGGATCTGGCAATGGTGCATGGGAAACTTGGAAACTAAATACTGAGGGAGTGATTGGTGAGTGAGTGCAGCTGTGGGGAAAACACAGGTGCTGTGAGTGAAGGTGATGGCAGGGCAACAGAAACTGTGGGAAACATGGCAAAACTAAATACTAGACCTGAATTAAAAGCACACAGCCATGACACATTCTAAGGATTGAAACGTAAAACTGGTCCTTAGAAAGGATTGATACACACGCAGATAATCAGCCGTGTTTTTTCTATTTGAAGTATTACTGTAGACTGAGTATAATGACTGAATAAATGCACTGATTTGCACTAAATACCACACACACATGCCTTTCACCTGTCTGATCCTTCATGTCACTGATTGCTGCTGTGTGATACTGGTTGAGTTTACAACCTCCTGCTACTGTTACTGATTATTCTGTCCACAGTTTACACTTCCTTTCTTTTTTTTTATAATACCAGATAGCATCTTGTGTCATAACAATCATGATTTTTTCACATCTCATCAATTGCCTCCTGTTTCCTGTTCTTTAAACCCCTGTGGGGTCTACGCCACAGTGGTTACTGAGTTTCACTGTGTGGCTCTGCATCCTTTGTGTAACACAGTCTGTTCCAACTGTGTAACCACTTGTTGACATGAATGAGTAAACAAGTATCTTTGGATTTTTTATGAAAATTACATTGTAATAAACTTAAATGAAGTCTCTAGGTGCTTCAAACTTATACCGAAAATGCTGAGGCACTGCAGATATAAAGATAATGTGAACACAATGATTTTTAAATAATTTAAAACTGTGTCCAACTTGAAATAGTACAAAAG
Source organism: Odontesthes bonariensis (assembly GCF_027942865.1). Classification (NCBI taxonomy): domain Eukaryota; kingdom Metazoa; phylum Chordata; class Actinopteri; order Atheriniformes; family Atherinopsidae; genus Odontesthes; species Odontesthes bonariensis. The sequence goes on along the minus strand of NC_134509.1, from coordinate 29,676,100 downwards.
CACCATGTCAGATGATAAAATTCAAAAACTTTGTAAGTATTACATGCTTATTCTGGGTTTGATACAAGCAAAAAAAATAATTAAAAAAGTCAGGGCATAAACATGGCTACATGATGTGAAAATGACACATAAAAAGCAATTTACATAGCAATCATACCCTGGCATGTCATTCACACAATGTTTTATGACACCTGGCCCTGGAGCAGCACTCTATTGATAAGGGAAACCATTCACTTCATTGACTGAATGAGCGCTAAAAACCTCTGTCAATTAATACAGTTTGTTGTATCATTAAAAAAATCCATGTTATTTGAGTTATTTAAGAGGTGCTAAGGGTACATTGAAAACCATCTTGTGATCTGTAATATCAAAACTTGAAACTCTTTATGAAATCATAGATAATGCATCCTCCTGGCTAAGGAGGAGAGGGAATAATCAGCTTGTTGCAAGTGCACGGTTTAAAGACCTGCTTGGTGTGGGAGTTTATTAATGATGCATGTGACTGGGGTGACTTGTATTTCCATGAAGGTATCATCAGTGATAAATGAGACATACAGGTTTTGAAACAACCTAAATTGCCATCCAGATTCTGTTTTTTTTCCCCTGATATATACATTTTTTTTACGGTCTGCACGTTGGTGGTGCTTATCTCAGCAAACAACACCAACCCAGATTCTGTACATAACAGCATGGTTCCTGGAGAGGTTTTCACATGGCTAGATGTTCCAGAACAGCATGCAGTCAAATGAGCTCTCAGTGCAAATGAACAGAACATCCTTAGGCTACAAAACCAAAACAAATCTTTCCAAGAGATAGAAAGGAATGTGAGGAAAGACCAAATGAATAGTTTTGTCAATTCTGAGGAAAGAATAGAACACACTTACAAGCTCTACAATGCTAAAATATACTGGATGACCACAGAAGACAGCAGTGGTTCATGATTACAGGATGCTTTTGTAGTGGTGGTAATTTAGGGCGACGAGACGTCCTTTACCTGGACATGTCCTCTTTTTGAGAGCCAAAAAATTGGCTGGAATTTCAAAATCATCTGGGATTTCAGCCTCAGATATGTTACATCAGATTTGCATTGCATTTCAGTCCCCAAGCTTATTATTATACACTCGCTCTCCTCATAGCCCTACAGCATAGAATGAATAGAAGTGAGTAGGGGAGGGGTGAAAACAAAGTACAAGTTTTGTGCAGGGTCTCTCTCTTTATGTCCCATCTTCTTGCACAGTGTCTTTTTTTTTCCCTTGTCCTTTCCAGCATGGCAGCAGAATTGTAATCTGAATACCGTTTCTGCCAAACACATTTGCTATGCCAAAGGAAGCTTTATGAATGTAAAGCTCCCCTTGATGCTCATCAACTACTTATTTATTTATTTATTTTTGTTACAACACTTAACATGTGATAGTGCTGAACCGGGGCACGGAAAGAGGGAGAGCAAAGAAAAAAAAAGGAACAGAAATAGGAAGAAACATCAATCAATCACAGAAAACAATGAAAAATCAGACAACCAGCTGCTACACCTGTAAAAACAAAACTGAAGACAATCCATGGCTTTTGTGGGGAATCCAGCCTTAGAGCCACCAGGAGCACCTGTAGGCAGACAAGCAGAGAACAAACATACAAACAAATAAACAAAAAAGCACAAGCAGCAGCAATTACATATTACACAAGTGTGGATACAGATTACCTTAAACAACAGGACAGCACAACAACTGCTTAGCGAGCATGCTACTGGGCTAATGAATGTGTGTGTGTGTGCATGAATATGCAATACACATAGCACAGGTCCCACATGATAACCGTGCTTAATTATGAGTGTATAGGGCCACAATCCACCACCCCACCCCACCCCCCCCCCCCCCCCCCCCCATTGACCACCATTGGTCGATCACCTCCTATCTTCAAAACATTCAATTGGTCAGCACTATGCTGAGCAGCAATGACTGCCCTCAGCACGAGTTTCTCGTATATACCCATGTTTTTGTCTTGGTCGTGATGTATGGGAAGCTCAGTGCATGACATACAAAGCAATGCCACAGCAAGACTTTTTTTTTTTCACAGTTACACAATGTTCTTAAAGCTTATTATCATACCGTAGAACCCTTGACTGTGGACACATTTGTATGCGTTCACATGGTCATGGTACCACATGCATACACTACGTTTCTCTACCCAGTAACCTACCCACTTAACTCCCGCTGCTGAGGGTTGAGTGGGTAGCTGAGGGTCTTTTTCACAAATTCAAATCTGGTCACCCTGGGTAATATCCCAAGAAAATGCAGAAATGTAGAACATTTCAACTTGGTAAACAAGTAACTAAAGTTTCTGTCAGAAAGTTAGTGTTTATTAAAAACTGAAGTGCTTTTTAAAAAATATATATATAAATTTTATGACAAACACTAGAAGAACATACTGTTTTTGAGAAAGAAACCCGACAGGCCCTCAGACAGCAAATGAATATATTAACAATTGATTGTGTTATGGTTTTGTGCTGTTATGTTGCAGTCTCCAAACCTCATCTTGGGTAAAATGAGTCATGGGTGAAAAAACGAGGGCGTAGATGAGCACAAAGTCAGTTGTAAGAGATGAATTTTCCGTTTGGAATATAATTGGCAAAACAGTTCTCGTTTCTCTTTTCACTCTCACCGAATTACAACAAAATACTCATGTGCATCATTTCCTTGAGTTATGAGAAGATTTTTACATTGTGTGACCTACAATGTATTACAAGGTGACAAATATGAATCATAAGTATTTTTCTTTCATCTGATAGGGCAGTCTGAAAGATCACACATAGTGAGGCTTTATGAGTATATCTGAAAAATGTTACGCATGTTTTATATGCATGTTAGATCCTGAGAATATTACAGAACGCGTCACTGCACTGTGCACCATGTCAACTCATAGATGAATAGATCACTTTTAGTTTCCAGTTTAAATTTTCCATGTTGCGTCAAGATTTTTTTGCAGTCATGGCAACTGTCCACCACAGATGTTTGCTTTGTTGGCTTCGAGTAGCAGGAGGCGGTGGTCTGGTGGGCGGCCAGACTTCCGGCGACGTGGCGGCCGAAGGCGGTATGGCGGGCGGCCAGATTTCCGGCGACGTGGCGGCAGGAGGCGGTCTGGCGGGCGGCCAGACTTCCGGCGACGTGGCGGGCGGCCAGACTTCCGGCGACGTGGCGGCCGGAGGCGGTATGGCGGGCGGCCAGATTTCCGGCGACGTGGCGGCAGGAGGCGGTCTGGCGGGCGGCCAGACTTCCGGCGACGTGGCGGCCGGAGGCGGTCTGACGGGCGACTTGGGCTCCATCTAACTCGACCTTTGAGGCTAACTCGGGCTCTGGGGCCAGCTCGGGCTCTACGGCCTCTGTGGCTGGGGCCAGCTCAGGCTAGGTCTCCGGACTCCGTGGCTAAGGCTAGGTCTCTGGACTCCGTGGTTAAGGCTAGGTCTCCGGACTCCGTGGTGAAGGCTAGGTCTCCGGACTCCGTGGTTAAGGCTAACTCGGGCTTTCTGGGGTCCTGGGGCTGTGGGTCCTGGGGTTGAGGTGTAGGAGAGGTGGGGGAGGAGCTGTACAGCACAACTACCTCTTCTGACTCCCATCTGAAAATGTCCAGCGAGGCAGTGCGCTGCACAGTCCTGGCATGGATCCATGCGTCCTCCAGGCCATCAGTCCACCCCCGGAGCCTCCGCCTCTTCAAAAGAAAATTCAGGAGCTCACCAGCCACCCGCAGTTTCTCCCACGAGGTGGAGAGAACCACAACTCCTCATACAGGTCCCAAAATTGGTCGGAGTCCGCCGCGTCAATGGTAGGCCAGATCCTTTTGTCGGGTTTGGGTGATGAGGTAGGACACGGATGCGGACTCAGAGGATGTAGAAAGCAAACAGGGTTTTAGTGATGGGACGAGCAACACTGGTGCGTCAGCACTGAGCCGAAAGCCCAAGAGTGAAACCCCGTATTGGTGCGTGTATTGCTTTAAGAACTAATCACGTGCCGATACAGGAAGTGTGTCGTTTGAATTTGTCGCACCAAAGTGTGTTTTTATAAGGAATCAAACTGCATCAACATGTCGTGGGTTTGTTGGATGGAGTTTTGCTGTTGCATGATAATGGATCGTTCGAGGACATTTTCCCCAGTGTGGAATAATTTTGATCTTCTGACGCCAAACAAGGTAAATCTTTTTCTCCTTTGAGCACTGTTTACTGTTAGTTTTTCCATTATATACAATGTTTTTTGGGTGGCGCATTGCATTCACTTTATCAAGTGAATGCAACGTCACCTGTGATACATATGATGAGAGTATTTTCTAAGGCGGGGGAACTGGTGTCAAAGAGGAGAAATCGCCTTGGAGCAAAGACACTTCAAAAACTGTTGCTCCTCAATAAAAATGCATAAACAAATCACTTCTTTTCTCAAGTATTTTATTTCATATGATTGAACAGTTAAGTTAACAAAATTGTGTACATAAGTCACAAATTGTAACTCTGAATTGTAACTCAAATTTGCTATATTTTACATACCAACTCAGTTTAGCATTTACACAAACAAGGAATTTCTTTACCTGCAATGATTTTCTAACAACTACAGGGGGCACTATTGGGTGACCGGCGCAGTATCATTACAGTGCAGACACAGTTTGTGTAGTGTGTCAATACACTCCTTGAGGTATCATCATCATCCCATCACTACAGGCTTTTACTAATTCAAAAACAAAGGACAAAACAAAGCGCGGCTGAACCTAAACTGTTGAATAATAATTGAGACAAAACAAAAGACTTGACATGGCATGGATAAATACTTGACTTAGCGAGGCATGGCATGAGGGATGTTGACGAATAGGATCTGGCTAAAACAATGAGGAAACCTGGAAACTAAATACTGAGTGAGTGATAGGTGAATGAGTGCAGCTGAGGGGAAAAACAGGTGAAGTGAATGAAGGTGATGGCAAAGCAACAGAAACTGTGGGGAAAACATGGCTAAACTAAATACCGGAGCTGGACTAGAAAACTAAGGCATGAGGGAAAACTAAAACATGGCAAAACTAAAAACTAAACATGGACTTAAAAACTAAGACATGATTAACACATAAAACACCAAACTAAAAACATGGGGAGGAATCCCATTGGCGTGACACTCATACCCAAAGTCCAATTATTACTGACTGAATTTACTTTTTAATAAGCCACCAAAACACACAGTAAATGACCTGACATTTCCCAGTGGTGTTAAAACACAGCAGTCTACAGTGATGTGAACAATCCCATCTCCAGGTGTGCTGACCTTTATGCAGCCTCTTATAATGACAAAATTATGACTCAGGTAGTGGATGTCCCTTTACTGTATCCAAGGCATTCTTATTCCTCATCTTATCTCCCTTTTTCATTGACAACATCATCCCAACAAGACAAATATGTTTTTCAATTCTGAAGTAGTGTTCCAACATTAATCTCTATAAACAGTTATATGTACCCAAAGAGCCTTGATAAGACAACAGGTTCAAACAAAGCTATGAATAAAGAAAATCTAACCACTACTCAATTTTCTTCCTATTTTGGCAATCTTAACCAAGCCACTGTCTCCTCCTTCTAGTCAGAAGCCTTCCTGTAGCAGGTGAAAACCAGAGACCATCTTCAGTCGTTTTCACTCACCAGTGAGAATGTGATGTCCATTTGGCCCAGACGTTTTCCGCAGCAGCTGATCCCACAAGCACTTCCTAGCAGGAGATTTTCTTTTGGAGATGTGCTCTTACAGCTAGAAATACAAGGAGTGGTGGGGATCACCTGTCTACAACAAAAGAGGCAGGACATGATGCAAAAATTGGGATTTGGAACTTGCTGTGTTTTCTTTACAGCACTTCTATAGACTTGAGACATCGTGATTACAGTTTTTATGGTGATATAATCTTAACATGTATCCAATCATATCCACAATGGTCTGGAGTGGAAAGCAACATGTATATCAGCAGAAAAGACAATGAAGCATAAACTCTTACCAGCATACACACTTGCTCAGGCTTGGAACAAGACTTCTGGATCCATGTGCTCAAACCGGTTAGGGTTCACACACATGCCAAGAAACTGTAGAAATGTACAACATTGCAAGGTGGTAAATAAGCAATTAATGGTGAGGATGACCAAATTTATATCACACAGCTATGATCACAGACTGTCTCACCCACCGGTCTTTCGGATATTTTACGGGGGCACTTGGTGGAAAATGTCAACAAGAAATCCAAAGCAAATTCTGCTGACATTAATGTTCTAACATTTCACCTTTCCAGAAAATTTCTGTGGCATTTTATGATTCCTAATTTTGGTTATCCATGATAACTGGTCATCTACTGATCCCAGTTAACCACACAAGTCATCTCAAGAACAGTCTGTAAAGCACGTGCACACGCAACGAAGCTGTGACCAATTTCGTGACATTATACCCGTTTAATGGGCAAGACTTTTGACAAATTTGTTTCACAGCTATCTGGGAGCGAGCAGTGTAAATCCTTTGTGCCAGAACAGAAGAAGCCTGAATGAAAGTAGTAGAGTAGTAACTGGACTGTGGGCCATATATACACTTCGCATGCCGTTGCTCCCACGGCCACTGAAGATCATGCATTTTTCAAATGCAGTTACATGTGATCTCTGCCTGCATGAACAAATGACCCAAGGGATTCTTTTTGGGAAAAGGAAACTATTGGATTGGGAAGGCTGAGGCGGAGGGTGCTTACCTGGTCGAGGTTAGTTAGATTTCATTGCCTCCACCACACTGTATCTTTACAAGACATAACCCCTGTCACGTCAACATGTATAGATGAGTTCACTTTGGAATGCACAGCATCCACGCACAAAAGTACATACCAACACATGCAAACTAAACCAAGTGGTCAAAGAGATGAATGGTAATCAATCCCTTTGGAAGAACAGCATTTGCTGTATCTGCTTCAAACACAATGAATGAGACACAGTGGGAATGGATGGTTGGACAGCTGGCCCATAGCAGAAACTGGGGCCATGAAATGCTTATAGATCACTGATGATCATGTGAGGACTGGGAAACTTTTCGGCAAGCATTTGATGAGAGACAAGCCTCAAGAGTACAAGAGACAAGACCACACAACATAAAAAAAAAAAATACCAATGTTATGTTATTTTTGTGTATTCACCAGCCTTAGTCTTTCTTTTCCTCAGTCAGCCCATTTTACTTCTCAAAGTTGCATAGATGATAAAGGATGTTCTTCCTCAGGGTAACAGCGTCCCAGACACAGGACCGTTAAAAAAATCTTTTCTGCATTAGTTACATACAATTTTATTACATAAAAGGCAAAATAGCAGTGAGCGGGAGAGAATTAATTATATTTACTATATGTGACTATAAAAGAGATTTGAATCGATTTGTAGAGATGGGAGTCTGTCGAATGATAAGGAAAATCACTTCTATTACTACTGAGCTAAGAAACTGAGAAACATTAAAGTAATACAATCAAACAAATGAGTTGTAGTTGTGCTTCAATCTATCAGATATTCATCCCACCTTCAATGATACTTCGTGAAGACTTTTCTCATAAACATAGCTCGATATAGAGTGCATATTTATGTCTAATTATATCTCTGAAGATAACATTACAGTTAGTGACTCTGCAAGCGAAAATGTTGTAAAATTTACTCACAAAATGCAAACAAAAAATAAGAAAATAAAGCAGTGGAGTTTGACCTTAATTGTATTTGATGAAAGTCTTTTTTAAAAGCAATTTCCTTCCAGCATAGGCCTGTATCACTGTAAAACACAATTCATTACAGGAGGGCACCATGACACCTGTAATGTAATTTGTAAAAAAACTGAGCAACACTGACCAAGTAAGGAGGTTAACAGCAGCATCGCATTTGCTTTCAAATGCCACCACTGTCACTCAGGTATGAGATAAATAATGCATGATGCAGTTACTAATGCCTACAATATTTGCCGGCTGCTTCAATGAATAATCTGTATTGTGGCAGCCTTCAAATGTCAAAGTGCCCAGTGTCATTTGTATTTAAAATTTTTTATTAATGATGTGATGTTTCGCAGCTCAATCAGACCCATAGGTTTAAAGTTATCCTGACATGGTGACACATTTTACAGGAATACAAATTACTTTTTTACATATCCGGTGAAACTTTTGACAACAATCGGAACTCATTGTGCCCCTTAGAAATGAGATGAAATAATCCCTGAACGATAACATCGGCTTTCCTGTGATGGACTGGGGACCTGTCCAGGGTGTTCCCTGCCTCTCGCCCAATGACAGCTATGATACGCTCCAGCCCACCCCCGACCCTAAAACTGGATTAAGCAGGTAGAGAAAATGGATGGATGGGTGGATGACTTCATTAAAATGTTGAAAAATTTTAAGTTACGAGTTGAACTCCTCTTGATACTCAGAGCCACTGTTATAAATTATTATAACTGCAACCCTCATTCCAAAAAAGTTGGGGATGCTCTGTAAAAGGTAAATAAGAACAGAATGCAATGGTTTGCAAATCTCATAAACTAATATTTTATTCACCATAGAACATAGAACACATATCAAAAACCATAGACCCATATCAAAAATTGATGGCAGCAGCATGTCTCTGAAAAGGTGGGAGAGGGGAAACAAAAGGCTGGAAAAGTAAGCAGTGCTGAAAAATCATTGCAAATGAGTTGTACAGTGTAAAATACAGGCAACTCAAACAAATGTGGAGAAATCATCAGTACTTTCAGTAGTGATAAGCTCATATTTCTTAAGTGAGAGAATTATATGGAATGAGGAAACCACTATAGATGTGAGAATCTCCAAAGCATGTGTTGAATAAGAAAAGGCAATTTTAGATAAAAGTCCCAACTTGAGGCTTCCAGTATGGAAGTGGACCTGCATTATGTGCAGACATATCATTGCATTTCTGACAAAAATCACCCACTGGGGCAGTGTTGGAAATAGGTGAAGCAATCTGAGCTTTTGGTTGTGTTGATGCTGCTGTTGTTTTTTGAGCTTTGCTCTGCTGGTGAAAACACAGAAGTCGTAGTGGACAAAGATCTGCTATTCGATGGAGTGAAATTAAGAATTCAAATGATTAAGATTGTCCAGTGCAGATCTTTTTAGTCAGCATTCACCCTTTGTGTATCGCCGTCATCTCTGATGGTTATGCACTTAGGTTTTTTGGAGGACTGTGCATGGGTCTGTGCAAGATCCAAAATCCTTCAAAATAGATTATGCAAAGTGGCCTGACTCCACGGCTCAGCAAAGGAATGCTGACAGCTGGCAACAGAGGACGCTACTTCCATAATCTATTTGCTGAACATAAACAGTGGTTGAGTTTTTTAATTCATCTATTGTTTTGCCTTCAGTTATTATGGCCAGCAGAAAACAAAAGAGGAAAGGTGAGTGGGACAAGTCACTGGCAGCTGATGATTTAAAATGTGAAGTTGACAGAGCAGTTTTTAAGTGGCACGGCAAGAGCATAATCACTAGCCACATTTAGCCTGTTGAGCCTGTGCATGATTCTGATTGGACAGACAACAGTAGAACTTTAATATTGCTTTTGGTGACAAATCAGCAGGGACACAGTAACATTATTCAGGTTTAATTGCCCCTTTTGTCACTTTGCTTTGCTTATATCAGCTAGGTCTGCACTGTCAGCCCACATTTACCTGTGCAACACTACTCATGTTAACAAAAATGAATGAAGACAGGAGGCAATAATAACAATTATTCATAGTAATCGTTTCATTAGAATGACAGTGTTATTTGAGGTACCTATTTTAAGACATATGAAACAAAGAGTATTTACATTAAGCAAATATTAATTTGAGATGAATCTAGTTGTTGAATTATTACATAAACAATGTTTTGAACGTTTGTTATTTGAATTTTTGCAGACTCCTGCAGTGTACCCTACAGTTTGCAAGAACTGAATAAGGTGCATATCTCAGTATCTCAGTACAAGCATAAACAAGCCTTATTTCCCAAAAACATTAATTTCTATACATTTAACTATACATATAAACCCTTTCATGAGTTTTTACTGCTCTTAGACTTCCTTTTAATACAAATAGTTTCTTATAACAGGATGATCTTTTTAATATCACATCATTTTAATATTTCTACCAGACCATTTAACTGACTTTTACATATATTTTTCTGACTTTTAACAAAGTTGCCTGAGTGATGGTTTTGGTTATAACATTTAGAGCGAAACCAATTAAACTTTGTCACAAAACTTTTATCCAAACAAATTAAGGAGGAAACGAGGGAAAAAAATTCAGTCCTCTCAACACATTCTCAGTAGAAGAGATGATGTCTCACTAATGGAAAACCTTTGTTAAAAGGGTCAAAAGCTTAAGCAGCTGAAAACCATTAGTCAATGTCGGCATTATGCGAGATAATGCTATAGAGGAGATGATGATGAGAACACTCTGTGTATATTTGATGGTTCAAAGAGGGTGGAAAACAGTTTAAGGACACATGAAGAATATAACAACCTAAAATCACAGTCAGGCAGTTTCAATATGGTTAACAAATCCGGAAAGATGCATACAAAAGCAAAAACCCTTGACAAGGCTGAAAATTTAGAGAAAAAAGGTTTGAAATAGGATTTAGAGATCAAGGTAGGAACAGGAAAACATTAGGAAGGAGAGCAAACAAAGATTCAATATAAACACAAGAAACTTGTGCTAAAGAAAATAAAAATAAAATAAATTAAAGGACCAGACTCAGTGAATAATTCCTACACTCCGTATTATATAGATCAATGAGCAGTGCTGACCAACATATCATTGGGGTCATCAGGTGGGAACCTCCTTTCATAAGTGTTTCGTCTAGTTGGGCCCACAACACCTCCAGGAGGCTAGACAATGACCACTGGCGTCCCAGAGTCACCCCCCTAATGCCAGCCACTCACCAACTGCACACCAGTCACAGCGGGGTGGGGATGCAAACCCTGGTTCGGGTAGGGGAAGAAATAAAAGAGGTAAGAAAAGCAGGAATGGGATTCAAACCCTGGTTCGGGTAGGGGTAATGAAAATATAGAGGGTGCCAGAGGTGGAGGAAGGACAAGACACACTAGCAGATTCAGCAGACAAACTCACCTAAATAGTCCTATAATCACTAAAATACCAGCAAAAACAAAGCCAAACAACTCACTCTCACCAACTGCACACCAGTCACAGCGGGGTGGGGATGCAAACCCTGGTTCGGGTAGGGGAAGAAATAAAAGAGGTAAGAAAAGCAGGAATGGGATTCAAAACCTTGGTTCGGGTAGGGGTAATGAAAATATAGAGGGTGCCAGAGGTGGAGGAAAGACAAGACACACTAGCAGATTCAGCAGACAAACTCACCTAAACAATCCTATAATCACTAACAATGCCAGCAGAAACAAAGCCATACACCTCACTCCAAGCCAACTCACCCAAAATGGCCGTCTGGTTTCAAAAGGATCACATGTGCCAAACCCTCCACTTAAATAGCTTGAACTTCTTCTTTGCTTTTTCAAAAGTCTGTTTACCCTAAGTGCCCCCCCTGCTGGGCCCCCAGCTGCTATTGCATCTTCTAATCCAAATCCACTGACTGGACTTTACTGCTTTATCTGAAACCTCCTGCACTATTTTCCTCACACTCTGTCCACTTACACCCAGCTCCCTCAACAATGAGACAACAGACTTTGCAACAAATCCTCTACATCCTACTTCCACTGGACAGATTCTAACCTTCCATCCTCGCTGCTCTGCTTCTGCCCCCAACTCCACATATCTAAGCTTTTTCCTTTCATATGCTTCTGCTACTAATTCTTCCCAATAACAGTCAGCTCTATGAAATAGACTCTCATTCTACTCCTAGACCACAAGACTATATCAGGCCTTAGATTTGTAGAGGCTATCTCCTGGGGAACAACAAGCTTATTTCCTAAATCTACCTGCATCTCCCAATCACAAGCATCCTCCAAGCTGCCGTGCCTCCTTATCGTCTTTTTAACTTTCTCCCCCTCTTGAACAAACTGAATTGCAAATAGATTAGAAATGAAGATGGCTGGAAAGCTTAATCATCAAGTAGTACAAAGACAGTTTTGTTGGGAGTAAAGAGGCTGAGAGATGATGCCCAAAACTGACAGGACTGACTGAAGTCCATTAAACATAATGATTACAAATATAAGCCTGTGTTTAGATCAAGGTCTTAATAAACCTCACAAATACATGATAGTGTATGCACATCAACAAGATATAACAATTAAAGCCATACACATTTTGTCGATACAGCTTACTATGGTGCCTCACCAAAGTAAACGATATGCAGTACTTTTCCTCCCTTCATATGTTGCTGCAGCCTAAACTTGACCTGAAATCGTCATCATTAGCACACCTATGGAGAGAGCACACCAACAGTTCAAGATCAGAGGATAAGCAGAGGAACATGCTCTAGTACAGCACAGCTTTGGTTTCATCAGATAAAAGATAGCTAACTACCTTGGGTTTTTAGTGATGCCTCTTCTCCATCAGGGCTGTGGGGAAAAAATGATTATGTTATATTACAATGTCCCAAATCTTGCAAAGAAAATTGTTTTTAAAGACAGAAACAGTACAGCTCCTCTAGTTTTCAGTTGGTTTTGTCCTTTTTACCTGAACACTTGTGTCAAGCAAAGAGAGCAAAATCACAAAGCAGCTGTTTGACTGGAACGCTCAGACAGGCCGAGGTGGAGAGACCTCACAGTGAGGGAGCTTTTACACCTCATTACAGACTGGAGTCATGGAATTTCTTATGTAACTCCCTATCCATGTTTCTGTTCCTCTGTTCATGTCATTCTGTTTTCACAAATAGACACAGATAAAAGAACTATATGTGAAAAAATCTCTCGAAAAGCAGTGAGAGAAACAATGATTTATCCACCCAATAAGACTTGCTACTTCTTCTTCCTCAACTATTTATTCATTCTGTTTCTTACAATAACTTTTTCCTATTTGATTGTCTTGCTTTTCGTTCGAAACTCTATTAAAAGGAGAAAAGAAGGCTGACTTGTTTGCTGCTCATTGAAGATATTGCACAGTAGAAGAAATGTAAAGAAAGAAATTTCTATTTAATGTGAAAGTAGGATTCTTTGTCATCATACTCTGATCTGTTACTGCTCTACCACAAAACACTGAAAAGTTCCTGCTTTAGTGCAGATATGATCTGATTTACCTCAAAACTGTGTATCTGCACTCAGATTCACTGCTGCTTGAACAAATGTCCTGTTTTCTGGTTCAGTTTGCACTCAGGTATATTATGTGTTTTAGTAAATTAATCTGCAATTCACCTCTATAACTTGTTAGTTAATTTTTGTTTAGCTGTTTTCCCAAACGAATCCGATTCTACGAATTTTTGGCATCAAATATCAGTGAATTTCGTTTTTGATGATTCATGTAAAAAATAATTTGATCAACTTAAAAAGCCATGGAGCAAAATGCTAAAATGTCTTTCCTCTGCACACTTAACAAACCCAGAAAGAACTATGAGCTTTCATATATGTGTGCTTATTTCTAGTATTTTTGCTGTGCATGAACTAATGATATCTGTGACTAGATTTTTTTAACTTCATCAACAACAGAGTGTGTCTATGCATCTTTGTATTTCTTTTTCAGTGCATAAACACTGGCTTGCAGATAATAGAGGTAACAACATCATTAATTGGATTGAATCTAATTGAGTTAGATTATAATGAGTTAGACTGCACAAAATTGGGCTTGAACTGAACTTTGTCTGTAAAGTTTTTAATTAAAACTGAAATTAATTTAAATAAAATGAAATTATCTTTGATCTGGTGATCCCAATTAGCCAAAAAATGTTTGGAGAGGATGTTGTGAAGTAAAACTTGTGCACCTACAAAATGGCAGTAATGTTGGAGTCATACAGTCCCTGTCCCTCTGCCGGCTGGGATTTTAAAGCTTGTATTACAGCAGTCTGACAGCCAAAAATGAGAAGTAGTTTCAAAGTAACATAGAAGACGCCTGAGTGCAAGGAGAAGGGCTCAAAGTGGAGAGCAGGACATTTAGCAGCAGGGAACCTGAGGGCCGTGTTTTGAGTTGAAACAGAGTACCTTTGCACTGAAGCATGGAATATCTGAGAGCTGTGAAATTTGAGAAATTCTTAAAAATTTTGAGTCCTGAAAGAAGGAAATTTGCTACCAAATCCAAAGAGTGTGCTCTTGAATAAATACGTAAAAAGTCGACTGGGAGGGAACTTTTTGATCTTCGTTGTGTATTTCTAATCTCTAATGATATCAAGTGCGCTGGCATGCTCAGCTCATACTGCTGAAATGCTTTTTCTTGCATTTCAGCTTGTGTGCCCACAGTTTTGCCCTCCCTTTGATCCATCTTGTCTTGTCATCACCTGCATCTAAAACTTACTTTCTCTGAGGGACGTCTTGCTGATGAATGAATGGAAGGAAAAACAAACAGGGGAAATTAATAAAACAAATTCTCCATCACTTTGCATTTAATCTAAGATGTGACTGCCATTTAACCAGCAGATTTAAGGAACAACCACCTCATTTAGCATGGCATTAGAAGGCCGCCATTAGGAGTGGCTGAATAAACCGCAGTGATAAATGGGAGGTTTATAAACATTGTGTTCTGCTTGGCTAAGGTCATTATGCTTAAAAGGCCATTAGCTGAGCACCCCTGAGTGCATTGGCCAGGCCTCAATGCGACACACATCAGTTAGCATTAAGTTTGCCTTGCAGAGTCTTTGTCAAAACCCAAAAGAGATTTAAAAGAGAAAAAAAAGTCCTGTTTTTTTTCTCTTGTTAATCTATATTTAGTAATTCCGTTTTGTGATTTCATTGTTATTTTCACGATGAAGCCCATTAATGTGGCTGACAAGTGTAAAGAGCATAAAAGTTCAGGAAGAACTGCAGAAAAATCAGTTGACAAGTTACACATATGCAGTTTTTCATGGTTTTTGCTTTTGGCTGTTTGTGGCATTGAAAGACAAATGTGCTTAGGCAAAATTAGTCTGCAACCTCTCAGTTCATTTTCGATTTCTGATGGGTACATGCCAAGAATGCCTCTGGTTGCAATTGAATAGACCAATCAGTGCTTCCCAATGTGTGACATACTGCTGAGCAACATGCCTGGAAAGCACTGTAATGCACAGTTTTGTCCAAATAAGGCCCCCGATTTGATAAATGGTGTGACTAGAAATCTGTCTAAATGGGTTGGGGGCAAAGACGCTTTATTCGCAAGGAAATGAAACATGAGCTCTCCATATCATTTGGTTCTGAGCATGTCTCTTTCATGTCAAAGACACCGTCGCCATTCATCTGTCCACTGAAAATTTGCTGATATTCGGTTAACTCCATGTTTACTATTCCACTAGCCACAGAACTGGATGTTGTTTTCCACCATGTGTCACAGTTTGCAAGGTCTTTACTTAATCAAATGCTTTTTCTCCTCCAACATACCTTTTAGGATTGTGGCAAAAAAGCTAAGTTTAATCTTACATGAGTCTGGCTCATCCAGATGCTGCTTTGTATACTCCGTCAAGGCAATGACTTTTGTGATGAGGTCACATGGAAGGTTTCCTTCTAATGACTCTAGGCCCTGTTTGTGCATCCTTGCTACACATGAAATGGAACAACACCACACCTGTGTCAGCTAATTGTCCTGCAGCCTTATTTACACTCATAAGATTGGGTCTCTTTTACCTTCTGTTCAAACGACGGCATTCTTCTCTAAAGTTTCCCTTGCTCTTGCACACTTTAAGCTGGAAGTGTGTTGATTTGTTCTTTAGAGCTTTCAATTTTAAGTTCTGGTCAACCCTCAGATCCTCAGTCAGAAGTCAGAGCTCGTGCCTGATGAGGTTAGAAGATTCATTACACTCTTTCCTCAATTCTTTTTATTTACTTCTATATCTATAGCTTGATGAGGTTTGCGCTCAAGCTGAGGAAAGATATGCAGTTGTAATTAGCATAATGATTTCAATGGGGTCTCTGGACCACTGGTTCAGAATTGGGAAGCATCATAATGTCTCAAAGCAATCACTGCCTCAGAGAGTAACAAATCAGTTTTATCGAGAGAGTTTGTGCAGTGGCATGCAGTCATTTTGTTCTAATCACAACTAATGATGTAAGCTGAGAACACAAGGTAAATCTATATATGAGCATCTAAGTAGATTTGTAAAGGGTTGGATAGAAAACAATTGCCTCTTTCTTCTTCCATTTTGTCTTATCTCAATCATGCTCCACCAACAGACTCAAAAACTCTTTTGTTCCTCTGGCCATCAGGCTTTACAACAGCTCTCAGTGACGGCACTTCTGAATTTCACTGGTAACTTTATATTTCACTTTCGTCTTATATCACTGGTCACTTTATATTTGTATATCTGTTTTTTAAATTCTTAGATTGTCTTTAAAGTGTTTATAATTGTATAAACATTTTTATTGCTTTATTCTGTCTTGCTACTGGATGCTTGAATTTCCATCCATCCATCCATCCATCCATCCATCCATCCATCCATCCATCAAAGCTTGTGTATAAAACATGTATTTATTCATCTGATGTTGCATTTTTTAGTTCAAATGAAATCACAGTTTGTCAATGCAGACCTTAAAATTACAAAAATGCAATCAGGAAAGGGTTGATTCAAATGTAGGTTATATAAAAAGTCTGATACACAAACAATGAGTCTGGCTCATTCAGATGCTGATTTGCATGCTCCCTCAAGACATCGATTTTTGTGATGAGGTCACAAGATTTCCTTCTGGTGACTCTTCCACTTATTACATTACTTAGACCCTGTTTGTGCATCCATGCAGAGTGAAACAGACGGCGCCACACCTGCGCAAACCAAATTGTCCTGCAGCTCGTTTTGCAGTCATGGGTTTCCTTTGCCTCTCTGCTCAGCAGATGGGTTGTTTTGTTTCAAAATACTCTTGTTCTAACACGCTTCCTCTAAACTGTGATTGTAAATTTAAAGCAGAAAGTGTGTTGACTGGGTCACTTTGTCCGAATTATGTCTTAATTAATCTGAAATCTAACATGTGCTCAAAATAATATAAACTGGAACTTGAAAACAACACACATAACACTATTGTAAGTTGATTAAAGCGTAATTTCAGGCAAAAGGACATTAAGATATCATGAATCCAATCAAGTGGCTTGAGGCAATAGGACCTCAGTAGATGTGTTCATATGTGTGGGATTACCTTCACAATGTCATCCATGATTATGGTAATCAGCAAATCACAGGATAAGATCAAGCTTGTCATTTGACACAAAGCTGTTGAGGAAAAAGGGAGGATTATACGCGTATACACACACACACACACACACACAAACACACACAGACACATATATCACATGAACAGGGTTGTTAATGCAGGAGTGATATGTTAATGCTAATGCTAATGTCCATCTCCTAATGTCGCCATGAATATGAGGTAGTGCGTTAGAACCAGAGTTACACAGTGTATAAATCAGCACTTAACAAGCCCTAATGAGCCTTAACGATCCTTAACGATCACATAAACCTTTGATAAGAAGTTGATTATCAAGATGCCATGCCCATGCAAATGGAAGTTTACCACTGGCCTTAAGGTGTTTGTGTGAAACAGAGCTGGAAGAGGGTGTGTGTTTGGGTCAGTCGAGTGAGTTTATATGTGTGTTACAGCGTGTTCACAAGTGTGAGTGAATGTCTACTTGCCTCTGAGCCTCAGAGATGAGCTGCAGACTTTGGGTGAAAATGTGTTTCCAACTCACTGGGCTCAGAGCAGGAAACAAAAGGCGAATTGCAGTCACCCATGAAACAAAACCGATACTTCTTTCTTTCTCTCCCTGTTCCCCCACCTTGCTGGTATTTATTAAAGACAATGATCAATTGCCTTGTCTGCACTTTGTTTCCACAGTTCCAGTGCTAAATGTTATTGTTTAAAGGGGTCGGTCACCAAAATATTGTTTCAATTTAACATTATTAATGCAGCATGTAGCAGACACTTCAGTATGATATATTTCTAATGATATTCTCATTATGATATTTTACACAAATTTCCTCCCTTCAGCTTTATTAAAGATTTTGACCGTGTAATGCTGAAAAAAATGAATTGCTAGTGGCTTTGAGTTGTCCTGCGGACTAAAGAGAAGCTTGTTATCAGCATTTAGTTCAAATACCTGCATCTCTGATAGTATGAGGGAGAATCAGTAGTGTAGCTTTAGAGTGACATATACTCCCATTCAGATGACTTTTTTGTTTTATTTAAAAGAAAGCATTGCATATTTCAGCAAGACAATGCTAAAACACATACTGCATCTATTATGGCAGCGTGGCTTTGCTGTAAGAGAGAATGTCTTGCTTGCAGTCCAGATCTTTCACCAACTGAAAACATTTGTCATATCATGAAAAAACAAAGTACAACAACGACTGTTAAGATGTGCTACAGGCCTATATCAGACAAGATAAGGCCAAGGTGATACTCCTCCACTGAAGGTCCAGAAACTGGTCTCCTCAGTTGATTGACATTTACAGACTGTTCTAAAAGAAGAGGGAATGTTACACAATGGGAAAAAAAAACTAATCCGTCCCATCTTCTTTAGATATGCTGCTGCTATTAGATTAAACATAAGGTGCTTAACTTTTTATTGATTGGGGTTGTACAGTCTAACCACCACGCTTGACTGTGAGTGTAATGTTTCTAAAGTTGAATACATTTCTTGATTTCATCAGCTTTTCGTCAAAGCCAAAACATCTTGGCAATTTTTCAAAAACGCTGATCTTTAGTCACATATGCGTATGTGTTTGTCCTGTTACATTTTTAAGGAAGTCTGATACAACTGTGGGTTCTTTCAGCAAGTACACTCAGAGGTTTTAGGATGGTACGTCAACTTTTTTATTTACACAGACAATACACGCTGAGTGGAGTCGTTCGCAGACCTCCTCGCAGGGTTTGTGCTGCCGACTCCACATGTGTTTGGCTCTGCTTTTCCCTCTCCCAGGTCCAGCACGCCACTGTGTTTAAAAGAGAAGAGTGATTAGACAAGTGGATGCTGGTGTACTAATCACTCACCTGGTGCTGCCCCTCTGAGCTCTCTCCACACCTCTCTCCTGCAGCTGATGCACCACGCCCCCTCCACAAGGATCTATCAATATCTGAGCTTCACATCATGTCTGTGGACATGTATGGTGGCACGAACAAAGAAATACGGTGAATACTTCTTAATACGGTTGTAAGTTAAAACGAAATCCAAAGTTAGACAGATCGTGCACAAGTGGGACCTTCCCAAAGATTGGTCAACTAATGACTATCACTCAAAGAGCAAAGCTTGCAATAGTCTTCAATAACTATTGGACTTTCTCAAATTGGCTAATGTTAATGTTCAGAAGTCCACTAACAGGAGAACACTGACAATGGTGGGCCATGCAGGATTGCTATGAGAAATCTAATTTTTTTCTAATTTCTTATTTAATAATACAGTTGCTCATCTAGTTTGAGTAGCAAACTACACAATAAAACCCACAGGGACGAACAATAAAGCTGTTTTTTTTTTAGACAGAGACCAAAATAAGACTTTTTGATTTAAAAAAAAATGTTTTTCTCTGAGAAAAGAAAACATAATACTCTAGCAGAAGAGCATTATTCCATCTGTGGAACTTGGTAGCGGTTGCATCATGATTCAAGCTTGACTTATTGCCTCAGGGACAGGATGGCTTTCCTTCACTGATTGAAAAATAGATTCAGAATTATACAAGGAAATTATAAAGAAACAAATTTCAGGATATAAGTCCATGAACTGAATCTGTAATAATTCATGCTGCAGAACAATAACCCCAGGCCTAAAAGGTATTCCACAAAACAAGTATAGAAGTCAATGTTTTGGGAAGCTCATGTTAAACCTTAATTCAATAGAAATATTGTGGAAGGAGCTGCAGCACTCAGATCATGTGAAGGGAGAAAAGTATCTCTTAAAAAAAAGGGCTAAAAGTTAGATCTTGTCTGATTTGACATTTTTATTTCTTCTCATTGCTACAAAAGTTGATCACACGAGATACTAAGGGTGCATTTTGATCGAAAGCATGCACCCAGAACGTAAATCACCCAGATCGTTATTTCCAGGAGCTAGAACATGACACCCCATGCATTTCCACCGAGGTTTAAAGTTTAGGATGAATCAGAAAAATGTAGTCAGCTGAAGTGTGTTCCTCCACCACGACAGTACCCACTGGAGTCAGAGCACTACTCTGTTGAGCATACAGTAAAACCTGAAAGTGCAGTAAAATCAGGACATATTAACTCAAAATCTATCCATGTTCCACACTTTCATGTCTTTTTATGTATACTTTAGAGATTAACTGCTGTGAAACAATCAGAGATTAACATTGTATCGCTCTAGATTGACTTTTTTATAATGACTGTTGCACCCTCATTTTTCCACTGGAGGCAACACTGCTCCACAGATCAGAGCACCCCATCTACTGCTGTAATATTACCCCACTGTCCATGTTACACATTTCAGTGGGGTTTGGGTGGTTTTATTAGTTTCTTAGATCATAGCCACTGTGAAAATACCAGAAACAAACATTTTATTGCCTACTGTTTTTTTTTTCACATAAGTCACCTTTATTCATAAGGTACTTTTCAAAACAAGTGTAGCTCAAAATGTTTTAGTGCTTTACATTAAAAAGCAATCACAATGTGACACAATCTCAGCTCCATGTCCTCATTCATTCAGGAGCTCCCAAAAGGAATGCCTGACTCTTAATGCTGTGTTTACAAACATTAACAACTATTCCTGTGGTAAAGATTATGAGATATTGTGGATATTAAACTTGAGGTGACAGAGACAGAGAGGTGGAACTAAAATATTTGTAATACTCAATCAATCACAAATGTTTTGCACTGCAAGGCCCATCCCAAAGGTTCAAGGTAATCTGAAAAGTACTAGGGTCCTTTTTAGGGCTGAAATTTCTCCCTTCCTCTAGCATTCAATATGAAGGGGATGAGGAAAGGACCCCTGGTTCCTGAAAAAGGTTCCTGTGGTGGAAATGGTGCTTTGTAGTTTTCTCATTCAAACGTTTGTCATTTTCTACAGTTTTCCCAACTAAATAAATGACCAATTTCTTTTATTTTTGTCCCATTTACTAATTTCAAGCATCTTTTTTTTGCACAGTGCACTTGCATAAAGTGGTTCAATGTTCTTTAGAGGTAGGTTGTCCCTTACCTGACTCCCGCCCTCTGGTATTCGCATACCATCGGGGACGAGCCCACAACCGACATGATTTCAAATGGGGCTATTTTTTCTAAAACTCGTGCATGTGATTGGATGAAGAATCTGTCCGTCATCTTGACTGACACGCCACTTCAGCCACTCCCAATGACTCAACCCGTGACGTAGCTCAGAGCTTACCTGACTCCCGCCCTCCGGAGCATGAATGGGCGGCCATAACGCGGCCATTCATCAAAAGTCCCACCCAGCGATTAATGATTGGCTCTGATTATTTTCTAATCGGACGAAACACATATGACTCCCACTCTCTTGGGGCTCCTCAGATGGTTGTGTGAGGAAAGGGAACGCCCCCGCGTGTAGTTGGTGAACGCAGCCAGATGACGTGAGTCAGGTTAGGTTGTCCCGATCATTTGAAAGAACCCACCACAGATTTAGTGTATTTCGGCTGTTTGGATTGCATCTTCATGTAACCCTGGGTCGGCTCAATGGTGCTGAAAAAAATGATAAAACTTACTATGAGACTCCATGGGTGAGCGGAGTCCTACTTATACAGCAGCATTAGTTTGGCACTAATTAGATGGGCCCAGGAGTGATAAGAGGAGAAGAGAACATGATAAGCGAGAATCTACACATCGACATTTCCTAAAATGTTTGCACAGCATGTTAAAACTATTGCACTGTGCCATGGCTTGCTTCAGTTTATTTACCAAATAAACCTAATATATCTGGTATGCCTGACTTCACCTCAAGAAACAGTTGTTTTGGCCTCCGTTTTTTTTTATGTTCTTAAAACTTCTTCCAAAGTTCATGGCCCATCAGTTCATTATTCATTTTTGGGTAGTGTCACAACCTTAATGGAAAATGTATCTTTTTATCGACTGTGCTCCATAAATGTTATCAGTCACTCTCAATTTTACTAGCCTCTGGACTAAGTGAAAGCCACGTTATGACTACACAACCTGAATACTGTTCAGGAGGAGCACATCTCAGAAAGACCTCCACATTAAGTTTTCTGATGTGCTTCACTGTTGGCAAAAAATAAATAAATCTCTTATCAGTGCCTCTCAAATCAGCTCTGGGAAATTAATTTCTTTTATGCAGTGAAAATGTTGAAGCTTGGGTATGTTTGGGTACAAAACTGACAATGTTCAAGAACAGATTGTGTCTTCCCTATGAGATAATGTGAAATATTATGTTTTTTTTTTGTTTAGATTAATATCGGATAGATGACTCTTGTTTAAACTGTTAACAATAATATAACATAATATAATATATAAAAAATAACCCTTTTTACTACCTCATAGCTTTTATGCTGGCATAATTCTAAACATGCAAATTAATAAGACTACTTTGTTAGCACAGCTTTACAAATGTACAAAATAATAACTAAGTAATTGGCTCAGCTTTTACTGAGGCCTACATGTTTCAGCTTCTGCTGATTAATAGACGGGGGTTTTAGTCTAGTGTCTTTCTCTTTGATGTCTCACTCTGATTTCTATCTGCATTGCACATCCTCTTTTATTATCAGTGTGAGCCATTAAACTCCAAAAATTTGTTGCATAATTTTTCTTGCAGTCTGACAAAGATGACGAGCTAAATTGATGAGGTGGGTGGTGGTACTGCTATTCAGTTTTTCTTAGTGATGACACAGTCTGTTCTACAAACACCATATGACAAGTTAATGTCAGACAAGGTCATGGAAACACCAAGCAGAAGTGGGGAAAAAAAAAAGGTATATCATACTTGCCTGCTTGTTACAAGAAAAATGAGGAGAGAATCTGAATGGTAGCCTGGAAGTCATCTTATTGTACGTGTACATTGCATGAAATAGGATGGAGTACAACTTACCATGTTTCCTTTCTTCAGTCACCCAGTTAAGCTACAGCTTATTGTTTCATTGAAAAGTCTTTTTTTGCTTTCTGCTGTTGTTTCCTCGAGGCTGATATATATACATATTGGAATGAATTTCAGAGCTTTGTTGCTGTTTAAAGCTGGTATTGCATTTTAGTCCTCAGCACTGCCTTTGTACAGCTACATTATGGGCTCTCTCATTGAACTCTGGACACTTTTTTCAAGATACTGAACAGCTCTGTGTGCCACCATTGATTCAATGGTTAATAATACCCATGAGTGTTGCTGCAACACTAAAAACACATTCTACCTAACAGAACAAACTAACCTAAGTCAACTTAGCAGTCATTGGCTGATCCATGCTATGTAAATATGAATATGACTGGCTGCATGTCTGTCGAAGCGTGTCTGAAAGGATGGGATCTGTATGGCACTGTGTGTGAAGCCCTCTGCATCAAAAGCCATGAGGGGAAAAGTTGCAGACAGAGAGAAAAAACAAGATGTCTCAAAGTTACAGTGGTTCACTTGGCCATCCCCTCCTCCTCCATTCCTCCTCTCCTCCCTCATTTTGTCTTTTGTGTTTAGCCGTTAGATTGCTCTCTCCATCTCCTCCCCCTCAATCTTCCCACTTCAGAAAATAAATGAGAGAAAACAAGCACATTTAGTGGTTATTGTCTCTCTCACTCCCCAGGTCTAGCAATTCAAAGGTCTAGTGGCAAGATACACATACAGGCTAAGATACTCTGTCACACTTCAGCACATGCATTTCTACTTAAATGCTCTTCATACACACACACACACGCACACAGGCTCACACACAGTCTGCAACTTGGATGGTGCAATAAACACATTGATAAAACCATTTCTGTAATAAGCAGTGTTTGTCAAAATGTCATCCCTCAGCCCCACAGCCATTATCACGGCTTCAACATTTATAGCGGCTCTTTAAATAAACGGCCCAGGCCTTCATGCCCTACAGTGATACCCATCTGAATGCTCACTCACACGCAGAGATGCAGACACACATATTGCCTCTCCCCACAATATGTCTGACCATCACACAATAGACTTAATAGGAATATCCTCTTCACTATAACTGAGTCTTTTTTTTTTTTCGTCTTTCTGTTCTGTTTTTCATCTCAACTAAGAGATATAATTGACAGTCAAAAAATTGGTCTATATGCATTACAAAACACAGACTTTTATTTTTCGTTAAAAAGCTGTTGAATTAACATAGGATGATTTTGTTTTTTTCATTGCCGGTGACAATTTTTCCTTTCTTTTGGCTGCTGAATGGTACAAATATCTGTCTTGCCTACTGCTGCACTACCCAACAATTCACAATAACACTGGGGAAAGATGATTCTGTGTAATTTTAAAGTTGTTGCTCCAAAAAATGTTCACCCAACTCTAGAGTGTCATTCAGTTGTTTGGAGAAGTTGGTGTTAGAGCCTATAATTTGATTCTTTCTCGGCTGCTTTCATCGACCTCAGCTCCAACTGTTGTGCGAAGAAAAAAAATACACAATACCAACCTCGTGGTGATGTTTAGAGGTTGATAATTGAACCGCTTTTGTTTCATTGAGTACCCATCTACCCGAACCTACATTCAACATTGCTGCCATCATATTATTCTGGCTTCCA
This sequence comes from Odontesthes bonariensis, assembly GCF_027942865.1. NCBI lineage: Eukaryota > Metazoa > Chordata > Actinopteri > Atheriniformes > Atherinopsidae > Odontesthes > Odontesthes bonariensis. The sequence continues at coordinate 29,651,403 of NC_134509.1, read as the reverse complement.
ACACTGTGTAGAGCGAGTTGTACAGGTATTATAATCAGTGGGTTAGGCATATGCAATGTCAGACAGTTTGCACAATAATAATAACTAGAAATGCACTCAGAGAGTGCAGACCTCCGCCAACCGCCAACCTACCTGTGGATAGCGAGCCATGTATGGACATACGTTCCTGATGTGGGCTACTTGTTGTTTGGCGCTGTCAGCAGAAGAGGCATTCCCTTCTCCCTATTCATTATTGAACAGCAGTGTTCGCCGTTATTAATTATTATTAATATTATTATTATTATAATGTTTTGTCGAGAAGCAGTGTTCGCCGTTATTATTACGCTATATGCAGTTATGCACACTGGCTTGCCGTGCAAGTAAATCCGCGCACTATGCATTCTGTCTGGCTTTGGGCACGATATATGCAGTTATGCACACTGGCTTGCCGTTGCAATCTTTTGTTGTGCTAATTACAGCAAATCCGCGCAATATGCATTCAATCCGCGCACTATGCCTTCTGTCTGGCTTTGGCTCTGTTTGGCTTTGGCACCTTGAGGTCGCGCCACCTTGTGGCAGGTCGCAAGATTGCAGCACGAACAGACGAACGAACAGACGAACATCCAGACAAACCAACAGACAAACTCGGGCGATCACATAACCTCCTTGGCGGAGGTAATAATAACTTGGACTTATATAGCGCCTTTCACGGTACCCAAGGTCGCTTAACAAGAGAAAAGAAGGGGGAAAGGGTAGGGCCGGAGGGGTGGGTTTAAGAGTAGGACATGGAGAAGAGATGTGTTTTTAGATTCTTTTTTAACTGTAGTAGAGAGGGGGCAGAACGGATGTGAAGTGGCAGATTGTTCCATAGGGTAGGGGCAGTTGAACAGAAGGCCCTATCTCCATATGTTTTTAGTCTGGTGCGAGGAACGGAAAGTAGGTCCTTGTCTGAGGAGCGCAGAAGCCGCACCTGGGAGTACGGGTGGAGGAGATCAGAGATGTACTTAGGTGCAAGTGAGTGGAGAGATTTGTAGGTCAAGAGAAGGATTTTATAGGTGACGCATGCTTTGACTGGGAGCCAGTGAAGTTGCTTTAGGATGGGGGTGATGTGCTGCCAGGCCTTGGTGTGAGTTAGCACCCTGGCAGCTGAGTTTTGAAGATACTGCAACCTGTCAAGGGCCTTACTGGGTAGCCCAGACAGGACACCATTGCAGTAGTCCAGACGGGAGGAGATAAATGAGTGGATGAGGGTCTCTGTTACTGAGTCGGATAATGAGGGCCGGAGTCTTGAGATGTTTCTGAGGTGAAAAAAGGCAGATTTAGTGATCCAGGATGACACCCAGGTTCCGTACCACTGGTGATGGAGAGATGGAACAGCCATCTATGACCAGGGCCAGATCACCAACCTTCTTCAGCAGGGGTGCCGGGGCCACCATCATGAGCTCCGTTTTGCTGCTTTTGAGTTTGAGGAGGTTAGAGGTCAACCAAGCTTTGATTTGCTGCAGGCAGTTGTTGAGTTGCGTGGGTGGGACCTGAGAGGAGGGGTTTGTGCTGATGTACATCTGAGTGTCATCAGCATAGCAGTAAAATCTGAGTCCATGGTTATGGATAATTTGTCCTAGGGGGAGCATGTAAATGGTGAAAAGAAGGGGACCCAGGACAGACCCCTGGGGGATGCCATGGTTAACTGCTGCAGCGATGGAGTTGGAACCTTTCAGAGTGATGTATTGTTTCCTGCTTGAGAAGTAAGACTAGAACCAAGAGAGTCCTGTGCCAGTGAGGCCAATGAGTTTAGAGAGACGGGTGAGGAGGATAGTGTGGGAGACAGTGTCAAAGGCTGCGGACAGGTCTAGGACCCACACATGTCCACACACCTGACAAACTGTGACCGCATGGATTTGATGGCGTATTGCACATGCATGTGCCATGACATCAAATACTGAAAACCATGTACGAGATTGTGCTGAGTACTGGAAATAATCTAATAAATAAATAATCTAAAAAAAACTATTTGGTTCACACAAGTATTGGAGAAACCTATCATTTTTATTCTTTTTTTCATACTTCTACTTCATTACACCTAGAAGAAAATATATTTATACTCAGCTTTGTTTTTGTTTTTTTAAAGCTTCAGTTACATGTTGCGTTTCAAATTTTACATTTGAAGTCACTAAATTAGGAACTCATTAAGTATTGTGCAATCCTTGGTTGTAGATATATAGAGAGATTATAGATTTTTTTTCTTTTCTTTTGTAGATGAGGAGCTGAAACACTTTGGTACATGACCAAAAAATGATCAGAAGCATTTTTTTTTTACACACAGAACATTACTATTGATTATCAAGTTACCAAGTGGTCATTGTACCACTTTTCAAATGGGGGAATTTGCAATCATGCAATTATTTTGATTCTGATTTGAAAGTTGGCTGTATGGTCACTTTGAACTCAGAGGTTACCAGCTGATGATGTTGGTTGGTAAAGAAATGAGCATTCTGCATTTCATTTCCCTCTGCTGGCCCATCAGTTAGTAGTGCCAGCTTATCATTGGACAGCTCAGTAGCTATAGCATAGACGTATTCTCAACTGATTTCACAGTAGTTGTTTTTTCCCCCTCTTACTGTGCCCCATTAAACAAAAGGGAAGCAAAGAAGAAGAAACATTGATCGAATCTGTCCTGCTCAGATTTATTTGCTTCAGGTCATTTTAAATTCTGGCCAGTACAGGTCAGTGTTTGTGCAGATTATTGCCAGTGGCAAGAAGTTAATCATAAGACACATGCAGTTTGAATCCATTCTTTAATTTTTTACTTTTGTAATTATCTTTAATCAAGCACAGCTTCATTTGTTTTAATGGACTGGCTCCCCGATTCCCTGAATGCTCAAGTAAGGTAACACACACGTCATAATTTCTTGTAACTATCCAGACAATATTTTTTTTGACATTTTCAGTCCCATTTGCAAAGTTGTTAAGTCAATAATCTATTGCAATTATTCAATGACAATGTAGACTAATGGGTTTTCTTTACAGGTAGACGCTACATATTTAAACAATGTGTTCAGGGAGAAAAACAATCACCCTCCAGTCAGCATTTGTATGCAGGATTGGAGACCTTTTAGGAGGGCGGCAATTACAACAGAAACCAGGAGGGAAACATACATCTTGTTTGATGCCATTGTTCTTCATTCCTCATGTCGGCCAAAGCTAAACAGCAGGAAACAGTCATGTTTAATGCTCGAGCTTTCTTAAGAATCATATGCTGATATATCATTTGGTTTATTGTTTAATAAATTATGTTTAGTGCCAACAACCACACACTGCATTTACTATAAAGAGCTAACGGTATTGCCTTTGATGTTACAGAGACATCATTTTTCACCCTCTTCACACACTCTCTGGCTCAAGTGGCTGAAGATGTGACATATGAATGTGTCTACATGAATGTGCAATTAGTCGCATCTTACTTGTATTTTATGTTGAGCATAACTGAGCTGTTCTTCTTTTCTTTCTTCTTCACTGGCCCTTTTTGAAGGCATTATTGGTAGCTTCCAGTCAAAATGAGATTTTTTCAGACGCTTGCCCTGAGGTCAAAACTGAAGGAAATCTCAGAATATTAACAAAGAAAGCTTGCAACAACAAGCCATAGGGCTTGACAAGAGGTGAGGAAGACCAAATGGCAGAAAGAAATTTCAATACTTGAGAAAGGTGAAAGGAGCTGAAAGAGGGATGGGTTAGAGGAAAAAGGGAAAAAAGACCATTGTGGGGAGCAGGGTTGGAAAAATGGATGATAAATTAAAGAAACTTCTTATAACTGTAAGAGAGAATCTGAAATCACCAGAATCAATGAAAGAGAACTATAAATGACCACCATAATATTTTAATGCGCACGATGTTTACAGCTCTGTGTTTACATAAAAGTTTCCAGAAATGTTGGGGTGACATTAAAAATGTTTATAGTAGTAGCATGTAAATGTGATCGAGTTCAAAGGGAGCATGCAAACTTGAAAAAAAAATGTAAAATCTCTCTCCCAAACGGCCGGGGCTCAGTGGTTAGAGTGTATTGGTCGTCCAATAACTGGACGTTTGGCAATTTGATTCCCACTCTCGCCGCTCAAAAAGATTGGTGGACTGACAGTTGGAGGGGTGTCAGTCCAGCTCCTTGCCATGGCCGAGGTGCCCTTGAGCCAGGCACCGTACCCCCATGTTCCCCGGGCGCTGTGAAGGGCTGCCCACACCTTCAGTGTATAAGGCATATGTCTCCATGAGTGTGTGACCCTGTGCCAACCTGGATGGGTCAAAGGCGGAGGAGTAATTTCATGTGACTACACAACAATAAATAATCTTAATATTAAAACTTTGTCTTCCTTTTGTCCTGCAAATGAGATTTTTGCACTTTTTACAGATATCCTTATTTACTGATTATTTTCCCTATGAGCGGATGCTCAGAAGAAGGTAAGTATTATCAAACATGTCACGTCTACAAACATGTGAAGCTGTTAGTTATTTCTGGGAATGAAGCCTTGTTGTTACCAAGCAGTCTGTATGCTTGGTAACTATAAACACACACACACATTTATATGTGTACAGAAGGGAAAAAAGTTTTATTTATATAAAATATATATATAGATATATGTACTTTTTTTCCATTCTGTATCATACCTATGTAATGAACAACAAAGCCTGGCCTTTCTTTTGGAAATGGTTGTGGAAATGAGATATTGTCTCGACTTTCACTTCCATGCTATAAATTGAATATCTTAAAAATGTACACAAACTGCCTTTTACAATGATGCAGTATGTATCTCTGGGCTTACATCACTTTCTCCAATTTTTATCCAAGTAAAACAAAAAAAATGTTTTAGAAGTTATTAAAGATCATGGAAATTATTCAATATCTAAGGATATTTATATATAGGATGTTTATACCTCCTCCCATAGTTAGCATTTTTGTCAAAAAATGACAAACAGCAAGATGACATGTAGACATTTAAAGTGTTTTTCCCGTCTGTTGGGCGAGCATGGTCTCTTGAAGAAAAAGTCAGATACTAAAATAGCTGTGCAACCAGGCACCCTCATTTTGATTCAAGGTATCTCAGAAAGCTGCAACATTCCTCTAATCTGCTTTCGCAAAAGTGGCTAAAGCTGATTTTCAAGTGTAACGTCTGATCTGCTGTTTAAGGCTGAGTAACTAAAGGTGTCGTTCCAACAGATGGTGTGAAAACTTTTCATCTCACTTCCAAATTAACAGAGTTACACCAAGTACACTTGCAGGGATGGAATACCTAATGAACCCGATTATTCCAGAAAACTCCATTTCTCATTCAAACGCCAAGCACTGTTGCCTATTAGACTTAATATAAACATTTTCAAGGTGATTCCCCAAAACCTCTGAGATTCTTTGTGAAGATACACATGTAATGAAAAGAAAATGTGCTAATCTGGGAACCATAATGAGACACTCTGCCACTGTGGGTAGTTCTTTGCCATGTTATTATTGCTCCACATTATCACCCCAAGGGATACATTTTTTTTTGTTTAAATGATACTGCATAGTCACGCCAAAAACACATTTATGCCATATAGACTTCACAGCAGAATTCCTGCACTCATATTTGTTTAGAAATAAAAGGCATAAGGGAGGATCTTTTTTGTGTTTTCTAAACTGTTTGAAAGAACATGAGCTAGATCGAGTACTGATCAGGATTATCCGTTCATCTCCAAGAAAGATCTCCATATTTTTCAGTTTACACGTATGAGGCTGAAATAGTTTAATCTGAAAACCAAATTATTCAATGACTGGTATATGTGAGACTTTTTCAGTTTATTCAAACTATTGCCTATTCAGCTTATATGACTTCAAACTCCACAGCATCTCATTCTGTCACTTGGAAGATAATCAGGCATGCAAACTGGTCAGGGGTGAAAAAGGTGACAAGGGTACACGGACACACGGCACGCGCGGAAAAGCGGAAACATGAGACGCATTAAGTTGTACATTATACAAAATATATATTATAAAATATACAGTATGTCCCATTTGCATTAAGTAGAGAACAGCTGTGCAGCATAAAAGATGAATTTATAGGTACAGTAGGCCTATCAATTGCATTTACTGTACTATTATGTGTTTGATATATAACATCACAGGTCTTCAAAAGCATTTAACTGTAGTATCATACATTTAATTACATTAAATTTAACGAAAAATTTAGTCCCATGGTCCTTAAAGGGATACTACAAGTATGTAGGATTAAACGTTTAATTAATTACTGCCCCAAGACAGCCTATGCTTAGTAATAGCCTGAACGATGACTCTCCCGACCACTTTCGCGGTCCGCTGTCATTAAACCACGAAAGTGAACGTTTGGCATGCCGAGCCAAACGAGCTCCACGGGAAAAACTTATATCAGCAATTCACTTGACGTACCGCCAGAGACAAATTTGTATCGACAGCTGGCACTCTAACATGAAAAACATTCTCGCGGCAAGCTTAGTTAAACGGCATTTTTTCATGACAGTGTAAGTTTTGAGACATGCATGCCACGAGCACTACGTAATCCTACATTGTGCCCCCTTTTAACTTCGATTGATGGTGCATCATACTGGATGAACACGAGTGCACCTGTAGGCTGTCATCATCAACGGGGGTATCAACGGGGGTGTGGGCGAACAGCGAGGGGATGGGGGTCGCACTCTCAAATACGACCTGTGGCAGAGCTCTCCGGACTCTGCATTGATAAACTCACGACGAATGAAACGACCTCCTCAAATGGGCAAAATGTTCCCTTTCCGTGATTATCGGAGGGTATTATGAAGGGGCATACCTCGTTAAAAAGCCAAGTCCGGCGACAATTAAGGTCTCCATTGACGTTGGCTAAAAGTATTAGCAAAGCCCTGAACTTGTGTGGAAGGCGCTAGTTAGCCACTCTACAGTTACCTCGAGTAGCACTAACACAAACAGCGTTCTGTGAGGCGGTGAAATATCGAGGAATTGTTGACTATTTCAAGTCTGTTATCAAGACATTTAGCTGACACTTGTATCAAAGACACTATTAAAAGCACATTAATTGATCTAACGACACAATTCGTTATGAAGACTATTTCAGGACATCAGTCAAATTGTAGCATTTTAGCTTCAGAAGTTAACAACTGTAAACATTAATCCCTACCTGTCCTTGTCGCAATTTCCACCGTGTGGGGTCCGGGGGGGGGGGGGGGGTGAATAGGGGTTCGCCCTCCTCACTTCTGATTGGTGATAGTGCTTCTCTCACACGCCACTCTTGTCAGTCATTTGTTGTCACATAGGTCTAGTGTAGTTTTGAGGTTCACAGTTCCACTCGCTAGTTGACATGCTCACCCCCCCCCCCCCCCCCCCATTTTTTTTTTCTCCTCGGATCTACGCGATTCAGAAGAATGACCCATTTTGATTTCAAAACGGCGAATTTCGCCGAAAGGTGGCAAGTTTGCATGCCTGATAATGTTTGAGACTGCCAGGAAAAAAAAAAAAAAATTGTAGCTACAAGTATGTCTATGTTGACTATCGATTTGATTGACATAGCCATCTTACATGGTTTTTAAAAAAAATCTCCCCCCTTTTTCTACCATCTTTGCTCTTAAAGCTGCCGTAGGCAACTTTTTTTTAGTCATATTAGCTTGAACTGTCATGGGATTCTGGAAGTAGAATATTAAATAGGAAAACCCCGAATTCTGTAGCTCCCTCTAAAGCCTGTAATCGTGCTTGCAAAAATCGAGCGCTCCCGGCTGTTTTTAACCAATCAAGTTAGGGGGGAGGAATCCTACCTGTCAATCACAGCTTGTGCACACGCTGCTGAGCGTGAGTCTGCCCCAGCTTGTGTGCGCTCACACTGGTGTGAACTCACGTGCACAACCTCGTCTACAGAGGGGGAGGGGTTTGGGGGGCGGTTTGGAGCTTGGTAGAGGTTGGGGGAGGGACCTGAAAGTTGTATCAGTTCGAATTTTCTGACTTTAGATTCGGAATTTTGAAAACCTGCCGACGGCAGCTTTAAGCAACATAAGATTTCGCCATCAAGGTTCAACATATAAAACTGGGTGCATATTAAAACCTGGTTTCCCATAATTTCTCTTCATTCTTCACATGCATTCTCACTCCAGAGGTGATAAAAAGTAATAATAAATAACTGCACAGGGCTCTAGAGCAGTGTTTCCCAACCTTTTTTGGCCTGAGTACCCCCTGAGCCTTCTTGTTACACCCCTCACCAGAGCATGTGAACGGAGCGGAGCGTGGAGCGGGCAGTGGAGCGGAGCGGAAGAAAATGGTCAGAGCGCAGGGCGGTTTTCATTCAAATGCCGGAGCGAGGATTTCGCTCCGCTCCAGTTCGAAGATGGAACAACAAGCCAAGAAGATGGAGTTTGTGAAGTATTTCGAAAAGGAAGGCGATAGGCCTAGGTCGTATAAATGCAAAATTCAAGTAAAAAAGGAAGATGTTGAGGAAGAGTGTGGCGACATAGTCGCTGTGAGTAAAGATTCGTACTTTAACCTGCGAAGACATGTGATGAGAAAGCATCACAGATGAGGTGTCTGTCGGGTTTGGTGCTCCGTTAAAGTGGGATAAAATATCATAAAAACATACACTAACTATACTTAACAATACAGAGTGGGTTTACATAAAGTGATCGTTGTGGTAAGAGCCTGTTTTTGAAAATGGATCGCATGCATGCATTATACGTGATCTCATTTGCAATGGGATGCGATTGCGAAGTGACATTTTTTAATGTAGTCTAGTAAAATAAATTAATAATTAAATAGGAAACGCGGGGCAACATGAATGGAGCGAGGTGTTACGTTCACAGCTGGGAAACAGTGCGATAATTTAACTGCCAGTTAAATAAGACAATACACCGGTCACATCATTAAATCAAACGCCGTGTGTCCCAGGGCCCTGGCATAATTACATGAAGGAAAATGTCAGAAAATGCCTTCTCCTGAAAATTTGAGCGAGCGTGGAGCGATTTCGCCTGAGCAGCAGGAAAATTAAGGTGAGCGCGGAGCGAGTTTTGAGCGGAGCGTCCTGGCGCAACTTTGAGCGGGGGAGCGAATGAGCGAACATCCTCCTGAGCGGGGAGCGGGAATTGCTCGGCGCTCCGCTCCGTTCACATGCTCTGCCCCTCACACATACAACGCGTGCAATGATTCTCCAAAAGTAGAGCAACACAGTGGTTATTACATGAAAATCATTTTATTTAATATCCTTAACTTGAACATAAAATTCTCAGGCTTTCTCTCTCTTTTTTTAACCTCAGTTGAATTCAACATAAGAATAAAAAACATTTTCTTGAAATATAAATACTAAATCAAAATAAACTTCCTTTGTTTAAAAACAAAAAAAAAAACTCCCCATGCGCCGCGTATCCCCTGCAGTACCTCCGCGTACCACTAGGGGTACGCGTATCCCCGGTTGGGAAACACTAGAGTCTAGAGTGCAACCTATTTTCTCAATGGTGCGCCAAAAAAAAATCTCAGGTTGCACCGGTGCAAACACCCGTTCGAGGGAAAAAAAAAAAAAGTCTACAAGACTCTGAAAGTCTCCGTGTGGTTCAACAACAGACACACGTTAGACCCATATCGTGGTCTAAACCAATCAGAGATAGTGAAGGGCGGGACCCCCTCTTGAAGTGCAAGCACATGTTTGAACACGTGCTTGCTAGTCAGACAGAGAGGTGATGAACCTCGGCTCGTCAGATAAACAGTGGATGTAGCCGCGTGTGATAAGATGAAAAGAACGATTGACAACTTTTTCGTTAAGTTAAGGCCTGATTCGTCCGAAAATAACCACAACCAATGCTCTGACACGGAGCCATCAACCTCCCATGTTATGTCAAGTCCCGGTCCGGAGCTAGCATCAGATAATGAGCTAGCATCCGGAGCTAGCATCAGATAATGAGCCACATACGATCGACTCCGAGCCAGAACCAACTGAAATTAAAAGGGGTAAAGTGTATACATTTCCAAGAGAGTGGCGTGACCAGTTTCCCTGGCTAAGATGCAGTTGTAGCGTTACCGGGGCAATTATATATATATCAAATATAAGGATTTATAAGACGTTCTCACTGTCTTAATATCCTTAAACCTCGAAATTAGGGCACCACCTCGCTGATGTTTAAACTTGCTTTAAGTTACAGTCCAGGGAGGACGACTGTTAAAATCTTACGATCCTGGTATGTTAAATTAATAATCAATTAATAATCAGTCTCATATCTCGCTACTTTCGTGAAGTTCTCGTTTGGTTGGACAGACATTACGTAAAGAAAGCATACGACACAATCTGTGATTATAACATATATATAGATATATGAACTGTTTATTAAAATGATATGACCAAAACATGAACCCTTAAAACAAACAGGAGATGCATTGAATATGGGTGATTATATAAAACACTTAGTGAATGGAAAATAAAATATGGGGAATGGGGAGATACTGGATGTATTCAAATAGTTTAGGTTGGCTGACTATTTGACGCTAAATACTGACATTTCGGATTAATTTATCATTCTGTGAAAGCCTCGAGACATCCATCAAACCCACTTTAAGGTGAAAACGGGTCGGTCTTACTGTGCTGAAGTTCTGCTTAGTCAGCTCGGAACACTGCAGCGGCCACGCGGGGTCCGAGGGGACTTCTCTTCCGTTCTCTGGGCCATGGTTGTGGTGGCTGACTTTTTAGCGGACTTCTCAGTTGCTCCTTTCCACCGGGAAACGGGAACGATGGTGTCGAGGGCTTTGCTGTGGGATGGTCAGATCCTCCGAATGTCAAAGTTAGTTCGTTGCTGCTTTCTCTGATGAAGTGAACTTAAGTTCACAGAAGATTATTAAAAGGGTTGCTTGGAGTTGGCTTCTTGGTAGGAAAAGGTGATGATGGCGTGAAACAGTGGAGGTTAGGACATGCGACGTAGAAGGACGTGGATGGCGAGGGACGAACAAAAACACGTAAAACGTGCATCTTCAGAGTATTTCAATCTGTTTCTTTGTTCGGGTCTTCCTCGTTTTCCTTGGGTCCTTCTTTGTCCTTCTCCTTCCTCCCTTCCGTCGTCTTCTGCACGGCTCATACTCTCATCTTTCCGTACTCTTCAAATCTCTCTGAGCAACTCATCTGATCAATTCTCCATTGTTTTTCTCTGACCTGTTCTCCCTCTGCTCTCTGAAAACAAGAGCGTGCTTCTGGAAAACAACAAGAGGCAAGAAACAAGAGAGCAAGACGCCTGAAGCGAGCCAGCAAAACGAGAGAACTAGAGAGAGAGTGTTTTTCGCGGGCTCCGGGTTTTGACTCTCGGAGGCGGGGCTTACACTACTTTTTCAGCCAATGATATGCTTGAACTGTGTGCATGTCTGCCTGGGTGTCTGTGTAAGGTGATCTGTGCTATATGGGGATTTCTGGATAGAACAAAGAAAACTCTTATTTCTCCATTACTCCGTCTCATAGAACATTTGTCTCGGTGATTCTGAAAACACCACATCTTGTTAAGATATGCAGATTAAAGATATAACATAGACTTGCAATATAAAGACATCAAAATAACACACATGATAAAGACAATTATGACTTCAAAATTCAGATGGATATCTATAAAATCGTGACATATGAATAGTGAACCACACAATGTTAATTTTCTGTGTTAACAATGGGGATACCAAACAAATACCAAATAGATACCGAAGGGACATCGTTAGAAGTTAATAGTTGCATATATCTTGTCCATTTGTCCTCTGGGATTTAAATGTTCAACTAATCAACACTGCAGACCACTAGGGGGCAATGTGGTTCCATCCGGCAGGTTGGGCATTTCCAACCAAGATCAGTTCTTTGTCAATATTTAAGCCAGAATCGTACAAATTGTCTCTATATGCGTCTTGTGATCAAGCTGGAAACCTGAAAGAAATTGTATACGGTTATCAAACACATTTAATATAGTTTTAAGATTCGACTAAAAGTGAGCCTTAGTGAAGTCTTCTCAGTTCGTATGTAGCCATCTGGTCTCTTTCTCTGGGGGAGAGGGTGTTAACATGTCAATTCGATTCATGGTGAAGATAAGATAGTGAGGCCTCCAACATCTCCAACAGAAAGGTTCTTTGTTCGTTAGAGTCTATCCCAATTTTTATTGCAAGCGTCTGTTGCGAGTTCGACTCCCCAAAAACTTCCAAAGGCCGAAGGTTATTGTAAATTAGGCAGTTTTCTGTCTCTCTTTCCTTTGTGGAAAGAAAATGAAGGTCTGTTTTTTATCCACATACGTAAACATCCCCCACAGGAATGTTGGGGTATCTTCAGAGACTGAAGGCCTCTTAATCCACACACTGTGACTGCTACACAGTAAAGCCGATAATATAATACACTGCATTTACTGTAAAGTGTGGCAATAGTGTATTTGTGACTGGTTCGAATTGAAACGCTGAAAAAGCACAACGCATCTATGAAACACATTACCTGCTCAGTGTCCCCTCTCCCAGCTGCCTTTCAGCGGCAGGCAGCAGCAAACACATCATCGGACGAGGCCGAGATGATAATCAAGTTGAACGTTGCCGACCATATTGCAAAAGTTCCCTTCACTAAGTTCAAGTCCGAAATAATTCTTCAGAAGAAAAATAGCTTGAACATAAATCCGATGTTCAGCAATGATGTCGCGTGTGCGCAATTTATAGGAGTCATCGCAGATACGTTGAAAAACAAAGACGTCTGCTAACTGCAAACAGTGAGTACATGATCAGGAATGCGTCATTGTGTACGGCCGTTTCTTGAGGAGAGGAAGACCGGTGAATACACTGATATATATAACCCAAGTACAGGAGTTGGCCATCCGAGGGGCATGTGACTGCAATGGAGGATAGTCCATAAGACATTGAGCTTTTACTTGAGTTTGAAGCCCTTAAAACACTTGCAATTTTAATTTAGATTTTCTTTTTATTTACTTTATCTTGAGATGTTTTAAGTTTAAATTTCAGGCCAGTGAAGCACTTTAAGCACCAACACTTTTTCAGTAAGTAGTTAGTAAGTTAAGTTCAGTAAGTTTGTAGAATTGTGCTTCAAATAAAGAACTTTATTTTGACCAGATTGCTAGTTAATAGACATATATATATATATATATATATATATATATATATTTATATATATATATATTTAGGGACCTAAAAAGACTCAACAACCTGATAAGGAAGGCTGGTTCTGTTCTGGGGACGACTGTGGAACCTCTGGAGACAATAATGCAAAGAAGGATTTTGCATAAAATCAAGAGAATTATGGACAACCCTGAACATCCTCTCCATGAGACTGTTATCGGAAAACAGAGTCTCTTCAGTCAAAGGCTTCTTCAGTTTGGATGCAAAACGGACCGCTACAGGAAATCTTTCCTGCCCACAGCCATCAGCATCTATAATAACTCCTTGATTTAATTGAGCTACATCAACATTTAATTTCTCTCTGGGATAAATAAAGTATTTTTGAATTGAATTTGAATTGAATTGAATATATGGAGAGCGATTTTAAAATAAATAAATGAATAAATAAAGTGAACCTGTAAAACTGCGGTGTTAAATGCAATGCGTTTGAAAATTTGGGTGCACCTAACTTTTGTTCTGGTGCACCTAAGAAAAAAAGTTAGGCGCACCAGTGCAACCAGTGTAAAAAGTTAGTCTAGAGCCCTGCTGCAAAATCAAACCCCATCCCAGACCATGTATGTGCCCTGCATGACCTCTTCCTTAATACCATTTACTTCCAAAATAAGGAAGGTTTGTACAGACAGAAGCATGGGGATACTATAACTGACCCAGTGGGACCAATCACTATATAGTGGAAGTAAAAATCAGAGTCAGCTCTCTGGAACTGCTTTCAATTGCTAGTTTAGCTATGTGGACAACATATGGGTCAAGATACCAAAACACAGGAAGAGGAGGCCATCACAGAGCACATCAGTGCAGTGGACAGCAAGATCAAGTTGACCCGGTAGGATGCCATGGGAAGTAATCTGGACCTCTTGACTGTGTCATGTACACTGAAGATGAAAGCAGCCTCAAACAGAAGTGTAGAGAAACCCACTCACACAGATAAAAATGTACTCTTTGAGCTCTCACCACCCACTGGACCACAAGCTGGGAGATGTCAAAGCCTTACACCTTGCGTCCACGAGAACAGAGGGTGGAGAAAAAGGAGCCAAAGACCCAGACTGGCTTCATTCCTGTACAAGAATACACCCTGAGGCACAAGCTTGACCCCCCAAAGGAGAAAATGCCCAGATTTTGAATGGTTTTAGAGAACAAAACAAACTTTTAGAACCAGCTCTTTGGGTCTGGACTCAAAAATCTGTCTCACATGTCTAGTAGAAAAGATTCATTCTTGCAGACGAAGATTGATGGTCTTGAAGAGGACAGAAAGAGCTACTTATGTCAAAATGGAGTAACTATCATTCAATGGAGGTGGTGGTCTATAACACCACGCATCAACCACTTACAGTTCAGTGTTGAGCCTCCTCCACGGACTCGTTAACATTCATTCATATCTGGATTCACTGGAATCAATAACGCTAAGGGCACTCAAGACCTCCCAAGTAGTTGATAAAAGCAAAAAAACTCTGGCCACCCACCAACTTATTTGATTGAGAAGTGAACAATCTACCAGAAACTCAATCAAGTTCAGCTGTCTTTGCTGAGATAAATATATTTAGCAATAAAACAAGTCCTTCTCAGGCATTCTTCACCACAAATAAAGCTGACAATAGGAGCTATATCATCTACTGGCTCCATTTTTTCCTCCTCTCTCTCAGGTCCCCTTCACCCTTTACTTTCTGTCCTCATTCTCACTTTATTCTTATCTAACATTCACCTCCCTACCCAATCCCCTATTACCATTCTGGTCACTGAGCTGATATTTGAACTAATGAGAATGATATGAAGTCAGAAGATGAGGCAGTATTCACTTCATAATGAGTCTGTATGTATGTATTTATATACCAGTGTGGCTATGTGGGTGAGCAATGCGGAGTGGATCAGCACATGTTGTGTTTACAAGTATATCTCTGTGGTCTGCTGTTAAGATTATCATATTGATGAATTTTTAATGTTATTTAAATTCATAGTTAGACGAGGATACTCTTGGTGTGTCTACAGTATATAATGCTTGTGTTTGAATGTGGGCGGATGAACATGTTACTGTGGAATTATTTTAACGTCGAGTGATTTTTCTTGTTGTTTCTGGTTTCCAGCTTTCATTTTCTTTGGCAACTATGGCAACCTCTGTGACTTAGTGAATTAAAAATAGCATCGGTGAATGAATATTTTTTTTCTCTTTGTTAGATTCACATTGTGTGCTTTCAACACTTGCTCGACTAAAAGTTATTGAGTCACTCAAAGACAAATTCTCACGTCTTAAGCAGAATGTTCTTTTTTTTGTCCACTGCAACTTTTTGTTTCTTTGTAACTTTTTGAATCGTGGTAATTCATTTTGAAGGACAGCCATGGAAAGTGTTTCTATGGAGAGTGTATAACAGCTGCTTATGCAATCAAGTTTAAATCAACACGCACATGGATACAGTACAGGTTCACAAACTCACACACACAACGACACATCGTATTTATCTTTATCATCAAAGATAGTATTGAACTTGAGTTCTTGCACGTGCAAACACTGTACTGCAGACTGATTTAATTGCTGATATCCTTAAGGCTAATTGTTGAATGTCAGCCTTAACGCTTATTTTTGGAGTGTGGGTAAGGCTGACATTAAAGTTAGGATGTGGCCAGTTTTTATGGTTTCCTGTGAATTATTCAACTCTTTCAGTGCAGAGTTTAAGTGGCTCCCTCTGAGTGCTTCAGTTTCCTAACACGGTGAAAAGGTCCTTTAGTTACACTGTAACTACATGCCCCTTTAAGACATGCACTTATTTCCATTAAACTGACAGCAACTGAATGTTTCAACTTCTTGTCTAAAATTATAATTCGGGTGACTTTTCTATAAAAGACACCACCACACTTTTTTTTTTTTTTTAATCACTTTCAGATCTGAAATCCATGCAGGTGCATAAAAGAATAGGCACGCTTAGTGTATGATCTGCTTGTCAGAGGTACAACACACTCTCCGTCCCTGAATGAATAAATAAGAATCCAGTTTACATTTTCCAACCCCAAGGCTTTTCTTACTTCCATGCCACATTTCCAGCCTGTCTGTCTCAAACATACAAACAGAAGATTTAACATGTAGAAAAGCAATATTTTCTTAAAGTATCAAAGCAACACGTGTATGTCTTACACAACCACAACACGATTGTCCGTTGTAATATTCTTTAAAAATATTTCTTTGAATATTCTGAATAGCCAAGGGCAATGTAGCCCATAAAGCCACTCTCTGGCGCCACTAAGCAGTCTAGTTTATTCATGGCTACATGTATGACCCCTGTTTCTTTTTTTGTGGCTTTTAAAAGGATCCCTTTTAGATTAGATTCCCTTGTGAATGAAAACTTGACTTTTGTGGTGACTTTGAGGCCACTCTGGAGAAAAATTCAAGTTCTCGTAATGTTAGATTCAGAAGAAGGGCTGCAGTTAGGATTAGGTAAAAAGAGGATGTGGCTCAGGAAAGGTATTTGGATATCATTATAGGTCAAGATGGTGTCCTCTGAAGTGATGAAGTGATGGAATAATGGCTGTGTGATTGTGCCAAGCAGCAGAGAGATCATGCAGGCAGCATCCTCCTCATCAGCATTAAACAGAAATGACAGAGGTGGAGTGAAAATTCTAAACTTACCTTGGATTTCCTGTAACCATGGTAACTTTGGGCCAAAACAGATACGACTACCCTGGCATACTCTATTTTGGTTTAGCATCTAACTGTGCTGTAGATGCACTGTCTCCATAACCACAGCTGTTTTCTATACCAGGGTGTCAGGGCGTTGATGAGACAGTGTCTCCAGGGAAACCTGAGGAGGAGGTCAGGAAGAAGGAAGGGTGTCAAGGAGTTGAGAGACGTTTTCTAATAGTGGAGTAGACAGGTAGAATGGCCAGTGAAAGCAGGAGGGGGGACAGCAGTGAGACTTCTTATTTAGTAGTTACTGAAGAGTGAAAAATATGCATACAGAGAAGATACTAAAAATGGTTTGAAATTGCAAATAATGTTGAAGCCGCATTGACAGCCTTGCTCATGCTTTTGCCTTTGGGCAACTGAAATGTGCACTATGTTTTGTCCCATTGTCATTTTCACACTGTTAATCTGTGTAAAGCAAAACATAATTCAATATGACTTTGCCTCAGTATGACCTTTTGGCAAATTATTACCCCTCTCACTCGCAGTAAAACTAATCCAGCATGTATTTAATCTCAAATTTCTGACTTTCTGCAATTATTTATTCAATTAACTTCAACTGAACTGAAAGCACTTACTTTATGGACAGAAATGCTATTGTTGAAATAAAATAAAATAATATTAAAAAATGAAAAAAAAAAAAACGAAAAAACAACATAAATAAATTGATAAAACATTTGATCCCAAACAAGCAGACACTTATGAGGAGTTATGGATGGAATTTGAGAGAACTGAGTGTTGTTTCACGAGGTGATGAAAACTATTTATTCTATTACATATCTTTCAAATAAGAACAAAAAATATATATATTCTAGATATGTTAACAATCTAATTTGTATGTATAGTTATCGTTCAAAATCAACTGAAGTGCTGTTTTTACATCAGGGTGCAAGGAGGAGGTACAGATGGCACTATTGCACTCACCTCTTTCAACTGTGGGCCTCCAGTTTAAGACCACAATACAGAAACAGTTTCTACAAATCCTTGTTTTGTTTTTTTTATCAATATTCTCTTCCTTTTTTAAAATTATTTCTGTTTCACCTGCTACTTGAATTTTGCATCTACTTGATGAACTTTGGAAGACACTTTTTCCTGTTGGAGATTAGAAAACGAAACTATTGAGTTAAGGTCAAGAAAACATCAGGGCTTTGGATTAAAATACGTTCTTTAATAATGCTATTGTAAAGTTAATGAATTCCATTTTGTTGTGGGCCCAGGCGATGAGTCGGTTCCAGGGTTATTAATATGTACCAGAAGGCACAGCAGATGCCTACTGGCCCATTTCAAGGGCAAAATTCTGCACTGATTACACCTATAGAATTGATAAACAGAATGGTAATAATCACAATAACAATAAACAAAAACTGATTTAACTGAGACTCATTCTGTGTCACTGAACAATTTCCTAGCTCTAAGTGACTCTAGTATGTGAGGGAGACGAAGGTTGTGGTGGCGGTCACACGAGCTATGAAAACTAATTTTTAGGATAACTTTCACTTGATTTCATTCAAATCCGGAAGATTGTTTCCTAGGGAGAAACAGGAAAATATAAAGAGTGACGATGAAAGAGGGAAAAGACGAGGGAAGATGACAACAGAGACTGAGAGCCTCCATGAAATGATTGAAACTCTCCTTGAAAGCTATCCTTTGAAGGGCTCGTATTCCCGATTCCAAACCACTGCACAGCACAGAAAAAGAAAGCTCTTCCCTATAAAGACCTAATGTTGGTGATGATCTTCGATGATCCTTCTGGTCGTTGTCTGAAATGTGTGACAGTTTGTTTTGGGGAAGAAAATTAGCTTGCTGCTCTCTGGCAGGACAGCCACTGACTAATCTGATTCCTCCCTTTGAAGTTATGGAGGGAGGCGCGTGTATGTGTTGGAGCTGGTGTGAGTTACAGCTGCTTTGAGCCCTCTGGGAGATTGAAGTTGATCAGCTTTTGTGGGCAAGGGAGGTTGTAACACAGGTGAAACAAGCCATATGTGTAAGGTCAAGCTAACGCCAAGGAACAAGCCACTTAAACCAACAACAGTGTCGTCACTCATCTTATTCTGTGACACCGGCTTGATGTTTGTTAGCACAGACTAATCTGAGCTGCCTTTGTCCACAGTGTTGTGGTATCAAACATACTTCAAGTAACCATTCTGACTAAGCTAAACAAACAACAGATTGGATCAGTGACACACAAGACCTCAAGGACTTTAAAAGTATGATTGTCCCAACAACAGCTTACAGCCTAAAATTTCCCACTCTTTCAGAAGTTGTTATATGCCTTTCGAATAAGAGGTCGATGTATTAGCCCACTGAACTTTAAGCAAAGGATTCTGACTATGCTTAGCGAAAACTACATGCACATGAACCTGTTCTGCATATTAAAATGAATATAACGTAATATCCAAAGTTGTTGAACAACAACAACACAAATGCCTGCACATAAAAAAAAAAGAAAACACTAAATGTACCCTGGACACAAATATTGGCAGTATTCATGAACATTTGACTTGAGACCCTCTTGAAACAATTGCACTGGCAGATTTCAGCTCTGTCTAATTGTTTTCCATTGAGCCTAAAAACGGCCCATGTCTTCCTATTTTGTTTTCATAATTATATGGATATTTTCATATCCAGTATGTGCAGCATGTGGTCAGGCTGGGGCCACCCATCCAGACTCTACCTGAGGCTCTCTAGATTTCAACTTTTGGAAACTTCTCTTATTAAGTTTCTACTAAATGCCACTTTCTGGAAGAATGTTCACATTTTTATGATTGTGAAAAAGTATATCGTTTGTCTGAATTGGGAATTCTTTGGGGATTCGACATTAACAGCTCCACTGCTCTAAGACTGCACAAATCCAGTCAGTATCCTAGTCAGAACAAGTATAGCTTTACCACCAGAGATTAAATCGTAACTACACGTCTACAAGTCTCAGACTGCAAAGATAATTGGCTAAATTTAACAGAGAACAAAATGCAAATGTTTTTTGGTCAGACTGTTTGTACAACAACTTTGCTTTTCCTCTAACTTTCTCATCTTTCGCACATACATCTATTAAAAATGTTGCGGCATACTTAAACTCGAATGTTCTTATGAAGTGCACTTCATCGCTAGATATAGGAACTGGTTTCCATGGAGATGTGCAGTGGTCTTAAAAGATGCAGGGAGAGACAACACCTCTTCAGATCTCTGTGATGGGAAACTTTGAGGCTTGTTGAGGAAATTGACTGCTGTCTCTTGATGGTGTTTGATGGGGAAGTGAGGAGTAAAGCTGGTTTCAGATTGAAAAAGTAGAGGTTCAAGAGCCTTCATGACTGTTCTGTATAATGTGTTCAAGTCATAGATGAAGGAACCGGAAATGCATGGTCAAAGTATTCACTCTGTTTATAGAACGTCCCGCCCTGTCAGAAAAATAAAATCTCTTAAAAGAATCAGGCAATCAGCAATTATTAGCCACTTAGCCCATAAGCCTTTTTTACAACAGAAGATCAGATAACGCAATGATCAGCATTGCAAAATGCAAAATGCTTACCAGGCGGTAGGTATGAGGTGGATGTTAGTGGAATACCACAAACTGTCCCACCGAAGAACCAAGTTCAAGGACAAATGTTGTTCACCACTGTTTAACTTTGATGTCTGTTGTGGTTGGTTATGGTGGGTTGGGAAATATTGCTTTGTTAGGTTTAAATATTGAGAAATTCTTCGACACCCTACTGAAAACAACAATGGAAAATATTACCAGCTCACAGTTTTTGTACCTTTATTGTATTTTGACCACGCGTTATTCATATTGACAATCCTTTTAGAAGTATCCTTTTGAGTAAGAGCTGGCTAATGTGTTTTTTTTCCCTCATTAATGTATGATATATATACATATTGATTTTTTTCTTACATGACATTTAGGTTTCCTCTGAAAAACTCCAAGGCAGGTCTTTGCACAGTTTTGGCAGCGACTGGAATGACCTCCTGTGGAGAGCTCTGCTGTTTGTCCAGCAGGTCGTGGATGGAGTACAAGATGTTCAGCAGTATGTGCAACCTTCTCCTTTGCTTCCAGATCCGTTTGTCTGGCTCTGAAGCTGCCCTCTCAGCAGATTAGAGAAATGAATATTGCATTAAAAACATCTGATTAGTAGATCGTCTTGGTCTTGCCCACATCAAGGGGCAGGTGGTCGCAGAATCATCTGGAAACTGCTAAGGTTGACTGGACAGATTGAGGTGTAGCAGGAAGAAGATGAAAGAGCAGAGGATGTTCCCCTGTGGTGCTCCTGTGTTGCTAACCTTTGGCTCACACAAAAACCCCAGCAGCTATAAAAATGGATCTATCTCTGGGGCAGTCAGTGATTAAGGAGGTTGTGGAGGTGACTCCATACATCCGGTATTTGAGGTCAATGTCAGCATGAAAAGATTTGCTGATTAGCACTAAACACAAAGCACTAATGAGACTGATGGGAGTGTAAATTTGCAAGCGTTTGGTCAGCATCCAAGAAGTAAGAAATACATGAATGCCTGTTGAGAAAAGAACATCAGCTGGAAAAAACTCCTAATAAGAAAGTTTTGAGAAGAGGTGCAGATACTTTTTTTTTTTTTAAAAAGGCGTTTTACTAAATAGATGATAGATGACATGAAGATGACTTCTCATCCAGTAATATCTGTAAACATATCATTTCATTTGGGCTTTTTTCATTCCCTGAACAGACTCTGTGACTCTCACTTTCTGTGCCCTCCCCCTCCCTCAGGTAATGCTGCTGTGATTGCTATAAATCTTTTTGATTATGTTTCAGGGCGAATCCGGGCTTATCTTCAAGCAGGGCTTGGTAGAAGGGTTGGAGGTGGAAATCAAGACAATATTTTTGCTGAATTATTAGTCCAGGAATGAGTATCCTGAAGTGTCTTTTCTCATCAGTGGTTTGATTAATGTAGGAAGTTGTAGAGGGTGTTCACAGGCCCTCGAAGATATTGCAATGAAATAAATGAGTTTTCATGCACATAAAGGACAGATGTCATATATCCCGAGATAATGCAAACCCTCAGACAGAAGTGGAAACAAAGCAGTTGTTCTTGTGGCTTATGAAACAAACCTTGGTTAGAAAATCAGAAAAGTTTGAAAATGAAATAGTCTTTTGCAGAAAATTCTGAATATATTTGTTTAAATGTCATTAGTTATCTAGAAATGAAGATGTTGAATTAGAGAAATAAAGATGGTCATTTTTTTTGATCGTCACTCACACACAAAGACAGTGAAATCTAACCTAAAAATGAGATAAAACAACAACATGAAAATAACAGCTTAATGGAGTCAACACAGCATCATCATTAGACACAAAGAAATTGTTGTATTTTAATCTTAAATTAGATTACTTATGATTCCTAAAGCTGTTCTGTGGAAGACTCGGGCCAGACGCTCAAAACCGTAGACTCATGACTAAAACTTTGTGTACATACACAGGCAGACATGTCCAAACACTTCCTTTTAGACAGATATTTAAGGCTGTGAGTTTGTATGTTTCTCTATTACAGATCTCAGTCATCAAGAGACTGTATGCACTTGCATGAACCCGATTGCCATTCGATTTTTAGCCATCAATGGAGGCGGACACTCTCCTAATTGGTCAAAAACTTGTGCAAATTTGAGATTTATAAAAGAAGGCAGAGCACAAAACACATAATAATCTTGATGCACACTATTGCATGTGTGCATACACAGCTTTAGTTTCTACAAAGAGTTTTAGAAACTGGGTTGAGTTCGGTTGTTCCTAATACAGGCCAAATGTGGGCAAAACTGAGAGAGACCTTACTCTAAAAATGTAATAAATTGTGGATAATCTCGGGCATATAAGCACATTCTGATAAATATAAACACATAAAATTGAAACCCACATGCACACACTGATGCAACACAACAGCAACGGCTGAAGCCGCACTCTGTTGATAATTACTGTGCGTGTGATCTGACCGCCTGCAGAAAACGTTTGTGGATCATCAAAGACGAGGTTGGTCCGCACCATGGTGGCATCAAACCCTCAACAAAAATGCCGTAGAAGAGTTTCTTATGGCACAGCAGTATGCCAAGACAGAAGGAAGATGAGAAAAACAGATCAGAAAACAAAGTCAGATCAGACCTGATGGCTGCAAAGTTGTTCAAATTCTAAAAACTACAGAAAGTTAGAAAGACTGAGCAGGAATGTACCGTTCGTTCAAAGGTTGATGAAGACGGTTTCTGCATTTGAGAGAGTAGAAAATGTCATCTAAGAAGATGCAAGGCAATGGAGGGGTACGGACAAGGTGCCGCCCTGAAAGAAACTTTAAAAATGCAGCCATGGCGGGGTCACCCCCTAAAAATCCAAAATCCTATCAACAAAAGAAATTCAAAGGAAAACTTCAACAGTAAAAGATGAAAAACCTGCAGCTACCTACTGTGGTGTTGACTAGAATAATTTGTTGGTTGTGCATAACTCAAACAAATCAAGAGAAAAAAAAAACGCTCTACTGAAGACTTTTGCAGTAAAAACACTTAAATCCCTTATAAAAACATTTTAAGCTCATTTTGAGCATGCACGTCATTGTGTATTTTGCTCGACAACTGTCCTCTGTCAAATATCCACATTGATTTCCCTCCGTCTGCAAATACTTACCCCCCCCCATGAACATGACATTTGCTCTGCTGTCATCCTACGGAGGAAAAGGCCAACGGCTGGGGGAAAACAGATGGGAAATTGTGCTCTCAGTGCTGATGGTCAGCATTGTTCCACTGTCTCATTCCAGAATATTGCTGCACAGGAAGCTTTTGCTTGAGACAGACACTGTTCACGCTTACAAAAAAAAAAAAAAAGACCCAATCAATTAGCCGAGGCTGGCGATTCTTCTACTCTACGTAAGGAACTTATTTTCCTGCCAGCAAATAGAGAAAAGGTGTTGCTCAAATTTAGCAAGACGGGTTTGCATAGTTATTAAACCAGCCATTGTGAATTTTTGCTTTGCAATTATTCACTCTTTCAGTGGTTCAAAATAAAAATAGACAGGAATGGGAATGTTTTTAATATGCTTGCCCAAACTTTTTAAAAATGTTTCAGCCCCATTCCTCTGTCTGCCCACGCATCAAAGGTTACATAACACGGCTGCAATGCTCAGCCCACTCAGGGTTTCAGCAGGCAGTCCGCAAGAAATAGAAATGCATGTATTCTCTAAATGACCTATGCCTCGCACATCCTGTCAGAAATGTTAACCCCACTCGCAGCGGTGTATAGTAAACTCATGTGCTACTATTTTTGCATCGGCGACTGGAGTTCAGTGTCGGTGTAGGAGGGAGGTGACTGTCAGTTTAGTGTAGCAAAGGGTAAGAGTAGGTACACCAATACAGATTTCTGTTTGACAATCACACCTTGGGCTTTGCATCCCATTTCATGCAGGTCTATTCTTATATATATATATATATATATATATATAGACGGGATAAGAGCCTCCGCTGTCATGGCTCAAGGAAATTACTGTGAAAACTCTGAGCCTGTTTTTGCTTTAACTTCAGAAACAGTTACAGCAATGAATCATTTTAGACAAATGGTAATGGAAGCTGGTTGCCTCTTGAGACCGAATAAAACCAAAATCCAATGAAAGTGCCGGAATTTATCAGGTCCGTAATAAAATCTTTCTGAAGGTTTCTCCACAATTTGAATAATATATCATTACAATGACAAACTGTGTCAAGCACTTTGGAAAAGATTAATTTCATTTTTACACATAGTTAGTCTGCTTCACCTGTGGCACCATTCTTTTTTCTTTTTTTTTTTATGAATAAGCTTTATTACATGAATTAAAAAGGAAAAACTGTTTTTGTCCATTTTGTGTATGAGATGACGAAGAATATTCATCCACTGACAAGAATGATGAAGAAGCCATGATAGAGTAAACTGCCAAATGCCTTTATTTTCCAGTGTACAAAGAAAAAATGATTACATTTTGAACATTTGATGATGGAGAATAAAAAGCAACACACACAGGAAAAAAAAAAGCCCACCATGCAGACCCAACAGTGACAGCTTTTCAAGTTTGTTCTGGACTCCTCTTCTCCTCACCTATACTGTCTCTTCCCAGTCCTTTGACCTCCTGCTGCCTTTTTTACTTAATAAGGAAGCTGCAAGAAAGAGGAAGATTATACGCAGAGGGAGAGAAAGAAAAACAAAAGGATATAAATAAAGTGCTTCTGGCTTGGGTTGCACAACAACAGCCTTTTAGTTTGAGGCAATACATCTGTGTACACAACAAAGTTTGATGAAAAACGTGGCTGTAGATCTTGTTGGAAAATATTTAGAAAAATACTCAAATAAACCAAACAGTTTGTGGAAGCATGTAATCAGGCAAAATTGCTCAGATACCTGCTGATGATACATTTGTTTTTATAAAGAAAACCGAGGAGCACCCAACTCGCCCCAGAACATTTCGAGGTTATAAGCAATTCAAATTCAAAACATGCACCTTAATCATACACAGGAAGCCATAATCAAACATAAATAACAGCAATTTAAAATGGCACAGCTTCAAACTCAAAATAAGTAGCAGTAAAGTGCACCATCTAACCTCACTTATGCAGTGCCTTATGAAAGGATTCACCTCCCGTTGTGGTGTTTTTCTTTTTTTTTTGCATTTTAAATGGGAAATTATCCAAAATAATAGCCCAATCAAATAACACTATTAATGAAAATGAATAACAAACGCACGGAGGTGTAGCGCATTATGTAAGACTATTTGTCTGTGCCTAAAAAGGAACCTGGTTCTGCCAATTACATTCAGGAGTCACAGGATTGTTTGCGTGACTCTAAGGGCACTTTCACACCAGAGCTGTTTGGTCTGCTTTAAACGGACCAGAGTTTGTTTCCTTGGATAGTCTGCTTCTATTGGGCAGGTGTGAAAGCTCAGCCGAACTCTGGCGCAGACCAAACAAGCGAAAGCGTGTCTCACTTTGCTTGCAAGTGAAGCCTGGTACGGTTCGCTTACAGTGGGAAATGCAAACGGACTATCCAGCGAACAAAAGAGAGGAAGTGATGGAGAGCAGTGCATTTTGGGTAGCTAACTGTAAACAGGATACAGTGGTACGTAGTTTCCTTACTAATTTCCAAAGCACATCTAGTGACAAAGCAAAGGTTTTGGCTGTTCTACATGATCTCTGCTCATCTCCATAATAGTTCAGTGTGTACATAACTTTTCTGATGGGTCAACTCATTACAACTGCCTCAAAGTACAGGTGAAGCAGCTCACTCAAAGACAGACCAAGTTTTTTTTTTTGGTATTCTGCCACAATGCTGAATCCAGCACTGAGCTAACGTTAGCAGTAACGTCTGCAGCTCATGCAGATTCCGGTTGTCTTCAGTGTGGCCAGGAAGTAACATTACATATGCAAACACAAATTTGCCATATCATCAAAGGGGAGACAGAGGCATATTATAATGCCCACCAAGGAGAGGACTTCACACAATCTAGCATGGCAAGCAAAAAGCCTGCCTATTCTGTCACATATTAACACTGTAAACAGAATCGGTAAATATCTCCACACTGGCCAGCGTTTTTAAGATGATTCATTTTCATGGGGCTCAAAGATGTGTATGCATGTGAACGATAGGCACAAACACAGAAAAATATGTGTATGTAAAAATATCCATACCATGTGTGTATTAATCCAAAGAGTCTGAACATCTGCACTGTAACTGTGAGAGGCTCCAAAGTCTGTAATGCTGCTGCGCAAAAGAGTGGCAGACAGCATAGCAAAGACCAGGAAGCTCTTAAAACTGGTCAGGGACGAAGTGCTCAAAAAGTCCAAAGTAAGACTAGAAAATAAGAAATCTATGTATCCAAAACTCTGAATATACCTCAGAGCAACATAAAATCCCTTAAAATGAGAAGGAATATAGAACCATACTAAACCTGCTACAGTTTCATCAGCAGCACCAGGGAAATCATCTGAAGGTAGCCCCATCAACCATTTTTTATTCAGATTAAAGTCAAAGGAAAACTAAACTAAGGAAAAATTGCATTAGGTTCAACTTTCATAATGACAATGTAAGAGTACTGCTAAAGCAACACCACCGAGCTTTAAAGGACTTGTTTAAATATCTTGTCAAATCAAAGAACTCAGCCTGATTGAGAGTCCATATTATGACTTCCTATGCAGAACACACCCACCTTGAAGGAGCTGGTGCACACTGGCAACTGTTTTTGGTCTTATTTCTTAT
The DNA here is from genome assembly GCF_027942865.1 of Odontesthes bonariensis. Taxonomy (NCBI): domain Eukaryota; kingdom Metazoa; phylum Chordata; class Actinopteri; order Atheriniformes; family Atherinopsidae; genus Odontesthes; species Odontesthes bonariensis. The sequence continues at coordinate 29,624,399 of NC_134509.1, read as the reverse complement.
TTTATTCTCAATCAAAAATATTTTGCACCATCAGAGTTGTAGACATGGTGTGTTGATCAAATGAATCACAAAAATCCATTTAAGTGCTGAGTTGTCAAGCAACAAAACTGGAACAATGCAGTAGGGGGTAAATACTTTCACAAGGCGCTGTTAAATAAAGGTGTGTGTGTGTGTGTGTGTGTGTGTGTGTGTGTGTGTGTGTGTGTGTGTGTTGACTTTAAACTAGTTCAGACACGTGGTTCTGATACTTTGGCAAGATTGGTTTTGTTATGCTTACATTACTTTCTGAGGTTTATAGCTCATCAAGCTTTGCATGGATGCTTTGGCGGAACAAAACTCGGGAGTATTTCTGAGTTTTAAAACTTTTTTATTTATTTATGAAAAATGATTTTCCTCTCCCGTCTGCCTAAAACAAGAGCTTAATTTACCAACCGCTTCCTTGCTGATCTGTTTTGTTGACGCATAATTGCGATAAAGTGTGACTTTCAAAGTGAGTGGGCTTTTTTCAAAAAGTTAGCAAAGTCGACTTTGTAGAAGCTGGGTGGTTTGCTGCACAGAGCAAGGTTGGGTTAATGCTTTCATAAAAGTATATTGGAAATGATGGTGTCCTCGGGCTGTAATCACCAGTGACTGCCGACAGCATGTTTAAATGTGTCCCTTCCTGATAGTGTACGAAAATAGCCGCTGTTCTCTACAGACTTACTTCAGGTATTATTTGTTCATGACAACGTGGACAGGGCAAACTACCTAAAATAATGTCAAATAATAGACTATGCGGACAATATCAATTAAATGTCATATAGAGCTGAATGTTTGGAAACACCCGATTCAAACCTTAATTCTGTTTGTACAAATTGCAACAAAAATTTGGGTTCAATTTTGTACCGACTTTGATCTTTCATAGATAAACTTGTTTTTGTGAAGGTTAATTGATAAATGATTGGAAGAATAGAATGCACTCAAGCAAAGAGTCCGCACTTAAAATACTGCAGCCTGTAAGAAAAGCTTAAGTTTGAGGCTTCTCTCGCATTGTCCTTATCTACTTACCTTGGCAGTGATAAATATTTCAGTAAACATAAAGCATTTTCACGTGATACACTTTTAGACATCAACTAAAAACACAAATGAATGGTTGGATGATTCAATTTGATCATTTTTCTCCGAGTAATTAGTACATATTACATGGAATTCCCTTGGAACAATCATTGAGTTTTAAAGACTTTCCCACTGAGATAGTATGATTTGGTGCTAAGCCACAGATCAGAACAAGGTTCAAGGCCATTTCACAATAAATCATCAGCCCTGTTGAAGTGCCCTCATTCTGAATCTCTCCCAGCTCCAAAGGTGTGCCTCAGCAATTGGGGAGTTATGGGTTTTGTGTTGTAATATCCTACAGCAGCCCAAATGGCAATGAATTGGATCCAGACTTTGCAGACTTGTATTTTCTGTCAAACACTAAATCTTTTTTATGAAGTTGTGACCTTTAGTTAAACGTGGGACCAAATTGCTGCTGTTCTGGCTCACTAAGCCAAAGGAAATTAGTGTCCACACATCACAACATAACAACCTTTAGAAAACATCCATGGATTCAAAACTCCAAATAAACTCTAGCTTAAACGCAGGAGTGAAAACACATGATATGCATGTCAAAAGATGAGAGACATACTACAAAGTGACAAAATCCGAACAATATTCTCTGTTAAAGCTGTAGCTGCAAATGTATCTCTGGATTTTGAACTATTTGAATATTGTGTTTTCAATCAAACATTTGTTTTTAAATGACGGGAACAAAGGGAAACAAATGAATCGTGTTTGAATGAGTGTTTAATGAGCTGTAATAAAATAATCTGTTCTAATAGTTACCTGTAGGGATATCCGTGGTACTTGGACCTGAAGATGGAGAGCAGGAAACTAAAGAAAAACACCACCAGCCCAAGGCCAACCAGGCAGATGACTGCAAGAAAACACACATACAAAGATAATTTGCTTTCGTAATTCAAACAACAATAATGTTAAAAGCACCCACAGTTTAGCTGCAACGCATGTTCTCGAGAGGTTACCCAGGCTAGCTATCATATTTGGAATGGCAATCCTCACTAAATGTCGGGTTTTCTGATTAGCAGAATGAGTGGAATATTTATTTTAAATAACAGGGTTAAGCACGTGATTAAAGTCCTTGGGCTCTGCTGCTGTGCAGTGTGGTAGCACATATGGATTTTAGTCCTTTATGCACGCACCGTACGGATGAATGCGAGCAGCACCTGCACTGGCAGGCCACACTGATAGATGACGTCTCAAGAGTGCATTAAACTGATGCATTTTTAGGATTTGTATCATCATCTTTTTTATTCACCCTTTAAAGAAAAAAAAAAAATCATTAATTTACTGACTAATGAACAATGACACCCTGTGGAATGTTTACTTTTACTTTCTTAATGAAACTCATTGTTGAAACTCGACTGAGGTATAATGAAAACCTTGAATTTTTTCTTATTCGTTTTTCCTTTACATCTCCCAACATCTACGTCTGATACTTTTGAATTCATAAATATATATATATATATATATATATATGTGTGTGTATGTTATTGGACCTAAAGAAATTCCTATTCATGCATAAACTATCAGACAATAGCCTGTGAGAATACTTTATGGAATACTTCATTCCATTTACATTCCATTCACTGACCCAGCTCTCTTTTCAAACTGAATGTGCTTTCAGAGTTTCCGCATGTTACACACTAAAGGCATCCTCTCCTCTTCATGTTGGTAGTATAGACACAGAAACATAAAACTACACAGCCCAGAACACGTACTTAATTTCCATCCAGAGGTGAATGCGTTTTGAAAATATATCTATTTTTTTATTGATGATCGGAGAGTGGAACTGCTGAATAAAATTTCATTCAGCACTTCCCAAAGATCTGGGCTCTGTGGCGGCCAATCCAGGTGTGAAAACGCTTAATGCTTCCTCAATCACTCTTTCACAATTTCAGCTAGGTGGATCCTGGCATATGACTGTGCCATCAGGAAAGAAAAAATAAGAAGAAGAAATTGATGGAATAACCTGGTCATTCAGTATATTCAGGTAGTTAGCTGACCTCATTTTTTGGTCACTTAACGTAGCTGAACCTAGACCTGACCAACTAAAGCAAGCCCTACCAGGCTTGTATGGTAAGCACAAGGCATTATGGGTGCAAAACCTAATTCGCTGCTCTTCTTCCCCGATGCGCTCGTCACTCTGGAGCAGGCTATATCTGGACTGACCAGACCACATGACCTTTCCCTAACTGATAATCAGTTAAACATTCATTTCTTCCATGGAGATAATGGTTCACCACAATCTTCCCAGGTTTTAGAGGGATTATTTTATGGGAAAGATTTTGACCTGATTTCAATAGCTTCAGCAATCTCCTTAGCTTTTTTGTTTTTCTCAAACCTATTAATCACTGCAGTACTTTTCCTATAGGCGACTCTTCTTTATGCATTGGCTTAGTTCTATCCAGGTGATGACTTTCTTTGGTCTGTCTATATGCTCGGTGACGAGGGCGACATTACAATGGGATGTTCTGCTGGGAAAGCATGGATGCTGGCATTCATGCTGATAGTGCTTAGAAATCCACCATTGTTGCAGAAAAAGAACACGCTTCCCAATTCAAGATATTGACTTTCCCACCAAACTCTCCAGATCCCAATCCAATCAAACATTGACTGGTCGTACGAGAGTAAGCCCAATCCATAGAGGCCCCAGTCCATGGTTTGGCAACCCCCAAGATTCCAAACTCCTATCCATGAGGCCATACCCCCGACTGGTCAAATCAGATTTGGCGGCATATTCTGCCATTATGTTTTTAAAGTGTAAAACAGATCTATAAATATCTTAGACAACACTCGTGCTGACTTTCATAGTCATGGAAAGAAAAAACAAACAAAAAACTAACTTTTTAACATTCACCTTTATTTAAACAATCCTTCCAAAGTACCTGATACTGCCTCTGTCATCAACCCTGCTGTGATGCAGAAAATTATGTTTGAAGCCATTATGATCGTATTTCCTCTGTGGCCATTCTAAAGTGAAATATATACAAACATGAGCTTTAGTCTGCAGGGGAATTAGGTGTGCCGGCATACGTGGGTTTATGAGTGCATGCACACTCACCCTCGTGCAGTTTCTAATCCTTGAGAGGCACTGTGTTAAATTAAACTGTCACCACCGACTGATATTGTTAATCAGGGATTAGGATGAGTACCTCTTCTGGAGACTAAATAGCCAGATATCCTTCTAACACTGTGTGTGAGAAGGGGTGTGTGTGAGAAAAAGGAGGGGGTGGGGTCGTCGTGTCAGAACAAAAGATTTGGCTGAGAAACTGTAAGATGGATTCTTAGTGTCAATTTGTGTGTATGTGCTGGTGGTTTGTGTGTTCTCTGCGTGTCTTTGGGTGTGTGGTCTTTAATGCATGCAAGTATAAAATGACATTCGCTACCATCACTCAGTGCCAGCTGCTCCATAACTGCTTCCCTTTCATTCTTTCACTTGCTAAGCATAAAGAAATATTTACAATTCAACGTAAGAGTCTCAGGGCTCGTGCTGTGACAGAGCATGTGTGTGGCACAGCAGGTGAGATGACATTCAAGTGCTAATCCATGGAGCACAGACACTCTTGTGTTCTGAAATGTGCACGGCACAAACGTTTGAAGGCATCAAACACACGGGTAAATTAGTCATTCTTTATTCAAACTAAATCCTCTTTAAAAGGCTACATTTTGGGTCAAATAAATGTTATACTACAACCAATTCAAGAAAATGTCCTGGCAAGTATATGAAACACAAAACTGTTACACTGATTGACTTAATGTGTATTTGAGAGTGTGTCCCCACAGAGAGCCCTTTTGCCCCTGTGTTTCATGGGTTGCTACATTGACGTATGCGCGTATGAGTGTGTGAGTGCCAGAGTGTCTGAGTATCTTCATTAGGTATAGAGAGGCGTATTTCCCTTACCTCATCAATTATGACGGCAGTCTCTGCGTGGGTAATGACACTCCCAAAAGTACACGCACCAAGCATGCCAATATGCTAAGTGATTTATGACCTTGGCGAAATGACAAGTTGTTTAAGCTAATAATTTCCCTCACTGACAAAGGTGGTTATCCCTCTTTTGACTGAATGACTTGACTCAGTTTTAAATCATGATATATTAGCCCGGTGATAACAAGAGAAAGCCAATACATATTAGGTTAAGCTGACCTAATAAGGAGCACAAGTATGAATAGATTTGGCGCAGGATGGTTCGTTGTATTTTCATCTTTGATAAGCAAATGGTTCAGAAAATACAAAAGCAGCCAGTCTATATACAAGCATTCACAGGCTGTTGTTTTTACACCAAAAAGAGACCAAAAAATGCTTATTGCATTTCTTTAAATGTTATTACTGTGAAAACACTCTACACTTAAAGCAAATCCCTCCCAAATCTTAAAGTACTCACACACGTATAAACACCTTCCTCATGGTCTTAAAGGTAGGGTAGGAGATCTTGGATTTTGAGTCCAGCGAAGCTGCATTTTGAAAATACACAGGTAAAAAGTCCCAACCCTTTTCTTCACTTTCCCCCCGAAGGCACGCCTCGAGAGTACATGAACGCGCACGAGCACGAAGGTGCATGAGCGCTGTTCTGACAGCAAGCATCGATCGTTGCCGTATTTAGTATTTAGTATATGCTAACTATACGTTTAATAATGCTAGGTGCTAGCCAAGCTGGCTCTAGTTTAGCTTCCTGCCAAGCTTCTGGACACGTAATTCGTTCACGGAGCAGGGTACGCGCACAGGGGGAAGGAGGGGGAGGGAGGAACAGATTGCAGTTTGATAGACGGCATCAGAATCCAATCATTGTTAACGGTCCGTTCAGTATGATTGGATAGTGTTTTTCCTAGATTGTACGTTCTAGAGGCCACTAAAACTTTTCATATTTGTGTCAAAACTTTTAATTAATTGGTTGCAATGGGGGTGTGAAGAGTATTTCAAGCAATATGTAAAAAAATGTTCCAGAAAAAGATCCCCTACCCCACCTTTAAAATGGAGAAGGGTCGACATTGTTTGGAGTTTTGTTCTACCATGACATACTTATGTAAAATAACTTTCTAATAATGTTATGTTTTAAGCATATGGTTCTTTAAAGTTTTTGCATGCAGTGCAATCGTGTATGTCAAGAGATTAAAGCGATACAATGTAACTTCTCAAAAAGCCCACTCTGGAGCTCCTCCTACAGGCTTGGAGGTAATGTACGGTTACACTGTCGTAAATACAACACCCTTTCGCTTTCACGTTTGTTGACGAACCGGCGAGGAGTCAGAAGGTGCAAGCTATGTCGACCGAGAAGGTAAGAGTAATCAAATGTACCTGGGAGCGTGAGAGGGGTCTATTTGTTTTTGCGGTAGGTGTGCCAGAAAGCAAGTCGAAGTACTTCCGCTCAGCTCCCGGACCGGTCCAGCAAAGTTACATAGCGCAGTTTTCCCAACTCAGACAGGCCAATCGTAATATTAAAACTCATTCTAGCCGCACATTTTTTTCAAGCTGTTATTTTAAGGTAGAAATGTTACATAGTATTGCTCTAAAGGGTATATGAGATGGGATGCCTGCACGACATACATGCTAATGTGAAAATAAAGTGGGCTCCAAAAGTTTGAGATCAGATAAAAGTAATGTTTTCAAAATAAAAATAAAAAGATGAATATATGACTTTTGGATTTGAACAAAATTTGAAAACACAAAAGAAAGATGACACGCTATTAAGACTGAAGAAGACACTGTAAACAAATAGGAATGGTGCTTCAGTAAATCAAGCCCATAATTAAATATCCGTGTCTGCATTTCTTTTTGCTACTCTGGAGTCACACACCAGCACTGAACCAACTACACTCTGACCTGTGAAAGGCGTCTGCCTATTCCGGAGAGACGCACGACACCCAAAGATTTGCATCTTTATGGAGAACAATTCATACTCAGGAGGATAATGAGTCCAAATGCGTCCAAACCTGTGCAAGCAGAGCAAGAAGATCAAAGAAGGAGAGGCTTTATAGATTTCATCTATAAAGGTTCGAGTGTCATTAAAAGCAAACGAGGGAACACCAAATAGAAAAGAAATAAATCGAGATATTTTAGCATTTCAACTTTCTTCTAAAATCGTTAAGTTGCTATAGTTTGTGACTGAAGCTCTTGTAATAAACTCGAAGCAGCAATCTGTTCTTAATCTTTTTCTTTTATTTAATTGTTAAAGAGAGGAATATGAAAGACAGACAGCGCTTTTCAGTAAATTAGGAAGAGTAACGACAGATTTTTACGTGGCTTTTTTCTTTGGACGACAGGTGGACTGGAATTTCTATCTATGAGGAGCTAAGAGTCAGAGGAGTAAGAATTTGCTTTGGCCGTATGCCATATGGATGGATGGATTAAAACAACTGAACATATTTGTTGTCTTGAGATCCTCTCCTCTACTTTTTGTCATCTTTTTTGTCAAGTCTCAATCTCTTTCCCAGTCTCCCATCAGCCTCCTTTTGCACATCCCATTCAATGATTTTATATGAATAGTATAATAGTTCTCTGCTTCAGCTCCGCTGTCGAAGGGACAGATACAGGAAATCTTTCCTGCCACATGCCATCACTCTGTATAATAACAGTTAATCATTGTTCTGCACTAATTATGGTCATTTCAATTTCGCACAACTGCATTTGTTGCACATTTTGCTGTACATATTTTACATATACATATCTACATATTTATATACATTCCGAACTGAATCTCTGCTAGTACTGCTTTTAAGTCGCATTTATATTTTACGGCATTTTTACATTTTATAGCATTTTTATATTCTATTTCATTTTATTTATAAGCTTGTCTGTATGCTGCAACTGCAAAGTAATTTCCCAGCTGGGATGAATAAAGTACTTTCTATTCTATTCTATTCTATTTTATATTCAGTGAATTAATGTGCATGTACAATTAACTCCTTTGCTGACTGATAGAGTAAGTGTTGTGATGCAGATCTCCGTTGCAGCAGCCGATAATGTTGTGAAGATGCACTTAGCGGTATGAAAATGACTGCTTATACCAGTGTTTAGCTCCCACATCCACTGATTACACCAACATTTAAGCCTCGTCCTCAGTCTGTTACTGACTGATGAGCATTCTCTGTGCTCCTTTAAGGGTCATTTATTCTACCATTACGTACTTAAAAAGGTAAATCTGTTCTGAGCGTGGTCAAGCGTCACTGCCCACCTACTCCCACCCGTGCTTTATGCTGGCATGGTTGTTAGGTAATGCATCCACAGGAGGGCAGTGCAGAGTTCAGAGTTCCCTTCCGAGTTCAGTTGCAAACAATAACAGGGCTCTCAAGTTTCACGCAATGAGCGTGAAACACACGCATTTCAACAAGTTCACACGCTCACACGCCACACATGCCATTTCTCACGCTGAGAAATGATCAACTTCGTCGCACAAAAATTCTAATGGCCTATACTATAAACGAGTCAATGTCAGGTTACCGTGCGTTCGTACAGCTCAGAACTATAGCTCTGGTACAGCTGTCTTGATTTAGCAACCCATTGGCAAATCACAAAATAGAATTTCTCAGCCAATCAGAAAACAGAATTTCTTGTTGCCGGGTCAGGTCTGAAATAGCTTTCAGCTGCAAGCATGCGTTCCTTGAATGCACAGCGGACATAACCTATTATGCTCTGAATGCGTGCAGAAGTTGTAGACGAGCTGGAGGTGGAAGAGAACCGTCAGGATCATCAGCAGGTCATATCTTCATTTATTTGAATCTTTTATTGGTTACTATAGTTTTCCTACTCTTTGTAAAAGACCAATACCTGCCGATTAAAGGGTTCGTTGGAGTAGTAGGCCTAAATATTCAGCACACACCCTTTGACATGAGGAACTTAATGAAAAATGAAAAATATGTAGGAGTGTAATTAGGCTTCCGTGGTTAATTTTTTTCAAAGGTGACTGGTATGAGCAGGTTCCCAAGGCTATCTACAATTGCCAAACTGGTATTAGTTCTGCCGCACTGAAATGCTGATGCAGAGAGGGTTTTTTCCATGGTGGGGCTCAATAAAACCAAGACCAGGAACACGTTGGCTCTGAATGGAACTCTGTCATCCATCATGACTGTGAAAATGGCTGACATTGAGCCACAGTGCTTTAAATGGGAGCCCCCAATATCAGTCATCAAGCATCAAAATCTGCCACAAACACTTACAATAACACTCATAACATTTGGGGTTATGTTTGTTTTTCTTAATTCAATTTGTCTGTTTTTTTGTTTGTTAAGACTTTGCATACCTAAAACAATTTATTTTAAAATATAGCAGAATTTAGTGTAAAAGTGAAGATTTGTGATTTAGGTATAAATAAAACAATTTCTTTGTTCTTTAAGTAGCTAGTTTATGGCGATGGGATACTGCAAGGGACCACCCCCCCCCATTTTATGTGAAGCTTGAATCAGCTTCACATAAAATGCGGAGCCATTCACGACATTCATGGGTCACATTTTTCAGAGTTCAAAAGAATCGGACTTATACATACAAAAGAATATCTATGTAGCTCAATGAAAGTGAAAGTGAAGCATTGACCTCATTATAGATGTTAATGAACACATTAACATTCACCCTACCTAAATCCCCCGAAGGATTTCATCAATACATTTCCTGTACCACCCATCCAGGAAAGACACTGAGTAAATAGTATGGTTCAGTTCTATATTCCAAAAAAGCTCTCGCTCTCCATCCTGTTGGCTCTACAAACCACCACACAGCCTGCTTCTTGCACCTGTCTACTTGCCAGTGATGAAGAGGACAGAGAAAGATATTAGAAACATCAAGCAGCAGACACTTGACAGCATAAGAGGTTGCAGGGGTTTCGAAACCACTGACTGGAATAACCTCATATCCTCTTCATGTAAGAACAATGAGCAGGTGGATATGGTGTCATCTCACATCTCCTTCTGTGTGGAGGTCCCAATTCTCCCTAACAATAAACTCTAAAGTATCTAAAGAACTAAAATAAATCCTCAACCAAAAAAAAGATAATTGTATTCACTGATTCTGAGGTAAAAAAAACAATGGTAGTTAATACCGTTTCAAAAAAAAATAAGCAGAAGCCCTTTCAGTTTACAGGCAGCAACTTCATCAACATCAATCGTTTCTTCACCAGATCGGAGAGGGAGAAGAGCTAACAACTGAAGTCAAACCTGGAGACTCGGTCCTCATCATTAACACACAGGAGGTGGGACGAGCGCTCAAAAAAACTGAACAGCTCCTGGTGATAGACAACATCCATGGGCAGATCCCAAGCTTAGTAGTAGAGTAGTTGGGTCCGATTCCAGCATCTGCTCTGTGCTCCAATACCTGCAGCACAGTCCCCAAAATGTGGAAGCACTCCAAGAACCTCTCTGGTTGGCCATGAAGAGGTTCATAATAAAAAACAAAAATAAAAAAAATCTCACATAACCAAGGTATCAGACTCATTTGGACTCACTGATGGCTTCATACTGGGCCGGCAGGAAGGTTGAAGATGAAAATAAAAATAAAAATCAACAAGCATCCAAACAAAAAAAACCCACCACAGCCAGACTCTTTGCAAATTTTTCCTCAGCATTCAATACCATGCAACCACACGTTCTAACTAAAAAACTCATCACCCGCTCTCACCGAGACCACCAGCTCATCCTGTGGATAACAGGTCACAGACAGTGTTAGTCAGCAACACATTCTCTGACACCATCTTCACATCAACCGGCTCCCCACAAGGCTTTGTTCTGTCGCCCATTCGCTTCATCTTTCACACTGAACTCTTACACATCAAGTCTCTTAAATGTTTTGGATACCATTGCTCCTGTCAAGGTTAGAATGGTTAAAAGTAGGCAAAGGGCGCCATGGAGGAAAGAAGAGTCGGTCAGGGCACAGAAAAGGGAGTGCCGGAGAGCCGAATGGAAATGGCGCAAGTAAACAGTAAACAGATTAATAAACCCTCCAGTTTCACTGCCTTTAGAACTCATTTCTACATCCAAGTGTAATGAGTTTGCAACATTCTTTAATGACAAAGTTCAAGGCATTAAAAATGCAATAATTTCCACAACACAAATAACTACTCTGCAGCCAGCTAGACACCTAGAGCTGACACATTTCACACCTGTTACTGACAAAACAGTCGAAGAGATCATCTGCAGTCTAAAGCCTGATTCTTACTCGGCGCAACCTCGCTTTGACCCATTCTTACTAGCTGGTCGCAAATGGCGCAAACGGTCACGTGACCCAAAATTCCGCCACGCCCCCCGTCGCAAGCTAAAAAATCCTCGCGCGTCGCAAGGGCGCACACACAACTTTTTTTCTGACTTCGCGCGAGCTCAACCGGAAACAGCTGACCGAGAGAAAGGAAAAATGAACACTGCAGAGACCGCGGTGACCGAGAGGGTGCGCCTCTACAGACATCTGTACGACACGTCTATGAAGTTACACTGGGACAACGTTTGACAAAGTTCGTCTTGTTGCAAAGGACGAACATTCCACCTTCTCTTCTGTTTTTGCCGCAGCCGCTTAGCTCTGAGATACATATACAGTTCTACACCCAGAGTAAATTCATTCCGCATCAGATGTGCCAGCCTCTGCTGACGTGACACCACAGGTGGCATTGTGTATGCTTTCTTCGTATGCTTTTCTTCGTCCGGTTCTTCAGCTTGTTTCCTCAACAGTGACACCCGCTGGTCTGGAGAGAACTGCAAATGTGACGCATACTCGGCGCAAACTGCGCTTATGAGCTGAAGGAACTGTGAAGGGGCTGGCGCTTTCGATGACGTCATTAATGGTTCTCGAGCCAGAACAGTTGCGCGGTTGCGCCGAGTAAGAATCAGGCTTAAGTTCATCAACGTGCTGCCTTGATGAGTTGCCCACTAGATTCCTAAAGTCTGTGCTGAGCAGTTTGTTACCACAACTCGCTCATCTAATTAACATCTCACTCCAGACTAGAACATTTCCAAAGGCCTTAAAAACTGCTGTCATTAAGCTTCTTCTAAAGAAGAGCAATCTTGATGCCACAGTACTGAACAACTACCGGCCCATTTCAAACCTGCCATTCTTAGGCAAAGTCCTAGAAAAAGTTGTATACCAACAGCTTAGTGACTTTCTCCTGTCTAACAATGCTTTTGATACTTTCCAATCAGGCTTTAGGCCCCACCACAGCACTGAGACAGCTCTGATCAGGGTGACAAATGACATCCGCCTGAACACAGATGCAAGTAGAGTCACAGTCTTAGTTCTGCTGGACCTGAGTGCTGCCTTTGACACAGTTGAGCATGCAATCTTATTACAGAGGTAAGAAGACTGGGTGGGAATCTCTGGTCGTGCTTTAAACTGGTTCAAGTCCTATCTGGAGGACAGGAAATATTTTGTTGAAATTGGTAACTGTGTCTCAGACCAAATGGCTATGACCTGTGGGGTTCCCCAGGGGTCAATCCTGGGACCCGTATTGTTCAATCTGTACATGCTTCCACTAGGCCAGCTAATACGCAGCTATAATGTGTCCTACCACAACTATGCAGATGACACTCAGATCTACGAGTCACGGACGGCAGGAGAACACGGGCCTGTAGATAAATTGTGTCGCTGCATCGAACAGATCAGTATGTGGATGCAAAACAATTTCCTCCAGCTAAATTTAGACAAAACTGAAATCATTGTCTGTGGCCCACAGAAACAAAGAGAAAGTGTTATCAATCACCTTGAGACTCTCTCTCTAAAACCTAATTATCAAGTTAGAAATCTCGGGGTAATATTGGACTCAGACCTGAACTTTAACAGCCACATTAAATCTGTAACATCAGCAGCTTTTTACCATCTAAAAAACATTGCCAGAATCAAAGGAATGGTGTCTAAACCAGACTTAGAGAGACTGATCCATGCGTTTGTCTCCAGCAGGTTAGACTGCTGTAACGGCCTGCTCACTGGGCTCTCTAAACGGGCTGTAAGACAGCTGCAGTACATCCAGAATGCTGCTGCTCGAGTCCTGACTAGAACCAGGAAACACCACCATATTAGTCCAGTGCTCAGGTCTCTGCACTGGCTTCCTGTCGCTCAGAGAATAGACTTTAAAACAGCTCTGCTTGTGTACAAGTCTCTTCATGGTCAGGCGCCAAAGTACATCTCTGACATGTTAGAGCCATATGAACCAACTCGGACTCTGAGAACCTCAGGGAGGGGTCTCCTGCTGGTGCCCAGAGTCAGGACTAAACAAGGTGAGGCTGCGTTTCAGTTTTATGCTCCTAACATCTGGAACAGCCTTCCAGAAGATGTGAGACAGGCCTCAACTCTGACAATGTTTAAATCCAGGCTGAAAACAGTTCTATTTAGCTGAGCATATGACACCTGAAAGTATTTTATCTGCACTCTTCACTTTTTAATTACTTAATTAATTACTCTTAATTTTTTATTTTGTATTCTTTTTTTTAATGATTTTATTGCTTTCTTGAGATTTTATGTAGCTGTAAAGCACTTTGAATTACCTTGTGTGCGAATTGTGCTCTATAAATAAAATTGCCTTGCCTTGCCTGATGACTGCAGGTCCACACAGCTCAATTGTCACTTGGTGAAATCTGCTAATGACACAGTCCTCATCTCTCTGCTTTCAGGTCTCACATAGAATCACAGCTTAGCCCTGTAACAGTTTGTAGATTGGTGTAAAAACTTTACTGTTAATAAAACTAAGGGGATGATTGTGACCTACTCCAGCAAAGAGAGATAACTGGCTGAGGCACTCATCATCTCCATTCAAGGGAAGCTTGTGAAGATTGCAGAGGACTATAAATACCTCAGCACGATCCTTGATAACCTTTTGAAAATCGATTGATTGAGTAAAAGATTGAATTTTTGCACAAACAGAAAAGAGATTCTCAGGAAATGTCAACAGCGAAAGTACCAAGGTAGGAAGCGGAGATAATTTAAAGCAAGCAAGGACATTTCAACAACATGTCACTGCTCCTTCAATGGACACATAATGATATTCTATAAGGTTCTACAGGGATGAGCGATGTATCAGCCTAACATCGGTATCAGCTGATACTCTGCTTGTTGACTGCAATCAGCCAATAATATGACATCAACCAACGGCAGCGGCTGATATTTCTCAGGCGCGCTCTAGTTGTGTTGCACTGACTTTACCGTAAAACTGACAATTCTGTTGGAATATGAAAACAATGGAAAAGTAATTGAGCTAGCAGTTGTTTAACAGGCTAAAAAAAGATAAAGGTGAAAGCTTTTATTGGCCCGGAATTTCACAATGGGTGCATTATTATTTCTCCTTCCTCTGCTGGTTCCAATCCATCAATCTGCAGAACACAAACCGCCTACTGAACACAGTTAGAGTTTACTTCAAAATCATTGCAGATCCTGTTATGAGCCCTCTCCACCCAAGTGAAAAGCAGACTGTGAAATGTGCTCACAGGATTTTAAAGAATCACTCACATGCTGTTTCCACTATTTGAGTGACTCCACTCAGGAAGCAGACTTCATTGTTGGGGCTGTAGGACACAGAGGAGAAGGGCTACCTTTTTCTCTGCAGCTATTCAGCTGTTCCTCCACTCCCATCGTCCCTGATCCAGTCCCACCACCGGTAGGAACAAAAAATAGGTGCTGCTAAAGTTTTCAATTCAAAGAAAAAGCATTGAAAACGTTGGTCTGGAGCCCTTGACTCACTTAACTGACACAAGTTTACCCCTTAGTTGTCCTGCGTTCCACACAGTACGTAACACATCAGGACTAATGGGATGTTGACGGTGTCACACTTTGTCCATCATCCATCATAGCTGCACCCAGGGAGTCAGTTCAGATGCCACTATATTATCTCAGCAAGACACATTGTTTTTGACACATCCACTTTTTCATATTCAACTTTGCATCATGTGGCATTTTCCAACAATAGCCGAACAATCCAGAGTCCTAACAAGCTAATCGGACTTTAGTTCTTGGTAAACGTTATCTAAGAGCTCTTAAAATGTCCAAACTTTTGCATTGCCCTCCATGTAAAACTCCAAACAGCAGCCAAAAACAATCTATTGCTATCGCTTGTATTTAACTTTGTATGGTTGTTTTGTATTTTCTCTACTCAAACCATCCCATTTCATGGTTTATCTAGAGAATGAATGCTCTATATCACGACTCTGCTTCAAGCATTTTAACCTCTCCAACAGATTTTAATGCATACACTTTGTTACAAAATGAATCACTTAATTTAAGATATTTAGTGGATGTAAAAACTAAGCTGATACACAACAAGCAACATAAACTCATGACAACAGCCTCACACAGAATGCTTCATAATGAAGAAAAAGGTCAAGGAAAATGAAAAAAAAAAAAAAGAAGATAAATAAAGATAAAAAAAGAAAATGATTAATAATCTACTTACTCCTCCTCTTGCCAACATCCCCTTTGGAAGTAGCGGCTTCGTTGAGCAGAACCATCCCCATGGTAATTGCAGCATCTGGGACAAGGTTGTCAAGGAAACAAGACACATGCAAGGGACAACGAAGCTGGAAATGCACCCTGAACATTGGACATACTTATGCACTTACTGATAAGCACACATATATATACGCACAAGTGAATAGCTGCAGACATTATAAAGAGTGTGCCGTGCATGTAAAGGGTGCGAAGTCAATAACAGGTCATACCTCACATTATGAAGCAATCTCATGTGACTGCCCTACCACAAATTCAACAACATAATCTTCATCTTTTGTTGAGATTGTGCCAGAGTGCAGTTAATTAAACTATATTTTGAGGACTGTCACTGAGTCCTTTTATTACATTTTACAACATACTGTGACAGGAGACAAAGTAAAAAAGGAAATTACACTAACTAAAGATTTAAAAGGAAAACAAAAACAAAGGAGAAAGTCGGATCCCAAGCGGTGGGGTCCATTTTTTTTTGTTTGTTCAAAAGACGACGAGTGGCTCATACGAAAAAAAACTAGCTTAAGTTTTATTCAAACTACTGAATTACGTCTGCAGTACTGCACTAAAGTGGTTGCTTTACCCTTGGTAGGATAAAATCATCATGAATTCCCCATTCAATTATTTTTCCAAAAGCCCACATAGTATAGTGATGTCAACTCTGCAGAGATAAACTAACAAAGCGCAGGGTACAGATAAACACAAACACACTTTTTTGGACTTACAATAACACACACTAAAGTTTTCTATTTCTCAATATAAAAATGAACACACGCTATATTTTGGTGTAGCCTGCAAAACTTATATTCAAGAAGCTTCAGGGGGAATTATATCATTATATTACATCAGCCAGAGAAAACCTCTTACCTTTTTCAAATTCTTTCAGTTAGATACTCTCCGGGGCCTGTCTTATAATATACATTGTGTAACAGTACACAAAATTCACCAATGATTGTCTCCATTTTTTTTGCGACCAAAAACAGTGCACTATACTGATGAGACAACTTAATTAACCATCAAAGCCCAAAATGAGCTTTGGCTTTCAAGCTTTGCACAAATGATCCCAATTTTTTTGTCGCTCTTTTGTCAGCATTGACTATAAAGCTAATTAAAAAAAACTAAGCTGAGAAGCTGTAAGCTGAGAAGTCAAAGATTCTGGCCTTGTTGGAGTGGAACTTCACAGATTGTACATGTTTACAACAAATGGTGCAAGTGTACTACCAAGCTTCGTGATATGATCCTGCTTCTATGTTAAACCTGATGGAAAAAAAAGTGTCTCGGTGCCAAAATGCTCCACGTGGAGGAGCTACGCTTATATTTTTAGTTTTTATAAAGTGATTACTGGTCATTGTGTAGATCGACTTTGGACGGTTCAGGTTAAATACATATATTGTCCCTAATATCTAATCTTCCATAACAGTACAATTTTTTTCAATTTGTAATCAAGAAACAAAAGCGTTGTCTTGATGGTCTGGCAAACGACATGAGTTTATAGCCATGTAAAGTATGAAAACTGAACCACAAAAATTTGGTTGGATAAGTGCTTTGTCAAAGAGAAAAGACCTATTCAGATATGTAATAAGACAATGTGCAATAGCACTGAATTGTACCTATTCTTAACAGGCCCAGAACTCTTCTTAAATGGTCTCTGAGCCTGCAGGAGTGTTGATCAGGATGCGCTCAGTCTCAGATGACACTCACAGATGGGTTGAAAACACCGATTCTTAAAGTGTATACCGGTAACGATGCTTCTGTTACTGTTGTTAGCTGTACTGTACCTTTTCATTTCTGCTGTTTGTCCACAGTCTGGTGGAATCTATTTAAACTATTTATGGATTTGTAATTTTTTCTTACCTGACAATTGCATCATCAACTCGCTAAGGTCCTCCGATCCTTTGTCCATGCCATAATAAACTTCCACAAACTTGTTGTCACAATCAGATTCTGATACAGCCCTGTTATTTCAATTGTTTTGTTTTGTTTTAACTTTCGATGAATGAAATAAACAAATAAACCAAACTGAACTAAACTAAAAACGGAGAACCCACTCATACTCAATTGTCATCCCACCAACTGAAAACAATCTAATAGAACAGTGAAATTAACTGTTAATCTTAGCAGTTTGCCATACTTTTTACCACCTGAAGACTAGAACATTTTACTCATATAAAAATAAAAAGTACGTCTACACTAGTGAGTATGAAAAATTACACATGGCAACATCAATCCATGCAGAAACTGCCCGGATGTGGCTCATAAGATGTGTTTACGCCACCTGCACCGACAACAAAGGTCGGAGTCTTAGCGTTTCAGCAGGTACGTTTTTTTTATCTAGATATAATCAGATGGCCGGGAAAAAAAAAAAGTAAAAGTAAATAGTGTGAGTGTGAGCAAACAAATGATTCACTGCAGCAGGTGCAACCTTGGACATGTTATTTCCAATGAGGACAGACACAACAGTTAGGAATGAACGGTATCATTACCCACACACATACAAAAGCAATAGCACAAGTACACATGGGTATACAAGCAGACAGAGAAGTAGACAAAATACACATAGAAAAATCCATCCATCCAAACAAGTCCTGAAGCAAACACACACACACACACCTACACACACACACACACACACACACACACACACACACACGCACACACACACACGCGCACACACACACACACACACACATTATTATGAGGGGTTGACTTTGGAACAAATCAGGCAAGGAAGAAAAGTTAAAGGAGGACAATCTTTTGTCTTTGTATTGGCTTTTTGTTCAGTCAAGCAGCAGCGTCTTTATGGGAGATGCCCACAAATGGAGAATGCTTTCGTGTTGAAAAGACAAAAGTAAAATAAAAACAAAAGCTAATGTTGTTTCAGACATATAGAAGGTGAATTCCATGTTGCTTTGTGTCAGCAGACGATAAAATAAAGAAACGACTTGCCAGGATGAGCTGTTGAACACGTTGTGGAGACTTAAACTGCTCTGAATGATTAGTATATGCAAAACACAAAAAATAACCACGCTGATAAAAGGATACTCAGAAGAAGGATGATGTGAGATTCGGCGACAAACTGAGCCTGGCTGCTGCCATGAATATAACTCTGTCAGAAAAAACAAAGGGAGAGAAAGAGACTCGTTAGTGCTTTTCAAGTAGTAAACTCCTTCATTTAAACACTCATGTGTAAAATGATGATTTGTAAAATGTCAAACAGTTTGCAGTCGAAATGTATTTCTGGAAGCTTTTAGAGACCTTTTGCATTTCCTCTAACCCATAAAAGCTGAACAAAACTAACAATGATGCACTGTGCATTATGATGGAAACTAAGTTTGTTGTAGTTAAGACTCAGAACAGAATCACGTGGCTCTTCTGGCAAACATCTTATCTATCATATTTAGAAAGAAAAGCAGAGGAACATGTGTCCCAGCTCTCCAACCACCACTTTTGAGACAGATAATAGTTCTGCAGCATGAAAAGACATAGATAGAACTTTGGCATAGCCATAGCTTAATAGAGGTTATCTATTCATTCATCTTTTTTTCAAAAGGACTTTAAACTAACTGCACGCAGTGGATGGGTTTGTGGAAATCAATTTGCCCATTTCTGTGCTTTAAAATGAACTTACATCCTAAAAGGAGCATTATCACACCTTTCCTTTGGTTGCCTCCTTAAACTGAAAACCCGAAGCCATTATTGAAAAAAAAAAAAAAAAAATAATAATAATAATAATAATTATGGCTCCCCGGAGCGATATTTCAGCAACATGGGTGCCTGAGACTCCCGTCAAATAAAAAGTAAATGTTTGTCATTCTAAAGAACAAAACAAACAAACAAAAAAAAAACACTGAAGTCTAAAAATTGATCAGGCAGGCTGAAACATATCCCTCTTTAGTTTGAGATTAACGGACATAACTGCCCTTGACATAAGATTTCGTCACAGCCAAACTACTGAAACCAGCTTCATTTTCGGTCTCATTTTTCGCGACATCATAATGGATGCAGGGGAACCAGAACGTTTAATATGGAGGCTCTAAGATCCTTTTATGTGTGTCTATCACAACCACAAACATTACATCTGAGTATTCCTTCTCTCTTTTTACTTGCTGGGTGGAGTGGTCAGCCTGAACCTCACACACAGACAAAACTGACTGTATCAACTTCTCAAAGCCCAACTTCTAAAGGAGACTCGGTTACATTCCTATTTTCATTTTTTTTTTTTTTCCAAATAAAAGCTATTTCCAAATCTTTTAGAGTACACAATTCACCAAAACCTTAGTTGAACAAACAGAAAAAGTACAACAATTTTCCAAGAAATTAAGATAACACAAAAGTTGCATAGGGTGATAATTATTTGAAGGATGAAAAAAATATTTGGAGACTGGCATCCAGAAACAATTTTATCCCAGAGAATATCAATTCATGAATAGTCAAGACTTCTATGAGTTGTCACCTTTTATGGGTAAAGAGTGTGATGCCTGCATATGTTTTGTTAAACCAGTCATTTAGTTAATGAAAACAATAGCTTGTGTAACCACGTTAATAAAAATTCATTAGACGTAACCAATAAACTACCTGTGCCGTGAAAGTAAAATATAAAGAAAAGGTATGAACAGAATCATTTGCATATTATAAATATAATAAAAACCACTATGTTCTCTGAAGGGATTGATGATAAAGCTTCAGCGCACGCTCTGCTGAGATTTACTACAGGCAGTCTTCCACAGGAAACGCTTAGGACTCCAGTCCTGATAAGATGTTAGAGCCTTTATGTGATTGACATCTGTCAGAAAGTAAAGCAGGGAAGCAGAGAGACAGACAAAAAAAACAACAATATAGAGGTCATGTGGAAATGAAGCAAACCGAAGATAAAAAAAAAAAAAGAAGTCTTTCTGAAGATTATTAGCATCTTAGTTCATGATACTCAGGGTCTGGTTTTCTACTCGACTGGCACAGTGTGTAAGGATGGGGAAATGAATAGGGGATGACAAAGGAGGTGGAGTAAAGGGTGGACAGATTGTCTTGCTTCAGTGGAGAGAAATGAAGAATTTTCACACTTGAAAGCAGACATAGGGACACAAAGAATGAAACGGATCCCTTTGTTTCCAACACAAACTTGTTACTGCATGCAAATGTGTATTTGAGGTAAAATAAAAGCCTTTTCCTTTCAAACTTTTTACAAAATCACGGAAGAGTAATCCAGAAAGAGTCTCTTTACCATGACCATCCGTTTTACCCACAGTAAAGAAATGGGCAACTGAATTTTTAATGTTCATGGACAGAACTTAAACTTACTTGTTATTCTGAATTACTCGGGTTTAAAAAAAAAAAAAAAATGAAAAAAGAAAACAAGACGCCGTCCTGATAGACTGACCAGTCGAGGCTCCTCTATGAGCAGAATGGAAAAAGGTTGTTTTGGTTAAGTTTAATTTAGAAATGGGTCAGAAATGGATTTTTGCTTGCATTCTTTATTACAATAATAAAATCTGGCACATAAAACTCAATAATGTAATGTCAAGGATTCTCTCTTTTCTCAAATTAAACTGAGTAATTTTTAAATAATACTAACTCTGTGAAACTCTTTATTATAACATTTGCTGATGCAACACTGGCCATTGACAACTGTGGAAAACCAGAAAATAAGCACAAAATGAGCTTGCACTTCAGTTTCATGACAAAAAATCCTTAAAGGCATGAAGCTCTTGGCCAATATACATTAAATTTAATGAATGACTTGAATGCTAATGGCCGAGCGTCACTGTGAAACGTTATGATATAATAAATAGTCCATTGCCTCGTCCTAAAATATATTTGTCAAAAGCAACAAGAACGTGCAGTTATATCTAAGAATACACATTGATAATAAGTGTCAAAATAATCTACCGAATTTAATTAAACGCTTTAATTAAAAGAAAAAAAATTTAAAGTATCAAATGACATCAAGTGGACGATGTCAACAGTTTCCCAGCAACTTTGATTTAATCTGACATGGTGAGCGTCAATTTTCTGAAACAAGAGAGTAACTCCGTTTGAGATGTGGTTTTTCCACATACTAACCTCCACTTATCTCAAATTCAAAGAGTAAACATGTCTTTCTATATTGACCGATAACTACAGAGTGTGTATGTAAAAGCAGAGCAGTGACAGATGTGTGTCTGTGTATAATCAGAATGAGACCGGCTCAATTGTCTTTTCATGAGATGCTTTACAGTCACAAAAATATGATTGATAAATGCGGTTCAGTCTTATTAGAGCAGAGAGGACAAAGTAAATTACAAACAATGTGACAATATAACTCCCAAAGGGCTCAAAGGACCAAATGTCGATGACAGATAACTATGTCAATAACCATGAGTGATTCTATTTTACATAAATCTTCAGTAAGTTTCATGATGTGAACTTAAGAAAAAACATTACACGGTTTGTCAAAACACAGCTCTCAGCATGTTAGACCCTCAGCATAAAAAGAAACTGCAGAGAGGGTGTAAGCAAGAGCAGCACTGGGGGGATGAAACATTCCTCCATCCATGCCCCAGCACTTCCAATTAATCTGATGGATTAGAACGCAGGAGTTTCATTCATTAGGGTGCACAGCTGAGAATGTGCGTCTCAGTATATCCACATAAGTATATGTTTAATGAAAACCTGTAGGTGAATGTTTGCCGTTTAGGAAGATTTTTCCAGTTGACCAAAGTGTGACTGTGTGTGTTCATTAGGGAAATAGGATCTTGAGGTGTTCTGGAAGTAAAAGCAGCCACTGCTTGCTGAGCTAACACGGAGATGAATTAGGAGCTAACCCAGAAGACATATTCAGCAGCTTGAATTCGCTCCCTTTCTCATACTGAAGTTACAGATATAAATCAACTTACACACCAGTAAACAAACCTACGTTTGAAATGTTAGTGCGGAAAATACACAGACATTGTCTGAAGGAGCCTTTTTTTTTTAAATTCCGTGAACTGGAAAAAATAAATCTCCTAAAACATCAGTATAATGTGACGGCTGCTTTCCCCTTCTCTACCATTATCATAAGGTAAGATAACGTCGCCTCAGAAAAAGGTCTAACCAGCTGAAGCTGGTATACAATATATCAAGTAAAGTTAGAATAAATACAGGGACAAACACATCATCTAGTCTACATCTTTAGGTGCTTTAATCAATACAATAAATGCTTGAGTTGAACTAGTCTTCATTAGCATGGGTGTTGCGTAGACCTTCACTACAATGTCGACCCAATTGTCAAGGGTAAGAGCAAGGAGAAGCACCAGATTAAATCCATCTGAAGCTCACTGCTACTTATTCCAATTTCCTACTCTCCACAGTTCTTGTACAAGACCACAATAATACAAGTCCTTAGTCCTAAAAGCTAATCTTTAAGAACAGCTGAACAGCAGGTTGCGTTTTAAGATGGTGGTAAGGTGGTGTTTTAAGCTCTACATGCTACCAACATAATGCTACATAATAAGCAGAAATGTACAGGCCATAACTGGTGTTTAATTACAGTAAGGAGTGAAAAAAAAAAGAAAAAAAAAGAAAGGTTCAGTAAGGTCACAATAAATATGTGATTTGTTGCTATACCGACAGCAAGAGAAATCGGTAAATATAATCACTACCACACACACGGCCGCACGTGTCACAATACAAAACTCATCAAGTGGCTTGCTGTGGAGAGAGAATGGAGTGAAAAAAAGTGTGAAACTGTGGAGCTTAACCTATAATGCACGCAGTATGGGAAAGGAAACTGTACTGATAACATAGTGCCATCAACCAAACTGGTGTTGGAATATGCAATGGAACGATAAAACAGAGTTCTAAGTCTAAGTAACTCTATATACTGTTCATAAACAGACACAAACAGAATACAAATAATTCAACCAACTTTTCTCTGCAGAGTTAGTTCACTAAAACATATCCTTCATTTTCTTTTCTTTTTTTTTTTTTTTTCTTTTTAAAATCACTCAACTATTATAGAGTCGCTCATGGACTTTCAGTGTGCTTACACAAGCATTTTTTCAATCTTAAACAGATTCCCAATAACTCACCTTCACTGGCAGGTTCATGCTGGGGAGCTGTCTGTTACATTGTCTCCAACTGCTCCAATTAATCTGATAGATTAGTTTGTTTGGTTTTGTTTTTAAATCGCAGTGTCGGCAAATGAGGTTTGAAACATCAAGCAAGTTATTCTTGTAATAAAGTAAATGATTAATTTGTTAAGCATTTAATTGTTTTCTTTGTTTGGGAACATATCTTACATTAAAACCTACACTTATTTTCACCCAACAACACTCTATTCATATGAGAAGTTAATTTTTGTAATGAACTTATAAGCATATTAAAAACAAAAAACAAAAAAATCTCTCACATCTATCGCCTTCAATGAGGACAGCAAACCGTATTTTCATCAGTTTGCTATACTAATTGAAATATTGGGGATTCATGTGTCAACATTGTTTAGAAAATGTGATCCATGCAATGTGTGTCCTTGTGTTCATGCACCCATTCAAATTTACTAACATCAAATGATTTATAAGAACATCATAAAACAGCCCGTCTTTCAGACTTTGATGCAGATTAGGTGCCTGCTTCAATGAATTTGTAAAATATGCATTTACAGAGGAAGGCCAAAGCCATCTCACAAGGCTTGAAAGCACACTTTGACAACTAGCCGTCAATGATTTCCACAATGTGTCACATTCAAATTAAAACATACAAGGACAGGAGCGGAGGTGCCAATAAATGTCATTTTAAATGGATTTCATGCTTGGCATCAGTTGAAAGCTACATCAATGCTGATAACTGAAAGTATGTGGACAATGCGCAATATTTGCCCCTTCCCCCTCATTTGTCCAGGGATTTTTAAAAAAAAACCACTGCAGTGTCAGCTATTAATAAATGTGGGGCAGATAACCTTTACAAGTAACCATTTTGATCCCTTTTCATCCTATATTATCTATTTGTGTGTACGGTGCATGTCTGAATCTGTGTTTTGTGTGTGTTTTGATTGGTAAAGGTCAGGAGGCCCTGAGACAGACAGAGGGATAAGTGGAAAATCAACAAAGCGGAAGGAAGAGTGCAGAGAAAGATTAACTAATGAGTCAAATACGGTTGGAAATAGGGACTTTGTTTATACAAAAAAAAATGGTGCTAGAATCTGTAATATGTCACAAATGGCTACATTAATAGGCAAATATCTAAATTAATTCTGTACATTTCTGTGAAAGTGAAATAGACAAGAAAAGACGACATGTAGTTGGCAAAAACAGTCATTCCTTCTTGGACAGACAGCTCAAATAAAATCATATCAAACTGTTAATCAAATCACAAATATGTTGCAACACATCAATGACTGAGAGTCGTAGCAACCAGAAAGGCAGCATCTGTGGGGGTGACTTTTCCAGAGCAGCAGAAGGACCACAGGCAGGCTCACTGAACCACAAATATTAGTCTACTTCAGGGATTCGTGTAATGCTAGAAAATCTCATCATCTACTCACTGTTTATGCAGTTCAGTGTTTACGCACTCCAGGGAGAATTCAGTTTAATTACTCTGGAGTCAATTAAAACCATTTAAGACTTGTTTGGATTTTTGTTTTTTATTGCTTGATATGAGGTGATCTCTCATATCCTCACTAGGCTGAGGGAAAACTTTGTCATTACTATCTTGTACTGCTTTGCACCTGGAGTCAAACCCGATTTGGTGTCTGAAAAAATTACAGTACTAAATACAGTAATAAAATACTTAGACCTAAAACAGGGGTAGCTTTGTGCGTGGAGACTGCCTCATGTGTTTTATGTTCATTTTTTTTTCTTTTTTTTGGGGAAAATCTTTTTTAAATGGGGGAGGGAGGGATTGGGGGAAGGAGGGGATGGGCATATCATGGACAATGATGTTGAACTGCCTTGTAGAGAATGAGAAAGTAAAACAAGAAAATGCACAGTGGAGAACATAGAATAGCAAGCTATAATACAAATGGATTAGCTGACAAGAAAAAGCGTCATCAAATTTTTACTTGGCTCAGAGGAAAACACTATAGTTTCATTTGCTTACAAGAGACTCACTCTGAACCAGTGGATGAACAGCTTTGGAGAGAAGAATGGGATGGACCAGTAATATTTTCGCATGGTTCCAAAAATAAAAGGGGGGTGATGGTATTATTTGAAAAACACTCAACAATTAACATACATGGATATGATTCCCACCCACATGGAAGATGGTTAATCCTGAGAATGGCTATAGAGGACAAATATATCTGTTTAGTTAATATATATGGGCCAAATACAGACGATCCAACTTTCTTTGAAAATTTACATGACAAAATGAATGAAGATTCTTTTGAGAGTGATTACTATATTATGGTTGGAGATTTCAATGTGGTTCAAAATGGGGAAATCGACCATAAAAGAAGTATAAGATCAGAGTACCACCCCCAAAGCCATAGAGAAATTAAATCAATAATGAATGGGAAAGACATTGTGGATATTTGGAGATTAAAACATCCTAAATTACGGAATTATACATGGAGAAGACAAAATCAAGCAAGTCGTATTGACTACTTTCTTATTTCCTTTTCCTTGGTTTCAAAAGTTAAAAAAGCTATGATAGAAGATAAAATAAGATCAGATCATCAATTAATTTCTTTGCATTTAGATATGGCAGACCATCCAAGAGGTAGATCCTATTGGAAATTTAATCAGAAACTCCTGGAAGATCCTGTCTTTATAGACAAAACTAAAATATGTATTGAGAACTTTTTCTTAGATAATGTAGGATCAGCAGATCCACAAATTGTATGGGATGCCTTTAAATGTGTTCTTAGAGGACACACAATAAAACTGGCATCATTTAGGAAAAAACAAAATAAATTAAAAGAACAGAACATTGAAAAAGAGATTGAAACTTTAACAGCACTTGTAAACAAAGCCAATGCTTCACAAAATGTGTTGGATAGACTGGAACAGAAACAACAAGAATATGAAGAATTAATGCAAGAGAATACAAATAATACATATTATAAAAATAGAGCTGAATGGATGGAGAAAGGAGAAAAATGTAATAAATTATTTTTGAACATACAGCGAAACAATATTTCCAAGAAGAATATCCATCGATTAATAGATAATAAAAATACTATGAAAACTACAACAGAAGAAATCATGGAAGAAATTGAGAGTTACTTTGCTGGAATATTTACACCAGATCATCCAGATGAATGTGATGACACTTTTTTTCAAAAACAAGTTCAAATTGATGAAGAATCAAAACAATCATGTGAAGGTCCCATCACTGAGGATGAACTTAAAGAGGCCATATTTTCATTTAAAAAGGGAAAAACACCAGGACTAGATGGTATCCCCATTGAAGTTTATCAGCTTTTTTATGAATCGATAAAAAATCACCTACTCGAGTGTTTTAACTTTTCTTACGAAAAAGGTACACTCTCTGATTCACAAAAACAAAGTGTAGTCTCTTTGTTGCTCAAACAAGACTCAAATGGAAAATATAAAGACCCAACACGACTCAAAAACTGGAGACCACTGACCTTACAGGGGTATGACTCAAAAATACTGGCAAAATGCATTGCAACAAGAATAAAAAAAGTACTCTCACCCATAATACATAATGATCAAACAGGTTTCATACAAGGACGGAATATATCAAATAGCATCAGACAAATATTAGAAATAGTTGAACACTATGATCATAAAAATAAGGCTGGACTAATATTCATAGCTGACTTTGAGAAAGCTTTCGACAAAATCAGTTGGGGCTTTATTAACAGATGTTTAAACCACTTCAACTTTGGAGACTCCTTAATAGAGTGGATCAAAGTGATGTATGAAGGCTCTGTCTGTAAAGTTCTAAATAATGGACATTTATCCAAGTCAATAGCAATAAGAAGGGGAGTCAAACAAGGCTGTCCTCTGTCCCCCTATCTTTTTATCATTGCAATTGAAATCTTGGCAATGAAAATAAGATCTAATAGAGAGATAAAGGGTTTAGAATTAAATGGTATTAATAATAAAGTCTGTATGTATGCAGATGATTCTAGTTTTATGCTAGAACCAGACAATGCATCGCTCCATAATCTGATTAGTGATCTGAATACATTTTCAAAAATATCAGGGCTTAAACCCAATTATGAGAAATGTCGCATTTTGAGACTTGGCAATTTGAAGAATAGTGATTTCCATCTTCCCTGTGATCTTCCAGTGGAATGGGTAGGTGGAGCTGTTAATATTCTTGGTATCCACATACCCCAGAACATCGGAGACATATCTTTAATTAATTATAAAAACAAGTTGAGTAGGATATGTTCTATTTTACAGCCATGGCAAGGCAAACATCTAACTATTTATGGTAAGGTAACACTTATAAATTCTTTAGTTGTGTCTCAATTTACTTATTTAATGTTAGCACTTCCTTCACCACCTGAAGTTTTCTTTAAAGAGTATGAAAAACAAATATTTAAGTTTATTTGGAATGGCAAAAAAGATAAAATCAGACGAGCATATCTTTACAATGATTATGAGGTAGGTGGTATGCAACTGTTGAACCTGAGGTCAATGAACAAATCATTAAAAGCATCTCTCATACAAAAATTTTATTTTAACCCAGACTGGTTCTCAAGCAAGTTACTTGAAAACATTCATCCAATGTTTGAGAAAAAACTGTACCCATTTTTACAGATTAGCCCAACACACTTTGATAAGATGGTAAGCATTAGTTATAAAGCTTCTACCTTCTTAACGGAAGCACTACAAAGCTGGCTACATTTCCAGTATTACCCTCCTGAAAAAGCAGAAGAAATATTACAACAAATGTTATGGTTTAATTCAAATATATTAAGTGGAGGACAAGTAATCTTTTTTAAGCACATGTTTAGTAAAGGAATTATTTTTGTTAAAGACATTTTGAATGAAAAATGTGAGATCCTTCCATATAGTCAAGTAAGAATTATGTATGGGGAGGTATGTACTATTCAACAGTATAATCAATTAATTGCGTCTCTGCCTTTAAGTTGGAGACAAAAAATTAAAACTAGCTGTGACAATAATTTAGTGTGCAGACCAAATATAAAGCAGTACAAATGGCTAAACCGAACAAAAATTAACAAGGAAATATACACATTTTATTTACAAACGGATAAATTGGTGGAGTTCCCATGTAAAGTTTTTGATAGCTGGGAAAAAATGATAGATTGTCCTCTTCCATGGAAAGAAATATTCAATAATTTTTACGAAGCATCACTGGATATAAAAATACGTTTTTTTCAATACAAGTTAATTTTTAAATACTTAAACACAAAGAAAATGCTGCATATTTGGGGTATAGAGGCAAATCCATTCTGTCGATTTTGTTTAGAAGAAGAAGAGACCACAGAACATTTATTTTGGTACTGTCCTTCAGTTGTTATATTCTGGCTCGAATTACAAAGTTGGCTGTTAAAATATGATATCAACTTGCGTTTAGATCTCCCTACAGTACTCCTGGGCGATTTGGCAAATGAAAGCCAGGCAATACATAATATCATTCTTTTGTTGGGAAAAGTTTTTATAAATAAAATGATGGATTTAAAACAGTTAAATTTAAGAGCCTTTAAGAATTATGTCAGACACTATTGTAAAATAGAGTGTACAATGGCATGGGAGACAGGTAAAATAATCTATGCAGACAGGTGGTTTAAGATTAAAGATGGAGAAGGATGGCATTAGGTTTTTGTTTTGTTTTGATTTTCATTTCATTTCTTAAATGTTTAAGGTATAATTTCAAGGTACATCAGCACACAAAACATATGTTACAATTCCTTTCTGGGGTGGTGTATGGGGAGGGGGGGGGGGGGGGGGGGGGGGGTAGTTAATATATGGTTTTGAAATGTTGGGGGACACATATTGTTTTTTTTTGTATTTTTTTTTCTCTTTCTTTTTTTCTTTATCCAATTATTGTCCTCTAATATATGTTATAATTTGCCTTATTTCTGTGCCTTGAGGATTGTATGAAGAAAGAGAAAAGGAACGAAGGAAAATATGGAAGAAATTATTAAAGAGTGAGAAGAAAGAAAGAAAACATAGGTCCCCCATAAGGGGGGGTGGTGGTTGGGTTTAAGAAAAAAAAAAAAAAAAAAAAAAAAAAAATTACAGTACTTACTAAGGAGGGGCAGTGGTAGGTTAGTGACTGAAAAGTGTGAACAAACTGATCTCTGCTCTTGGAATTTATGGGAATTCCTCAATGTTTATGATTATTTAAATGATTGACTCAGACATAATTAACTGAATTCTGCCTGGAAATTCACTTGTTCCACTGTATACAATAGGAAGAATTTGCACTTATCATGACTAATAGTCTAATAGTCTAATAGTCCTCCCCTTGAGCTGTCACCTTACCGTGGTGGGGGGGTTTGCGTGCCCCAATGAGTCTGGGAGCTATGTTGTCTGGGGCTTTAAGCCCCTGGTAGGGTCACCCATGGCAAACAGATCCTAGATGAGGGACCAGACAAAGAACAGCTCACAAAACCCCTATGATGAATAATATTTTTGGACACCGTGTTCCCTTGCCCGGACGCGGGTCACCGGGGCCTCCCCCTGGAACCAGGCCAAGGGGTGGGGCCCGCCGGCGAGCGCCTGGTGGCCGGGTCTGTGCCCGTGGGGCTCGGTCGGGCACAGCCCGAAGAAACGACACGGGTCCCTCTTCCGACAGGCTCACCACCCGTGGGAGGGGCCATGGGGGTCGGGTGCAGTGTGAGCTGGGCGGCAGCCGAAGGCGGGGACCTTGGCGGTCTGATCCTCGGCTACTGAAGCTGGCTCTTGGGACGTGGAACGTCACCTCTCTGCTGGGGAAGGAGCCTGAGCTGGTGCGCGAGGCTGAGCGGTTCCGGCTAGATATAGTCGGACTCACCTCGACGCATGGCTTGGGCTCCGGAACCAGCTTCCTCGAGAGGGGTTGGACTCTCTTCCACTCTGGAGTTGCCCGCGGTGAGAGGCGTAGAGCAGGTGTGGGCATACTTATTGCCCCCCGGCTGTGCACCTGTACATTGGGGTTCACCCCGGTAGACGAGAGGGTAGCCTCCCTCCGCCTTAGGGTGGGGGGACGTGTCCTGACTGTTGTTTGTGCTTATGCACCGAACAGCAGTTCAGAGTACCCACCCTTTTTGGAGTCCCTGGAGGAGGCACTGGAGAGTGCTCCTCCGGGAGACTCCCTCGTCCTGCTGGGGGACTTCAATGCTCACGTGGGCAATGACAGTGAGACCTGGAGGGGCGTGATTGGGAGGAACGGCCCCCCCGATCTGAATCAGAGTGGTGTTTTGTTGTTGGACTTCTGTGCTCGTCACGGACTGTCCATAACGAACACCATGTTCAGGCATAAGGGTGTCCATATGTGCACTTGGCACCAGGACACCCTAGGCCGCAGCTCGATGATCGACTTTGTGGTTGTATCGTCGGACTTGCGGCCGTATGTCCTGGACACTCGGGTGAAGAGAGGGGCGGAGCTGTCAACTGATCACCACCTGGTGATGAGTTGGCTCCGCTGGTGGGGGAGGAAGCCGGTCAGACCTGGCAGGCCCAAACGTATTGTGAGGGTCTGTTGGGAACGGCTGGCGGAATCCCCTGTAAGGAGGAGTTTCAACTCCCACCTCCGGCAGAGCTTCAACCATGTCCCGGGGGAGGTGGGGGACATTGAGCCCGAATGGGCCTTGTTCCGTGCCTCCATTGTTGAGGTGGCCGACCGGAGCTGTGGCCGTAAGGTGGTCGGTGCCTGTCGTGGCGGCAATCCCCGAAGACCCCAGTGGTGAGGGAAGCCGTCAAGCTGAAGAAGGAGTCCTATCGGGCCTTTTTGGCCAGTGGGACTCTGGAAGCAGCTGATGGGTACCGACAGGCCAAGCGGAACGCAGCCTCGGCGGTTGCTGAGGCAAAAACTCGAGCTTGGGAGGAGTTCGGGGAGGCCATGGAGAACGACTTCCGGACGGCCTCGAGGAGATTCTGGTCCACCATCCGGCGGCTCAGGGGGGGGAAGCGGTGCACCGTCAACACCGTGTATGGTGAGGGCGGGGCTCTGCTGACTTCAACTGGGGACGTCGTGAGTCGGTGGGGGGATTACTTCGAGGGCCTCCTCAATCCTACCGACACGCCTTCCGATGAGGAAGCAGAGTTGGGGAGCTCGGACGTGGGGCCTCCCATTTCTGGGGCTGAGGTTGCCGAGGTGGTCAAAAAACTCCTCGGTGGCAAGGCCCCGGGGGTGGATGAGGTCTGTCCTGAGTTCCTCAAGGCTCTGGATGTTGTGGGGCTGTCTTGGTTGACACGCCTCTGCAGCATCGCGTGGACATCGGGGGCAGTGCCTCTGGACTGGCAGATCGGGGTGGTGGTCCCCCTCTTTAAAAAGGGGGACCGGAGGGTGTGTTCCAACTATAGGGGGATCACACTCCTCAGCCTCCCTGGTAAGGTCTTTTCGGGGGTACTGGAGAGGAGGATCCGCCGGATAGTCGAATCTCGGATTCAGGAGGTGCAGTGTGGTTTTCGTCCTGGCCGTGGAACAGTGGACCAGCTCTATACCCTCTGCGGGATCCTGGAGGGAGCATGGGAGTTCGCCCAACCGGTCTACATGTGTTTTGTGGACTTGGAGAAGGCGTTCGACCGTGTCCCTCGGGGACTCTTGTGGGGGGTGCTCCGGGAGTATGGAGTGCCGGACTACTTGATATGGGCTGTTCAGTCTCTGTATGACCGGTGTCAGAGTTTGGTCCGCATTGCCGGCAGTAAGTCGGACATGTTTCCTGTGAGGGTTGGACTCCGTCAGGGCTGCCCTTTGTCACCGATTCTGTTCATAATTTTTATGGACAGAATTTCTAGGCGCAGCCAGGTTGTTGAGGGGGTCCATTTTGGCGACCTCAGAATCGGGTCTCTGCTTTTTGCGGACGATGTGGTTCTGTTGGCGTCGTCAGGCCGTGACCTTCAGCTCTCGCTGGAGCGGTTCGCAGCCGAGTGTGAAGCGGCTGGGATGAGAATCAGCACCTCCAAATCTGAGACCATGGTCTTCGGCCGGAAAAGGGTGGAATGCTCTCTCCGGGTCGGGAATGAGATCCTTCCCCAAGTGGACGAGTGAGGGACGAATGGAGCAGGACATTGACAGACGGATCGGTGCGGCGTCTGCAGTGATGCGGGCTCTGCACCGGCCCGTCGTGGTGAAGAAGGAGCTGAGCCAGAAGGCGAAGCTCTCGATTTACCGGTCAATCTATGTTCCCACCCTCACCTATGGTCACGAGCTGTGGGTAGTGACCGAAAGAACGAGATCGCGAATACAAGCGGCCGAAATGAGTTTCCTCCGCAGGGTGTCCGGGCTCTCCCTTAGAGATGGGATGAGAAGCTCGGTCATCCGGGAGGGGCTCAGAGTAAAACCGCTGCTCCTCCGCATCGAGAGGACTCAGATGAGGTGGCTCGGGCATCTGGTGAGAATGCCTCATGGACACCTCCCCGGTGAGGTGTTCCGGGCCCGTCCCACTGGGAGGAGGCCCCGGGGAAGACCCAGGACACGTTGGAGAGACTATGTTTCTCGGCTGGCCTGGGAACGCCTCGGGGTCCCCCCAGAAGAGCTGGAGGAAGTGGCCGGGGACAGGGACGTCTGGGCTTCTCTGCTCAAGCTGCTGCCCCCGCGACCCGATCCCCGGAGCAGCGGAAGATAATGGATGGATGGATGGATGGATGGATGGATGGATGGATGACTAATAGTTACTGTATAGAACATCAGCGGGAGGAGAGAGAGTTGGAGGAAAATATTTTATAATTGAAAAGTCTGAAGAAGATGTAATTAGAAGGGCTGACAAGCCCATTTATTCTGAGATGTCATTTGTTTACTTTTTGTTTTAATGGACAAAACACAACTTTTGTCGCTGTAATATCATTATCTACAATTTCACTGTCACTCAATGCAGAGAAATATATATGTGAAACACATGTTGTGGAATTCCAAATGTTTTCCTTTATTGATATCAGTTTACATAATTACTCTTCCTCACTTATGTGATCTGTCTGATCCTGAATCATGTTAGAACAATAACTAAATTCAATCTAGTGAAAAAAATTATTTAACGGATTAAATTCAACCATTTAACTGAGATTTAAGTGCCTTCATTAAGAATGTTTTAATTCAGAAATAATTTTAGCTGTAGGTAAACCAGTTGACACACAATATATAAGTATACATATATTCATATAATAGAGAACAAACTACAAAAAGTTGAGGATTATAAACATCATCACTAATTTCAGATGATTTTGGAGTATTGCTATTTTTGATGTCCACACAACAACAAAATAAGTCAAAATACAGCATCTCTTCTAATGAGTGACCACTCATAGTTAAAGCTGCGGTCGGCAACTTTTTTTTAGTCATATTAGCTTGAACTGTCATGGGATTCTGGAAGTAGAATATTAAATAGGCTGTTTAGTAAAAATAACGAAATCTGTAGCTCCCTCTGAAGCCTGTAATCATGCTTGCAAAAATCGAGCGCTCCCGGCTGTTTTTAACCAATCAAGTTAGGGTGGAGGAATCCTACCTGTCAATCACAGCTTGTGCACACTCTGCTGAGCGTGAGTCTGCCCCAGCTTGTGTGCGCTCACACTGGTGTGAACTCACGTGCACAACCTCGTCTACAGAGGGGGAGGGGTTTGGGGGGTGATCCGGAGCTTGTTAGAGGTTGGGGGAGGGACCTGAAAGTTGTATCAGTTCGAATTTTCCGACTTTAGACTCGCAATTTTGAAAACCTGCCGACTGCAGCTTTAACCAAATATCATGATGAAACCGACCCAATAAAGGCCTGTTAAATCTTACCGCTCTTTCCGTCTTATTTCAAACATGCATGTGTTTTATATATGTTTATATATTAATGAAAATCTGCTCCACCAGATCACAAAACTATTCTGTTCACTCCATTTCAGCTGAAAACACACAGAGATTAACATACGACTATTCTCTCCTCCTGTTTGGAAATGTTACAGCTATCGATCAAACATGAAGTAGCATTCACACAACGCACTGATGTCCTCTGGAAGCCAAAAGTCAAACATACATTACAGAAACTCAATAAAATGGACAGCAACATTGCTATGAATTATGAAAAGTACCAGTAATGCAAAAAAAAAAAAGAAAAAGGACACTTCCGACTCCTGCCAAAAGCCAATCAATCATTCATAGGAAATCAGCTGGGAATATGGAAATGTCATCAGCCAATAGTGTAGAATTAAGGTGGTTGATCTTTGTGGAAATAAAGAGAGACACATGACCTTAGAATATTCTTTCTTTCTTTCATGGCACACATATCTTAACCTTTAAACAATTTTCATAGTAGGAACCAGGGTTTGCATCCCCACCCCGCTGTGACTGGTGTGCAGTTGGTGAGAGTGAGTTGTATGGCTTTGTTTTTGCTAGTATTTTAGTGATTATAGGACTATTTAGGTGAGTTTGTCTGCTGAATCTGCTAGTGTGTCTTGTCCTGCCTCCACCTCTGGCACCCTCTATATTTTCATTACCCCTACCCGAACCAGGGTTTGAATCCCATTCCTGCTTTTCTTACCTCTTATTTCTTCCCCTACCCGAACCAGGGTTTGCATCCCCACCCCGCTGTAACTGGTGTGCAGTTGGTGAGAGGCTGGGGTAGATTATGGTTGTTGTGGTGTGAGGGGCAGTGTTGGCTGGCATTAGGGGGGTGACTCTGGGACGCCAGTGGTCATTGTCTAGCCTCCTGGAGGTGTCGTGGGCCCAACTAGACGAAACACTGATGAAAGGAGGTTCCCACCTGATGACCCCAATGATATGTTGGTCAGCACTGCTCATTGATCTATATAATACGGAGTGTAGGGAATTATTCACTGAGTCTGGTCCTTTATTTTATTTATTTTATTTTTTATTTTCTTTAGCACAAGTTTCTTGTGTTTATATTGAAGTAGGATACGGCACCTTTTTTAGGGGGAAAAACTAAAAATCCCTTATTTCTCTTACCTTATTCTGGTCTTATTTTACCCCCCAACACACAACCTTGTAGTATTTGGAGAATTCTGAATCCTCATCTGTGCTCCCCTAAGTTTTAGCACAGCTTTGTTAAAGCACAGCTGTGTTCATGTCCCATTTTGGGAGCATAAATGAGCAATATTTTCTCGTCTATACACTGAGTCAAACATTAGAGTTTCATCTGCTTCGTTTTGCCATTTGTCAGTTGACAAATCCTTTCAATATAGTCCACCTGGCTTCGCTCGCTCATTTCAAA
Organism: Odontesthes bonariensis; assembly: GCF_027942865.1. Lineage (NCBI taxonomy): Eukaryota > Metazoa > Chordata > Actinopteri > Atheriniformes > Atherinopsidae > Odontesthes > Odontesthes bonariensis. Next base: position 29,588,658 of record NC_134509.1, on the reverse strand, counting down.
GGAGTCACACCGTCTGGGGAGACGAGGGGATTAGAGAAAAAAGTGAGAATAAGTGACAAAAAAGCTGTGAAGGAGAACAGGAAGGATAAGACGGGTATCGTTTTAATCTCATCTTTCAAACATAAGCCATTCACTTTCAGAAGAGAGAGAGGTCTATATGTAACTATCACACAACTCCTCTGACTAAGGGGCTCCAGAGTAGCAATCGAGCCTTGATATTCAAGCCAACGTGGTACAGTGAAGGAATGGACAAAGTGTCCATGAACACTATGTCAACAAGGCTCTCGTAGTTTAAAAGGAATGATGAATGTAAAGCCAAGAAAACTAGTTTTTAGAGGGATTTACTGAATGTTATGAGATAATAGAACCAACCTTTGGCAGGTTTACAATTTAACTTTTTTTTTTTTTTTTACAGAAAAGAAACCTAAGTTAAAATCTAGAGGATTCAAATGAGTGGTGAACTTCTGAAAGCTTCATGAGGCAGGCGTGAAGCACCTTCACTAGCTGGAAGAAAATATCACAAATATCACCCCAAATGTGATAAGATGAAAACCACTTGCATGTCTAAACATGTTAACAGACATCCCCATGATCTAATGAATGCTTACTTCAGGGGAATGTTCCCATCTCTGTGAACGCTGCCCTTTAATACACAGAATTAGATTGTGTATGCCACAGAAAAAGCTTGTTATAGTTTTCCAGAAGTGAATATCTACAAGGTTTCTTTGTGGTTGATTAATAGCAATGACACAATCAAACAACTCAATTACTAAATGTCAACTATATTAAATCCTAATTTGTTGTGAGAACCACTTGTCTTACACGAAAAAAAAAACAAAAAAACAACTAATCTCTTAGCTACACTAGCAAACTGTTTTGCTCAATTTTGGCAAAGCTGGTAAGCTGTTCTAAGCCTTTTTGAGAACTTGTCACAGCCTTTAGATATGGTGTTTTTTCAGTGTTTCTGCTCTTCAAGTAATCCACGACTGGCTCGTCAGCCTCGCTGCACTTACTTGGCATAATTCAGTTTCTGCATGCTCAGTAATAAATCTTGTATGACCTGCTCACACATGCATTTTGAATAATATAATTATGGCTACTGCTACCTAAAGCTACTGAATTAATTTATGTCTATATCTTAAATGCTCTTTTAATACTTGACTAATTGAACTTAATGCTGCCGTCATCGCTCTCCTCAGCTTGATCATAACAGACCAGCAAGCAGGAATGTTAGCTGGCTGTACTTCATTATTCTGAAGGCTACTGCATAACATGACTACAGACAGAGATGGAAAAATAGGGACTGTGAAGGGGGAGCACACAGAGGGAGGGAAAAGAAACAGAATAAAGTAACGAAGAGTGGGACCGGCATAAACAATGGACGGAGACCAGCAAAATAGAGGAGGAAGCCATGAAGGTTACAAGAATTTAGAAGTTGTCACCACTAAAAAGTGCCTCTTGTCTTCAATTTCAATATGAATGGGTTTGAATTCATTTCAAGAGATCATAACTCTCACCCCTAACATCATTCAAACTGCAGAAGACAGTCCTCAATAAAACATAAAAAAAGCAGAGACTGGAGGGATAGAATGTCAAAGAAGGAGTACAGTATGTATATTTCTCTTTACTGTGGCTTTGTGCATTCTGTGCTAACTACTGGCTACCTGGCTTACCGACCGTTTTCAGTCTCTGCATGAAATACAACAACCGAATATTTGTGTCCGTGCAAAAGTAGACAAGACACGGCAGGATATACAGAGACAGACTTTAAAGAAATGAAAGATAGACAAAGAGATAGACCGATAGACATGCCTTCTCATAGATGCCGCTGATAACACTCGTACGCCACGTACACACCCTGTTCTAACGTTGATCTGTTAGCAGGTTTTAATGGAGTTGAATGGTTTTTAATGGAGTGCACTTTCCTTCAGGCTAAGAATGAAAACACATCTGGTGGATATAAAACTTTTCTTTATAAAACTTTTTCTTAAACGTGAGATAAGACAAGTTGCATTAATCCTTCCACAATGCCAGTAATAATGTGTTTATTATTCTCATTATTCTGGGGGTGACAGTATATTCGGAACCAGTCCAACTACAAAGGAACATTACTGTAACGATGACAACATGAAAGAATGGCGTTACACTGTATTCCACAGGCAGCACGTTGCATGTGGCCCGTGAGTCCCATGTTCGTACACCTGCACTAGCAGGAATCAGGTAACAAGGAGTACTTATAAAAGAAATGGTCTGTTATTATTCTACATTTCCTTAAATTTCCTTAAATTGTGAAAGACATTTTGCGAATTTGTGTCCTAAAATTCAGATAAAGGTGCAGCCAACAGGGAGGCCCTGTGCAGTAGTAGCACTGTTCACATACTATATCACGTGGCTTTTTCAGAAAAGTAGGAAAGTTTCATATTGTGTGACTGGACTGCAGACATCAGTCCCACACAGCAGGACTGAGAGTGAGCAGCTAGCCATCTTGCAGTCAGATAAAATCGATCAACATCGTCTAATTCTGTTGGAGAGTTTCTTCTGTCAGTTTCAAAGCCAGCTATTACAGACCATAGACGAGAGTCTGTAAAGAAAAAGTGACCTGTGCCCATTTGAGTTGCCCCGACTGCAGCATCATCGCTGAAAATGACTGTGTGCACATGATGTGCTCTCCGGAGAGTTCTACTGAGCAGGTCCTGCAGTCATTTGACGTCAGGCTGGATGCCGAATAAACACTTTCACATTTCACTGGAAAGGCAGATGTCAGCAGGTTTTTTTTAACCAGTATATACCAGTATACTTGTGAAAATAAGAGAGCATAAAGGGATTGAAGCATGGAAGAAAAGGACAAAGGCATTAAGGAAAAAGGAGAAAATAGACAGATTAACAATATATTAATCCCCAAGCAGAGAGGAAAAAAAATAATTGGAATTCATACCACTTGTCCATTCTGTGGGTTTTTGTGGGCGTAGGGAGGACCTCTGATGTGATTCCACATCTGACCGGAAGTCATTGCAAAAACAACACACTACAGTAGATAGTTGGAGAGGGAGAGGGAGGGGGAGCGGGAGAGGGAGGGGGAGGGGGGAGGGGACACAGAGAGAAGAAAAAAGTTGAAAGAGTATCAAAAGCGTGGGAATATTACAAAGATTTTAGCTGAGTAAGTGTGTGACATATATCCACTTCATTAAAGATTTATTTTGTTCAAAAAGGCAAAAAGTTCCACTTATGAGGAGAGATAAAGATGAGTCGTTAGGTTTTAAGTGCTGTATCTTTTCATGTCATTTACTTATTAAGGAGTTTGGCAGAGCATAGATTTGGTTTTTCCAAGTGAATTTAAATCTTCTGAATATAATAGATTTAAAAGCTCAAATGAGTTTGTGAGGTAATGTGTTTGTGTGTTCTTACCAGAGCAGCCATGGCCCACCCGGTCTTGTTGTAAATGAATTCCAAGTTGTTTCTCCTCAGATACAGCAGACCTCCAACCAGAGACACTAAAAGAGCCAAAGCGATAGTCCCCGAGTAATTAGGAGGACGGAAGACACGGATCTGAGGAGGAAAAAACACAGAGAAATATGTAACATGGACTATATAAATGAAACTGTGACATATGTTTATATTACAATAGTGAAGATGTGAAACCTTCTGAATGATGTGCTTTGAGGAGAAACAGATGGATGTTTTAAAAAAACATTGACAAAATATTGTCTCTCAAATATATAAACAAAGAAATACTTTACATCCTTTACATCACAAGATTACAAAAGAGCTTCGTAATACTTTTGTCAATATTTGAGTACAAACTACAGACACGCCTCACATTAAAGTATCTATGTCCAACACATACAGTGAATGGATGAATTCACAGAGGGGCTCATTTCAAGATGTAGCATCTTGATTGCACTAGAGTCCATTAGTGCACACAGCACGGGGAATGTCACATCGGTGAAGGCACCGCTCATGGCGAACATTATCTGCAGGTTTCGGTGCAACATACTGTGTGCTCCCATCTGGACAATGTCTTCTTTTAGGAGGGTTTTACGTGTTTCAGCATGTCATTACTAAACCACGTCCTGCACATAACAGAATGGCTCGATAATAAAATGGCCTCTGTACACTAAACTAGTGTACCTGCAGTCCAGACGTGTTACCTACTGAAAGATTTGGCACATTATGAAGTGAAAAGTGAAATCATTTGGAGTAGATTACATCCCATGTAAAACAAGATTAGAAAATCTTGTTTTACATGGGTTGTTTAAGGAGGAGGGGGGGGTGGAACACATTACAATAGCAAATCTACTCCTTTGACAACTTCAAACAGACATGCCGGCAGCATCAAATTCAAAATACAACAATAAAATGTTCCCAGTTTTAACATGATCATTTTGTCAATTTTACTATTTCTTAAAGGATAAGACCGGTTTTTTGACATTGGGCCCTTGATTTCACATTATAGCATGATGTTCTACTCACCCCTGCTTGTTGTTGGTCATTTGGAGCTGTTCCGAAGATATTCGAGAGGCGTCTGGCTGCTCTCTTGAGATATTCGGCCATGAAACGGTTTCCTATGGGCAAGCTTATACAGGCACAAACTATGCTGTTTATAATTTATTAATTACTGTACATTAGCACTGATAACGTGGAGGTGCGTCGCTTACTTAAAAAAATCCGGGTTATTGTAATTTTGATTTTTTTGTCGTAAAGTGGGTGTTACTGACGTCCTCGTCGTGCTACTGCCACAGACAGCCCACAGACCTGCTGCCTATTTATTCATTCGGCTAAAATTCAAAATTAGTAACCCGGATTTTTTTAAGTAAGCGACGCACCTCCACGTTATCAGTGCTAGTGTACAGTAATTAATAAATTATAAACAGCATAGTTTGTGCCTGTATAAGCTTGCCCATAGGAAACCGTTTCATGGCCGAATATCTCAAGAGAGCAGCCAGACGCCTCGCGAATATCTTCGGAACAGCTCCAAATGACCAACAACAAGCAGGGGTGAGTAGAACATCATGTTATAATGTGAAATCAAGGGCCCAATGTCAAAAAACCGGTCTTATCCTTTAATCAAGTGTTGCACAGGCCTTTCAATAAACATTTAGTCTCACCAGATAAGTTCTTAAACATGTGAGAAAAGTTATGTCACTCAATCATGTTTAAACAAACTTTATGTCAGGATTACAACACATCTCTGGTGAGATGCATTCCTATTATTGATGCATTCAACATTCTGCGAGTCCCCCCTTTGGTTTCTGATGACAGATCTGATCGCACTGAAAAATGGATGACCGCTGTCGCACACAATCTGTGGAGAGACGCCCTCCCACAGAGATGACTTTTTTTCTTTTATTTGCTTTATGCTGGTTTATTTATCCTGTCAATTATGCATGAGATGAATACATTACACTTCAATTTGAAAACAAAAGCATCTTAAAATCCTAAAACATTTTTTGAGATACTGCACAGGCTGTTCCTGTTTTGCTGTATCCCATACAGAGATGGGCTCCAAACGGAATCTAATGGAATTCAGTCATCAAAGTTCAGGTCACTAAATTAAGATCTTTTTGTTTCTGAGTTTGTGCATCTGTGTGACCGAAAAGCCCAACACACTGCATGCTGCGTCTACTATGAACAGATGCAAGGTTAAATTTATCTAGAGAACAGAACATGCATGTGTCGCTCACAGAGATTACGGCATCGTTGGAAATCTGTTTACCATCTGCTGCAAATAAGATTCGGGGGAATAAAATCTGATCTAAATCGTGCCATTAACTGCATGCGCATCTAATTATGGTAGTAAAGCTTTATTTATGTGACTCGAAATAAAAACTTACACATTAATTGAATTGCACACTTGAAACAGGTCTGAATGAGATCAGCAACACGATGGTCACCTCTGATTTGCGTGGATTTTTATGTTTTGTTACACAATTGGAAAGTGATAACGCAACCACTATGACAATGAAAATAATTAATATATTTGGAGTCCAACAGTCAAAGATCATCTCGATTATTCTTAATATCAATAATGGACATACAAGTGGAAAAAAAAAATCAATCATTATTGACTTGAATCCAGTTGAGGTCCACAATCACACAAATGTAAAAACCTCTTTTTTTTTTTTTTTTTATGTACATCCTAATTATTATTATATTACTATTGTACTTTAGTATTCACAATTCATATGATAAAGGTTTCTAAAAACTACCACTGAAGTGCTTCCATTTGCCTTCTCTATAAGGCAGGCTTTTGAATACAGATTTATCGACAGGATGCCAGCAGAATATTGGAATATGTCAGCTAGACACGCTCTTTGGGGACAACAAAACTGCAGCTGGTCAAAGCTGGCACTTAGCCTTTCCGGTATCAACAGATAATCAAGTTTGAATTCTATACATTCGTCTTACGTTGCCAAAATCAGGAGCTTACTTAACCATTAAGGCAATTCGTCGGCTGGCTATTAGCATCTGCTGTCATGTCAAGCCACAAAAGCCACAAGCCTGCAGCAGGAATGGACAGCAGATGTCTGGTAAGCTCACTACACACCTCCAGATTTTTTCATTTCCAAATCTGTTGTATTCAGCCGCAAGCAATACTGACTTTTGTTTAGCTCCCTGTGCAACTCCCTTGAGAAACACAAAAGCTTTGTAAAACTTTAATAATAGTACTCTGCAAAACCTGTTAACACGATTTGTTGTGAAATTGATACAGTTTTGCCTTTAGGGCTTTATGGTTGGAGGATGAAACTCTGGTATGGAGAAAAAGATAATGCCAATTTTATCTCTAAGCAGACAGATGATCTTGGATGTCCAAGGATTTGTAGAGCATTTATCATTTTAGCCCTACATTCAAAATGAAATCACTGACAAATGAATATCAAGTACATTTTTCCTTCACATGGTGTGCTGTACTTACAGCTATAACCTACTGTTTTATGGCTGTTATGATTATCAAATGATCAAAGTTTAACAACCGCAGAGAAAGCAAACCATTCACACTATTATATTACGAGACTCATCAATGTTTTTTTACTGCGTTTATACCAAAGATTTTTTTTATGTTGTTTTTTTGTAAATATGCGAGTGGTTTTGTTGTTTGTCACCTGGACATCTGTGCGGTCAGCAATCCATTTGGCCAGTTGCTCTGAGGCGAAGCCAATCCTTTGCAGGTCAAACGTATCAGCTCTCTTTGGCTTTCCCTTAGCTGGGAAATGCATGAAGGTTGGAGCACTATTCATGTTCAGCTGCACAGAAAGAGAGGACACGAAACGATAAAACACACAAGGTTGTTACCTTATCAAAACATGGATCCCAATATTCTAAACAGATTGATCGCAGTGACAGGTATTTATATATTTCTTTATCTTAGTCATTTAACTTGGCTAAAACACATCAATATTGGCCTCCTTACATGCATCTACTTAGGACAGAGCTTGTACAAATCAATATTAATCTTGTTCTGATTTTGTTTGCATATTCAACAACTTTTTGTTTGAATAAGGCATATTTGACCCCTTAATATATTTAGCACTGAATAACATTTTATTTTTTCGTGCCTAAACTTTGAATTTTGTCATGTCACTCAATGCCCAATGAGGTATCGGTGTTGATGGTTGTATACATTTAAAGCATGTGCGAGAAGGAATCGATTTCCAACAGTTTTATGAGTGAGCGATCACTGAAGTGACTCAAACAACTAAATCTAAGCCAGCGGTATCAGTGAAGATATCCTTGCTAGCAGAAAGTATCCGAGGGGAAAGCTGTAAATGCTCCCTCTGCTTATATATCAGTAGCAGTTTGCAGATGTCTCATACCACTAAAGTGCTGCTGCCGGCTAAATAATGCATATCAACTTGAGTATTTTGTTCATGCGGAGAATAAAAAAAGAAGCTGTCCACGCTTTCCCTGCCACACACAAAGACATCATCCCTCTCCACTACAGAAACATGGGGTATGTCTCCGATATCCCACGACCAATCTTCACCATAGCTCATAAATTCTCAACTTTATTGCAGGAATTGTGGCAACTATTTGTAAATACAACATTAAATCTCAGCCATTCATACTTATTCTAAAGACTCTGGTCAAGTATGCTGGCGACTTAATGAGGGGGGCAACGACAGTGAGGACAAAGCAGCGGATCAGAGAAACAAGGCAATATTTCACGATCGTTTCACAGTGGTTAAATTCTAAAGAACAAATAAAACACTCACACCTGAGCACAGCGCTGCAGGTAGATATTACATTTTAGATTTGTGTGGCTGCACCTGATACACACTTTCAGTTTATCACCGAGTCTTCCCTGTCTGTGTCCTGCAGCACTAAACCATTCCTCAGCCATCCACCAGCTATTTAGCAGGCTAATTTGTCATATTTTTCTAGTACTTTAGACAACAGGGGGGGAACTAGACAACCGCAGTCTGAGGAAATGATTTAGTTCCTCGAAAGAGGTAGCCAACGTTTAAATGTGCTGTGCACATTTGGTCAAATTGCATCTGAAAAGACAAATGATAGAACAGCAAATTCAAAATTAAGTCTATTTATCCTCCCTTGAGATATGAATATCCCTTTTGTACGTAATATTTTACAGGCTAGAGGTATATAAAAAAACATTAAGTGATAAACAACATATGGACATGCCCACTTACAGTACAATATAAGGCATATTACCATAATGTTCCCAATTCAAAAATGTTTCTAAACTATCATACTGTAGCATTTTTATTGGAGCATGTTTATAGCGTAAATCTTAAACAAGAAATGTAAATGTATCACACAGCACTGTGAACTTTATTAAATTGTACCTGTATGGGGCCATTTTTGCACATCAGTTTTACAATGCCACTGTAATCTTGTTCCATCCCATTAACTTCTACCACTTAGTGTGTTGTGGCTGTGAATGAGCCAATAATGTGAGTGAGTGAGTGAGTGAGCTCTTGTAGAAGAGCTGGAAACATCACAGGGCATTTTGGGAACTACATTCACTCATATTCATCTGCGTGACAATGGATGCATCAGAATTTCATTGTTTCAATGACAGGAATCAGCCACAGAGAAGCTTCCTCAAACTTCACAGCGTGTTTAGTACTTTTTGAATTGCACAGCAGTTTAGTTTTATGACCTGTGCTTGAAGTCATCTATCCGTGGGGCACTTTGTCTTTTGATGCCTGAGTGCAAAACGGCAAGCAAGGCACAAGGAAGACTGTGTGCACTGAGACAGGCAACAGCCACTGCAGTTCCCAACCAACAGCCTGGATCAGGGCAAACTCAGTGACTTCACACTCCTTGCTGTGGTGGAGAAAGGCAGCTTCATCTCTTTCTCCATTCTCTTCCTTTTCTTTCTACAGTTCACAGCATGTTTCCTATCAATAGCTAACAGTAAAGTTAACTGTTTACTTTCCCTCTTTTTCCCCAGACACTGCAAGAAAAATGCCCCGTACATGAAAAGGAGGAAAGTATGAGTGTCGAACATTACAATGCAAATTACTCACATTTTAAAGGATCAAGGTGAATTATGAGTAGGACATATGTGCACACAAATTGCATATGAATATGTAAATAAATATACGTAAGGAATACATATACAAAAACATCCAGCCTGCATATATGCATGATTTCAATTTCATTGGAAACTATTTACATGAAGAAGAAATATAGAGGACAGTCATAAAAAGCAAAGGACCCCCCACAGAAAAACTACCAAAAAAAAAAAAAAAAAAAAAAAAAAATACAATTTCTGTAGTTACAAAAATATCTCGAAAATGAATCGTACTTTGATGTCGGTGTTCTAATACGTGAGTTCTTTTTGTTTGTGTGTGTGTGTGTGTGTGTGTGTAGGTGGGGTGTTCCACAGTTGTAAAAAGTCTTGGCGGCAAGAGTGACAACTGCTTTAGCATCGAAATGAAAATCAACAGTAGGTCATTAAGGCTTCACCACATGTACTCCCAACATAAAACACGTTCATTGCATTCATTCCCTACTTTTAGCCATTTTAATGTCAGATATCAGCATCCAGAATCCACTCCATTAAATGTATTTTCCATTTAAAAGTCTGATTTAATGATGACTAAAAATATGTTTTTAAAAAGCATGCATCGACAAACAAATCGCTATTGTGGCATTAACATGTACACATTTGTCTTTTCTATTCTGTCTTATGAGGTAGAGAACTTAACGTTTTTAGACTGTTGATGACAAAAAAAAAGTATTTGATTATTTTGAATATGGAAACTTATAAAACAGCATTTTTTAGCATCAGAATTAGAATGTAGTGACGAAAACACTCTGTAAATGTACCCATTTCTTAAAGGGACACTATGTAATAAATTAAGTCATTTATTAGCTCAAATCAACATATTCATTCATAAATTAGTCCTCATTGGTGTAAAATGATCTCTGTCAAAAATCTCACTTATCCTCCTGAGTGAAGAATAACTTGTCTGTATCTACATAGAGCGGGTAAGCTCTATGGAGGCTGCCATGTCCTTCCGGTCTATGAAAAATGACGAAGTGCCGAGAGGGACATAAAGCACTTCGAATCGCGATTTCCCCACCAGGCCTACAAGCAGAAATGACGTCATTGTGACGTCATTTCCGCCAAATGGCTTACAGCCGCTAATGCTAAATAGATTTTATTCCTTGGCACATATGTCTTTGTGTTCATTAGCTTTCTTTTTGTAAGTGCATCACCTTCTTCTTTTTATTATTATTCCTATGCTCCCCCTGGATATCTTCTTTTTGGCGTTATGCTCACATTTGTAAACTGTTATTTTGTTGATTTACTAATAAAGTTTAAAAAAAAAAAAAAAATGCTAAATAGATTTTATCTCGTAAATGATCCCACTAATAATGCATTGATTGTTACCAAACTTCTGCCGTAGTACACATAGGCTCTTAACTCACAAAACGAGGCATTAGAAAGTTTGTAAGTTTACCGGGAGTTTATTTACTGCTGCTAATGCTCCTATTGCTAACGCAGGCTATTGCTAACGCAGGCTAATGCTAACGCTGCGTCGACGTCACTTCCGGTAACTCCCGGAATATGACTAATTGCATTGCTTGCACACCAAAGGAGATGTTATGTTATCTGACATGTTATCTGTCATCTGTATTCATAGTGTTGTTGTATGTGTGTTATGTAATCCTTTGTACTGTGTGTCTTGATTTCTTTTTGTTTGTATGGACCTTGAGTCTGAAGCTATAGCTTCTTGAATCTTGACACATTCCGCTTGCCGTAGTTCAAGAAGTTGCAGCGCACATTTGAAAACGTGAGGCGCTAGAGAGCAAATTCATTCAACTTTGCAAAATAAAATTGCACCACTAGATGGGGGAAGAAATTACATAGTGTCCCTTTAAATAAATATACATTTAAACCTGTATTGTGTTGGGGTAAAAAGAAGTAAAAACTATGACAAATAAACTGCGTACCTGTTGGAAGACATCGGCTCCCTCGTCGTAGTCTACAACCGTGAAGAAGAGCTTGTTGGAAAATGCAGATGAATAACGCCAGGAGTTTGCCAGGACCTGATACTCCTCATTCGCCTGTCTATAAAACAACAATAGAACACAAAACAGAACAAAAGTTATTGATGTGATCTGCAGCTCTGTCTCTGAGCTGACTGTAGGTGTAAAATTATAAGAACAGCCTTCTTTAACTACTGTATTACCCCTTAGTTTAATGTCTCTTTCCTTTGTCTTAAGTCAGCCATCTCTTACGATGGCTTTAAGTGAGAAGTCATCTGTCAGGATTTGTAATATGTGGTGATGTCTCATTGTAAAATTTGCAGCTAATGTTAGGTTATTCTCTTTGAAGTGTCCATCTTTCTTAAAAGTATATAACACTTAGCTGTCACTGAAATCCACTAATGACATGTCTTAGTTGTTCACTGTTTATTCATAATATGACAACTGAGGAAAGTTTCTCATCGTATTTTCTATCATCAAAAGATATTATATTCCACACATTCTGAGGACACAGAGAGGAAACTGGCCAAATTTAGGAAATTAACCCATAATGTGCTATTAGAACCTATAAAGTAGCCGTCTACTGGGTGGTGTGGAACAAATCATATGGCCAAAAAGTCTATTTTTTGTGTTCATCTTTGAATATAAGCATAAAATATTCATAAATAATATAAGACAAGGCTGATTTAACACAACATGTAACAGTTCGTTACAAAGATTTAGTTTGAGAGACAGCAGCGTTGCCTATAATTTGTATGTTTTTTGTCTGATGTGTGTGTAATAAAGCAAACAAAGCATGTAGCTGGAAACTGAATGAGTCATTTTTAAAGTTTTTAGAAGAAATACAAGAATAACTTAAAATGTGAATGTATGAACTAGCAGAACATAAAAAAAAAATTTAAAAAATGCTTTTTTCCCAGTCCCCTTCTAATTATATACACTTTGTTGTACTATTTTTCGAATTCAGAAGTTCTCTTCTAATAAAGTACACAAAACATTCGCTGCAGCCAGCATCACAACTGGATGGTGTTGTGGAGAAAGTAGAGACGAGTACGCTGTCGGTCAGCAGTCCATTGGGGAGTTTATTGAACAAACTGTCACAGCAAATATGCATACAGAATGTACAAAATGTCCGACGAGCTCATCTTGTGCCACCCTTTTATACCGTTTTATCATAAAAAGTGTACGTGGCCCTCTCTGGAGGCGCCTAGCTTTCGCAGTTTATCATAAACACGCTCATTCTAACTATCAACAATATTCATATGAACCAGTCAACAGGCACAGGATGTAACTAGGCCAGATGTCATGAGGATGTCATGACATCCTTCTCCCACAATGGCAGCTAGAAGAATGCACCCAAAAGAATGGGGTGAACCAGAGGTGCAAAGCTTAAAACTGTCAGGATCTGGGTTTTTTGGTCATGTTTTTGGACTCAAGGCTGAGTTATACTTCTTTTAACTGCCCTTGCGCTTGCGTCTTGCGCGTATGTTAATGGCTCGAGACGTTTATACTTCATTTTGCTTTGTCGGCGGTTGCGTGTGCTGCGTGGCGATTCACCGCCAGGACAGTAGGTGGAGTAGCGGGTTTTTTCAATGACAAGCCTACTACGATGAAAGGAAATTCACCGCCAGGACCTCTTCAGCAAGTCTCTCTTCCATAGATTCATGCTTCTTCTTCTTCTTGTAAATAGCCGGTATTTTGTCAGATTTTCAACACCTTGGGGGTCTAAACGACTACTTTCTCGCCTGAAAATGTTTCAAATGTTGCTAAAGTTATATATTTACAGAGTTTAGCCTATAGCTTAAGGGAAATCATCATTTCGACCACAGCCAGTGGCTTGCGCTTGCGTCTTGCGTGAAGTTTAGAAAATTTAGGTGACACACGCAAGCACGCAAGGGGGGGCTTGCAACCGCGCAAGGGCTTGCGTTGCTGCTTGCGTCTTGCGTTGCGTCTTGCGTTACCGACTATAAACGAGGCTTTAGTTATTGGTTCTATTTTTGTTCAGTGCTCTTTGTGTTTTCTGTGTTGGATCAGTCTTTGTTTCATTTTGGTTCTGTTCTCCTGGTATTTAGTTGTTTAATTTATCCTTGTGTATTCTTTGTGTTTAATTTTCAAGTTAGTGTGCTCTCCCTTGCCCCCTGTGTTCTGCCATCTCTCTCCCTCTCTCTCCTCAGTCTGTCTCCTGCCCTCTGTTCTCATTCACTCTCACCTGCAACCCGTTACTAATCAGCCACCAGTTCCTGCTCCAGTAATCACCTCCCCAGTATATATGTCTTTCTTGTTCCACCAGTACTCGCTAGATCCTAGTCCTATACTTCTGAATTCCTAGTCTAGTCTAGTGTTGTCTTTCTGTGTTTCCTGTTCCTACGCCCCTGGTCCATGGTTTCCCTCGTTCAGTCCTCCGCAAGTATTTCAGTCTGTTTTGTTATTTTCTTAGTTTTATGTTCAGTTTAGTTTTTTCAGTATTCCAGCCTTTGCTGCGCTTTTTCTTTATATTTGTAAATAAATCCTTTAACTTCACTTTTTGGCTCTCGTCCGTGTCTGCACCTGGGTCCTCCCTTAACACACCATGACAGAAACGTACTTATAGAAGAATACTCAAAGCTCTAACTTGTGAAAAAGATACTTCAACAATGCGCACAATTAAAGGGCTGAATATTTCTTTTTTCATATGATTAAAGTAAATGAAGTATATTAACATTATCTTTCGAACACACAAGAAACAAAAAGTTGCTATGAGTGGATGCATCTGACAATCAAATAGGATAGATACACTGGTGACATCTGAACATATGGAAAACAAGTTTATTTGATATTTCAACCTATCTGAAAAAATAAAATAAACATTTATAGTGGGAGTTCAATTGTAAACCTTGAATATCAGCTGCTTTGGAGATACAGTATTTAATTATGCTTCTACCAAAAAAACATTTTGGATTTATATCATAGAGCACAAAATATAAAGAGAAAATGGGCCGTATTACCAGTATGTATCAAAACACTGTGTGTCAGTCTGGTCTGTCTGGATACTCTGTGTGTCAGTCTGGTCTGTCTGGATACACTGTGTGTCAGTCTGGTCTGTCTGGATACACTGTGTGTCAGTCTGGTCTGTCTGGATACTCTGTGGTGCAGAGCTGGGTGATGAATAACTTATCTAATCAAGCAACTGATGAAGCAGCAGTATGGCTGATTAGAGTGAAAAGTCAGGTCAGGAATGGTCAAGGTCAATGTTGATTTTCATCAACTAGTTCAGTGTCCAATTTGGCCAAATATAAGGATTGTACTCCACAGACACAAGTTGCTGGTCAGGTTTACTCTATAATGTGAGACAATGGAGCAGATCTCTGTTACAGGCTAGACTGCAAAAAAATGTAATTATTTTATGTCTAAGCAACGTGACAATGTTGAGTAAGTTGAATCTTTTTCCATCCACACCTCAACAATAAACCAGACGCTCGGTTCTGACAATTTTTCTTTCCAGACCTGAGCAAAAATTTAGCCCACATGTACAAAAAAATTAAAATAAGAATAATAACAACAAATTAATGACAATAATTAAACCATGCTTTCCAAACTGAGTCAGCAATTTTTAAAACTCAGATCAGCCACTGCTTTTAAGTTACCCACACATCCAAGGTTTAATGACTATAAAAACAAATAAATATATGAGAAAGGAGGAGAGACAGAAATCAACAGCAAAACAAACCTGAAATATCAAAGAAAGGTATCATACTGTACAGCAGATTGTAAGTTTATAACCAGTTACTTATTATTTTGCAGTTTCAGTCGGTTCCATTTGAATCAGAGCAAAAAGAGTGCAGTATGTCCATCAATCTGGGATTGAAACATAACAATCTAATAAGAGGCTTGATACTGCAACTTTATTGCATTGGCTAAACCAACCTTGCATTCAGAACCATGGACAGATCCACAGCTATGGCTAACAGAGTACTATGCTCTGAAATATTTTGGTGCTGAGCTGTCCATTGTACTGAAATCGAAGCCTGATTTTGTAAATAAAAGTCCATTTCAAAGCTTGCTATTGTGTTTATGGAAAATCTTCCAAATTATTTTAATTCTTTATGTTATGAAGTGGGTAAGTAGGTCTTGTCATGTTCTGTGGAATTTAACTATGATCAAAATGTCAACGTGACTCACAAAGCAATAAATGTTACATTTTGGGCAGTTTGTGGTAACTACAGTGGCTTTGAATCCGTCTATAAGTGTTAGTGTACATACCTGCAGACAGAACACTGCCTCTGCGGCTGCAGAGCAGTGAACATGACGATGACAGAGTAGTTCCTGGGCGGAGCCTTGACAAAACGACGGAATTTGTCCCCGTTCATTCGGATGACTGAACGCCGGGAGGACCACTCCATCATCTGGTCAACCTTCTCCGACAGGAGATTCTGAACACACAGAGAGAGGATCATTTAAAACGATGTATTCCATTAAGATTTCCAGATCGTTCAAACAAAGTCACCTACTCCGCAACAGATAAATATAACACTTATTAAGTTCACATTAAAGCTTATCAAATTCTGTGACTTTGGTATCATCTCTTCAATTCCACGTTCCAAACATTTTGGATCTTAGAGGAGACTTGCTGAAAAATCTCAGTTTTGAATGTCCAAAGCAAAGTTTGGCACAATGCTGAAGATGAGCAACTTGCTGGAAACGAGTACAAAAATATACCAGCTAGTGACTTTAAAAGAGGAACTGCTTTTAATACAAAAGTCTAGTAGATGTGTGAACGTCCTTGTGTGCATGGTTCAAAACTCTGTAAATCTACTGTATAACTGTGCCAGTGTTAGTTCTAAAGAGGGCCCTTTTTTTGTCCTGCCAGCATCAACTTCCCCAGAATTCAGCTCTGGGCTGATGAATGATGAAACAGGCAGCCTGCTGATGAAACACTTGTTTTTCCAACCTCTGCTGATCAAACTTTACAGGAAAAAAATCTGAGCAAGAAGCATCCTTTCGTTTACAACACAATCTGCACAGCGTTTTTCTGGTTTTGAACTAGACAGTTCTACATCTGAGTCGTTTGTCATGCATTTTTAATTAAAAAACTTCTGTCTGCCAAGCAATTTATCATCAAGTTGTTTTCCCAACTGAGACACCTGAGTGTGCAGACTTTCACAAAGTTTTTCATAATTCCTCCTCTCGGTTGCTTTCAGTAAACATATGCATTTACCTAGAATGAGACTCTCATGCACCATTGAATTAAAAACACTGGTTTGAGGGGGAGTTTTAAACTATATGCTGTAACTTTCAATCCGACTCTGCCTAGCCTTGTTTCTGCACAAAAGTTAGCAAGTATTGGATCAAGTAGACAATAGTTAAATAATTTAGTACTGCACCTCACTCGCACACATCAACAACAAAACACATCAGCTCTTGGAGTTGGCTATAGAACTGCACACTAAATCTCTCCAGTAAACTGCCTGGGGACAAGATCAACGGAGGCAAACAAAAACTAAAAGGTGGAGGAGGATAAGGCAGAAAGTAAGACGGTAAGAAGACAGGCAACAGTCGACACTGTGTTGCTTGGGAGTTTTAGACAACAAACACTTCTAATGAGCCATGTATAATGAGGGGAGTAGATTCACAGAGACATAGCACAAAGTCGTACAGCACGCCAACACAAAAATGTACAGATCCCTGTGCATGTCCAGAGGAGGCACAAAGTGCTCTCTGTACATCTTTGCTTTTCTGTCTTTAATTCATCTACCTAGTCTTAGCTCGCATGCCTGCGGCCCCAAAGGGAGAGCTGCCAGTCCTGAATGCCAATCACACTGACAGTAATGATGCACTGTCTGACTTGTATTTCTTACACAGACACAAACAAAAGTGCAGAAAACCTACAGAAGAACTATCTGAAGGAAGGAACAAGAGATGATAAAGGTCCTGAAAAACAACTGAGAACAGAGCAGGTGGAAAGAAATAGTAGCCTACTTGTTACAATATAAGCTATGGTTTGAAGCACAAGCTTTTCTTGATTTGTTTCATTTGGTCAAATAAGATTATATTAATACAACATACAAAAAAATTTTTTTTCATTAAATTTTTGCCTTTGTTTGATTTTTATTATTGTATGCCAAGGCTGCATAAGGCAAACATCTGTATGATTTCTGTAATACAAATACTTACCGGTAATGTGACCGGCAGCTCAATCTTACTGATGCTTTGCCATTTTGTCCAGATTGGCACTGGAAAACCAATAATTTCATTACACTATCCAAAAAAAGGGGGAACACAGATGTGTGTGCAGTGCTACCAGCCTTGTCCCTTTGTCTGCGTGATTGCTGTGAAACAATGTTAGCACCCATCTCCGTGGTGACCATTCTGTGGTAGGTAGCCGTAGCGTTATGCACTTATGAATTGATATTTATCTCAATAAAACGGGGCACCACCTCGATGTTGTTTTAACTTGTTTTAAGTTACAGTCCAGGGAGGAAAACTGTTAAGATCTTACGATCCTGGTATGTTAAATTATTTAATCAATTAATAATCAGTCTCATATCTCGCTACTTTCGTGAAAGTTCTCGTTTGGTTGGACAGACATTACGTAAAGAAAGCATACGACACAATCTGTGATTATAACATATTTATAGATATATGAACTATTTATTAAAATGATATGATCTTAGACATGAACCTTAAACAAACAGGAGATGCATTGAATATGGGTGATTATATAAAACACTTAGTGAATAGAAAATAAAATATGGGAATGGAGGGATACTGGATTCAAATAGTTTAGGTTGGCTTACTATTTGACGCTAACTACTGACATTTTGGATTCATTTGTCATTCTGTGAAAGCCTCGAGACATCCATCAAACCCACTTTAAGGTGAAAACGGGTCGGTCTTACTGTGCTGAAGTTCCTTTTGTCAGATCGGCACACAGCAGGTAGTAGCCACGCAGCCCGAGTGGATTTCTTCCGGGTTCCGCTCTTAGGGCCTGGTTGTGGCTGATTTAAGCGGACTTTGTAGTTGCTTCTCTTCACCGGGAAACGGGAACGAGGGCTTCACTGTGGCACGATCAAATCCTCCGAGTGTCAGAGTTGGTCCGTTGCTTCTCTGATGAAGTGAACTTAAGTTCACAGAAGATTAATAAAAGGTTGCTTGAGTTGGCTTTCTTGGTAGGAAGAACTGTGATGGCGTGCAACAGCGAAGGTTAGAACGTGCGACGTAAAAAGGACGTGGATGACGATGGACGAACAAAAACACGGAAAACGTGTATCTTCAGACTATTTCATTCTGTTTCTTTGTTAGGGTCTTTCTTTCTCGTCTTTCTTTGGGTCCTTCTTTCTGTCGTCTTCTGCACCGCTCCTTCTCTCGTCTTTCCGCTCTCTCCTGAGACTTTGGGAAACTCCCAAAACTCTGGTGAGCTCTTCTTCTCTTCTCAAGTCATCTCCAACTCTCTGAAAACCTGAACAACTGAAGAACAAATCAACTCTCTCTGAGCAACTGTGATCAACTGAACTCTGGGTTCGGATTCGCGGGCTCCGGGTTTTGACTCTCGGAGACGGGGCATGACGTATGCTTACACTACTCTTTCAGCCAATGATGTGCCTGAACTGTGGTGACGTCTGCCTGGGTTTCTCTATGTAAGATATCTGTTCAGCGTCTTTAAAGAGACTTCTAAATATAACAAAGAAACTCTTATTTCTCCATTACTCCCATCTCATAGAACATTTGTCTCGGTGATTCTGAAAACACCACATCTTGTTAAGATATGCAGATTAAAGATATAACATAGACTTGTGATATAGAGACATCAAATAACACACAACATGATACAGACGATTATGAGTCTCAAAATTCAGATGAATATCTGTAAAATCATGACATATGAATAGCGAACCACACAATGTTAATTTTCTGTTAACAATGGAGATACCAAACAATAACAAATAGATACCGACGGGACATCGTTAAAAGTTAAATTGTTGCATATAACTGTCGGGTTTACTGGGTCTGTGTGTTCAACTATTCAACACTACAGACCACTAGGGGGCAATGTGGTTCCATTGGCGAGTTTGTCTTTTCCCAACAAGATTATGTCTTTGTCAATATTTAAGCCAGAATCGTACAAATTGTCTCTATATGCGTCTTGTGATCAAGCTGGAAACCTGAAAAAAACATGAATATGGTTAGCAAACACATTTAATACAGTTTTAGGATTCGACCAAGAGTGAGTCCTGGTAAAGTATTTTCAGTTCGTGCTTAGCCATCTGGTCTCTTCTCTGGTGAAAAAAGGGGGTTAAAGTGTCAACTTCGATTTATGGTCCACATAAGACACTTTTCCAAAAGAAGGGTTCTTTGTTAATTTGAGCTTATTCCAATTTATGGCGAGTGTCTGTTGCTAGTTCGACTCCCAAAAAAAGCTTTCAAAGGGCCGAAGGTTGTTGTAAATTAGGCAGTTTCTGTCTCTCTTTCCTTGGTGGAAAAGAATTGAAGATCTGGTTTATATCCAGATACGTAAACATCCCCCGATAGGAATGTTGGTATCGTCAGAGGTTGAAGAACTCTTAATCCACACGGCACTGTGACTGCTACATAGCTGCTCCCAAACTGCTCAGCTACTGGAATTTTGTCTGGGAGAAAATGATAAGGTGTTTAATGTATAACTGGCAAACAGAATGTTAACTCCCTCCAAAGTTTGCATGCTTTCTCTGTGTGTACGGGGGTTCTCTCTGGGTATTCCCGCTTTCTCTCACAGTCCAATAACATACATGTCATGTTATTTGATGATTCTTATTTGATGATTTGATGAGCCTAGGAGTGAATGTGAGTGTGTATGACTGTCTCTGCATTAGCCCTGTGATGGAATGGTGACCTGTCCAGAGTGTACTCTGCCTCTAACCCGGTGGCAGCTGCAATAGGCTCCAGCCCACCAGATCCTAGTCTGCTGAAAACATAGTTTTTTAAAATCATAAATGATTTAATTTGCAAGCTGTCTCATATTCTCTTCAGCCTGACTCCTACGAACTTGCAATGCTGTGTTATAAAGTTTTCACCCAAAACCAACCGACCTGTGACACCAGTGCAAGCTACAGGCTAAGTCTGCATATTAATAATCCATCATGATCGTTTCATTGTTTTGTTTATGATGAAACAATTGACGAGAGATGATTTTTCTGCATGGAGAAGAAAGAGGTGTATTAAGTTTTTAACCTGGTCTTACTGGTTAAAAACACACAGAAACAATTTTAGACATAAAAATGCTTTTAACCCTGATGGAGCTAAGAATTGTTGCAGGACAGATGAAGGAGGCTGCATTTTTTGATCATAATAAAATGAAACAGAGCACATTATTCAATACACAAGATACGTCTAACGCATCATCTGAAACGATAAAATGTGAGATTATATAACAATGAAAAAATGTTGAAAATGGTCAGTTTTACACTGGTGCTGATAGAGTCTGTGACAGCTTACGGCTCATTTGCAACATCTAACATCGCACCCAGCAAATACATATCAAAACTGTGGCGAATCATTATGCCGCAAATGATTATCTACATAATCAATTATACAGCACACTATCTCTAATTGTTAGGCTTTTTAATGCTGGTGAGCCCACAGTCTACCACTGAGGCAAATTACATAAGATTGTTATGTTTTGATCATTTTTGGACATTTATTCAGTTGACAGGTTTTTAGATACAGTATATTTAGATAAATAAAATCAGACTATGAAGACAACACAGTCTTAAAATAGTAATGATGTCATTCTAAGTTAAGTGATGCTGTGGCTTATGTTATTATCTTGTTATATTCTGTCTAAGATTATAAAAAAAAGGAGCAGCAATATATCAACCTCAAATGTAAGCCACCAGCTTCCCCTTTTTACTATATACAGTACCTGGCACTGGCCTTTAAATAACTTATATTAGCCTAGTTGCCTAATTTAAGAGTCCATTGCATAAGACTGTGCATGCAACACCCTATGTGGAGCAATATGTGTTCAAAGTACAAAGTTTCATTGATTCAATATGATATATACCAAATAAGATAAATCAGATAAACACTACTGGATACATAAAAAGGTATTTAAAACAAACCGAACACCAATTAATACAATGAGCTATTTAAATACTCTATAGTCATATGAGAATTTACAAATATTGCTGGCAGGTGATGATGGACTGTCTATGAGGGAAGGTTCGTGTTGCCCCACCCCCGCCCGCTAAGTTTATAAAACTTAACTGAAATAACATTGAAAGTCTTTCCTGCAAGTCTGCATTTGTATGCTGAACCGTAACGTCCCTATACGGAGCCATTAGTGTCGAAACGGTAAAATGGGTTACCTTGTTGTAATGGATGTGGACAGCCAGCCAGGGATTTGATCTGCGAGCCATTCACATGAAAAGCTAACAGTATTTGTTCTATGAGCAATCCCTTGCTCTGGGCGGTCTTAAGCAGGGTCTATTGTAAGTGAATGGGCTTTGGCTTTGGCCATCATCCTCCTATACAGTTCCCTACAATTCCCCTGATTGAAGGAAGGATTACTGGAAATTGGCTTCATATAACAAAGAACAAAGACTTCTCTCTCGCTGTGTCTCACTCTTGCTCCGACTCAAACCCAAGCATAGACAACTCCACACACTGTCTTCAGAAAGATATATCGATATAAATACACACAAACAAAAAACAACTAGTTCCTAACCTAACCCTTTTAACTTGGAGACCTTTAGTTTTGTGTTAAACCGTGGGTAATTACTGAAGGGTTCATTTTTGTGATTTTCCACTAGAACAAAGTTATGGCTTTGTTATAAGATGGTGGCTGAGCAATAGTGTGAGGTTTATGCGTTCGGTGGCAGGTTTTTCTGCTCCTTTACAGATAAAGCAATAAGTAGAGGGGCTGAGGACAAGGTTACAGGGCAAGCAAACACAGGAGAGGAAAGGAAATATATTTTTAAAAATGGATGACTGAATATTTATGGCTGGGGACAAGTAAGCATTAGAATAAGTAACCAAGTTCTTTCAATAACAACTTCAATGCAAGCTTGTGTTTTTTTTAGATATGGACTTTTAATGAATTCTTAATAGGTGATATACAATCAACCATTTGGAGATGTCAGAATTCAAGTGTTTACCTGCTCCATCACTACATCACTACACACTTTTATATGCACTGTTAACTAGAGATAATGACTTTTCCAATTCATTGGATTACTCTCCTTTGCACAGACGGAGAATAGAGTTATTAAACAAAGTATGTATGATGCCACAATACTGTGGCTGGTAGAAGAAAACGTTCAAATTATTTTGCCACCTCTAACTTTCTCTCGCGAAGATTATCATACATGTAAATTTAGCCGAATTCCCTGAACAGAGGTTTTCTTTTATACTAACGAAGTTACTTGAACAGCCATTTTCTGAGCTGATGGTGTGGTTATAAAAATCAGGATTTTATAAGAGCAGAGGGACAGTCTGGAACTGTTTTAAGCTCCAGGAAGTTGACATGTAGTTTCTTCATGGCTGGTTTTTCAGCAACTATCTCTGACATGTTAAGTCATGAGACAAAAGAAGAAGAAAAAAAGTGAATTGGAGCAGCTTTATTTGTTATTTGACTGTGGCCGTATACACTTATGTTTTACTATTTATACAAAAGGTTTCTAGGCAACCACGAAACGAAAGAAGTTGCAAGACTATATGAGCTGATTTACACTGTAAAATATACTGAATAACATCTTTCAGAAATACTGGTTTATAGTATGCAGCCAAACAGGCATTGAAAAAATTTGCCCCAACAAAACTGTGGACATAAACAAACACAGCATGTGTTGAGAATAGTTGTCTGTAAAATATCTGCCAAACTGATGAAACTGCTAACCTCTAACATTTTGCTCGTTTGATTTCAAGAAGACCTCTCTGCAACACACACACACGCACACACACACACACACACACACACACACACACACACACACACACACACACACACACAAAACATAAGCCACTGGAGTTGAACTTATGTGAACGTGTTTCTGTTGCCATAAAAATAGAGAATGAAGGGTTCATGCGGTGATATGCCACCACGGACCAACACTTACTGACACAGTGAAACCAGGTCTGTGGGTCCACTGGCTGTCAGTGGTACAGTATAATTTCCGTCTTTCACCTGCAGTGAATCAAACCAACAAGCTTTCATGTTCACAGTCCACATTTGTCAGCACATAATCTGTGATTCCCAGAAATATCATGACTTGTCATGAGAGGGGCTGTGGGTGGGGATTTGTCAGCTTATCTGTCAAATAACAATTATTTGAAATAAATGCATTTTTCTCCTGCCTTTGTTCATGCGTCCTGCCATCATTCATTCTCCAGTTATTCTATTTCATATCTTTTCTCCATTAGTGCTAGAGGTTGTGTCTCTCTGTGATGCTTATAGAGTATATAAAATTTGTCTTGCTCACAGATTACAGGTTCAATCTAAACCTCCCAGGCGTGACATTTTAAATCTCCTGTCATTTCCTCTCCATAAGGCACCTGACAAAGTCTTTTGCGCTTCTTTTAATGCAAGTTTAATCAACTTAACTTTTAAACTTATTATCTAACTGTCTCCTTGGGAGGATATATACTATCATACACCCTTTCAGAGAAAACTATTGACCCTAATGTAATCCAGTTTTGAAATTGCATCCATTTTGGCTTTGAATTCTACTCTAATTTCAAAATAACTTTGTACTTTTTGGCTATATTTATATGTATATTTACAGTTATGTGTTTAATACATGTCCTGAAGCAGTTGCAGAAGGATCTTGTTTTTGTTATCTGCATTTAGATCTGCTGAGACCTCTACTTGGACAAAATAGTCTGCCCTTATATTTGGAGAGTGTTCAAATTATCATCATTTCAGTACCGCATCAGCACGACTTTTTATATTTTTTGTCTTTAAAAAGAAATTGCAAATGGGTTTAAAAAGTGATAAATCATAAAGGTTTCTCCCCATGTCGCTATATTTGAGCTCCCGAAAGACCACAACCGGTTTACTTCCAAGCAGCTAGATATCATAGCCTTCACTTCATTAATAGCTAGACGCCATCTTCTTCTTCACTGGAAGTCAACTAAAGCTCCCTCCAGCTCTCAGTGGCTCAACGATACTATGTCTTTTCTAAAGCAAGAGAAGATCAGATATTCAGTGAAAGTTTTTTAACTTGTTTTCATTCTCTTCAATCTCTGCCCCCTGATTGATGGACCCCCACTCACTCTCTCCTTCTCTTTCCTCTCTTTTTCCTTTTCTGTCTTTTGTCCTCCTTTTTATTTATACCGGGCAGCTTACACACACATGTACATATTACACTTATTCAATTGCTATTTATAGATGTCCTTAACTGTTAGTTAAGTAGCCCCCCACAATTGTGTATTGTTCTGGAATTGTTGTGGAAAAAAAACAAAAACACTAGAGGAGGTAGACTGTATGCTTTTTTTTTTTAACTCATCAAGATGCACATTATTTTGACTGTATCAATATGTTTGCTCAAACTGACAGTGGTTATACAATGCTCAATGTAAATGTAACATTGATTTCTATTCCAATGTGCCTTACCTCCCAATAAAAATATTTAAAAAAAAAAAAGTGATAAATACACAACAAAACAATGTCACAACAAATGCTCACATGGCAGCTGTGTGAGTAATATCATTTTTCAATAATAATGTTAAAGATAAATACATGAATAAATGAACAAAAAGAAAATCTCATACATTAGGTAACCGAACCAAATGTCGATAACAACATTGGTATTTGAAAAAGCAAGGGGAATAATGTCACATCAGGCAGATATGGATCAGTCATGAAAATTGTCGTTCAAGAGTCGTTCAACTTTTTCTTCTTTTCTAAAGGTTTTAGAGTGATTTCCTTAAGTTCATTTGAATTACTAGACACTGAAAGTCCTGTGATTTGGCTACTGTGCACAAAGTAATGTCAATGCTAAAGAATTATCCGCTGCAGCCAAACTTTGCAAATGAGGATAGCTGCTAACTGCTGTAACAACAAAACATCCATGTCAAAATCAGTTGTAGGAGTTTCAAACGCAACGTGTTTTCCCTTCTGCAAAGATTAATATATGTAATGATATGTTAATTAGCCATTTGTTTGGTGTTGCTTATGCTAATTAGCAATGGGGAGCCAGACACATGCTAGTCTGGTGAAAGCTGTTAAGGGCTGAAAATATATCCCCATTGGTGTCCCTGAAACACAGATCTTTATGTATAATATTTTGCTGCCACTTGGGGACAGTCTCATAACAAATGCGTTATAAATATGTCATTCAATCTGAGCTGTGACCTGCTCTTAGTTGTGTTAGAGCTGCTGTTGGTCTTTTAGCTTTGCTTCTGTTGCGAAAAAAGCCAAAGTGGACAAAGGTCTGCTTTGTGGTGGAGTGTGTGGTGAAGAAAATGAAGATTGTCCAGCACAGCTCTTGTGTGCATTTCTTTGCTATTTATGGCTTTGAGCAATTCGTCCTCTTTGTAATCACGTTATCATTGCCCATCCTGTCTCGAGCCAGCCTGAACAAACTTTCAACCTATCAGTATTCATCAACGAATAGCGTCTTCTATAGAGCTTATGCATTGTTAACTTTTTGTTGGACTGCTAACCTGTGCGCCTGGGTTGGAAATAAAAAGAAAAAAAGGCCCTTAGTGAAGGTCTTACATGGTTTAAAGGATTATAAAGACTGAACTGGATATAGCCTACAAATGATCACTTTTTTCCTCCATTATTATAAAAAGGAAAGAAGAAAACTAGGCGAGCTCCGAGGACGCTTATACACCTTGAGTCAGTCTAAACCTAGATATGGAAATAAAAATATCTAAAGCAACTCCAGGGCATTAATGGCAATAAAGAAATAATATTCTAAAACGAGTCTGGAAACCACAGGGAATAATACAAATGAACAACAAATAAATAGAGCCCTTGGCAACAGCGAAGAGTCATTCTCTCATATCTCTTCATCTCTCTAGCAGTTAGCTACTTTATCACGAAGTACGGAACGTACCACCGTAATAAGTCTTTCTGTGCCTTATTATCTTTAGTTTAGAATACTCCTCTTGATTCTCTAAAATGGGCTAAAGGAAAGAAAAAAATAAAATAAAAAACTTTCATCAATTTACAGCTCCATACAAAATGATCCATAAGCTTTGGAGTACTCACACTTTCATTGTGGCTGTTTCAAACATTTATGTGCTTTGTGATCAAATGATCAAATTACATTCAAAGCAGGAAAAAAATATGTTTTTGAATGTGCTCACTCGGTTATTTCAGCTGGGGGTGGTCTCAATGTTTGATTAAGCAAAGAACAGAAAAATGAAGAAAAACAGGGCCAAAACTTCTTCAACAGTCATATCCTTCTAAATACTTTTTGCTTGGAAAAAAGAAATGTACTCAGAGTATGTTAGAGTCGGATTTACTCTGCACGCAGGGCTACAAAGGTGATTAGCTGTGTTTAAAAGGTTTTGGCGTGCTTAAAGGATGTCATTACCATCTGACCCTCTAAAAGTGCACCAGAGACAAAGACGGACAAGTTGAACACAGAAGGGGCATCATAAATATTTGGTAATTTAAGGGGGTTGAGGGATGGATTAAGGCAAAAGTGACAAAAATATCTAAATATCAAACTGAGCCTAGATCAAAGCCAAATTGCAGACATTGCAGCATTTCCAGACTGTCGCTCTGCTCTAATGAATCCTGATTTTATAACTACAACTTCATCTGACAAAATCATCATTTAAGTAAGTTGCAGATTACGTCTTTGCAGTGAATTCGGCTACACTATTAATAATGAGGATCTCCTACAGAGGACATTAGAAGCTGTAGAATGTCTCACACATTTACTCACACAGTCAACAGCATCATAGTGTTGAACACACTTCGGTCAATATCTGGATTCTACTCCTGTGGGTCAAGGATGGTGGTTGAATTTAATTGTCAATTTGAGTTGTAACTGTAGATTGACACAGCTGTGCATGTAACTGCGCTGACTGATGGTTTCATGAGTCTGTTTAAATGACTATCATTCTATCATGCAGGCATAGTTATGTTAATGTCCCTCTTGGGCCTCGTTTCCACTAAGCAGTACGGTTCGGGTCACTTCGTATGGGTACGGTACGGGTCAGGTCGCTTTGGGGTCAGCTTTGCGTTCCCACTGTACAAAGGGGACCCTCAGGGGTGGGCGGAGTGCGTGCCGAAGCGTAAAGAGCAAATTACAGCAAATAACAAATAACATCCATAATTTCGAACCAGCTCCAAGCTTCTTCAGCTTAATGCGACACTGGCTCGCGGTACGGTTGAAACCACTCTCTGCCATTTTTGCGGCAATCAGCTGGAAAACATTTTCCAGCAGAGCCTGGAACTGGTCCTGTGTGCTAGGTACCCCAAGCAGAAGGGTTACAAAAACGGTAACGGGTTCCATGGGACCGGTACGCTTTGGTGGTAGTGGAAACACTGAAATAAGCGAACCGTTCTGAATCGACCCGTACCGGACTGCATAGTGGAAACGAGGCTTTAGCTTCACTCAGACAACACACAAAATGTACCATTCATGTTGAATTGGATACTATGAAGCTAAGGATCGCATCGAGTCGAATATGATGAATAATGTCAGGGTTTCCTTACTACAACATGTCAAATAAAAGCATGTGTGATGATCGGAGAAATATTTATTTTTGGGCCTATCTAACAAACACACCTGGTCACTTTTTTTCCAAGAGTAAAAAACATGTAAAGGTGAAACATTTATGTGGCAACAGATCCATGGAAAAGTGTTGATGTTTGAAAGGGAATGGTGTAGTTTCACTCGATGAGATTCATCTCTACAGCACTGTGTGAGAAATGGAGAATGGTTTGCCTACACCACCTCATGATTCTGGAGTAAAGGGTGAAAATAAAGCCAGACACACCCATCTCAAGAGGACCTTGGTGGGAAGTCTGCAAAAAGCGTCACCGTAACGACTACAAATGGAGATATAGTTTCTGTGGATCTCTGAAAAATGAACAGCAACGCCAGCTAAATCATGCCATCATAATTTGCCATCTTCAGCACATAAATTCAAGCTCTGTGGCTCTTTATTTCTGCAGCTAAGGAAAATTTGATAACATTTACACTCAGATTGTGGAGGGAGAGGGTTGCTTGAAATGAGCAATTGGCTGACAGGCTCATACCAACGGAAATCTGGTGAGTCAGACTTTTACAGGAGAGAGACAAAGGAACCAACTTTTGGGCAAAAGACAAGAAAAATGTGCAAGTGAGAAGTGTGGGCATACTAAAGGTCATGAAGTTGCAAGTCTGTCTGACAACCAGGTCAGTTGTCTATCTCTTCTCTGCTTCCCCAAGTGTAGCGTGTGACCTTTAGTACCTCTAAAGATGCCATTTGCTCTTCTCTCTGTGTCCTCTAACTACTTCTTCAACATGCAGACAATGCCAATATTTCAGCCGTTTTTATTTTTTCATCGTTGTACTCGGGGTCAAGAGCATGATAAACAGAGAATCATATTTGACACACAAGTGTAATTGGCCTAGTATGCTACCCCATTAGCCTTTGCAGGCAAACGCTAGTATTAGCACTTAATAACTGAGAGGATAATGTGCTCCTAAATTGGCCTCATAAGCTATTCGAATTTGTTATTTGCATTTCCTTAGCTAAGCAGTTTTAGTCAGTCCCAACAGACCCGTTTCACTTTCAGATGCAGCAGGTTCGAGAGCACTTCTGAAAACAAAAATATCACAGGGATACCTGAGTTAGTGTCGTTAACCACATCTTAGTAGCTTGGGTTACATTAAAATAGAAATTTACTCCAGCTAGATTTCATTTCAACTATGAGAATATTAATTTGTGGAAGTATGAGCATCCAAAAAAAAGCTGCTTTTTGGCAGCATTCATACTCTCACTTTATATTTTCTGTTTGTATTTAGGCTACTTACCTTTATTTCAAAGTCTACCTGTACTTTTTTGTGACATAATCTAGTTGATGATCATTTACATTTATTTATTTTAACTGATCATTAGCACAATGTCTCAGAGAACCAAGTTTTTCTTTCCCCCAAAAGGAGAAAGTATAACAAGCTTCAGGATGTAAGGTAAACACTGATTGCTCACACATCATTAAAAACAGAACTGTGACTAAGGTCACCAGGTCAGCAAGGACAATGTGATGGGTGCAAATAGAAAAAAAACCCAGGCTGAAAAGTTATTTCTAATAAGTAATTACTTGCAAAATCGAATCTAAAGAAGGAAAAGCTGACTACTGCTTTAGTCAGAGCTGTCACTGAAATTTAGCATCGCTTTTGTTAGGATTTCTGTTCTTAATGCCACTAGATAAAACTTGCTGTCCAGAACCTTTTTCCAAAGCCTTGAATGGATGCATTTAATAAAGCTTTACTCTCTCTTCACTTTCTCTGAATTCAAAATTTAAAGCAATCTAGGTGTCCTTCTCATAGCCCAGTAAGCTACAGCTGTCTTACAGCCAACTGCAAAGTGGTGGTGTCAGTCTCATGAGCGAGATGGTAAGCTAACTGCACTAGACCGTGCTCAGAGCTCAGCTGGAGAGACTAATTGGCTGGTCAATAATCTGAACAGCTGGGAAGGGGAGTGCCCACCAGTTGCTTAGGTGATTCAAGGGCTGCAACAATCAACACAAATCAAACTCTTCATTCGATATGAGCCGTCCGTCAGAGAGCAATGATTTCTGCCATACTCTCCTTTTTAAAGACAAGCTTTCAGAAGCCTCTTCTGCATCCCAGCGGCACCTTTGTGGACCACAAGTTTCCTGCTCCCATATCATCCCAATGTTGATCAAATATTGTATGAAATTGGACTGTAATCTTGGATAATAGCTGTGAAAACCGTAGATACCGTAGATAGCTAAAGTCACAATTTGATACTTTTCAAAAGAATTTAAACAGCAAAGACAAAAAAAAAAAGAAAAGGGGGTGAAAAGTGGAAAAGCCATAAAAAGGAAAAATTTGAAAAAGGGTGGAAGGGACCAAGTCTGACACTTAATGGCATTTAGCATTTATCCTGACAACAGCTTTATGCTAAACTGTGTCAGTTCATCACATTATATTAAGGTATTATTCTGCGTGTCAGCGTGTGTGTGTGTGTGTGTGTGTGTGTGTGTGTGTGTGTGGCTAATAACTTATTTTTGGGCCATAAATAACCTAAAAGTTGGAGTTGCAAGCTTTGACAGCGCTGCAGTTCCTAATAAATCACATTGCATCTGGGTAGAGGGAAATAAGCAGTTTTCTATCTTTTTCCTCTCCGCAGTCTCACTTTCACATGAATCCTAATAATCACTGAAGTCAACGCCTGACCCCCAACCACACCCACCACATCTTCCTCCAGCTGCATGTATAATATTGCTCCAAAGACTCCCAGGTGTGACTGAGAAAATGATAAGCAGCAGAAGTGCCAGAGGGATATATGGTGATTTCTTGACATTCCCTGGACAAATAAATGCTTTGAAAAGGCTAGGTTAACATAATTCAATAATTCATGAACTGTTTGATTTTCCTAAGTTTTACCTAACAAGAACTGTGGTCGTGAGAACAGCCTGCAGCCCTCAAGTCAAATAAGGCAAAACAAAAACAGAAATTTGCCTCAGTCCGTTTCTCATATGTGCGCACCTTCTTATGATAAGAGACTATGGCCGTTTCTATTCCGTACACATTCACAATGGGTACAGACACCATTTGAGCTTTCTACCAGTGAAGCAGAAAGAGTTTGATAATAAAATTAAAGAATAATCTTATATCTCTGACAGCCACAGGTCCCCAGCATTAGGAAAAGGCACGCCATGTAACAAACCATGTGTACTTAAAGCAATACAATGTAATTTCTCAAAAAGCCCACTCTGGAGCTCCCCCTACAGGCTTGGAGGTAATGTACGGTTACACTGTCGTAAATACAACACCCTTTCACTTTCACTTTCACGTTTGTTGACGAACCGGCGAGGAGTCAGAAGGTGCAAGCTATGTCGACCGAGAAGGTAAGAGTAATCAAATGTACCTGGGAGCGTGAGAGGGGTCTTTTTGTTTTTGCGGTAGGTGTGCCAGAAAGCAAGTCTAAGTACTTCCGCTCAGCTCCCGGGCCGCTCCAGCAAAGTTAAATAGCGCAGTTTGTCCAACTCAGACCCCCGAAGGGCATAGGAGACAGGCCAATCGTAATATTAAAACTCATTCTAGCCGCACAATTTTTTTCAAGCTATTATTTTAAGGTAGAAATGTTACATAGTATTGCTTTCAGGAATGAGGAAAAAAAAAAAGCGATTTAAAGGTGCGTCTTGATGCTCATGTGAACGATTCTGCAATGATGTAGAGAGACGGAACATGATCAAAAATTTAAAGCTTGCACAAAATTATAGCATATAATTTATAAAAGATAACTTTCTGGCCTCAGCGGAACTATAAAGTCGCATGCACTGTGAGGTTGCATTCAACTGTTGTAAAACACCAAAGAGGAAAAGAAATTGTGCCAGATTTAGCAATCGATTGCAGTTTTGGAGTAGAGATGTTAGTAAACTGTTCCCGAGAGAAAGGATTCTACCTGCACTCTGTAGCCAAATTAATGTCCAGGTATAAATAGGTATTTGTGGACTTCAGAGGCAACTGACTCTGATGTAACATGTGCACAGCGCAGAGGTGGGTCACTCAGACACTGGTGCTGAATAGATGCAGCTTCTCATAATCAAGAAAGTAGTCTGATTTTTGAAAGAACAAAATAAAAAGGCAATTCAGACTGCTTATATCTATGAATAAATATATGAAGAGAATAACTCAAAGATAAGACACACTGAGACTGAATTAAATACTTTATCAATACCAAAGGTAAATCATATTCTTGGAGTTTTAATAAAAATCAACATAAAAAGAAAAAACAAAAAGGCAGATTATGCATTTCATCTCAAAGGAGTCCCATCCTCTGACACTTTCATCATAAAAGAAAACACAGATACATCTTTAAATGTATCGCATCGTTTCATAATCGAATCGCGAGGCAAGCAGAGATTCACAGCTCGTATTTGAATGCATCTCGAAGTGAATGTGTACGTAGCCTTTGAACAGTTATTGGGACACAGGTCTGTCTGCGAGGATAAGAGCGTGACACCTTATCAGCCACAAGCCAGAAAAACACACATTTGCAAGCACAGACCCACACGCAGTGTGATAATATGCCACCTCACATTGTTTATATAGCAAGGCCTGTGACTGGCGGGAGTGGGGGGAGTGTACACAGAAGGAAGAGAAGCATGGATGTGGGGGGGTTGAGGAATAAAGAGAATGAAAGATGGAATGAGAGGACGGTTGACAGAGACAACAAAGATGATGAGGGTGGAGGGAAAGGAGAGATGACTTCCATGACGACATTGCCATGTTAAGATAACGACTGAGGAAGAAGCACAGGGATGACTGAAAGAACAGGTACATTAGCTGCTACAAAGTCTGTCTGGTATGAAAAAGGTCCTACTATCAGCACTAGTTTTGCTGAATTCCTGATTTTTTTTGTCCTAGGTGACTTAGTTTTTATATCTTCAAATGGATCAGTCAGTCCCTGACAGGTCTTACAAAGAGACAGACAACCATGTATGCTTGCAGTCATACTAAAAAAAAAGTTAACTAAAAAAGCTATTAAGCCAGAAAAAGACTAGCGCTAACCACTGCACCACTTTGCCTACCGTGTAAGGGTGGGCAATATGGGCAAAAAAAAATATCTCGATATTTTTTAGGATTTTCACGATAAAGATATTTTGACGATATTTAAAAAAAAAAATTAAAACCTGCGTTAAGATCACAATAAAATGAACACAAGCATGCAAGTCTGAGCACACACGGCCGGTAGGCTACAGTGAAACTGCGAATGGCTCATTAAAGGGGCACTAGGTAGCATTTTCACCTAAAATTATAGCCTTCAGGAGTTTACCAAAGGTTAAACAAGTCAATGGTAAGCGAATGAAGCCTGTCTCGCTCCCAACAGGGGTCTGTATGCTGAAAATCCCATATGTAACTTCGGCAGGAGCGACCCGCTTCTGAAGTGTCGTGATGCGCGAGAAGAGTCGTTTGTGTTTACGGCACTTAGCTAGGTACTGTATGCTAGCTGTAGTTGAAGGCTATGTGTTCGCTTGCGTTGAAGAGCCAACACCAAGCGTTTCATATTCTGCCTTTCACAGACTGAATATGAAACGTTCGATGTTGGCAGTTCCCATCTTTGTGAAATTTCTCCAAGCATGATCTTGTTCATCTACCATAGTGATCTGCGTTTTAGATCGTGAAGAGACAGGTGATGACGGTGCTCTAATTCCTCCTGAGTTCGAGACGTAGCCTAGCTTCAGAAATGCACGGGCTGACCTGATTAGAATAAGAATAGCGTTTTGATCCCAACAAGAATTGTTATCTACAAATGAAAATTGATTCATTTGTGATTGTAATCGGAATAGTGTAGAGCTAGTCTGCGTTTATTGCGTGTATGTTGGTAGTGCCTGCGCACATCTGTCTCAGATGTAACTTTTGTAAGTGTCTGCTAATACAAAGGAATCACTCCACGAATACACCATGATGAGGGAAGAATCCCATTCAAGATCAGCAACAGTCCATCCATACATCCATTATCTGCCGCTTGTCCGGGGATCGGGTCGCGGGGACAGCAGCCTGAGCAGAGAAACCCAGACGTCCCTGTCCCCGGCCACTTCCTCCAGCAACAGGATTATAGCATATTATCTTGAGTTCTCTCTACAGAAAATCTCTGATTATAGTATCTTACGTGGGCAGTCTACACTTGTGAATCAGATGACCTAACTGTACTGACTAAATAACACAACGGCAGCATTCGCCACGATGTTTAGTTAGTGGGTGTGTACAGGTGGGCATTTTTACGACAGTGTAGAATTTCAGTTTGACCAATAGAGATCGCTATACTGCCGCTAAACTACCTTGTATCCCTTTAAATCAGTTGTGGTTCCTTTGATCGCTCTACCGTTACTTGGATAACTGTGGCAATTCTAGAGCTAATACATGCAAAACGAGCGCTGACCTTCGGGGATGCGTGCATTTATTAGACCCAAAACCCATGCGGGGTGCCTCTCGGGGTGCCCCGGCCGCTTTGGTGACTGATAACCTCGAGTCGTTTCTCAGGCTCCCTCTCCGGAGGGAGAAGAAGCCTGAGAAACGGCTACCACATCCAAGGAAGGCAGCAGGCGCGCAAATTACCCACTCCCGACTCGGGGAGGTAGTGACGAAAAATAACAATACAGGACACTTTAAATCCTTTAACGAGGATCAATTGAAGGGCAAGTCTGGTGCCAGCAGCCGCGGTAATTCCAGCTCCAATAGCGTATCTTAAAGTTGCTGCAGTTAAAAAGCTCGTAGTTGGATCTCGGGATCGAGCTGACGGTCCGCCGCGAGGCGAGCTACCGTCTGTCCCAGCCCCGGCCTCTCGCTGTCCCAGCCCCGGCCTCTCGCTGTCCCAGCCCCGGCCTCTCGCTGTCCCAGCCCCTGCCTCTCGGCGCCCTCTCGATGCTCTTAGCTGAGTGTCCCGCGGGGTCCGAGCGTTTACTTTGAAAAAATTAGAGCGTTCAAAGCAGGGCGTGGCGCTGTGGTAAGAGCAGAGGACCACTGGTGCCGCACTTTTTGGCGATTTTTTTTTTGCCTATATCTCGATATTGCAAAATTACTCATCGTCAAAACAACATTCACGATAATTTCGCAAACGATACATATCGCCCACCCCTACTACCGTGTCCACGTCATAGCTACCCCCGAGAAAAAAAAATAACCGAACCCAAGGCTGAGGAACAGGAGAAGTACATTTTTTATCTTCGAGCACAGGTGATACTTAAATTTGAGCCACTTAAAAAGAAGTCTATATATTCAGAATTGTCGTTCAAAAACTAGTCATCCAATCTAAATGTATATAACCTCAAATTAAGGCTGAGCATCTGGACTATAAACCTATTTTCATTGTACAAGCAGCATATTTCGACCTTTTCGATCATTGGAAAAAAGTGAAAGTCAAGATTTGTTCCTTGTCGACTCAACATATACCTCAGACATTGTATCCAACTACAGTAAGGTGTAATGCCAAGACCCCCAATAATGGCTTCATCAGTCATTAAGTCATTTAGACTGTAACTGGCTGCTTCTCCGTTAATGTTCCTCATAGCTTCATTCAGACTTACCTGTGAAAGTGATTGAGATTGCCAAGTTGTGCTCGCGAATCGCGATATTTGCCATTCACATCAGAAAGGACAGTAAATCATGTGAAGTACATTTCTCACCAAAGTCTACACCGAGTCAGTTTTCTCGCATTTCACAACATGTTGTTTTATCACAAAAAGGCAACAAACACACATCATTGTGTTAAAACAGTAGTGGATGGAGCTTATTGAAAATATTGATATGCTGTAATTAAACAGAATGTGAAAGCTTCAGCTCGAGTTTTAAACTTTTAAACAGATGCTGTGAAAAACAACTGGGTGCTGTAGCTAATTACAGTGTTTCCCACACATAGACTAATTCGTGGCGGTGCGCCACAGATTAAACACCGGCCGCCACATATTGCGTTTCGTTATTATTATTTTTTTTTTTAACGCTATTTAAAAAATACTCGTATTCGTTAAGCTGCATTTCCTTTCCCTGCTCTACCTCCGTCTCTCTGTCCCTCGCGTCTCTCTCGCATAGCCTACTCACACACACACAGCCCCTCCCCTCCGTGCTTCCCTGGAAGCGTGGAAGCTTGCTAGCTTCAGCGTCGCGTTAGATTAGCTCAACCGAAAGAATTCACGAAAGGTTGGTATCACGTGCACCTTTATAAAATCACACATTAAAAAGTCCTATAAAAATATTTTATATTTTGAATACAATGTTGTCCCGTCCCGTCCCGACCCATAGCAAACAAGCGATTACAGAGGCACGGGAACACATTTTCGGCAGGGGGTGCTGTTGGTGGGTGGCGAACTTTTGAACGGGGGGTATGGGGGCCCTACCCCAGAAAATTTATTTTTTTTAGATGCAATTTCCTGCATTCTAATCAATTTTAGGGCATGGCAAATCCCATCTGACTCACTCCTTCAGAATCCACCAAAGAGTTGGTACACACAACACAATCATTTCTGTAGCAATCAGAATCAATGGTAGCAACTCATGACTCGCTCTTGTCAGCACTACCTACGGCACTGAAAATAGCAATTAAACACAAAGCACTCGGCGGTGCTATACTCTCCTCAGTATCCTGCGAAGGGCTGGCAGCAGTGCTAACAGGGATCACATCAGTATCAGCGGCAGCTACCTTCTTCGTCCGATGCGTTGGGCTGTGGATTACTGATCTTCAAAAGTTTGGGATTGGGGAGGCTTTGAAAAAAAGACGAAAATCTCTTCTGCAACATGTTTTCTACTCTTATTGAAACGTTCTACTCAGCGGGCTCGCGGGTTTTGTTTCGAGGAATCTCAATCACGTCAGGACAAAAGAAAATCTGATTGGCCACACAACAAATTTTATTTATTTAAATATTTATTTATTATTTTAAGAGCTAAGATATTGCCATCTCACTTCATGAACACAATATATAATATCAGCAGAGCGGAAAACAACAGTTTGAAATAAATAAATAAATAAATAGCCGTAGCTTTATTTTCATGTCAGTTTCGAAGCTCCGCCACCAGGGGGTGCTGCCGCACCTCCCGCACCCCCAGTTCCCGCGCCACTGAGCGATTACGCCTTCTTTATAAAGTTAACTAGTCGCAAGTTTGCCGTAAAAAAAAAAAAAAAGTAGTTGGGTTGTCGAGGTCTAAACACTAGCAGCTGTGAATCAAATAAAGTATTTTTTTTTAAACTCTTACACTGAATGTTTGCTGCTTCAATCCAGATGAGTATTAAAAAATATTTTCCGCGATTGAAAGAGAGACGTGCGTGTTGAGGATGAGGACCAGCCTGAACCGGAGGTATCAGTCTGAAACAGCTGAACAGTCCGACCAGTGTAATTAGCTATGTTATTCATTTGTTTACAATGAAGATGTGAAAATCTGCAGATAAGCCGCACCTGTCACATTACAGATCTCTGACAGTGGGGGGTGGTATTTTGGAAAAAAATTCTGAAATTGGTTCTATGTGGTCTATTTAGTCTGTTATAACCCCCTTAATTTTAATTTAAGTAGAAATGGGTCTGGGTTCTTATGGGTTAATACAATAAAGTTCTGTGTGACCAATTATTAACGAAGGAATTATTTTGAAGAATTTTTTACACCCCCCCCCCACCCCCACCCCCCCGGCCCACCACCACACATTACCTTCACATCTGTGGGAAACACTGAATTATCATAAGTAACACCCAAAGGTGGGAAAGTATTGTCCAGTAATGCAATCTGACCGATTCCTCTGAACAGATGAGCATGTGTAAAATTAACATACCGCCTCTGAGTGTGTCTGTCCGGAAAAGTGACCGAAGGAGTTCAGACTTGTGCTGTTGAAAGTATGTTTTGAGGTCTGACCGAGTCAGATTTTCCCCACAATAATGTTCCTGAAATGCAAACATGACACGTTCAGCTGCCGCCCGACTAATGGAAAGCTGTGCGTATCTGGCTGAATAGTTGGTGTATTACTGCTTCGATAACTGAGAGATTAATGGGCAAACACATGACTCCATGAAAGAGAAAAAAAAATTGTCAGAAAAATGCCTATATCTGTGATTAATGGCATTGAGAAACGAATGTTACTATAACAAGTATAATGCCCTACACCTCTCGAATCTAAAAAGACTAGCCCAGGAATTAGCTACAGAAATGCCAGGAAGATTACAGGAGCATTAGGAGGCAGGGACATGGAAAGCCCCAAGAACATGAAAGAGAGAAATGATTTCATGTCACCACATAATTATCTAAATGTCACACGGTTGTTCATTAAAAAAACAAACAAAGGAAAACTGACATACGAGGGGAAAGGGTTGGTTTAGGGTATGGGGAGCACGAGATGGAAATCCTTTTGCCACTCAGAAAACTAGTTATAGATGTGATAAAAAGGGGAGGAGAAAAGGAGGAGGAAAGGGAGGACTAACAGAGAAGGAAAATGACACAGAAACACAGGCCATCAGTCAATGGGAAAGCGGGCCTGACACAAGTGCATCAATAATTCAGATAACCACGGTTAATGAGCGAGATCCAAACAAATCACCCCCTGAATTTACTGGGAGAACGGCGAAACATTTCACCGTGCAAAGTATAGCTTTTAGCCACAGCTGGGGTTTAAGTGGTATAAGGGGGATCAGAGAAAATATCAATTTCACTTCAGTCGTGAAACACATGCACTATCATTTGAGACTGAGCTCTGGTACATGCATAAGATAGCCTAACAGTGAAAGGGGGGGACACTTTGGGAAAAGACCCCTTTAACAAAAGGATTCTTGACAAATAAATGAACAAATACTGTGATGTGAGAAAAAAAACAGACAAGCTAACAAAGCAGAAAAAGGCAACTTTGTTATCAGTGTGAGATTGTGACAAACAGCGGAGCACAACAGACGAATGCAGACGAGGACCGCACGATGCCTAAATCAAACCCAGTGTGGCGTCTGGAATTGGATAGATGATTCTGACAAACTTCTACAGACAGGCCTTCGCACACAATCACCAGCCAGACCGAAACTAAATCCATGTTCACTTCACAGCTCGGAAACGGGCACTCATTTATAGTGTGGTTATCAAGTCGCAAATTAAAGGCTGCATTTTGTATTTCACACTTAACATCTTTTTTCTATCTGGAGATGTTCGGTGAATTGTTCGGTGAATCTTGAAAACTGAATTTGGAAAAAAAAAAAGGTGGCATACTGTGGAAACTTAAAATGTGTCAGAATGACAACTTTTTTCCAAATATCGAGGCCCATTATCTGGGCTTCCAACGCATACTTGCTACAGATATCATATATCAGGAAGATGGACCCAGTGATGAGCCGCTAAGCGAAAGCCTCAGGCAGCTGAAACCCAGTGA
The DNA here is from genome assembly GCF_027942865.1 of Odontesthes bonariensis. NCBI lineage: Eukaryota > Metazoa > Chordata > Actinopteri > Atheriniformes > Atherinopsidae > Odontesthes > Odontesthes bonariensis. The sequence goes on along the minus strand of NC_134509.1, from coordinate 29,549,217 downwards.
CGGAAAGAAGGAACCATTATGGAAGGATAAGCCCATGCACAGCATGGACCACCGACAGACTAAGGAAAGTGGCTGATATTGAAAAGCGCTATCTGTGGCGAGAAAACGCTTTTGGACAATACGGAGGCAGTACTCATGGCAACACGAGAACAGGCACTGAGCACAGGTACAGTAGATGCCGGGGGTCTACTACACGAGACAAGACCTCGGATGCAGGCTGTTCAAAGAGGCCGCTGAGACGGTCCAGCTCATTGCAGCAGGATGCACGATGCAGGCAAGAACACCATCACCAAGGTGCTGGAATAGTGTACAGGAACACCTTTAGCAAATATGGGTTGGAAGTCCCAAAGTAAAAGCGAGCGATACCTCGGCAATGATGCTCGGCCATAGCAAAGCAAGTTTTCCCCTTTGCTGTTTCTTTTTTCACTATTTCATTAAGTGAGTTTTATCTAATTAAGATGAGCACAACGTATGCATTTATAAGTCAAAAATAAATATTTGTAAATATAGAGAAATACTGGTGGAATCAGTTTTTTTTTTTTTGGAGGGGGGGGGGGGGTATTCTACAAAGATGCATTGTCGGGTACAAAGTCACTGAGCGATGGTTTATTCTCAGATGAAGTGGTTGGTAAGAAAACCCATGAGTCAAAACTGCTTACACAGTGTTTTGCTTCATGGGCCCCAGTCTGCAGATGGCCTTGGTTATGCCCTTAGGGGCCTACCACAGTATTTTATTGGGCCTCTGTGTGCATTAAGACTTCATAACAGTATTGTTTATAAATTTTGTGTTTTTGTACAAAGAAAATGTTTTACTTATTCAAATGAGCATCCCTTTATCTAGAAGGGCACTGCAGCTCTTGTGTCCTCTCTCTCTTTTTTATCAGTCAAAAAGAAGAAAGCATGAGGGCCATAATGGCTGGTATGCCATCTACCTTCTATCATTCTCAACATGATTAGTAACGATTCCTCAAAGTAATTTAAATGGCAAACTTTAGGATGTTTATTTAACAGACATTCAAATTTCAAAATGTTTAAGAATATCTTCACTTAGCATTAAGTGTTATTCATCCCCTATTGTTCAAGTCAAAGCGTACACCGGCCACCGCCAAACGAAAGGGCAGCAATGGAGAGAAGAAACTGGTGAGATGAATACAAAGTGCTGCATCACCATTTTGTCCATTTCCAGCAAAATAAGATCTCCCTCTGTCTCCTCCACCTCCTCTGTCGTGGCCCCAGGCAGGCAACTGTGAGAGTACATTTCTCACATTATAACCCTTCAATATAGCTGGCTGGCTGTGAGATTTTGTGTGTGTGTTATATATGTGCAGTTTCCCCATTTCCACTATTTGGTCCATATTCAACATCAGATTTTCCAGACAGCACATACCAAATGTAAATACCGGTAGGCAAAAAAATATAGTTTAATATTTCATAGAGCTGTGCTTGAATATCAGAGAAACAAATGAATAACTAGCTGGACACATTTTAGCTTGGTGTGTGAAATGATCCTGTGTCAATCAATAGGTAAGAAGGAGGTGTCCCTGAATTAGTCAGTGACAAAAGACAGCTACACACTTTAATTTTCAGCAGTCCCAGAGAAAATATGACAAACTTTATAGAACTGCGGTGCTCTCTTTGATTGTAACCAGCAAACTAATGAACACACCGCAGTAAACAATGCCGTCTTTCAGCTCGTAAAACATGACGTCGTAGCCTATTGCTTGGTGTGGCTTGCAGTGAACTTAGAAGATGACCAAAACTGCACCATCTGTAGCTTCAACAGGAGACTGTGGCTTTGATGTGCAGCTCCTCTGTGTACTTAAGAAAAAAGTATGGCACTGATGAAATCACATTAGCATAATGTCCAAAAAAGCCGCAAAGCATCTGTGTAACAGGACAGTGTATCATTCTGAATACCTTACAGAAAACTTGTATGCTATAGTTTGTAATTGCTAATCAGTCTCCCACCTCCTCAGTCTGTCTCTCTGTAACTGTTTCTTTTTGTTTCAGTTCCAACTTATTCTCTAATACTCCAAACTTTAAATTCTCAGTTCTAAACTATAATGAACACTATGTTTGCTGTATAGAGTCCAACACATGATCAAAGTGCCAAGCTGATTATTCTCTAGCGTCGGTGCAGCTGAAAAGGCAAGAAAGACCAAAACTGCATCCATAACTAAAAATATCTTAGGCGAGGATCGCCCCAGATGCAGTCGCTTTAACAGATGTGTTGTGGAACCTGGGACCTGAGCAAGCAATGCGACTGCCAAAATGAACCTGCAATGTCAACACTGCATTTAATTATTACTTGGAGGCCGTAACAGGCTCCTGTGGTTTATTAACATACACGTTTCCTATTTTTTCATTACAGACTGACTTTCATAATGGGTCACATGGTTGCGTGTAACTCAGAAAACACATAACCGAAAAGGGCAAATATGTCATTCTCAATTATTCATACAATTGCTCATTTATTCATATGCTATTCAATCAGCGGTTAATCTGTCTATTTGTTCATCATTTAATCCTCCGCTCAGTCAGCTTTTTGATCATCCTTTTGTTGACACGCTCAGTTCTTTGCTCATTCAAATACTTATTCACCTGTCATGTTTTTCCATACTTCATTCTTTTACTCCCTCCACAATTAATCTGTTCAATTAGTTTTTAATTCATATGCAAAGTCACCCCAAAAGAAAGGCAATACGATGGTAAATCAATAGACTTACAAGAGCCCTCTGACTAAGTCCCCAGTCCATAACAACAGGGCTCTGAACAAACTTTTTCCACAAATTAGCAGTCGTGGCAGTGCCTCTAGTGGCAGTGGGGCTGCGAGTAAAAGAAGCCCCTATTGAAAGCACCAGCACAAAATTTAGTACTGCATTCAACAGAACAAATTCATTTTTTTTCCCCCAATTCTAACTGAATTGTTTCGTGTTTAGTTTGAGGCCAAGCCACCAAACTAGTTTACCAACAAATTTTGGGCCCCACTGAGAGGAACGCACAAAAAAGACTGCTCATTTCTCTCTAACATTACAGACACAAACACCGTGTGTGCCACTTTTCTTATTTTCTTTTTGGTGAAAAGGCAGTTTTCACCAAAAATGGCACATACAGTGTGTGCCCCTTTTCTTGTGCTCATTAAGAAATCGGTTGTGTACTCTCACAGGAGGTTCTGAATGTACTTTTGAAAAAACTGAACTAACAAACGGCAACGCAAGAGTGAGAGTGCTTAACAGCGACAAGAAGAAAGGGAGATGACGCCCTCCTCAAAACTGTCCCCACCCCAAGGCTGCTGTTAGAATGACGAGGATGTCGCAGTAACTCTCCATTCTCTCTCCTGATGTTTCATGAAATACATAATGGCAATCTTAAAAACTAACATATCTTTAAAGTTGCTCTGATGGCCCCAGTTATAGAATAAAGATAATATTTTCTAAAGTCTGTGCATCTAAAGTAAATATATATATAATAATGTAAGCTGTAACACAATAACTCATTCATTTTGTTTGAATGAGTACATATTTCTTTTATAAAAGGGTACCGCTGCAGCCATGAAAAAAAGTCCTTTATGTTCCCAGTATTCAGTTGTCTTATCAGCTCTTTTTGCTCAAACAGTAAAAGTATGCGAGTAAGAATGGTGGTAAATAAAATTACATAGCATTGTTGCAGCGAGTGACTCATTTATTAGTGACTATCTCAACTCCAGCTCAGAGAGAGGATTTGAAATGCCACATTGTCAACAATATCACAGTGTCTCACAGAAACCTTTTTGAATGTGAGGTCCACTTTTCTGTTACCTTGCAGGTGCCAAACAGCGTCTGATAAAACCAGAGGCTCGGTCCTCAGCCCAGTATGAAGAGGTAATGCACTGGTTGACTAAAAATGCTGCAAAGTTCTTTTACTGCAAACCTTACTATTAATGACACAAAAACGGATGCAATACTTAGAGTGTTTATGTGTGCCTCGCTTTTTCCTCACTCTTTTCTATTCAGTCTGAGTACCACAGCTCATATATCAAGAGCCAGCTCAGATGCCGACTCCTATTTCTGCTTTTCTGCACAGCCAATGCGATGACCATTTCAGCCACCACCTCTGGCAGTGACCATTCAGGAGAGGTATCCAGATGCAAAGTCACCAGACCATTGATGGGTCCCCAGAATAATTTTTAAAAAGACAGAGGAGTAGTGAAAATTGAGATCAAACTGTGCTTTAACTGGGATGGCTACAGATTTGCTTTTAGTGCCTTAATATAAATTTTTTTGCTCCCCTCTTAATGTTAGAGAGCTACAAGTAATCCTAACAAAAACACATATATGCGTTATTGCTATTATAAAAGATAGTATCATCAGTATAGCCAACATGACATAAATACACAGCTGATGGCTATCTTGGAAATCGAGCATCCCTATGAACACAGTGACCAACCAGAGCAAATAAACCATGATGTGCTCCTCACTTCCCCTTTTCTGTGAATCACTTATCAAAATAACAACATGGCACAGCAAAACCAAGGACGAGTAGCAGCGCTACACAACAGATCCGGTGCACAAGTGACCTAAATGCAGGGGGCGTGTCGCTTTCTTGTATAGTTAATGGGAGTTTCATACTCAGCTGCTTCCTCATTTTGTTAAGCTCCGCAAAAGTAAAGCACAACACTTCCTCACTCACGATCTCCAAAATAAAGTCCATGCTTGCGAAACAGCGGAAGTGTTCAGGGTGTAGCGAGGAAAAACTCAACGTACCACAAAGCATCAGCGTTAATACAGAGAGTGGTTTAGTGCTGCTTCCTGACCAAGTTGGCTTTTTACTGTATGCTCCATCAGCCCGGTCTAAATTCACTGCATTAGCTTGCTTATAATGCGTTTGCTCTAAGGCGAAGCTAGCTGGTCCTGTCAAGACAACGTCCTCAACGAAACGTACACCAGACTTTTCTTTATGTATTATCACTTTCATTTACACCATACTATAGCTAGTTATGGCTCCAAAATGACTAATTAACCAAATCTTATCTCGGACATATTAATAATCTCTAGATTAAAAGCACCGGTAGATTCAACCTGCGCACCACCTTTGACAAAGAAGACGGTAATATCCATGTAACAATACACTTTGACTATTGAAGTGTTACCTCTTTCTTCTTTTGTCCTCCTCCGGGTGGCAGACATAGCACCAGAAGGAATAAAACACAAAAGATTTGCAGGTTAACATGGGATTTAGCCAAAACAGACGCCATGACGGAAGGATGCTCTAGCTGCGAGACACGTCTCTGCCCAGAGATTGGATTACAAATCCACCAATCAGCGTTAAGGGATTTGAATTCGGAGGTTTATGGGTTTTGTAGTTTTCGAGTTGGTCAGAATACATTTCTAGTTCTATTGTTATTTCAACATTGGGGAGGCATTGCCAAAAAGCTTTGTCTTTAATGATTATTGAATTTTGTCATAATTACTTGTATTTTGAACTCTGACACTTTGGACTGACATTTTCTGTGAAGCGTGTAGCTGATCACAAGGAAGATGCTTGCTTGAATTCTGTTTTATGCTGTGTAATTTCCCTGAGGGAACCTCCCAAAGGGATGAATAAAGCCGTCTATCTATCTATCTACTGCTGCCAGTCACAATAAAATAAATATGACTGTAATTCAAATATATACATATATATATATGTATATATATATATATATATATTCCGTCTGGTCATTTCTCAACTGTGAAAGTGTTTATTTAACAGAACACTCTAAAACAGTCAGATGGCATGCGATCTTCACCTGCCATTTCTCAAAAATATGAAAGAATATGATGTCAGGACCTCAGTCTGCAGAGTTGGTCTCACTGCAGTCTCTCTTTTGTGTCTGATCGTGAAACTGCTGCGGCCACTTGATAAAGTTAATTGAAGGGGGAAAGGATTTATGTGAAATCGCTAGGGGAAGCATGTCTCCCTGTCCACTGATGAAATTACACCTGAGCACTTTCTGACTAATGTAATGCAGTGCATTAGTCTTGCAATAAATATAATTTCTGTGAAAACATGAAACTTCATGGAGCTGTAGTGAATGCATGGCCTACTTTAGACACTGCAGTTGACATACTGTATGCAGGCAGGTGCTATTAACAAATCAGTTTTTAGCAACCCAATAAAACACTGCACGACAGTAGAGCCCCATTACCTTAACAAGTTTCCACAAATAAATGAATAAACAAACGAATAAAGAAATCAATAAATTAATTATATCAATTGTATTACACTGAAAACATCCCTTGAATTTTCTTGATGTAATTTTCCTATCCAGAGGAAAGGTGAAGGAAGTGGTTAATCCAGTTTACCTGCATTCATTATTCAGGTGTTCCACTGACAGTTTGATGGCATAGGAGGTAAACAGCTTTGAAAGTGAACTTATTTTATTCTTGCTAAACCTAACGAGCAGGTATGAAATGCTCTAAATACTAACTTCTAATGATAGAAGTGTGTTTAGAGCGAATTGAAATTGCATGCTAAATGAAGTAAAGCATGCCACCAACACAAATATTAACAATTTATTTAACAATGTTTGAAATAAGGATGTCTACTTGTCCATTCTGTGTATACATTCCATCGTTCTGTGTCTCTTTCTGTCTCTCTTTCTCTCATGTATCGCCCCAAAACACACACACACACGCGCGCGCACATACCGTACTAATGAAATGAAGTCCATGTTGGAATATTAAAAGCAATGCACCATGAAACAGTCAGGACATGTTGCAGTCCTGTTAAACTACAGCTCATTCCCTCTGCTCAATCGTGGAAGCATTCCCAGACTCTATAGGGTTGGTTGAAAAAATGAATCCCATGGACTTAAAATACACGGCTATTGTGTAGAGCTAAAATTTCTCAAGTTTTTATGGATACATAAGCTGCACTACATATTGCCTCAAGCAAATACTTCTAGCATTTTGCTGTCAATAAATGAAGACACAGCATGGTTGAATGCACGTGGGTGTCCATTTTAAGATGTAACTCTGGTTTGTGTGTTTTTCAGAAGAGAAGATGTGCAAACCTAACAGTGTTTTTGATGAAGTAACATACCTATTTGGTGGATGAGTAGGTAAGAATGGCAATGAAAGAAGAGAAGAACTTATGCCATGAGTGGAATACAACACATTCTACTTCAAGTCAAAGTGAATCGCAAAGCAGTCAATAAAATAGAAAAATGTTATTTTCAAGGCGGTTAATAAAAGGCCTATCAAGAAAATCAAATATGAGAGTGTTGGGGCGGTCAGTGGCGTAGTGGGTTAAGCAGCTGCCCCATGTACAGAGGCTACAGTCCTCGCTGCAGCCAGTCCCAGTTCGAGTCCCGCACCGGACGGCCCTTTGCTGCATGTCTTCCCCCTGTCTCTCTCCAACTGCCCTATCCATTAAAGGCATAAAAAGCCCCAAAAAATATTTAAAAAAAATATATATGAGAGTGTTTATAAGGTAATGGTGTTACACAACTCATCTGTTGCCCAGGGTACTTCAGAAAAGTGAGTTGCTGTCAAACTTTGTGCAGTGTGGCAGCAAAAAATAATGTGACCCTCCCATGAGCTTTTGCCTTACTCTGCAGCAAGTAAAGCAAACAGCTGTGCCTTGCATTTAAGCGAAAGAATAAAGCTACCATCTGATCGCAACCCAGAGGAACATTTTAAATAGAGTGTGCAGAGGGACAGGGAAAGATGGAAAAAAGCAGGACACGAAATGGTTCCTTATGGCGGGGAAGGTATGCTTCCACTTGACATTCTTTGATGGACCTTGGTGCAGTCTACTGATAGTAAGAACTCAAGGGAGCTTCACAGTGCCAAAAGGGTAAAATGTGAAAAAGAGCATGTGCCACTCTGAAAGATACATAATAGGACATTTTATGGGAAAATCTAGAATACAAATTTGTAATGAAAATTTAGCTCAGTGGCTAACTCTATTAACCGTATCGAAGGTTGAGAAAACTATTTATTTTGACCGCAGGCAGAGAAAAAGGAGAGGAGAGGTGGATGATGTCATTTCCAGCAAGTTCTGTACCGGGTGCCCATATCTGAGGTCAGACACTCATTATTATTAAAAATAAGAAGCCATAAGAAAAATGATTAATTGCCTGACAGCACAAAGTTTATAGAAAGAAAGAGGGGCACCGATGTTTGTAGTTGGGGGGTTGTTCCTAAGTGACAGAGGAGCAGGAAACGGGGGAAGAGTGCAGGTGACGAAGTACTGAGGGAGTGAAACACTAAAAGACAATCTGTGGTGGTGGATAAGATACAGACTAGAACTGTAGGCAAAGGGAGACATGCAAGGAGGATGTAGAGACGTTTAAAAAGCAGCATACGTCGAGAGAGTAGAGGAAGAAAAGATTCAGACAAACAGAGAAGGAGGAGCAGATAATGAGAGGCATTCATTAAAGTGATGTTCGTTATCACTGACCCGCTCCCTCAACAAGTGTTCCTGTGTTCTCTAGTGTGCCATTCATGGGGTCTATGGCTCTTAGTGTATGTGTGTTTGAGAGAGAAAAAACGATAAAGAGTCTGTGTGTTTTTGCTTAAGAGTAGGTGTTCATGAAATATCCAGGCTGCACACATGTGTACGCATTACTCTCATAGAAAAATCCATTCAATTGAACACAAGCCTGCTGCACTTCAAACCTTTCCATCATTACAATATTGTGAATTATGGGGGCTTGAAATAGTCTCTTAAATACTGAAAATGTTTTAAAGTGCAGGTCCACTTTGATTTAAACTGGCCAAATGTAGTCTGAAAATGTACTTACAGTATGTTTCTGAGTTTGGATTTGTCCACCAAAGTGAGGAGAAACTTTTGTTGAAAAATCCCTCAATCCATACCCTAAAAAGTTTGATACAGCATAATATGTATAATATTGTAAGCAAGTCACCCAGCCGTGTGCAGTAAAACAACTGCAAACCATTCTGTGTTTGGGTTTTTGAACTCTGTACTGATAACCAGCTGGGTGGATCCTCTGCTCACCAGTCTAGAGGATACAGTGTCCATCATTCATGATAAGATCCTAAAATTTAAATCTGTCAAGTTAGAGCACAGTTTCCCATTTTGCATCAGTTCATCTAGAATTTGCTGGGACATGGAGAAGACATGGAGAAGGCCAAGTATGGGTTTTTCATACATTTTCCTTTGAATGGCAGAATTTTAACTTCCATTTGATCAGATTTGTGTTGAAGATAATGCTAAAGCCAATATCTGAAGGGTTGTACTACGAAGCAAGTTCAGCACAGCCAGACTTTCTTATTGTTACCAGGTTGGACAAAACCTAGAAACAAATACTACAACGACAATCATATACTTTCTCAGTTAACCCAGGCTTTTCTATTCAGGCTCTGTGCACGCTCACAAAAACTTGGGGTTTCATGCGTCATCTGTTTCTTCTGCACAAATTACGCCAATTAGTTAATACTTCAATCATATAAAAAACAAGTTTTATTAATGAGATGTGTAAAAAATACAAATATTATCAAAGAAAGAACACTTGCTGCAATTAAGACAATAGGGGACTGCTGCCAGAAAATCCTTAATTGCACAATTTAGTAAGTTAATACATGTTGATATCATGAAAGCTGCCCATAAAGCTTTTTTTGATGACGTATTCTCTGAAATAGAGGCCTTCATTAGTCTGTTTCCTTATGTGTGTTTAATCAGATATCAGCAGTAGGCTATCGGGATAAGACATAAAAACATATATTACCCACTCTGATCCACCAACTGAAAGCACGGTTTCCATGGTAAAGTTGCAATGTCTACATTATTTTACTGTAAGGGCAAAGCTTCTTTGGTGGATCAAGAAGTTTGGATGTTCATCGTAGGCTGCTTCTTCAGCTGAGGATCTACATTGAGATTTTGTTAATACAACACTGAGCTCTGGTCAAATATTTCACAGACTAAATAATGAAAAAATATATCATCAACATTGTATTTTTGATTCAATCTGGCAGTTAAACTACTAACTTTTGATCAACATCTATGTTTGGAACATTGCCATGGGGCAGTACAGCCCTCTGGAACAGAGGTTTCCAGTCCCTCTAAATCAAAAAAAGCCAATGATTTCAAGACACTGGTAAGGGGAATCTAGAATGAGCCAAAGCAGCTGGCTGGTTGAGAGTGACAGAAAAATAGGTTAGGCAAAACATATGACATGGTGAATAAATCAGAGTGTACTGCCTGTCATGTGACTAACTGAATAACTTGAATATACAACCTACCAGCAGCAAATACAGCAGGGGTAAATGGAGCTGGAAACCAACGCCCTCACACCAGAACCACATCTGTAAATAAACAAAGAGACAGGGGAAGGGGAGAGGGAAAGGGGGAGAGAGCCTTGGTAAGGAGGAAGAGGAGGCAGAATGTGACACATGTGTGTATGCAGCAACTGTGTTCACAAACAAAAAAACTCTGTAATTCCAGTGATTAAAACCAACAAGCACATCGGAGATCACAACCATTCTGTGTTGGTTTACAGCCTTTCTTGAATGTTCTTCAATGAATTAAAAGAATGTATAAAAATATTGAATGAATGCATGCCCTATTTCAATTCTAAGGCTCAGGATACAATACTAACTTATACTTATAGCTGTTTGACAGATGGCCACACACACGGCTCTTGCATACTTTGGAATATTGAGGAGTTGCCTTGGACCTCCAGTCTTATATAGGTGAAATTTACAAATGTGTATATGTTAATATTGAAAATATAATTAAAACATCACGCGATACATTTTTACCCGCTTTGTCACCAAAGGGATCAAATCATATCACATCATATCGTATTTAATATCATTATTTTCCTTCCACTCTTTTCTTACACCTCCTCCCCTATTTATCTCTTTTGGTCTCGTTTTTTTGTCAATTTGTCTCCCCTCCATTTTTTAAAACAATACACTCCACACACATTCAAAAGATGTGTTACAGAAAATGAAAAGCCCAGGTGGTCGGCAGGCGGCGACACTATTATGCAGGAGAAGGATTAGGACAGTTTGCGTCATGACAAAGACGAAAGGATAAAAGAAAAGTTTTGTTGATTGATAAATATGATTAATCTGCTCATCTTTTTTTCTGATCCAAGATACTGGAACAAGATCGCAGCTCTAATATTCACGGAGGCAAACTGTGCCACTTTACTGCCTCTAAAACGTGTTTATGAAAGCATCTCTCTTTCTCTCAAGTGCGCGCGTTCGCACACGCAGTACAGCAACCCCCGACTTTCAGCAAAATCCCTCTCCCAACAGCCCCTGCATTTAAATCTATCTGCTGACTTCAGTGGCAAAGCAGCATTGTCGATTCATCTACTTGATTAGAGCGCACCCCCTCCCTGTCAAAAAACACACGAGCACACACACACACACACACACACGCACACACGCGCACACACACACACAGCTTACACGAACACTGGTACGTCAGTCATTCAAATAATATACAGCAACCCTCCTTCCTTCTCCTCTCCCGTCTCAACTCCAGCTGCTCTCCCTGTCTCCTCTCTCCGGCGTTTCTTCCAGCATCTCTCTCTCTCTCTCTCTCTCTCTCTCTCTCTCTCTCTCTCTCTCTCTCTTCTCCTTTTCTTTCGGGGGGAGCTGACATCTCTGGCGGTTTGCCGCATGGAAGTCGCCCAGCCTAGGCTGAAAATCATCTCTCTGATCCGGACCTCTTCTCTCCAGTTGCCATACCACTGCGAGAGCAGACACAACATCACACTCAGATTTGCCGGGATTCAACGGGACACAACGGCATCTATCCGCTGACCCGCAGTGAAAGAGAGTCTAAATCTCGGCTTCATTCCACCAGAGGCGGGAGTATTTCTCACTCAGATGTAACAACACCAAAACACCTAACCGGAACGTCAAGTGCGCAAAAAGCTGCAGCTTTGAAACATTACGCACGGGTAATCGTGCTCTCTTTCTTCCCATTTTCTATTCTCTCCGTTCCCTGCACGGACAGACCGGGAGCTGGAGGTTGTGGGGTGGGGTGGGGTGGGGGGCTTCAATGGTGTGGAGTCCTGATTTTACCAAGCTACCCACCGGGAGGCTTGAAACTGAGAAAATCCGTCGCCCTACTGGAATATTAATAACCCAATTCTCACAGCAACCCAGGGGACGCTGCAGCAGAGTTTGGGACTCTAGAGAGCTCCTAACTTTTTTGGGGTTCCGTTTCTAATCTAATTCCCCTCTCATCCTCTCCGCCTGTGGGACTTCTGTTTGATTTGCAGCCCTTCAATATCAGTCATGGACCGGTCGACGTCTTTGGATATAGAAGCGCTCAAGGTAAGGCGCTCACAGGCGGGAGACGCGCACTTACTCTGGCAGAGTGAGTTGCAGTACCCCTCTGGATGGGTGGCACGTTGGGTGACTGGGGATGATGAGTGACTTGTGTCTCGGGTGGTTGGTTGGATTAATCCGCAAGTGAATGACTGATGGAAGGTGAAGGGTGAAGCTGGTAGGCTGGCTGGGTAATGACGGGTGGCTGACTGTGTGGCCGAGGATCTTTTGGATGCTGAGAGGGAAACTCGGTCCTTAACGTCATGAGGCAACCTCTTCAGCCGTACGTTTCTTGTCTGTCTCACGTGCACATGTAGGCTTTAGGCACAGACAGTCGGTTAAGGGAATGGAATGGACTGTGTATGTCTGTGTGTGGCAAAATTCACTGTGCCTCGCTTTCACGGAGACTTGTTGTGGGCGTTAGTGGGACACTACATCAACGGGACTGATCTTCCCTGACGGTGCAGCATCCACTGTGCACATGGTCTCTCAGAAAGGGGGGCAACAGGACGATGTTTACCTGTCATTGCATCTATCACCTGTCTCCCACGTCTGTGGAGTTCATTTCAATTCTTAACGCCACATCAATGACTATTACCGGTTTAAAAGTCCACGTTTCCAAAATGCCATCCGAAGAATTACATATTCTACCTGGGTGTGCTCGTGTCCGTATGTGTGCAGGCTGTGTCAATATGAGTTAGTTTTCTGAGAGTCCATGTGAACGGTGGGAAATCTGGGTTGCTGCTTACACATCTCTTGCGACTATGTTGTCACTTGAAGCCGTCCAAAAATGTTATGGATACACTTTTGAGGGGCAAAATAAAAGCAGCATCCCTCTGCAAAACTGCACTTCCTTTAACTTCATAATAGTCTGGATCACATGTGGCCTTTTTGAGTGACATGAGTCAAACAGATAGGAAAGGTCACTGTACCACATGTGTACTGCAAGTTTGTCACACTGACTTTTCAATAGTGCAAGTAACATGAGCAGGAATTGTGGGTAGAAATGTCTCTTTTCTATGTGCTGCTCTTAACCAGTGGTGGAATAAATGAGCAAATCAAAGAGTTTCCCCGGTGGTTTGACATTTCAAGTTGCATTTTATGTGATCACATTTCTTGGAACAGGACCTTGATGGTGCGCTGAAACTGAGCTCAAAATTGAGTTTTACTTCACTGGCTGGTTGCAGATTCAAAAGATGAAAATTGAAAATTTCTGTTTTAAGAATGAATGAAAATCCAATGTTAGCCAGTGAAGCTGACCTGCAGAACTGTGGCCAGTGCGGAATATTTAGCCATATTTGTTTATTTCGTAACATTTTTATGTCTGATACAACCTGCTCGCCACATACTGTGCATTGATAATCTGTATCAGAAAGTATAACCACACAGAAAAAAAAGCCATTTTAGAGCCGTAACCTAGAGACAATAACTTCAAACTTAGAAACTCAGAATTCCCCCATAATGTAGTCAGAATAGCCGCAGTAATGAAAATGACATCAGTTAAAAAACAAAACAAAAAACAACTACCTGCTGCAACAAACAGAAACATTTCTGACTTGTTTCAAACAGGCTGCATTATAATCATTGGTGGCTGCATGGTTACATTAAAAGAACAAATGTCCAAGTCCTTAAAAAGTAGCATGATTTCTGTACTACTGTAACAAAGTTCATTCTGATGTAATCTCACCCTTTTTTCTAAAGGATTTTTAAACTAGAATTTGACTTTTTCTGAAAAATCTTATTATTCTTACTTTGCTACAAAAAGGAAGGTGTGTGCCAGGAAATAACTGTGAAGGCCACTATGAAAAAAAAGATCACGTACATTTTACATGCAGATGAATGTTCTAAATCTCAGTCTTGTTAAATTCAGATTAAACATAAAAGGATAAATAAATATGAAATATTTGGCCATGAAAACCAAGGTGAAAAGCATCCATCCTGTGCATACATGTATAGATAATTATCTGTTATTTACCTGTCATTATCTGTAGCCACTGAATTTTATATTTACCTTTGAAAATAACCAGTAGCCTCCAAAAGCATTAACATCACGGTTCATTGGCAATTAGTTGCAAATGTTTTATTCACTAAATAAAATGTATTTCTGTAATGTTAATCTAATGTTTTGTTTTTTATCCCTGTTAAAGTAACACTTTTCCTAATGTAACACCAATGTAAAAAAAAATAAAAATCTCAGTGGGAGCCCTCTGAATGTATAGCCTTACACAGGAATTTCTCGTCATGTTGACGAGCTCACAAAGAAGCCTTTGAGAATGTCAAGTAACCATAAAGCAAAGCAGCACAGTGTGGGGATGGTAACCTGGACCTGGAATGTGTATTCTAAAAGTAAATGTACTTCAAAATGAGTCCGAAGTACATTGGTTTAAGGTTCACAAACTTGTCTGGTGTTGCTTTAGTCTATTTTATGTCTCTTGACTTGTTTCAATAATAGACAATGTGCATCTTACCAACAACATATTCATCCATTCTCTATGCCCAGTTTATCTAACTCAGGTTCATGGCAGGCTGGAACCTATCCCAGATTCCCAGATGACATTGGGTGAGAGGTGGTTTACATCTAGGAGAGGATGATAGTCCAAGATGAAAGTTCAAAATAGTGCTTGTCCCTTACCAAACATCACAATGTGTTTGGATGTGAGAGACTCTGTGCTCCTTCAACTAGAAATGCTGAGATGAAATAAGTCCCTGATTTCTAGAAACATAAAACAGCAACACTTCTTACGTCTTACCCCCGGCCCCCAACCCAATGACAGCCCTTTGTGGTCTCCAATCAAATCTCTACCCTTCCTTATTATTGCATTGCATCCCTCTGACCATTTGGTTAACAGGATTTCGACTCTCAGCCGCTAGTCTATCTCTTCATCCATCTGCTGGTTGTTCTCTAAAGAGCTGGTGTCACATCCTTGAAAGCGCTGACAATCCAGGAGGTTTGAGTGCATCAGTTGTAGACACTCTACAGTACACACACACTTTGTGTTCTCTATTTGCAGTGAGGGTCAGGAGTGTGTGTGTGTTTGATTGTTTTTTTTTGTTTTGGTTGTGTGTGTGTGTGTATACAAACATGTTTATCTATCTTGGTGAAAACCAATAATTCACAACCTACTAGTTAAAAAAACAAAACAAAATTTCCAATAAAGCCAACTTTGTCTGCGTGCATGTGTGTGTGTATATGAGTGAACGTA
The DNA here is from genome assembly GCF_027942865.1 of Odontesthes bonariensis. Classification (NCBI taxonomy): domain Eukaryota; kingdom Metazoa; phylum Chordata; class Actinopteri; order Atheriniformes; family Atherinopsidae; genus Odontesthes; species Odontesthes bonariensis. The sequence continues at coordinate 29,533,739 of NC_134509.1, read as the reverse complement.
TGTGTACAGGTTGCTGTCCAGCTGGCCTTTCAGACCTTGAAAATGAAAATATAATTAAATATATACTCAGTCCAATCTAATAAAAAGCCTTTTTTCAGTTATATAAGTGGGTGTCTTATGCTTGAGAATGTGCAAGTGTGGGTCTCAAAGAACAATCCCAATAATGAAAACCATACGAGGACCAACCTTTGAAAGACACTGGACAAACTGTGGTATATATTTGTTTGTTCCTTCATGTGTGTTTGTTTGGATTTTACCAAAAGAAGTGCTTGTAAATCAGTGCAGGTTTCAATATCAATGGAGCAGCTTAAGTGCTATTGATCTGCAGTAATAGCTGCACCATAAATTGTATGCAGTATAATAAAGGCGGTCAGATTGAATTTGACCCTCTAGATCGGAGGCTTTTGACTTGTAACTGGAGCATACATTACAAAAGCAAAGAGTAGATTAACTTTCAAAATGCAAGAGAATACAAAAGCTATACTATAACTAGGCAGGGTCAAATCAACTGAATCCTATGTCACCATATTCTTATAATTTAAGATGTGAAAAATTGCATTGATGAGTCATTGTGGCAGCCAAACATATGGCAAACAACAAGGCACTTGAATTATGATTCCAGCCAATGAAAAGACTTAAAATTACAGTAAGGCCTCTAAATCATAGTTGGCTAGCTTATAGTTTCCGGTCTAGACTTGTTTATTAAATCCTTCCACCAATTTCCAGCCCAGCTAGTTTTCCAAGATAAATGAGAACTTTCAAATGAAGGTAAGTTACCTGCCAAACGGCCTGGCACAATGGTACAATATATGGTACCTGCATTTGCAGGGTGACTGTTTTCTCGTCCTCAACTACATTTGGTAACCAACCAGTGCAGTAACAGTTTTGCATTTCTGGCCACATAGCAGCCGGATCTTTGCAGTTTGGGGTTCAATGGCTTTTCCAAGGGCACTTCAACAGTAGGTGCTGAGGGATGGGAGAACATTACTCATTCATTTAAGCCAACCTGCCCCCATGCCTGCTTCTCTAACCTTCAAGCAGGGGCGATTCCTCATCTGTGTATCATCAGTTCAGCTAATCTATGGCACAAGTATAAAAAACACATGCGTAGTGATAATTTAATGTGCTCCAGGGTGAAATACATCATATTGCACTGGGAGTCATGTTTGTTGAAGCCGTCAGAGTGACAGCTGCACAATTTGAAAAGTGGGTGCCTCACTTTGAGACAAATAGGTATGATTCTTATTATAGTGTAGATTTCCCAAACATTTGCATGCATGCTCATTTAATTTTTGAACCCATAACTGATATGCTGTGATGCATTAAGACAACTGAGTGCAGCACTGAATTAATAACCAAGCCTTCCCTGTTTGCCAAATGAAAGTATTGATGGCTGCATGTGAATTTGACTACATGGCAGTTTCTCAACATGTGGGTTGGGACTACACATTGCTGACACATTGATGCATGGCCAATGTCTCTACAATTAATTGAGAAATAATGCTGGGACTCGACAATCTGAAAATTCAAGGTAACTTATTTCAAAACATTGAACTAAGATATTGACAAATTACTGACTGATTTGACATTGACTGACAAGACACCATTCATGACTAATGTGATGACGAGTGTTGGCAAATGTATAATTTACTACAATGTTTTCATTTCAATCAACACAATAATATTAATACTGGAAATCACCTGCAACTGTAACAGTGGAAATGCTTTACTAATTAGCTGGTATTCACTGTTGAAATCTTGTCTTGATCTTGTCTCTTCTGAAATACTGGAGTATGCTCTTTGAATGCACAATGAAAGCAACATCCTAGTTATTCTTATTAGAATATTGCCTATCACAAACAATGCATCCTTGTCCAGAATACTAGACATAGACAGGTCTGATTTACAAATAAAAGTTTGTCTCCCCTTTTGCTTTCTGTAGTAAGCAAAGAAAATGGTGAAAGAAAAAAAAATTCAACTGTTTCAAAATATTTGGCTATAATTCCACTTACCTCTAGAATTTCTATTCTTCTTACACAACTGCATGCTTATCATTTACTTTATCACAAACATACTCACGTAAACACACACTTGCACGCACCTTGGTGCATGGGAATACTGTACTTAATGTAATTTACCAAGTCCAGTTGTCAGTTTTACAGTTAATTACCTGTTCTTGTAGATGGTCCGCCTCCATTATAAAGTGTGTTTTTAAGTATGTATGTGTATGTGTTTGTGTCTGTTAGTGTTCAATGGAAAAAAACTAAAAATAATAAGTCTACTTTGGACTGCTTCTTCCCTGTATTTATGAGGGCATTTTTGTGTGCTCATCTTAAGTAGCAGTGTTTAAAGGTTTAATAGCCAAGGGGCTACCGTTGGCCTTTTAAAGGTTAAATTCCAGTATTTAGACTCTGTGTATGTATATGTGTCCCTGTGTGTGCATACATATTCATGTTTGTGAGGGCAGTTTTGTTATGTTTGCTGAGCTGCAGAGTAAAGTAATTCACTCTGCTGAACCTTCTCACCTTCACATTGCTTGCAGTTGTGTGAGCGTGCCTTTTCGTCTACATACGAGCTCCCCACCACTCCACTTAATGAGGTGGCTGAAGGTAAACTTAACTAGTTGTATTGTATACAGCTGAATTTAAAGAATACATATAGAGTACTGTGCAAAACGTCAGGAGCCAGTGATTTTCTATACATTGCCAGGAATAATTGGTTCTTTGCTAAGTTTTCTGATACATGTAAACACAATGATGGTTCGTCCCTTTTTTTAGGAGCCTTTTTTATGTTTGAATTGTTCATGGTCAGTGTTAAGTGGCATAAGGAACAAAAAAAGCACAGGGCTCTGAAAATGTTCAGATACAAAGACCGGACTCAAAATGTATTGAAAAGCAGCGAATATCAAAGCAAAATACAAAGAAATGAGGGGTAGCTCAAGACTCTTGTGCAATGGTTTAGACATTTGGTTGTGGTCATCTTGGATTTATAACCAAATTTTATGAGAGGTAGGAGATCTAAGTTATCAGTTTACAGTAGCACTACCTTGGCTAGCAGGATGCATTCATAATTCACTTTAATTATGATAATAACCGGCATGCCGTATGCTTTTGCTTCTCAACAAAACACTAGAGACCAACACTGCTAACTGAGTATACTGTAAACATTCAACCTAATGCTAAATGCAAAACATTTTAAACCATTATGAAAAAAACTAAAAAAGGAAAAACAAGTCAACCCTGAAAAACAGCAGGACATATTTTTCCTTCTCCACTCATAATTGATTACAAAATATCAGACAAAAGAATTGGCATACCACTCATTTTTCCCTGAAGAGAATGTCAGTCACTACCATTGGAGTACATACGCAGATCAGCCATGACAATAAAACTACCGACAAGTAAAGTGAGCAACACTTCTCTTCTTGATGTGATGCAATGTTCTGCTGGGAAAACCTGGATCCTGCTGGGACTCACATGGGTTTCACTCTGATGCCTACCTAAACATTTCTGCAGACCAATCACCCCTCACAGTCATACAGTACAGCAACAACACTTCTCTAACGAGCAGCACAGAGGGACAGCACTGAGCCTTGCAAAAACAGCTTAGGAAGAGCTAAAAAGCGAGTCTGAGGTGTTCCCCTGTCCTCTAAAGTCTCCAGATACTAATCTGATGGCATCTGACAGCAACCCAATGCATGAAGACCCCTTTCCCACAACCCACAGGGCCCAAAGGATCCTCTGCTAAGGTCCTTGTACAAGACATTCCAGGACACCTTCAGGTGTTCTTTGACCATACCTTGACTGGTCAGAGCTCTTTTGGCAGGATGAGGAGAGCACATTCTGTGGTCATAATGTTATGGCTGATCGATGTGTACATATATCACAAGCATACTGATGAAAAGGAATTAAATGAGCTGTAAACGCAATGTCTTGTGTCAATCACTTTCATGATATAAGCTGAAGCTTTCTGAATGGCTGTCCATTAAAGCTAGAAAAGTTTCCTGGTGGTCATCAGTGGTATTGCACTTTGATGTAATTCCGAAATGGCTTCACTTTTATGGCTGTTTTATACCTTCATGGTGACATCAGTCTGCGTTTCTCACAGCTCCCACAGATGGAAAGTTGAGCCCTCTTCAAAAAAAAGCTAACATAGGCTTTGAAGATAGTGTTGCATGTTTATTGTTTATTTAACTTTTGTTGGTTTAAAAGAACCCTGCCTCTCGCCCATTGACCGCTGGGATAGGCTCCAGCCCCCCCGCAACCCGACCGACGGATTCAGCAGTATAGAAAATGGATGGTTTAAAAGAGAGGCCAACTGGTCGTTTTGGATCCTGATCTCATATGATCCAGAAATCCAGATCCACATATGAATAAAATGCATTTATGGATGGCACACCTCAGGACATAGTTCCTGAGGCTTGGTACAGTTAACTTTTCCCAAAACAGTGCTGTAAAAATAATTTGAGTACAGGCAGGTTAAAGGACAAGACCGTTTTTTTGACATTGGGCCCTTGATTTCACATTATAACATGATGTTCTACTCACCCCTGCTTGTTGTTGGTCATTTGGAGCTGTTCCGAAGATATTCGAGAGGCGTCTGGCTGCTCTCTTGAGATATTCGGCCATGAAACGGTTTCCTATGGGCAACGTTACACAGGCACAAACTATGCTGTTTATAATTTATTAATTACTGTACACTAGCACTGATAACGTGGAGGTGTGTCGCTTACTTAAAAAAATCCGGGTTACTGTAATTTTGAATTTTTGTCGTAAAGTGGGTGTTACTGACGTCATCGTCGTGCTACTACCACAGACAGCCCACAGACCTGCTGCCTATTTATTCATTCGGCTAAAATTCAAAATTACAGTAACCCGGATTTTTTTAAGTAAGCGACGCACCTCCACGTTATCAGTGCTAGTGTACAGTAATTAATAAATTATAAACAGCATAGTTTGTGCCTGTATAACGTTGCCCATAGGAAACCGTTTCATGGCCGAATATCTCAAGAGAGCAGCCAGACGCCTCTCAAATATCTTCGGAACAGCTCCAAATTACCAACAACAAGCAGGGGTGAGTAGAACATCATGTTATAATGTGAAATCAAGGGCCCGATGTAAAAAAAACGGTCTTGTCCTTTAAGCATTTCAATTTCCCTGAGGAAACCTCCCAAAGGGATTAATAAATTTGTTTATCTATCTATCATAACTGCATAGGTGATTGTGATGCTGTAAAGAAAGAAAAAAAAAAACTCATGAAGAATCAAATCAAATCAAATCAGACTTTATTTATAAAGCATTAAGAATGACAACGTACATGTTATCAATTGCCATTATTAATATAACTTGACAGATTTTGGGGGTCAAAGTCAAGGTTATTGAGCTGCTTACTAAATAGGGATACTGGCACTACCAAGCAAGTGTTTTCACAGAACCTAATAAATGCTGCCAGTTAAGCTGTGTGCTCTGCAAGCAAATCGTGTTGCAAGCTAAGCACACTCTGCATGAAATTACATGGAGAACACTGACCACATTCAAGTAGAATTTACTCAAGCATCGGGAATATTTCAGGGACACATGGACTATACTCTGAGTGACAAATACTGACAGAAGTATTTTTCAAACCCACAGGAAAGAAATTCTTGACAAGGGAAGGTGTGCACACACAGTGCTTCAGAGCGGTTACCTGGGGAAGTAAAGACTGAGTGGAATGCAGGGGTGCTTTGTGAGCTGAGAGAAAACATGATGGAGTTGAACTTAGCCCATGGGAGACTCTAGGGTCCACAACACTGTACAGTTATAATAATTGCACACACATACAAGGACACACTTCTGCAGCCCTGCAGACCATCACTTACTGCTAATAAAAACTTACAGGGAGAAATGTGTGTATACATTAACATATAACCCTTGGTGTTTGTGGAAAGTTACAGCAGTGAATACAAATGCATTTGCCTCAGCTGTATTTACTCTGTGCTTTGGCCCCTGATCACCACTCATGACAGTAATCACGTAAACACACATCAATCGCCATGGAACCTGAAACTCCCCAACGAGCGATCAGTCTTAACAATGACTGATGCTTCACCTTACTACTTGCCACTCAACCTGTAAGCCTTGGGGTGCGTGGCAAACAGTGTCGATGTGTGTTTCTGCCTGTTGTGTGTGACTTTGAGTTCCGATGTTTGCCAACCCTGACATGAGGGAATACTTTGTCCACTTGATGTTCTGCTCCTGCAACTACATCTTCCCTCTTGCACTGCAGTCATTTTGATGTTTGTATGTGTATGATGTGAAAGTAGGAGTGAAAAAATGTGTGGCTCCACAGACTCAATGTATGAGTATGTCTCCATGTACAGTATATACAGTAATTAAACTAGTAATCTCGTTACTCTGTATATTGTTGCAGAAGCATTAGAGCCCACATAATGCACCCAGTGGTGCAGAGTGTTCTCCATTTCCTACATGATGATACATTGTTCGTCTTCTTATCTGCACTGAGTTCTTCTTTGGCTTTCACTCCTGTCAGAAAGTTCAGGCAGTCCATGTGTTATACGTATGTGGACTCGTAGCAACATACCTTCCATAGGTGTATCTCCCAGCTGAGAGCATCATCCATCGTCAATCAGACTGTATAATGCTGCACTGTAACTATACATACATGCAATAATCTGTTCCAATTTCATGTCGAAATGTCATCTTTTGCATCATTTTTGTATTGCATCTTTTGTTTTGTACAATTATATTGTATATATCATTTAAAATCCAAACTACCCCAATACCCCTTTCTCTTGAGCTGCCGTAACACTAAACGTTCCCCACTGTGGGATCAATAAAGTTTATCTTATCTTATCTTCTAATAACTACAAATACGATAATCCATTTTACACATTTGGAGAGAAGGAGCCATTTCCTCTCATCATCTCACTGAAATATCTGCGGCAGGTATATTTATTGTTGCTTGAATAAACAAGTTACCCAAATCTGTCATTTCAGCTTGGCATGAAGAAATGTGGTAGCTACAGTAGGCAAGATTTTGATGTACAACCAGAGCCATCTTACCCCTGTAAATCACAACGTAGTACTGCAACTCAGAAAAGCTGAATGAATAAAAACTTGAGAGTAAAATATTATCTGTCACTGTGCTTGCAACAGTGAGCCAGCACCGGAAACAGATGAGCATAGGCAAGCAACATTACATCTGGTAATTTTTATTTTCTTTTTATGTATCCTGCGTTGACTGAAGCTTACCAAGACCAATGTTCCTTAGTAGTTTTAAGGAATAACATAAGTGCTGCTATTACTTAGAGGTGTATGTTTTAATCCAGTTTGTTTTTCTTTCAATGAAAAAAGATAAATGCATTATTTCAGGATGACACTCGGAGGTATGTAAATTTCTCTAAATCAACAGAAGTGTGGTGGGAGAAAGACGGAATACCCTGAGAGAACCCATGCATGGGGATAACATGCAAATTCCACACAGAAAAATCACAGCCGAGATTTGAACCAGGAACCTTATTTCTGTCAGGCGACAGTGATAACCAGCCCCAACCTAAACTTCGATGATAGAATGCTGGGGAAAACTCAACTCAACGCCACGCAATAGGATGGCGCAACAACCAATCAGAGCGATGAAGAAGGATTACGTAGCCAGCACGACGGACCAACGGAGCAAGCTGGTATATTAAACTTTTACCGTACCCGGTGGGCAAAACTCCGAAAACGTCCTTTAAAAAAAACCAAAAAAACTTAAGTGCAGTTATCTGTTTGTCTCGCAAAGAAAACTGCATATCTAGTCGCTGCCAAAGCCAAATCGAAAGACTGTTCGCTGGGCGCAGCCATTGTTTACCTCTCTCTGGAACTGCACACTGAAACGTCGCACCTCTGTCGTCACTAGGTAGCCCGGCCTCCGACCCAGCTCCTCACGATTTGATTGGCCCGATTAAGTTTTGATTTGCAGCCTCGCAAAACGACCACAAGTGACTAGACTAGCCCCGGAGCAAATTCTAGATTTCTAGGCTAAATTCAAAGTGCTTTACAGCTAAAATCACAAGAAGGCAAATAAAATCATTCCAAAAAACATAAAAAAATAATCATTAATTAATTGAATTAAAAGCGAAGAGTGTAGATAAAATACTTTCAGTTGTCATATGCACAGCTAAACAGAACTGTTTTCCTGCCTGGATTTAAACATTGTCACAGTTGAGGCCTGTCTCACATCTTCTTGAAGACTGTTCCAGATTTTAGGAAAATAAAACTGAAACGCAGGCTCACCTTGTTTAGTCCTGACTCTGGGCACCAGCAGGAGACCCCTCCCTGAGGTCCTCAGAGCCCGAGTTGGTTCATATGGCTCTAACATGTCAGAGATGTACTTTGGCGCTTGACCATGAAGAGACTTGTACACGTGCAGAGCTGTTTTAAAGTCTATTCTCTGAGCGACAGGAAGCCAGTGCAGAGACCTGAGCACTGGACTAATATGGTCGTATTTCCTGGTTCTAGTCAGGACTCGAGCAGCAGCGTTCTGGATGTACTGCAGCTGTCTTATAGCCCGTTTAGAGAGCCCAGTGAGCAGGCCATTACAGCAGTCTAACCTGCTGGAGACAAACGCATGGATCAGTCCTTCTAAGTCTGCCATTTGGTCTGAGACACAGTTACCAATTTCAGTGAAGTACTTCCTGTCCTCGAGATAGGACTTGAACCAGTTTAAAGCACTACCAGAGATTCCCACCCAGTCTTCTAACCTCTGTAATAAGATCGCATGGTCAACTGTGTCTGTACAAACTTTATTGTCAGTCCATCAAATGATACGTTATTCGTTTTAGTATGAAGTAAAGACGGGGACAAACTGATTGACACATGCATGTAGCTGATGTGTAAAAAACTCAAGCATCACTTAACACAATGTACGTGTGTGAATTGTTAACATACAGTAACTCTAAATGGTATAATTTATGGACACTACAAATAGGAAATACGGCAACAGCATCCAGTATCTATGGCCTAATACTGATATATCATATCTATGCTAAATTTAGAACAATCAGTACTCCACCACAAGGTTTTTGGTAAAACTTATCCTTGATGTGTCAAATTACTTGATTGTTTGGTCTTGTTGTGACTAATTGCTCTGATTCTGCCATTGACACACAAATGCTTTTGTCAGCTAGCCTGCTATGTGTATAACCCAGGTAGTTTTCTGCACTCCTAAAACTCCCTTAAAGCTGCAGACAAAGGATATGCATTTGTACTGCTGGGCTTCCCTGACATGTGCATTTTCCTCTTCCTGCTACATTAGCCCATTCAGAAGTATATACCAATGACAAATGCTGATAGATGTCTTCTCACCTTAAGATTAAAATGATTTCATCTGCAGTCTAAATGTCTGTCCCTGCGACAAGCCTGTCCATCATTAATAAATTAGATTTCAATGTGAGCTGTATCCCACCCTGAAGGAATGGTTATATCCATCATCATGTCTATTGCTGTGGGTGATACCCTTCTGTCCAGCAATGACAATTTAAGAGACTGTTTTGCACAGTGGGGCCAAAACAGGACTCACATTCGTTACTGGCCTCATTCATTTAATTCTCCCCCACAAATTGGCATCATCACTCGGAGATTATTGCAATATGACTCGCTTTGTCAACACCATTTTTATTCAAAATTGAATTATGCATTATGACAAGGTAATAAGGACCTGGTAATTATTCCCTGATCCAGCTATGACAGGCTAATGATCACCTGTGTTTTTGTCCATTGCACAAATCACTGCCTCTTTATTGTGGCTGTAGATTAGACTCTCGAGCTGTTGCAACAAATATATTATATTATAAATGCAAGTGGATGTTTTTTTTTTTAGCTTTATGCATTTAGATTTAAGTTATTACATTAGACTGTCCAAATACTAAACCAACATATTTTTAGGCACTTATAAGAATAGATAAGAAACTGTTCTACTTTTTTACACCTTTTCTCTAATAATACACTCATGTAAACACAGTAAATGTTCAATACATTTTAAGCAGATAGATGTGTTGTCCCACATGTGGTAAAACCTTTACCTTTACCTTTACATCCCAGTAGTATGTAATTTCCCTGCAGTATACCAGCTGTGATGTGCCCCATCCCGGATATTATTTCCGGAGACTTTAAAAGTGACACTGGAATGACACGCTAATATTCAACTTTTCAGAAGCCATCCTGTCCTGTCTGTTACCTCCCAAAGCATAGACGGCTTGCACTCATGACATATACTTTACTCAAGATCAAATTGGAAGGAAATATCAAGATGGGAGAATTTTGAGCCACAAGTGTTTGCATTGTAAATGATCAATGCAAGAATTTAAATAGATGTAGCTATAGAACATTCAGTGCTTTTTCAGTTTTTCATACATTTCCAGCATACCTCAGATCGTATGCTTAAGAGAGGCAGACACAAAAATATGAATTCTGTCACAAAGTTAATGTAATTTAAAAAAATAAAGTTTTGTTTTTTTCTTAGCATTCTTATCATAACTTAACATATCTCATTTTAGTTCTGTTACTGCCTTAAATGAAGCCCACTTCAGCATTTTATGGAATGACTCCACCTAACCCAGAATAGTTGGCATAGCAACTTGCTTCCAGTCATATGTGCTGACTGTGAACGCCTCTCAGTGAATCGATAGATTATGTAGCTGTCGTAATTTTTTTGTGTTATTTCTTTAGCTGAAGCAGTTCTGTCTCTTTACAAACCAAAGCGCATGCACTGGCTTTCAGAAAGTCATGATGGGTTTCCTTTTCTCCAAAGAGATTTTTTCAGGACAGATCTGACCTACCTTCAAATGTAATGTTTGGGTGTTTATTTCATTTACAATTTGCCATGGGAGCTGTTATTTGAATGGTGTCTTGTTGGTGTCATGTCATCTGAGCCAGCTTGAATATTCTTAAGCTCTGCTTTCACGGCACAAAAATAAAATTTTCATCATTACTAGCCTCTGGAGGATCTTAATTTTTAAGAGCAATGGTCACCAAAATCCCAAGATAATGTTGCTCTGCCATTCCATAAATATGTGTTGGTGCATAAGTAACATTCCATGGCAACAGTGGTACATGTAGATACAACAGCCAGTAGTTCCTTCATTTTATTTTTTATTTGCTATAAATAAATGTGTTGCTATCCTTTTTACTGCATTACTTAATCATGCATTGCATATAATGTACACCATTAAGACAGAGGTACATGCATCAGCATTGGAAAAGGTGACACAGGGACTGAATTAAGTGCAGCAGACCATCACATGACCTCTGCTCCCAGTCTTCTCCAATTAGCCAGAATGGAGAGAAGAAGAGAGCCAATTGAGCTATCAGCTTGGCTATTTCTCTATCCAGCCTACTGCTGTCAGATGTTTGTCAGGAGAATAGAATGGATGAAATCAGACTCATAGAATGTTCGCACGACATCTGTGTGGAGACCTGGCTCCAACATATCGATGGTCTGATGTGTTTGATGCTGAAACAACCTGAGAGTCTAGTGATATGAGGAAGGACTCTGCATTTGCATCAGTGATATTTGGTGCTCAAATGCGGCAGGGTGGTTGGACAGTGTTTGCCTAAAATGTTCAAAAGAAACTGTATGATAACACAACCATCTCATGTCAAAACTGGGTGGAATTTTGTTCTATCTGGTGATTTTAACCAAACAGATCTTGAGTAGTTTTACACAATTTCCACTTGTTTTGAGTCTCATTCTTATCTGTTGGACCATGTTTCTCAGCTTCTCCAACAAGTTCAATGTCATTTTTGTTCCAATGTTTTTAGTGTGAGCATGGTGACTTGAGGGAGCATGCCTCACATTAAATGCTCTCATCCAGCATACAACATAAAATGAAATGAAGGAACATATTGAATACCATACAATTATCAATGTTTATGGGATGATCCCCATGCTAAAAACACAGACCAAATGTATATATTTGATGACAAATGACACGTCGGCTTTGTTTTACGTTGTCATGCGTTACCACAGAATCATACAAAAGTTTACCCCCACAGGTTGAAAAGTGAGGGACAGTTAGAAATCATTTTGAGACAGCTGCAGAGTAATATGAATAATGATTGGAAACAAAAATGAATGTTGCAGGCAGACAATGAAGGCTCAACTCACTCTGCACCACAAGTCCTTTTAAGCTGCACTCTATATATGTCCCAGCAGTATCTGCAAGCATCGTTTACAGTATTCCACTAGCAGCAGAGTACATTTATCTGTTAGCTGTATCTGCCATCCTGTCCCTCAACCCCCTGACAAGTAAATCATCTCTTCACCTGCTGTGACAGCACAATTCTAAAGTCTGTCACTTCTACAGGGCATCCTAGGCCACACACATACTGAACACACTCGCACATGTGTGCACACATACAACTCCACGCAGGGACATGCAGTCATTACACACATGCCGGAATCCCTCACGCACAAACAAACCCTTTTTGTCAGAGGGGATTCTCGCCCACTCAAGGACAGAGCGGAGTCATCTCATCATGAGGCAAATGAAGCAAGAGTGGCAAGGAGAAGAGGAGGAAAAGAAGAGAAATAGAGGGATGGATGGAGCGGAACAACAGAGCAAGGTGGAGGAGGATGAGGGGAGCTATACACCACTGAGGTGACTGGGTATCAGATTTCAGGGACATGACAAGGGCCCTAGGGATGTTGAGTCAAAATGAGAAGGAGACAAAAGGAAAAAAAATTAGTTGTTGGGGGCATTAAAACACAGGGAATGAAATTAAGAAAACTGTTGCGTTAGATCTTTATAAATAGCACAGAAATCAAACTCACTCTAGTAAATCCTTTAGGAGGTGAGAGCATGGTGGGGTACATGTGATGTAAATGTCATCAGAGCTTCTGCCTAAGGATCTCCGTACATAACCTGCTGTTGTGACTGCACAGACATATCCGTCGACTTGATTTTAAGTGCACATTAGTGTAATATCTCTTTGTATTGATGCCGTTATATTGGTAATGCAAAGGACTATAGTAAGAACAACTACAGCTCTGTGAATCACTGAGTATAAACCGGCTATCTGTGCATCACCCTGTCACAGTCTGCCCAGGAGAGACAGTCATTTCCTTCACAAAGAATGTGAGTCAGACTGCCGAAACAGAGTGAAACAAAAATACTTTTCGCCTCTTCTTGCACACATTAATATGCTTTATATGTCACACTTCGCCTTCAATTGAGCCGGATTACATTCTCCACTGACATGAAAACATGCCTCAACTAAACTAATTATAACTGGATTTTCTTTTTCTTGCGTAGGTAAGTCACATCCCATAAAAGTGATGAAGAACATGTTCAAAATGGCTCACACATGCAGCATTGTTAAGTCTGGTGCTTTCCTATATTAGTTCATTTGGAATATATTAAATCCACTCACCGTGTCTTCTTGAGTGTCATAGGACGCCCCACCCTTTGCTTACTCCCAGCGGACAACTGTTCACACTTATGGCTGAACTAGAATCGCGTCTTGCTCCTGGAGAAAACCCAAACAAGCACAAGGAGGATTTGCAAAAACCAAAGACAAAAGCCTCAGCCAATCAGCAGTTTTGAACCTTCATGCTGTGAGGCAACGGTACTAACCACTGTGCTACCACACAACATGAATATTGATATTTATCAATGTAGTCTGTACAGAGACTCGGAACTTTATGTGGATAAACAAACCTGTGATTAAAGCATTTTAGATGAATTTATATCTGCTTAGGAATACAGGGTAATCAACAAGACTGCAAATGATTTCTGAGTAAAACCGGTGGCACAGGGGTAAAGGAAGTGAAGATATGAACTGTCAGACTAAAGGAGGACAAGAAGAGGAAAAAAAATCCTCACAGAGGCAGAGTGATTGTGTTAGAGAAATGGACCAGAATGAGGCAAGGTTCCTGTCACTGCAAGTCCCCGTAATTCAGAGGTGAGAGAGTGAAGGATAGATAGAGATGGAGTGATGAAGAGGAGGACAGAGAACTGTGTTTCGCCTCAGAGAGCCATAGATGGAGAGTGATGATAATGCAGCAACAGAGAGAGGGCAGAGAGAGGAGGAGAGAGGAAGCAAGAAAACAGCAAAAGAAAGGGTGAAATAGATAAGCTCGGCGTACAGAACAGCTTGTAGAATGCTTGTAGAAAGTCAGAGTTGAGTTCCTAGGTGTCTAAGGCAGTAAGAAAGTAAAGGTCACAATGACCACAATAGAGTAGAGGTCCACAACAGTGAAAATAAAAAAAGGGTAAAACTTGCAAAACTATTAAGCTGCCACAAAATTGGCAGCTTTAATCATTCTGACCTAAACGATGGAGGTTTGCAAAAACATCCTGGGCTGCGTGCCAGACAGAAGGCTGATTTTATCAGGTAAATTGACCGAGACATTGTAAACTGACAGGTAGCATAAGCAAGTGTCTTAAACCATACTTATTACTGTGACCAAAATGCATTTTTTTTCTATTTGGTCTTTTTGGAATATGATTAGTCAAATTGATGCTGCAGCGGGTGGATTTTCAATGTCTTCAAAGTTTATTTTTGCAAGAATTATGCTGCCTGTAGGTTGGGGAAGTGGCAGATTCCTTCTTAAATGATCTCTTGAAGGCAGAAACACAAAGTACATACACAACACTTGCCTGACTGTAGATGAGGGAAAGGGTGATGAAAGATAGGAACAGATCATGCAGGAGTTCTTTTGTGGCTGGAAAAATTCAGATTGAGCCTTTTTCCCGGTAGGTGAGATTTTACCACAAAAGGGAACACAGCAGGGATACACTCTGGGCAACAGATCCGACACCCTTGAACTGGTGGTCTGAGATTGCATACTTAACACCTTGATGGAATTATATTTATTAATTTATATATTTTCATAGTTAACTAATTACATTTCACATGCAAATTAAATTAGATAACAAGGCATATCAAATAACCTATGATTAGGATTTAATACATGGCAGTGACATATATCTAAATGACACTGTGGTGATTTCTTCTTGCCACTCAAAAATACAAAAATGCTAGTTTGACCATTAACAGTTAGCATTCATTCAGCATAATGTTGTCCAAAGAGTAGAGCCTAGTACCCACCTGACATTACATAAAAAGTTTTTTATTTATTTTTTTATTTACTAAAACACTCAACCCAATCTCATGACGGATGGGAAATACTTTGTTTCTCCTAATCTACAGAAATGTGGCTTCAGTTTGAAGTTTTCAGCATGTTCATTTCCTTCATAGGCATGTCTTTTGACTGCCTGACTACATATTTGTTTTAATATGATAACTAATTCTCACATCTGTCTAATGTTTATTGGACTCTTCTAAGGAGAAAGAAGTGGATGACAGGAGGCGCTCAAGTTTGAGTACAGGCTTAACAGTTTGAGACTCGTTCCGCACGATGTGTTCAGCTCATTTTTTTCCCACTGCTATCTTACCTGGGTCTGTGGTTTGATATTGATATTAAATGTACAAAGTTTGATCTATATGTTACAAATTCATGATTTGACAGCTAAACATTTTTTTAGACGTTTATGGCTTACACATTTTGATACTAATGCATCACCAGAGTTGCCGTTTTACATTAAAGCTGCCAAACAGACACACCTATTTCACCATCTTACAATTAACAAACCTATTATACATTTTTCTGGGGAACCAGGCCTGCAAATGTCTAAACTTTCAAATGGATTGACATTTTCGACTAACATTCATGTCCCTCATTCCCTGAGTTGAAATACCTTTGGAGGATGCTTGACTCCTCCTGTAGCATCATCGTTAGATTAAGTTCGATTTTAAGCACGCAGTGTTTGCCAGAAAAAAAACCCCAAAAAACAAAAACTGCTGGTCCCCATCTGTACCTTGTGTTTGGTGCTAATTGGAACATATTAGCAAGCCAGCACATAAAACAGGCGGTAAACACTTTCTCTACTTAACGTCAGCATTTTTAGTCGGGCCATAAGCTAAAGGCCACTCCTGTGCCTGTAATTGCAGCTGCACAAAGCACTGGCATGACTGCTTAGTCTTGTTATATTGTGTTTTCTTTCATATATTTCGGACATGAGTGATGATGTAGGGGTCTAATTCAGAACAATAACCCACAACGTAGCAACTTCATAGAGTGCAGAATGTGTGTGTGTAAAGATCTATGGTTAGAAACATTTCCTCAATACATCTGTAAAGTGTGACATAAAAAAAAAGCAGTTCAAGAATTCATTCAGCTGTTTATTGAGAAGTGTTTGTTAAGATACAAGAAGCCTGATCCATGTGTGGCGGCTCAAGCGCATTACTTCTGCACTTGTTTGCTTTGAAACAGCTTTACATATTGTTGGTGCCATAAAAGGAGATGGACAACTTGTGTGCCTTTCATTTAAAAAAAATGAAAAGTGTGTTGTGGCAAAAATAACTTATTCCCTTTTCTTCTTGACATGAAAGAGACTTATTTTGATATTGTGTTGGGATGCTATTTCATTTTAATGTAGAAATTCTCTTGATCTTGTCCCTGGACCTCCTTTTGATGCCTTTTGTGCATTTGTCCATACAGTGTGTAGCTGTGTGTGACAGTGTGAAACTATGTGTATGTGTGTTTTTGAATTTGAGGGAAGATAACCTACCTGTATCTGAATGGTTTGATGTCAGTTATTTGTTCGTTGAGTATGAGTTGAGTTTTTTTTTTTCTTTTTTTTCATTATTCCTTATTTGTTTGCAAACCGCAAACAAATTTTTGCTGCAGGTATTCTCATATCAAAATCTGCCCAAGCAGTCACTTTGTATGACGCTACCACTGTAGCCCCTCTTTGCCACACAGTCATTTTAACCATAACCACGTCATTTTTCTTCTCATCAGTGAACAAGTACCACTTGAGGAAATTTATACTTGGACATTACAATTCAAGACAGTGCTTTAGGTATAGTGGCACTTTAACAGAACATGTTGTGGTGAACTGAACCGGAGAATTCAAAAGACAGAAAAGCCGTAGTATAAACAGCGAGCTGCGTTTGAACAGGATGACAGTACACTTGCATTTGATGACATATATTTCTCTATATATTTCCCCTATTTTATTTATTTCCAGTTACTGCTATCACCCAGACACTAGCGTGGGAAGGAGCTTATGGATTTCACGCTATCAGTTTCCATATTATCCTTGTTACAATCCAAATCAGGCTAATGATGACAATTCTCTATCAGCCTCTAGTGAAAAAATGGGCTATTGGCCTGATTTTCAATGGGGAATTTATCTGTCAGTGTGGGCATGGTCTGCTTGGGTCAGCTCTTTTTTTGAAACAGTGTCACATAGTATGGAAACTAACCAGAAACAAACTTTTTAAACATGAGTTCAGGGAAACAATAACTAATACAGAAAACATTTTTGGATTTCATGAAACAGAAATAATTCATACTAAAAGTTAGTAATCTCAAGTAAGTAAAGAAATTTTACTGCCATCACTTTTCTGCACTAATTTCCCCTTTTATTTCTTTCACTGTCAGTTTCAAATACAGCTAAAATTCCAAAAGACTTGTGATGATGTATAAAACGTAAATAAAAATAAAATCCAATGATTTGCAAATTTGCATTTACAGTGTATGTCTTTAGATATACATGCGTGATGCATCCCTGCACCACTTCTATCACGGAAACAGCCTTATTTGATTTCACGTAAAGAGGGTGTCTTCACCGTTTTTCTTCCATTTGAAAGTAATGCCACAAGAAAGAAAGTGGCTTCTTTGAACAAGCATAAAAAGGCTTCTTTCTATTTATTTATTTCAACTTTGGCTGTCACAAAGGAGCATTGATCATAGCGGCAAGTTTTACTCGCCACTCAGGGGCCAAGGTCTGGAACAGAACAGTGCTGATGAGGTGTGTGAAGAGGATAGAAAATCAAAGTAAAGAGCCTCACTACCCAGTGATTCTAGCTGAGTGAATTCATTTGTCTTTTTTTTAAGCCAATAGCACACACAAAGCACACATGAAACTACATCAAGCTCATTCTGCTAAACACCAAGAAGGTTTTATGTATGACAGTCGGTAGAGGAATGAAGGCATCTTTTACACAAAGAAAATATGTTATTGTCTTGTATTGCCTCTCTTTTGAAGGAGAAACACTTTCTCATTTTCAAATGAAATATACTGCAGCAGCATTTACACTAAATTCTTAAGAAGCTGCTACCACTGCCATCACTGAGAATCCTGCTGCCTCACAAAGTAAAAAGGTAAGTATTGGTCATGGTTTAGGTAAGTTTACACAAAATGTATGTAAGACATTAATTCAGTAGTGGATGCAAACACATGTTTGCGTGTGTGTGCATTACTCATGTGGTGGGCATTCAGAGAACTTATTTTTCACATTGTGACAAAGAGGGAAGCTCTCCACACATAATCATTTAATTTTAAGGACATGACATGTTTTTGTTTTTTTTCTGTTTAGGAGTTAGTCTTAAGGAAGTAGTAGTCATGCTAAAGGTTAGATTAAGACTTCAGGAGCTGCATGCATGCAAACATAATGCCCTGTGTCTCTGTTCGTGCAAGTGGTCAGACAGTAAGGAACAGTGTCATCCTGTTGCTATGAGACAGTTGGTCTCACTACAGGAGGTGAGAGAGAAAGACAAGAAGGTTTGGCAGGACCAGCTGTAGTCTTTTGGTGCCTCTTGGCATGATTTCCTTTGCAGGCCAACTCTGGGTTACATATTGATAAGTACTGACCAGTAAACATGATGTGAACAACACAATGCCATAAACATCGTGTTTGACTGTTAGATACACTAAAAAGCAAAAAGGAACATTCCATCTGTAGGCTGAAACCAAAAGGGCACAAAACATGTCACCCATTTCTTTTTGCCTAATCCATTGATGCTATATTGACTTACTTTTATTTTCCAATGCCACTTCCACACTCTATGACTTATATAATATCTTTTAAGCTGTAGTCCCAATGCCAAGTTGCTTCCTCACTGACAGAAAGGAGAAGAGGAAGCTAACTGTTTATGACTCGGCCAATTTATTAAGCTCTAAGTCTTATTTGGTCCAGTTGTGTCAGTAAAAAGTTTCTATTCTAATTTTGGGTACAGAAAATCTCTGTGTTTCTTAGCCCAATCAGCCAGTTTCCCCACTTTGGCACAAAAGATGTTTTATGGGGAACATAAAAGCTTTTGAAAGGATGTATTTTATAATAAGTCAATAATTCCAACTGACATTTGTGGAGCTTAAAAACTGACGTAACTCACAACAGACTCCAACCACGATGTCAAAGATGAAAACCAAACGTGTCACACCAGAGTTGAACCCAGGTCTCTAGGACAAAAGTCCAGTGATCCAGCCAACCTCATACCGCACAGTTGTTAGCTGGTTTTCTCAGAAGATGTTGAAATTACAAATTTATATTTCATGGTTCATGATATAAATAGCCGATTTCACTCTTGTAAATGTGTTGGGTGACATTACCCACAGAAAGCGTAAAACTCTAATTCCCTGGAGCCTCTGTCAATCAATGCTATCTAAGGGATGACTCGTAATAGAGGCATGTATTCTTTTTCAGGAGAGTAAACAGTTCATCATTGGGAAGAAGAAGCAACAAAAAAAGGAAGTAAATTGTTTTTCTCAGTTTTTCTGATCGTTCAGACAGAAAGAGTGCCAGTAAAGTAGCTGAGATGAACCACAAATACATCTGCTGCTTTCCTTAATAACTGAACTACACTGATGTCAGGACACAGATACGACACATCCTTCCTTACAGCCATACCACCCTGAGCACGCCAGTTCTTGTTTGATCTCGACTGATGGCATACCCTGGTGTGTTGAAGCATGTCAAGCCGTATTAAGACACCGCTGCTGTGTGAGCCTAAACAGCAGCAACATGCCTGGATGTTTTGATATGCTATCCACCACTGTTGTGTGTCACCCTCTGGGGCCATATGCCTGATTACTTTAGAGTGCCAAGAAGATTAACAGCATCAGTTATTTGAGGAAGAGCCCCAAAATGACAAATATTTTTTATGTTCAAGTGATAAAAGCTTCTTATAGCCATAATGTTTATGGTAGCAGCAGAGGAGGAAGTCAGGTGATGATATTAAAGAGCAAAACCCAGAGAGGGAAAATGTGAGGGAATCATAGGGTCAACAGAAGAACATGCTTCAGTATCGGGAATAAAGATAACTTTAATTCAATTATTTAACTGAAATATGATGTTTTCCTCAACATAACCAAGTTTTTCTGGACCACCTCTATAACCTTTTCTGGGCATAGAATATATTTAATGTTTTTTATTTTTCTTAACTGAATTGTAACAGGGCTGCACGGTGGTGTGGTGGTTAGCACCGTCACCTCACAGCAAGAGGGTTCCAGGTTCAACTCCAGGCTGGGGCCTTTCTGTGTGGAGTTTGCATGTTCTCCCCGTGTATGTGTGGTGTCTCTCTGGGTACTCTGGCTTCCTCCCACTGTCCAAAAACATGCATGTTAGGTTAACTGGTGTCTCTAAAATTGTCCTTAAGAGTGAGAGTGGTTGTTTGTCTCTGTGTGGCCCTGTGATGTGTACCCCGCCTCTCGCCCAATGACCGCTGGGATAGGCTCTGGCTCCCCCCGCGACCCGACAGACGGATTAAGCGGGTATAGAAAATGGATGGATGGATGGAAATGTAACAGTTTCGGAGGGCACAGAGAAATCGTGCCATTCTATAAAGCTCATTTCACACATGCACTGCTTTCCATTAATCAGGTGGCAACTGAGAGTGTTTTTTTTGTCATGAGTGAATTACTACGGCTGTTTTCCATAACACTCTTCAAAGTGATGCAAGTGCGAACTGCAGCAGTCATATACAGCAGTGGCGGATTCATTTGATATGTGATCAGTTATTCAGAGGAATCTGACAGATGACATTACTAAATAAATAACAGCTGCGTTATAGGTGCAGCACTTTTTCTCACATCATATGTGCAAAAATGGACAAGAGAGAAATAGTTTATGTCTATTTCAGCTGCAGCTTCGGCTTTCTGTTTGATTATGTATAAATATTTTCATCGGCTCCTCCTCAAAACAATGCAGTTTGATAGCGTGGTTTGAATTATTGAGGCCACACAACATGTTACTCTGAGAATCCTGCTTCTTTAGGACTGACAGTCTTCTGTGGCGCTGCTGCCTCTTAGCTGACAAACAGCGTGCAGAAACTGTCCTCAACCAAAATAAACATCACGTTTTTCTTTAGTTTCAGTAACTACTCTGTTCCTGCATTGCACTTAACCCCTTACAAGTATAACACTTATGTAACAGTCCCGTCTATCTCAGCTATGTTCTACATGACCACTGCACACTCGACATGCTGATGTTAAGATGATTATGTCATGTTGTTGGGAGAAAACAGTGGCTTTGCGAAGACTGTTATATCATATGCCACGATGATGCTTCACTTGACAATTGTACTTTACCATCACTTTAACAGATTGATGAGACTACAGATGTTCTGTATTTCATGTGTGAAAAGGGCTTGTGACATCTGAAAGTGTTTCTACATGCTGTTCCAGAGGGCATGCACAGACATTACATAATGTCTCCTCCTGTTTTCAAAGCAAATTTATTTAAAACATAAATGTGAGAAAATGCAACAGGATGAAGACCACAAATGTATCACAAACCCCATATAAATTGCTGAGAAACTGTAAAATAGCTTTTTTTTTAATTCAGACAATTATAAATATGGCAAATATGTATGTTTTTTTTTTACTGCTAGTTGTTCAGTAAAGATGCTTCATGTCGTGTGAATTCCTGGGAAATTGCCTTCGTCTGCATCCTATATTCTTTATTGTTAGTTAATGAAATTCCTTTTTAACACAACCGGTGCAAAGATAAAAATCATCCCATTTGTCGACCACTATGTGCTTCCTCCTGCTTTTATAATTTTATTTGTATTCTTTATTTTATTTTTTTATTATTTTTCATTACTGTGAGTTTTGCAAAGGGTTGAATTTTAGTTCAACTTCCTAAAAGGACTCAAAAGTTTAGATTTACAGTCGTCAATAAAAAAGAAGAAAGTGCAGGAGGATACAAATAAGACAGCTGATAAAAAGATTAAACGTAAGTAGTGTGTGTGCTTGTGCCTGCGCGTGTGAGGCAGTTAAACTGTTGAATTCATATCTCTCTCTCTCTCTTCTAACTTCAGCTGAAGGCAATAATATGATGATTGGGATATGATCTATATAGGTTTGGCCTTGAGTAGGGATTGCTGTTCGACTGTACACACACACACATACACACACACACGCACAGAAGGTCCCACTTTAATCTAGCATGCATTTAGACATGACAGACGATTTTGTCTTATCCTATAAATATGTCAGCGAGTGCTCCTCTCTTGCTCCATTCTCTCATTTACTATTCTGCCCATTCCAGCTCTCCATTTCTCAGAGAGCACTCCCTCCATCCTTTGTGGACTTTATTATTCCTATTCCCTTCTAGTTCATCCTTGTGTCTGTCTTTGCACCCCAGCCCCCTCTACCTGCTGGCCCTCTCGTTCATTCCACCACCTTTCTGCCTGCCTGTCATCCATTTGTCTTCCCACCCCCACCCTGCTCACAGCACACGAACATACAAAGATGTGACTGGAGGGCCAAGAATGTGTGTGTGTGATATATATATATATGTGTGTGTGTGTGCAAGCCAAGCTTCTTTCACAGTTTGAGTGGACTGACTTTTCTTGCTCTGGATCAATGAACACAAAGAATGGTGTCCCACACTGCCCCTAGAAATCAGTTCGAGTGTGTGTGTGAATGTGTGTGTGTGTGCGTCTTGTTTGGACTGGACTCCCCAAACAAGTGTATCTAACATATTTCCTGTCAACTTTCTATGTATACATGTGTGTCACTGTGTGGTGTAGGGTTTGAGTGAGCAGTAACCTGTGTGTTTTGAGGCCTGTCACAGTAATCCATGCTGGGATCCTTGGAAGGAAAAGGGGGGTGGTCGCTGTAGAGATCAATATGTTGGCAGTGCACAATTGTTCTCTGTCTGTCTCACTTTTCTTCTGCCTCATCACACCTTTATGCTTTCCACCGCCATCTTTTCCTTTCTGCATCCTGCATTTGTTGTTACGCTTTCATGTTCTCTCCCTTCTTTTTCTCTGTTCTAAGAATTTTCAAATCCACCTCTCAGTCTGTAAATCACCCCCCCCCCCCTTCCTTTACTTATCTGTCTTTGGTGCTAGCTTCCTTCCCAATATTCCTCCCCCATGGCCACTCGCCATTTGGTGAATTTATTTTTCTCACTCTAAATCACTGTCTTCATCACCTCCTGTCACCTCCATCTCTCGTTCACATCCTACTGAGATGGCCTGTCTCCCTCTTTCCTGCTCACACCCACTTTCTCTCTCAGAGGCAGGAGTCTATTTCTAGGTATTTCTAATTTTTCATCGCTGTCCTCTGGCAAAAAGATGTATTTAACTTTTTTCTCAATCTGTCCCCTCAGCATTCACTTCTATAATGTCACCGGCATGATTGTTTAGCAGAGGCTGCCTTTACGTTCTTTTCTATCAATATCTCTTCATTACAGTTCACTTCAACAGCAATCAAACAGAGCTCAGTACCAAAACCACGTTTTCAAAACCGCCCAGATGGGGTTTAGAACACATATTTTGGATAAATATTCAATATCATCTCTAAAAATCACTCAAATCTCCACAATACCTCAGATCTCAGCAACTGGGAAGATAAATGATTGACTTTTATCTTTGGAGAATATTATTATTCAAATCACAAATGTATCACAGAATATCCCTTTGTTTCCACTTAGTTTGACAACATGTAACACGAAGTAATCACAAATGCAGCATTTTGCAACCTATTTTTCTATTTTGTTGCATATAAATTAAATTAAGAAAAAATAAAATTGCAATATAAACATGGAGATATCTCATAACTATATGTAAAACTTACATTTGTACAGTTTGTGCAGTTGAGTCATTTAAATGGAGTGATTTTCGGTGGTTAAGTATGACTGAGACAAGAGTTCATGGATTTTGGAAAATTGACTTATCAAATGGATTCTGTGTGAACAAACCACACATCTGTCTCACATATAATGTGTTTGGACAGTGTAACTAGTTTTGACCAAAGGATGTGACCATTGCTTCAAATGATTAAAACTGTCTATATTTACCTTTGAAAACACCTGTTGCAGCCGTGTGAATTACCTTGGCAGGAGGCATGCAGATAAGGAAAATAAATAACTTTTTGTTTTTTTTCAACAGAACTAAATACATCCGAGTAGCTCGAAGCACTGTAAAGATAAATAGAAAATACAAACAATGGCTTGGTAGAAACAAAAACTAAAGTTGGAAAAAAAGACGTGGAATGGCACCGAATAAAGGAAATGCGATACTAAATATACCGAGGGGGATAATGACAATCAGTATGCAGTTGTGGCAATCAGATCAAAGGAACTGGTGAGAAATGACAACGGGAAGTATAACCAAAACACAAAAGTCCACAAGACAAACTCAAGACTAAAACAGAGACACAAGAAACAAGACGAAAAGCTGAAGACCATGACAGTCAGAAGTTTAGACTATGACCTGAACGCAGTGGACAGTTCACATTTCTTTTCCTCGCAGGAAGTTTTTTCTTTCTTTCTTTAATTAAACGTTGACAACACAAGGCAGATTAATCAAACAGTCATTCAAATTCTTATATGATGAGGAATGACAAATATTCTCATGCTTCATGCGGGTAATTACAAACAATCCATTTGTTTATTTAGTTCAGAGGACTTGTGTCCACAGTATTGAAATGACATTAGCATGTGATAACTCTCTGCTTAATTCTCTTCTATACGCAACTGCAGGATTTTCTTCTTCCTTCCTTTAATTAGCTTTTCACTTTCAGACGTATTTGTTCTTAACAACAGTTAATTGCTGTCAAAGCAGGCTCTTTTATTTTCATTAATTTGTATTTACACATGCTGCGCAGCATGATGTGTGGACACAAAAAGAATAAGCAAACAAAACATAAAATCAACCCCTAAACTAGCATGAATCAGCATTAATCCTGTTAAATGAATGAAATAAAATGAAAAAAATAATAAGACTATTTATAAAAATATACATAAAACTTAACAGCTCAAAAACAGATGAAAGAAAATGCTGTGCTATATAATTATTTTGTTCTGGTGAACGTAGATAACAATTGTTGATGCTATGGCAGATCTTTATATAAATAAGTTCCCCTTTTGAATATTTGAAAATAAAATCTAAAAACACTTATAATATAAGAGATATTTTTCAAGTTAAAATGTCAACTCCGGAAGATTAATAGTTATTTCTTTAGATACTAATATTTTACTGTTATTTACGAACACAACAGTGCTTACACAATTAAAAGAGCTTCGTCATTATAAGATAAATATCCAGCCTTTCGTTTTTAGGAAGGTTGTTTTTCTCATAACACCAAAAAAGAAAAGAAGAAAAGAAAATTTGGTGAATCTGAGATATAAACACTCTTACATTAGGGAATGAAAACAGTTCAGACCAATACCTTTAGCATAAAATGTCAGCAGTCAACCTGTAAACCTAATCAGAAAAAGTTAAGAATAAGTCAAAGGCACCTCCATGAGTTCAAAGGGTCAAACTAGCAAAAAAAGGTCAAAGATTTTTGGGAAAACAGTCAATGCATTCATTTGATAGAATTGAAATAAAATGGAGATAAAATTCACACTTTATGATAGAAGCTAGTGCTAGAATGATGTAATGTTCTATTTAACAGTTAACGTGAGAGCAAACTCTTCCTTAATAGATGTGGGTGTTTCATTAAGAACACAGTCTAAACTAATGTGACCAATCAGCGAATTCTGTGACGATTGCAAAACAAAAGACAGTCACTTAAGTATGCTTTGTTTTTACAGCATTTCCACCCTTGTAGCTTTATGTCGTTGAAAACATCAAACATTTTGCCCTTTGTTATTCTTGACCTTATTCTCCCCTGACTCTCGTCTGTGCTGCAAACCTCTTTTGAGGAAAAGATGAGTTGTTTGATCAAGGCGATTGTTGAAATAAGACACGACGTTCCAAATCATTGATGACTGGTGCATGCACGTAAGCTGGCACTTTCACATGCACATAGTCTCATGCAGGGCCCTTTAAGCTTCCGCATCCCGTATTCTTTTTTTCATTCCTTCCTTGTTAAAGAAAGATTCAAAGATTAGCCTTGGGCATTCTTGCTCCATCAGCCCCTCCCCTTTTTTTCTTTGTCTGCTGGTCATGGCGTCATCTGGACAACCGCACGCAAACAAGGACACATTCGTACACCTTGACACTGTGTGTATTTATATTTGTGTGTGTGTGTGTGTGTGTGTGTGTGTCACATGAGACCATAATCATCAAGTCTGAAATTTGGCATCTCAAGGGCCACCCTCTCATCCATATTGGCTTTCATCTCCCTTTTTCTCCTCATTCTCTCACTCCGTCTCCCTCTGTTCCGATGGGACAGAGCTTCTACCTCTCATTTCTGTAAGTATGCTTTTTAATTACAATAAGCCTCAAGCAATGTTTTCAGAATTCATTAGTGCTCCTGTCATACAAGATGAATAAAAAGCAACTTAAAGGGAAATATTTTTCAAATATTTTCAGCATATGTTTTCAGCATATATTTATTCTTGTTCGTAATTTTGTTTTTTTAAACAACAGCAAAAATAAAAAACGGTGGGGATGCTCAGAGAGCGTGGTGCGTCACCAGGGCAAGGCATCTTGTCTTTTCTTTTAGAAAGATAGAGATCAAGAAAAATGTACCCCGACTTTTAATAGGTTCTTAACTCATGTTCCACTTCTCCACCATTTATCAATAAAAAAAAAAAAAAAACTGGTCCACAAGCTTTTGTGTGATCTTGATGACAGATATACAAACAAAAAAGTACTACTGGAAACACACAAAACATATATCCACCTCGGCTCTATCCTTTGTATAGACCAAAACAGAAAATACAAGCTCTTATATGAAATATACAATACAAAACTCACGGATGAGTTAAGCCACGGTAAATAAAGCTGAGAGTGTTTGTCCCATCTAGTTGTACAAAGTGGATGTCAACCCCATGTCGAGTGATAGCTGTAGTTTAATTTTTTTATGTTTTAAACGTAGCTTTCAACATACAGCACCTTTTAAACGAAGGGTGTTTTTCTTTAAAAGCCGCAAAATCTGGAAAACTTCACGTTTGCAGCATTTCTACAGGACATCCCTTTCGGAGAGTCTAATTTTTAAGAAATACATGTAGGGTGCCTTGATAGGTTGGAGCGTATTTAGATAAACTCAGATAAACTTGCGATCATATCTTTCACTAGGACATCTGTTTTACATTTAAAGCCGGGAAAGATATCATTCCTTTTAAAGCAGTGAACCACCTCGCTCAAACTTTCATCAAGCTGTGGTCCAAAATTGGCATTCTTTAGGGATTGTATGTTGACATGGCAGATGCAGCATCCTCTCTGGCCTTCACCTGTTTAAGACAGCTGAGTCTGGTGTAAAAGGGGACACAGGGGAACAGTGGAACTCAGCTGCTGACTAAGGTCTTCAGCTTTAAGGAGCTGCTTTGGAGGACACATTAATTCAGACTCCTTCGGAGATAGTTCATGAGGTAGTGAGTACATTCATCACGAAATGCCTTCTTTTTTAATTAACTGTGCAAACTGCATGTCAGCATGCTTTTGTTGCAGGTTGTTTTGTTAGAGGAAACGGAGCACAGGCAACGGCTCAATCACTCCTTTTTTTTGTCTTTTTTTTCATTGTCAAACTGATTATAAGCATCTGATGACAAAAGCATCAATTTGTTTGTGAAAATGGGTTCAATGTAGTCTGCGGAGTGCTATTTGAGGGATAATGAAGAAGGATATGGCTTCAAATGATAAAGTGAACCCATATTTCGCTTAAACAAATTCTCTCCATACTGGAAGGAAGTAGTCACTTGATAGCGGCATGCGTCATCGAAGGTTTCATTTTTTTTCCTGTTCGTGATGCTGCTTTCGTCCATTCAATTCCATTATTCACCTCTACATTCCTCCTACATTCGTGCCCGGACTACAGTCCTTCTCATCCTCTCCCACTTAAAATAGGATCAAGGCCCTGCACCCACAACAACGGAGGAAAGCAAACATCTTTATCTTTTTCAAGTTTGATATTCAAATACTGAATCTTTCTTGCTTCAAATCTTTCTTGCTTCATACGAAACAAACAAAGCACTTCCAAATGAATTTCATTGACGAGTCCAATGGATCAGCTCAGCTTGAAATATTTGTCATGTTTAATCCCTTGGTTCTTCCCCACACATGTACCTGGCCTGCACACAAAACTGTTGTAGAAGGGTAAGTGAGCGAGAAAATAACACTGACAAAAAAAACCCCAAAAAAACTAGCTGAATGAAGAGAGGAATGTCATTTTCCATTTTACCTTGTTTTCACCAACTACTCCTTGGACCACTTTCTTTCACCGTGACTTGGCTTTTGTCTAAAAGATGAAAGACGTGGAACCACAGAATTGATCTGCTCTAGGAGGATGTGAAATATTGAAAAAGATGTGTGGCAACACTGGAGTGGGAACTTAAGAACTGGGCTCTTCTCAATGTGTGTTTATGTGTGAATTTAGATTTTCAGACTGCATAGTTTCAGTATGCGATCAAACGTGTGTCTGTAGGTAGTTGTGGGCTGGTAATGTATTTGGAATGTGTGTGTGCTGTTAAAATGGTTAGGTTTTTAGAGTTATGGGGCCAGATGTGTTTGCACGTCTTTGCTTTGATATTGTTTGCATGTGCGCTTGAATATTCACATATGGTAATGCTTCTAAAATGGTGTGTCTGTGTTTACATAAGCGTGTATGTTTTTCTGTGAGATTGCAGATTATAGACTTTCACCCGTCACTGATCACACAGCACCGTGGGCTCACTAACTCATACTGATTTTTTCTACAGTTTAGCTGATGAATTCACACCACTCTCTCCTTTTCTGTCAACACGAATCATACCGTAGAAAAAACTTCCAACCCCCAAAAAATGATGTACATTTATCCTCATCATGACACACTACTGAGCACTGTATGCTTATTCACTGTACATTCCCAAATGCGTATGCAATCCAGCAGCTGGATACACTTGTTATACTAATAAACTTTCTTTGGAGTCATGGTCCTGTTTTCATTGTGTAAAGTATAATCTTCCTTCCATAAACTACCCTGTCGCAAAAATACTCCCAAAGGCAAATAAAGAAATTCCTTATTCTGTCTGATTCAGCTCAAATTCCCATTTTAAGAAATAAATAGATAAATAAATGCAACTCGAAACTACCTTGTGAAGAATTCACATCTCAGTTAAAATTAGCATGAATTCAGAATCATGCTGTCAGGGCCACAAAAGAAGTCTATTTTTTGGGCCCGATCCTTTTTACGTGACTCAGTAAGCAACCTGGAACATGCCCTCATGTGGTTCCTTCCATTGAGCTCAACCCAGTTGCCTCATTAGTTTAAATTACTCACCGTTCAGCAAATGCCAGTGAAATATGTAAATGTCCGAATCACAACCTCGACTGCTGGCTAACGGCACACACGCAAAGTAATTAGGAGAAAGATTTTAGAATGTAATTGTATATTGTAGTCATGCAGTGTCACATCCGTCACAAGCTTTTTGTCGCACACAGAAAAGTCTTATTTAAAAGAAATTTAAAGGACAAACAAGTCCCGTGACATCGAATGGCTTCCAAAGAAAATTCATTGGTCAATGATTTGTCCATACCCTAAATGTTATTAGTGTAACAGGTGTCTGGTTGTTGATTCACTCTAGTATCAAACAGATTGTCAAAAAGCAATCAAATACCTTTTATCAGGGTGATGGGATTAATACTTGACTTCATTGTCAACATTTGCCCGTCTTGTCATACTCTGTATATCACGGTATGAAAGTTGACTATGTATCATTTCCTACCTATGCTGCAATTTATTTGTATTTCAGATTGATTGAATTGACCGGAGACAGAGAAGCTGAGTCCAAATAGTAATCAGTCTGTGTCTATCCTAATCAGACCACATCCTGCCCATACGCTGACTCCAGGAACTTTTCCTTTTAACTTATCTCTTTCACTTCTCCTTGTCTGCCTGCCAGACTGGAAGAAAGAGCAGTGGACTGGGCAAATGCCTCGGCCTCTACAGGCTACTCAGTAATACAAAACACACACAAAAAACTATGCAACTATTGTTTGGTTTCAGCTTCAGCAGATTACTTACAGTCTACTGGTGACAGCTTGCTTACACTGTATATGGATCCAGAGTGTTTGAGCATGTTTGTGTATTTGATGTGGCAATCAGCTCTTGGGCTCTGAGCATTGATGCAGGTTTTCTATATGTTTTCTTGGAATGGGGCTCTTGGTTAAACTTTCTCTTGCTTGCACACATGCAGTGTATATGCTTCCGTTTTAACTCTGACTTGCAGAACTTGATCACACATTTCAGCAGGAGATTTTGATTGCACTTCTCTTCAAGCTCAAGGAAAAGGGCTAAAAACACGTCGCTGTAATTTATCTTTATATTCATATATCTTTTAATTATAGTTAGTCCGTAGATGTTTGTGTACGGACTAACTATAACCAGTTCAGTACATTAATACAGATTCCCATCAGATACTTTCCCATGACCTGATTTGAAGTACTCATAGTAGTAATTCAGTAGTAGAAGTAGTTGTTCAAGAGTAAAACCATAAAGAGGAAAAAAATCATCAACACTGGTGTACATCCACAAGAGGGATATGGAGAAAGCTCCTTTTCAAGAATTACTTCAATTTCTGGAAACATCTGATATCGCATCATATCTGGGAAGATGCTGGTCAGGTCACGAGTTCATTGTTTTTAAGCTCAGACGTGGACAGCTGGTAGGTCTTGTGATTTTGATCTTTGTCAGGTAAGACATGAATAGAAAGTGTTTCCACGCCCCCTGATTTGCATAAATTCTTCTTGAAGTTGACAAAACAAACCCCTTCAAACCAGCATATAAACCTTTTTGCACATTATTGGAAGCGTTTATCAGTCTTAACAGTTCTCATTCATCTTTGCTTTTTCACATCTTATGAATGCAATTGAAACCTGGCTTCTAACAAGTCCATCAGCAGAAGTTTAGTGCAATATTTTTGAAATCTCATGTTTGTCACTCATGTTACCTGCCGATCATGATCCTTTGCTGCTCCAGACGAAATTCTTATTTTTTCAAATGCAAATTTTTGGTGATCTCTTTCTTTGCCCTGTGTGATTCAACATTCAAGTAAGAAGCATAAGCATTAAATGAAATATTTTTTTTAAGATTGTACTTGTACTAGTATTAGAGCAAGTGCAATAAATTGGTAGGAATTTGACAACTGATAAGTTTTTAATAAGAAATGTCCAATGTTGCTTTGTAACTAGTCTTCATGTTCACATACACATTTTTCATTTGCCTGTTATACTATGAAGTAAGTAAGCCTAAACATGCGGCTTGCTTAACAGATCCAACTGGAGTGAAGCATCTTATTTGGAAGGGACATTATTTCGTTTTTTACTTTAACAAGGAAAAGTGTTACTGTGGAAGCTTGTTGAGGCTGTGGGTGATCTGTTGCAGAGAATAATGCAGGCATGTGTGGATGTAGCCACGTTAGGTAGATATGGTAACAAAGATTGTTTTTCTTAATACGGGCAGCATCAGAAAACAAGTATTTGTGAACCAGTTTAGCTATGGCCATTGTATCTTGTTTTTATTGATAGGTTCATTTGGTTCCTATACTTTGAGTATTGACCAAGTGATCAACTGAAACAACAGTTCCTTTAAGGCTCATTCATCAGCATTGGCAAGGAAGAGACGAGCATCAATGATAGAATTAGCAATCTACTTCTTGCATTCCCTTTTCTTTAGTTTGTGTGAGTTACTAGATGGTATGAGGCTATTTGGATATCACATTTCCACTCGACTTCCACTTCTTGAGTAAACAAATTCCATCCTCTGTTTTTATTAGGCAATTAGAAACTTTCAGCCAGACATGGTAGAAGTATAATTATCCGATCAGGCAAATAAAGCTGCATTTTTCAAAACCAAGGGTGTACTGAAAAAACAAAGGATAAATAAAAACCTTACGATTCTAGAAAGTATCTTCTCTGTTTCTCTCACTCTGTCTCCCTCTCCCCCAGTGATCATTGGTCCTATTGATGAGCAGAGTGAGCCTCAGTGCATCAATAAGATCTCCAGTAAGAACTCTTCTATTGATTATACAGCCTGGATGAGAAGGCTGCTGAATAACAGCGAGACGGGAGGAAAGTGGGAAGCGAAGAAAGACAGAGTTAGACTGGCGAAGCTCATAGCTCGAAAAGGGTGAAAAGAGTGGCGGTACCCTCTCCAGTTTTCACTCGGCGAGCAGGAAACCAGAACTGGCCAAACACAACAAAGGCCGGCCAGGATTTTGCCCTTTTTGCTGAGTGGAGAACAAATGATGCAGGGGCAAAGAAAAGGGACGAGGGGATGACACTGGGGGGGTCGGTGAAGGAAGAGACTGGAATAGATTTGTTCCACACTGACTGTAAATCCCTTAAGTCTATACTAGAGCAGATTTAGTCATTTTGCCTGTATGCACTGCTGAATGTTTCTAAATGACATGCTAAAAGTTGTTATGAAGTTGGAGGATATGCCATCACTACTCCATTTCCATGGCAGTCTCACACCAGAAAGTAAAAAAAAAAAACAACAATGTTCCACAGTGCACTGGTCAAGAGAAAGGCTCAAAAATGGTAAAAAATGACCACACCCTCTGGACCACAACGTCATCATATCCTTATGTCTGCCTTTCACAATCATAACATGCCTACATTTCAACTCCATGACCACAGGTGTCACATTTGCTAAAAGAAATGATAAACGCCCTTTATTTTTAATGTTACGTGCCAAAATGTTGCTTGCAAATAATAATGGTTATGTTTTGCATTACATTAAAATGTTGCAAAAGTAATGACATGTTCAACATGTTCAAAACACTCATAAGGAAGGAACATGGCGTTAAGGCAAATTAATTAAAAATATGACCGTCTCACAATTTCTGCGACCTCAATGTGAAACAACATTTTGAACATTTTGGGCAAACATACTTGATACATTGAATGCTTTCTTAAGCAGCAGAGCTTCCTCTCCTCATTGTTAAAACAAATGGGTCGATGACAGCTTTTGATAAGAAACTAAGTTTCGTATTTGAAACTAGGTAGAGCCCTGCCCTTGATAGTCAGATTTGACTCAAGCATCACACATCAGTGACTCTCACATGGTCAGAGACTATTTAAAAAAAAAAGAGAGAGAAAGCTAAAAACCATAAGCTAATACTTGGTGGGTCTCCCTCCTGCAATCAGAACAACTCCAGTTCACTCCTCTCGGGGTGCTCTGTGATGTCTGGCACCATGATACTTGCAGCATCTCCTTTGAATCCTGTGGGTTGTGGGTAGAGCCTGCATGGATTGAGCTTGTTTCAGTTTGGATTGGGAGGTGAAGAATTTGAAGGCTGGGTCGACGCCTTGGGCATTTTGTCATGTTCCTCAAGCTGTTTCTAATCAGTCATTCCAGTTGACTGTTGACGTATGGTTGGGCTTCAAGCCTTAGAGGATGGTAAGTGTAAATTAACACCCAACATAACAACATAACAACACAAGTAGTGCTGTTTAGAACGATACAAAACATTTTTGAAATAAACATTTCTTTAATCTGAGTTATTTTGGAAAATTGCATGTTCTGATTTGCAAACCTGAGCTGCAGCATCCCACTTCAAAGAAATGTGTTTTCCTGTTGATTATTTCAGGCGCTGACATACAATGTGGTAAATTCATTAAGATGAGCAATGTGATCTGCCAGTACAGAAAGTTAATTTCACTAAAAACACCCTGAAGTCAGGCATAAACCTCCCTGCCAAGCTTGTCATTAATTGCACTGAGAGGTGAAGGGAGAAGGAGAGGAGCAATGGAAGGAGATTAGATGAGACAGAGAGGAGAGGCAGTGAGGAAAGGAGAGTCGAAGAGAGGTGGATCGAGGGGAGAGGAGAGGGACATGAGGAGAATAGAAGAGAGGATACGGAGAGAAAAAGGGGGGCAGGGGGTGCGGGGAGGAGAGCGCAAAACGAGATAGAGCAACTGCAGCAGTAGTGTTTAATTGACAGGGAGAAGAGATACAGGCGAGGAGAGGAAGGATAACACAGAGGATTATATGAAAAACTACAAGGAAAGGAGCAAGACCATTTTTTTCCACATTGTCTGACCTTCATTTTCGTCTTTCCTTCTTCATCTGTTTATTTTAATCACATTTCTCATCCTCTGTCATCTGTACCCTTACCTGCCATCATTTCCCAGCATTATTTAAAATGGATGCAAGCAGAGATAAATCACCGTGTGGCCTATTGATGCTGATGATAGGGATGGTTTATAATGGAAGAACGAGTCACTGCTACTCTGACACATTAACCATAAACATCCTTTCACTCGGGTCTGCAAATCACAATTTTTTGCATGTACGATGTAGGGGCATCAATCTGTTTACATGATCATACTGTACTCTGAGATGTAAATCCTTTTCAAGTTAGAGATTTGGAAGAAGTTTGAGTCAGGCCTGGGATTAGCTTTGGAGTTGGGGTCAGCCAAGTGGCTGTTATGGTTAGGGGAAGTCTCCATAAAAATAATGCAAGGCAAGGTGGTGTCCTCTAAAGAGACGGGAGTAATACGCAGTGGGTTTGCACTCTATTGCTTTGCAGCTACAGTTATCTCTGCCAAAGCCTTTCTTTCTTTTTTTTTTTTTTTTACTCGGTATTGATTGCCATCATTTTGGCATACACAGCACTCTAGAAGATAATTAGTATACTCCACTAAGCTAACATGTTCCTACCAAAGGTTTTTCTTGTTAATGGCTCAGTAGAGAATGAATATCACTGCATGAAAAGAGGGATTTGTGGATGTATGCGGCCCCTTACATGTCCGCATACGTTGAGCCCCTGCATTTGCGGTGGTAAAAGTGAAAACTTGGCCCAAATTGTCGCAAATTGACCTGGCAACTGCTCCCCCATGCCCCCCTCCCCTCCCCTACTTAGGAGAGCCTTTAATATGTAAATGCCAGTGATCAGGTCAGGAGCTGCCACAGTCATTTTCAAGTGGGGTGGGGTGAGGTGAGGTGGGGGGTGGGCAGGCCTGTTTCTACACGTTCATCACTATCACCTCCAACTCCAGCCAAGTTTGTTGCTGTGTTGTCTTGAAAAAGAAGAGGTGCACGCTGTCTGCTGGTGACAGGTGATGCATATCTGTTTTTTTTCTCCCAAACACCTCTTGTAATACCGCTTTTTGTGGGCAAAATTCAAGGATTCAAGGATTCAAAGGTTTATTGTCATGTGTGCAGTTAGAAACGTGTTTCCCTGAACAATGAAATTATTTTCTTTGTTGCCCGCACTGGATGTCCAAATGTATAATAATAAAGATAAGATAAAGATAAAATAAGCATGCAACAGCAATATTCTAAAAGGTTTCTTAAATAAAATAGAAATAAAAATATAGAAATCTGGCCTGTATACATAATGTGCAGTAGTGCGCTCAGTGTTTTATTGTGTATGGCTTAATTCAGTGTCACAATGGTCACAATATCGCCGAGGTCTTTTCTTTGTCCTTGCAGAGTCCATTTTTGTGTCAAAACAGTGCAAATTGCCAGCTGTGGTCAGACAACATTAAATAGCAAAAGGACGGGAGGTTGTCTCGCGAGTATTCCGTGTAATGACGTATACGCATATGATTGGTGGAGCTTAACGGCTCGCATAAGCTCTCGTTCAATCACGTATGAGAAACATTGTGTCGTGCAGTGTAAACAAAAAGTTTAAGGAGCAGATCTGGCGGCAGAAAGGCAGACAGAAAGGCAGACAGAGTCCCGTGCTGTGAAAACTGCCCTGGTTTGCGGAATACAATGGCTGGAAGACGACTAGCTTTCAACTCCCCAGCAACTCTCTGCGGGTCTACAGGTTTGTGTGTTTTTTTCTACTTGCACATGACCATTTGATTGTTTAATTTTAGTCTTGTTGACACTGTACAGCACTTGGGACAGTTCTCGCTGATTTTAAATGTGCTGTATATTAAACTTACTTTCTCACTTGCTTACAGGCAGATAAAATGAAAGTCCTGTTGAATGCTATGATTGGAATGTCTCGTATGGTGGCCAGCACTGTGGATACGGTCGTGGAGAGGGTTCTGGAGGGACCAGAGATTCGCTAGGTTGGAGGCAAGATGGCCGTCGAGAACGGACTGGAGTTACATTCCAGAGAAGTTGAAGAGCGCACCCCCAAGAGAAGGCGGATACAGAATCCGAAAATCGCGGTAAGAGTAGGTTATTGACTGTGGCTTGAGGCTAAACTCAACTTAATTGTGTCCATCACGTGAAAACCAGTGTGAGTTGCTTTATTTAAAAAAATGAATTTCGTGTTTTCAATTTATAGGAAGCAGTTCGCCGCCTGCATAACTCACCGTGGCATTATAATCCAGGTCAAGGGTAAGAATAAGTGAATGTTCTAATATCTAGTTGAGTTGGACCCGATGTTACGTTAATGCAGTTTTTTTTTATTAACCATAGGCCTTTTGTTTTTACAGGCTACTGTCACCTCACAATATGGATGTAACGAGTCGCTTGAAGGAGGCAGTGTCAAACAGTCCGAACTTCAGAGAGGTAGACGGGGACACTATAGAGGGTGAGCGGCGCTGACTTTTACCACGGCTCTGGCACTGATACTTTTAAGCACTGGTCATTTTATTCATTCCTCTTGTTTGTTTGTTTTAGCTGCGTGACGGACCTGTGTGCTGTGCTACAGGCGCGTCTTGAAGCCAACCCGAAATACTCACAGTCTCACCACAGAAGAGTGAAAGAGAGTAAGAACATATACGCTGTCAATATGACTTTCGTTACTTTATAGACAAGTTGTCAATATGCTGTGCATGGATAGACTATGTTTTGATTATTTATTGGTTATTCCAACAGCTCCCAGAAGCCAGCTTCTGATCCAGGATGAGGACGTCTGACAACTCCCGCAGACCCTGCAGGGACCGGAGTAATGCGAAGAATGCGGATTCCAAACGGCGGCGTTTAGGCTTATTGTGTATATTGTAGGCTACAGCAGTGTGTGTGTATAGTTTTCAATTCTTTATTATCAACATGGTTCTTATTACAATGTAAGCTATGTACATTGTGTGGTGTGGCAATAAAAGCGCTTTAAAAAAAAAAGTTTCCTTTTTCATTCTCAATAGATTCACGTCATTCATGCCTGCGTCATAGTGCAGCTTATAAGAATGACGTGAATATATGAAGTACACAAACATCCCAGGAATATTAGTAATCATAATCACAATTATTAATCATAATTGCTGAATGACATGCCCATATAAAGTATGCATATATTAACCTTATTGGCCAATGGGCGGTCAGCTTTACAGGAGCTTTTTTATGTAATCACGTGCCTTTTTTGTCCAATACCAGCGAGGCCAGTGAGAGGTCCAGGTACTCTCACAGCGGGGTGCTAATCGCTGAGCCATTAGCACCCCGCTGTGAGAGCCCGCCGCGAGTCGGGTTCGTTTCCGACGATTTTCTCGCTCAACAAACTTAAAGTTTGTCTGCCTGCAAGCGCCCAGGTGCGTCCGAAAATTAGGCAAATTCGCGGAAGTTCACTGCCGTCCACAGTGACACAAATCCCTCTTTTCGTGCAGTGTATTAGCTTATGTTCTTATGTTCATGCTTTGAAATGATTTTACTCGTTCATGAAAAATACTGAGAAAAGAAACTCTTCTCAGGGTGTTTGTAAGCTGTTATTTGTATTATCACATTTTGCTCGCAACAATTAAAGTGTCAAAGCGCAATTTTAAACACAGTGATTATGTTGTTAAAGGAGAAGATGGCATTAAAGGTTGTGAGAAATAGCAGAATAATTGTGAATTAACATATCTCTAAGGCTGCCGGATCTGGATAATCTATAAAACTCACAAATGAAAGCTTTGACTGTAGCAAAAGCAGGATATTTACTCATTGGTCCTAAAAACATGAAAAAACATGCCTGCCTTTTAAGGCTAAAAGGACAAAAGACAGAAAAATACAGAAGGCACATGACTGTGCACACCCATGCTTTATTAAACACTGTGGTTATGTGAGGGGAATTCTCATAAAAATATGAAGATTATCCTCCAAAATGATCACTCCCTTTCCTCGTGAGCAGAAGCTGTTTGTCTGAGGTGTTTACATCCTCCTCATGCCTGAACTCCGAGCGGGAGTGATTTACAAAAGTTGAACGAGCAGCCTCAGTGAACATCCTCATATCCTTTACTACTGTAACGGAAGAAACATTTCCCAAGCTTAACAACGAGTGCTTTCCTCGGATATCTATTTTTTTCTCCTGCTTAGGACAGCTTTGAGTCGACCAGTGGACTGGGATATGTGGTGTTTGGCTGCCATGTCGTCACCTCGTTCTTTTCTCTCTCATAATATGTTTGATGTTTTTGCCTTCTTTTTAAGTTTCATTGTCCTTTACTCAGATCCTTTCAGCCCCAATCAGACTTCTTATCTTGCTGAGACTTTTAAAGAGTTTTATTTGAAACAAGTGTGATTTCGGACTCGGGAGGAATATATATATTTTTTTCTTAGTTAGCTCTCGACATCAAATATCATTTTACACTGTAGGTCCAAGAACTCTTGAATAATACACATAAGAGAAGAGTCAGCTAACTCAACATTTGCTATATTTCTGCTTAGTTTTGCTTCACTGTTCATTGAGCATGACAACAATTTTGCTTCGTCTGACTACATTTGAAACACCAGCTAACACACCAGCTCAAAAATGATGATTTAAATGAAAGAAAGCTGACAGCCTTTCATTCATG
Organism: Odontesthes bonariensis; assembly: GCF_027942865.1. Classification (NCBI taxonomy): domain Eukaryota; kingdom Metazoa; phylum Chordata; class Actinopteri; order Atheriniformes; family Atherinopsidae; genus Odontesthes; species Odontesthes bonariensis. Next base: position 29,494,859 of record NC_134509.1, on the reverse strand, counting down.
CTTGACTATACAGACCAGCTAGCATTTTTTTGTGAATGAGTTTTTGATCGAATTAATTATTATCCTGCAACGTTTACACTTCTGCTCGCGTTTGTATTCTAGAAACTAAATCACTCCTTAATTTTACTTGTAAATGTTTTAATGTCAAAAGCTTCTTTACTCATTGTTAAGTGTTTATTTATCATGATGGCTGATGATGCCATCTCTTATTTGGCAGATCAACAAATATGTTCATCTTTCTCAACATTTTTCATGTAAATACTCATTTATCATTTACTCATTACACATCTCTCTCTGCAGCAGAAAAGCAGATTACATACGCTGTCTCTTCATCAATGTAATTTATTATTGCAGCTTTATGATCTTTTTGCAGTTTTTATATCAATAACAATACAATAATCAATTGTAGACGGTGGAGTTGATGATGCGTGCTCCTGATTGTGCTGCACAGAAACTTAATACTAAGATCCTATAAGACCTCTAGAATCCATCTAAAATCAATATATGACATTTTTCAATCTGGCGGAATGAAAGATTCACTGTGGTAGTCATCTTTGATGACTGTATAAATGTTGATTTTTGTTTTATTTTATAGTATTCACTGGAAAGTGCAACTTAGACAAGAAAAAAATAGAGAGTGAGGATACATTTTCCAAATAGATTTCCAGATAATGCCAGGCAGAGAAAGGTATAGCATATCTCCCTAGAGTTGTTCTTTGAGAATGCAATTACAGCAATTGTAATAACCAAATAACTAACACTGATTACCAATAGATGTGACTCTGTGTCCTTTTGACCTGATTGTATTTGCAATGATTGCTTTTAGGAAGAGAGTCGAAGTAATGGAAGTTTTTGGAAGTCGATGCACTGCTTGGAAATACTAATAAGGTAGAATTCATTCTGGCAGATGTTTTTTTTTTTTCTCATTTGTTTAAAATGTATGGAGCTTTGGGTTACATCCAGTTTCATCCACTTTAGTTTTACGATTTATGGGGGATGGTCTTAGCCAGAAGACCTAAAATAAAAACATGATAAACTTTCCTGAATTCAAGGACAAAATCTTACTTAAATAGATGGATGCTGACTGGAACGTCCCATGGCTGGTGAGTGTAAACTTTCAGTTGAAGTCCAATTAAGTTAATATACAAGTTAAGTAATTCTACGATTTCACGTATTTCTAAGAGAGAAAATTGTTTTTCTCGAACTGCAACTGATATGTTATTTTCATGCCGCATCATATTTGATAAAGAATATTACATCATTTCCTATTCAGTGTGTTGTGACTTCACAGACTTTGCCGAGTTTACTTTCTAATGTGAGTTAAAAGACCATTTTTTTTACACGAGCACATTGGAAGCTTTGAAGTAATGATTGACTTCACCAATGATGTTTTTTGTTTTTTTTTCTCCTCTCGTCCCTCATTGGAATTGTAGAGTAGAGGAATGTATCTCTCTTACGTTCACAAACACATGCTCGAGCGTACACACACACACACACACACACACACACACACACACAGAACTCTCAGAATAGCTGCAAGAGGGTGTGGAGTGATGACAGACAGAGGATGAATGACCCTGTAGAGTATCACTGAGCTGACAGTCTGATAATTACATGCCAATCTCACACTCTCATTTCCTCCATCGACATACAAAAACACACACAAACACACTTCTATACTGTACCTATGCTGGGTTCATAGACGAAATGCCCCAAAACATAATTGCTCATGCCCATATCCACACATATGCCACATGAGAACTTCTTCCACAGCAATGAGCAACCTGTGTTTAGCTTGTTTTAAAGTTGGAGCAAAACGTGACATCATGGTGGACACACATGCACAGACACACAAACACACAGACAGACTTGATGTATTTTCCGCAATGCGTCTCTCTCCAAATTCCTTTCTGTGTTCATTTAGAGGTCTCATCAAACTTTAACCAGGCAGCGTAAACAGCTTCAAATGGAATAAAAGACAACGGCCAGCTAAACTGGGAGCACAAACACACACATACACATGAAAGCATTACAGTAACGGACACACACTGTATGTACAATCAACACAGCAACTGTTCACAGATTCATACAGAGGTTCTGTTCATACAGACTGTATGAACTTTTCACAAGAAATTAGGAAAGTGTGAGATCAATGTAAGCCAAGAAATGAAGATGCATTCTCATACTATAAGCACGCATGTCTCTGCAGAGAAACTGCAGAGAAACATGATCTAGATGTGACACCTCAGTCTTTCATCACCTTGTGTGCATTGGAATCGTATTTGCTCATTTTTTTTGTTATATTTGGTGCAGAACTCAGAGCTTAAACTCAACTACTGTTTGAGTATTTTCAAACGGTCTGAGTTTTGTTTTTAATCACTGTCACTATCTCTCTGACCCCTGTCTTATCAGGGCCACAAATGAGACTAAGTACCCACAAACCTGCACAGTGATTGGTGAGTTCCTCTCTGACGCTCAGCCAATAGTCTGTCAGTAACACATTAAAGGGCCATCTCATTAATCACCACTACGATCACTCACCCTCAGGCCGCCTTGCGACTTTATTGATACCTGGCTCTTTAGAGGCCCATTGCCCCCTTTGAGACCCAGGGTGGAGTGTATGATTGGTTGTCCCAGAGGGGAATCCGGACATTCATTGGCTGTCATGATCATTGCAGGGTGTCTCAGAAAATGAATGACTGTCCTCTCTTGTCAGCTTACACTTACTCGCTTGTTTCAAGGTGCTAAGTTGAAACGTGATATACCAGCGGGAAATGATTGTGTGTTTTGAGGTCTTTTTCTTTTCCTCAGCGATGATGGAAAACTCCGTCTGAGGTTCATCCAACTTGAGGCCACAAGTAGTTTTTTTCTTATTCTGGCAAAGTTCCACCCTTAGTTTTGTGTATATTGAATTAGCTTTGACATGCACATACATTTAGAGACAACTGTTGTTGGAAAACAACAGTTGAAGGGTAAAGCAACACCTGTCTATTTTTTGGTTGTAGTACATCCATGCACTTTGCTGCTCCATTGCTGCTTTATTCTGTTTGAGGTCAGGTCAACTACACACACTCCCATCTACAGCCGAGTTAGGGTTACCTGTTAACCTAACATGCATGTCTTTGCTGTCAATATTTTAATAACATACTGTGATAATAAATAAACATTTTGCTCTGTATATCTTAAAATGCAGTTCTACCTCAGGTAATAACTCTCTGTTTCTGATTGTGAAAGTACTGTAACACACTTTTCACTTTCACAGAATACTCCAAAAAACTAAAATGAGAATGGGCGATGGAATAAATACCGCTGATGGGATTGCCACTGTTTCTTCACCAAGGCAATGCTCCAGACAATGCTGTTACCCTGTCAAAATGTATGGGGAAAAACTACCAGGCTTTTGCAACATGGAGATGTGAGCAGTAGTGCATATTTGGATCACTTTCTTTCAATATTGCAAGATAAGCCATTACTGTTGAACTGTGTACGCAAAGTGCCCTTCTAATCTAAATTAAAATTTTGCAACCTCTAATCCACAAAATATCCTTGTCTGCTCACAAATAAACACTGATTTTATACTATTCTTATTTCGTTTCTGTACCGTTTTAAGCCAACATAGCTTTTACCAAACCTTAGTGTTTTTATTAGTCTCTGTGAAATGGCAAAGGATTTTCAGCTCCTGTTAGCTGTACAGTAGTTCAAACATTGTCTTTAACATTATGCTATACTGACACTTGCTTTCCATGTTCAACAGTTGCCTGATATCGCTGCTCTTTGTTGAGTTTGCCTGGCTGGTACAACTACACTGCTTCCTGTACTGCTGTTAGAGCGGTGATCGGTAGTAAAAACAGTCCTACATTTTGCAGGAGATGACAGAGCAGCAAATGGGAAAAGCTGAGTGGGCTCTTAAAAGTTATTAAACCACTTTAAAGAACCACATAAAATCACCAGAGTTTTAAGGGTTTCAATAACGGTACAAATATACTTTTTTATCTGCTACTAATTTGAGCTTCTATTTAAGTAAATCACTCCATGTTCATTACTGCATTGATGTCTATAAAGCTAATGTCCATTCATGTATTTTAATTATATTCTCAGTAATATTAAAATGGCCACAAACTCAATACGTATTTCCCCAAATCCTATAGTTACAAGGTTTAGACTCAGTTAATTACATTACTGTGCCCATGAAGCAAATGTGCTCTGTTTGATACATTTGTTTGGCTTGGCTTGGCTTAAGTTACTTGTTGTAAAAGATAGTTGAATCTTTGGCACCTTTTCAAAATATGAAGTCAGACTTTGCTTTTTGGCCAGCTGGCTCAATAGCTTGGCTTTCTCTCACCAGAACTCATTGTAACACCTGACTTCTCTGTGCCACCATACGTTGTGATACGTACTTAAAATGTATAACTAACTACAAATCTTATCAAAGTCATGTTAGTAAGTCGTATCTTAGTTGGAACTTTTTTTGTCTTTTCATTGGTTGGAACTGACTGTAAACTGATATTTTTGTCTGAAAAAAAAACAGAATAGAGAAAATCTTAGAAGAGATAGGGGCAACATATGTGTTAGACTTGAATAAGAGTAGAAAAGCACAACATAAATACAGTCCATTTACCATTCACTCGCCTATTTCTGCCTCCTGCATTAGCCATTTTGTTTTCTTGGTCATTATCTTTATTTTACAAAGATTTTACAAAGATTACAGATTGGTGGAACTGATAGCTGGAGGGATGTCAGTCCATCTCCTTGTCACGGCTGAGGTGCCCTTGAGCAAGGCACCATACCCCCCATGCTCCCCGGGCGCTGAATGGCTGCCCACCGCTCCAGGTTGGCATCTGTCTCTGAGTGTGTGACCCTGTGCATATGCATGTGTGTGTCAACAGGTGCCTACCTGGATGGGTTAAAAGCGGAGGACAAATTTCGTATGTATGCATGACCAATAAATCGGATCTTAATCTTAATCTTATTAAATTGGTTTGATGTGTTGTAATAAGGCCTCTACCTGAGTGCATTTCTGACTTTACTGCTAAGGAAAGGAAAGAGAAGAGAAAATCTCAAGCTCTCGGGTTGTGTTTGCAAATAGTGAACGGACTACACTTATGACATTTTATTCTTGTTGTGCACAAAGCATTTTAAACTAAAAGCAACATTTAGTCATTCACACAGCATTTCTTAGTCGTATACTAGGGATAAATACTGAACGTGTCACTGGCAATGTAGGGTTCAGTGTCCTGCCCATGGATGCTTAGACATGTGGAATGAGGAAGTCAGGCATCAAAACACTGACCTTATGACTGGCAGTCGACTGCTTTACTTCCTGAGCCACAGCTTTCCCCATCTCTTCAGAGCAGTCTGTGTTAAGCCTGCTCAGTTTATTCCAGAGAATCCCACAAGGATCATTTCTATGAGCATGCTGGAGTAAATCTCGCATAGTGTCCGGAGTCATCGGGATAGCAGATTGCATTTTTAAGTTTCTCAATATTAAAAATATATCCTATATATATCCTGTTTTGGATGGTTTTGTGTAACAACAACAACAAGGTAAAAAGGCAACTGCGTTGCCTGAGTGAACTGCATACATATTTGTGACCCCAAAAGAAGCAGTTTTAAAAAATTTCTTTCGCATTTTTGCCTAATCGTTTCACTGTCTTTAGTTTACCATCTTCAGAATTAATTTCCCTTGAATTTTCACGCATTAAGTCTACCACAACTTTTCACAATCTGTGAATGTTTGCCCTTCCTGGAAATGCTCAATTTTACACATGGAGGAGTTTAACTTCAGCTGCAAATTTAGGTGTATATCATGGAAACCAGTGAACATACCCTACATTTGCATCATTTACCAGGCCATTAGTTAGACACTTCACATGTCTGAGCACGTTACAGCTGTAGAAATTGATGGATGACTTTGCATCTGTCGTTATCTGTTTAAAGTTATGCTTTTAAGAAATATCTCCAAATAAGTACTTTGATCTAAAAAAAAAAAAACCAAACCTTTGCATTGTGAGGGAATCATTTGTATGTTTCCTTTGTCGAATAATATTTCCCTTGTAGTTTATAACTGTTCCCATTCATTCCTAGCTCTCATATAAATGTCACATTTGTAAATGTGCAAATACTCCTGTCTGCAGTCTGTGTTGAGGGAAGCTTACAAGTGTGTGTCTGTTTGCCTACTTGTGCCCCCCTCCACCCTGTATCAAATGTCACATCTGCCTGTTTAAATGGCACTGACTTCACTTAACACAGAGACACTGTTGGGTTCCCCTTCTACTTTAATACAATTGTCGCTGTGTGTCAGGAGAGAAATTACAAACCCACGAACACACACAAATGTGCTGTCACGCACACACGGGTAAGAAGCCTCTGATTTCTCCTCTTTTGTATTTACCCTGACACAACGACACGGAGCGAGCTCTGCATGTCTGCCTGTGTTAAAGCTTAGGTCCACTTGGTCCAAAGTGAGTCTTTCTTAGCAGCTGCTCACGTCTCTATCAAAATCAATACGGAGAATTGGTCTACTGAATCCTCAGGGAAAGTTACAATGTTGGAGTGTGTCAGTTGGTGTGTGTATGTGTGTATGTGCGTGCGTCAGGGGAAGAGTCCGAGAGATAGCAGAGAAGAGAGTAAAGCTTACTGAATGGCATAATGGATTCCTGTTCCCCTCCCTTCTCTTGCTTTGCAACTTGGGAGATGACCTCATCTCCTCAGACACCTGTTTTAAGACACATAAGCTAACTAATCCCCCCCCCACCTCACTATCATTTTCTTCTCCTCTCTCACATCCCATACATGCCACCCCTCTGGGCCTACTCTCTGAGTGACCTGTTGTCTAATGAACAGTAACAGAATTGGTTATATCCTGTGTTGAGAGAGTTGTCCTCAGGGGCTCCTTTTTGTGTCTGGCTTAAGAAATTCAGATATATCACAGGTGGTCAGTTTATTTGGGTAAACCGAAGATGTTTTGAGAACAAAGATTTCCATTATGGGCCCCTTTTAAGAAAACAATCGTCTCTAATTTGTCAATCTGTTTAGAGTGTCCCTAATAGGTCTTACATTAATCAGATGGTACATAGCCCTGTAGGATTAGTGTGATACTGCAGCAATGACAAAAATATTAGATATTAAAAATGTGAGGTGGTTGGAAAGCCTAGGTATGTGACAAAGGGGCCTTCACCATCACGGACATTGTTTTACTTGTTGCCTTGGTTACACGTACACTTGTTGCCATAGCTACAACTAAACACATCATGGTTGGTTGAATTTCATTGTTTGAAGAGAATTTTCTCCGTACTAAGTTTCTCTTTCCGTCGTTGTTTAAAGGTGTTTACCTTTGAATTATTCTACTGTTATTTCTGCAGGAATGCAAATAGTTTGTGGACATCCAACAAATGTAATTTAAGGCCTCAGTATGCTTCTCCGTCGCTATCCGTCAGCTCTCCGTCCTTTTGAAGTTCTCCGTCGGGCTGTCGGATACGCAAGGCAATTCACCTCCCGATCAGCAGACATCGCTAAGACGACCCAATCTCACGACGTCTATCGTGAAAGTCGTTCATTGATTGTTTACCTTCCGGCTCCGTTCCACTCCTCACATGAACGATGGCGACCGAGAGAGAAAGTCTGTTGTTGGAGTTGGACCTTATTAATTTTGAAATGCAAATAATTTTGACCAAATGTTGACCGGCCACACAGTAAACTCTTTCAAAAATGGCGGTGTTGTTGTTCTGAGAGGACGGCGCTAAACCGGAAAAGTGATTCCGGAAATGATGTTGTTAGCCGACCAATCACAACCCTTGCGGTCTCCGCGAGTCTCTGTCTCCTCGACGGATAAATAGGAATTTTGGCCGACGCACAGAAGCGGCGGAGAGCGTCTCCGGGAGGGTCTCCGTCGCTCTCCGTAGGCGACCATAAATCAGCCTTAAAGGCCTACAGAAAGCTGACACTACACCCAATACATAATGATAATACATACACAGAGGAACAATAATGATCATTGGACTCTACACCAAAACATTTCATAAACGCATGAAATTTGCGATTTTGAATTTGCCGCTAGGAAACCTTCCTGGAATTCCAGACTGGGGGCGGGGCTTCCGTGCGACGTCACAAGTGCCATGGTTTTTCCTGGCTGCCGCAGTGTTGCCAATTTAGCGACTTTTGGCCATCTCTGGCGACAAAAAAAAATAATCTAGCGACTTAGCGACTTTCGGGCTCAATCAAAGAAATCAAAAGCAAGCAAAGAAATCAAAAGCAAGCAAAGAAATCAAAGAAGCACTGCAGGACGGCGGCAACCCGGCATACCGTCATTTCCTGTCAAAACGGCAGTTTCAAGCTAGCTACAACGAGGGTAGGTTCACTTCCTGTTTTCAAAACAACAGCACGTAATGGCTTTACCTATGATAAAAGGCAACGGGTATTTTATTTTGTCAAAATAACCGGAAGTGTGTTACTCACTGCGGCTAGCTTTAGCAGCGCCGAATTCGTCGGAACAAAATGGTAAACAGTCGGTATTTTGTCAGGTTTTCAACACGTTGGGGATCTAAACGACTACTTTCTCACCTGAAAAGTTTCAAATGTTGCGGGGACAGAGGAAGAAGAGAGACCTGCGGTCGGAACTTGTGTCTGTGCCTCCCTGTCCGCCTGCCTCCTCTCTGGTGAAATCAGCCGGAGCCATCCCGCCGTGTTCAGCTGCGGACACTCAGGGGGAATCCACCTGGCGGAGAGCGGACACACCGCGGGATGGTTGCCCTGAAATCAGCCGGCAGAGCGATCATCAAGAGCCCCGACGTGGACATGATCGCTCTGCCGGCTGATTTCCACTCTCCACCTGGCGGAGAGTGTGTTCGCTCTCCGCCAGGTGGATTCCTGTCCGACCGCGGGTCTCTCTGCTTCCTCTATCCCCGGTGGTGTGAGCTGCTGGTGCTGAGGGCAACACACACACTTCGTACATCTACTCGCAATAAAAACTGCACTGAACCCAACGTTTTATATTTCCAAGCGACGTCCCGTGGCACACATCGAAATTTACTGTGAAGAAGCTGTCCAGGTCTGGCAAACTGCTGGCTTCGCTACTAGAACTACTGGTGATTGTTCCAGCAGCTGGCACTCGTGACGTCACGCACCTGTCGTTCCAGTTTGCCAAATTCGAGTCAAATGTGGTGATAGTTTATTGGGCCTAATCAGGACTATCCAGGGGCCTAAAATTATTTTAAAATCAAAAAAAAATTCCATGGTATATAAGGAATCGATCTGCTATTTCAGTTTTGTGCAAAAAAATCACCTTTCTGTGGGCCTTTAAGTTTTCTGCTGCACTTCATTCCATGGTCTGTGTGTGATTTATAAAAAAAAAGCTATTGATAGATTTTGTAATATATGTTGGACAAAACAATATTGCATTATTACAATATTACTAGTTTTTAGAAAAGAAAAATAAAACCTCAATCTTATCAAGACAGGGACTCCACACCAGATCTTTATCGTATTTTTATCTTGTTTTCTTGTAAAAAAACAAGGCACTACATTGGAGAACCATTCAGTTTTTGCGGAGGTTTTTGCTACCCAATTTCACACTTATTAAATGGCCTACATGAGGAAGAAAGTCTGTCAACTCTCAAATTTCAGTCTGCCATCACTTGAGTTTGGAGGCTTCCTCCTGACACGGTGGAATGGGCAGAGTGACAGCCTTTAAGGAGTGAGGAGTCTCACAGTAAGTATTTGCTCACTGGCTGTAGTGGAATTTGACGGTAAAGCTGTAAAAGTCCTCCCGGTTTGCCTTTCAGAAAACGTACATATTGGTTTCTTAAGCGGAAAATGAAAATCAATGTGTCAAGCCTTACCAGAAGGGGGCCTGAGCTATAGCTTCCCTGAATCAAATTCAGATGTTAATATGGCGCCTGAAGTTGGTGTGGTTGTAAATGGTGGGCAATGAATTCAGAGTTCTAGATTGCAGTCGAAGTTTGCTATTATTCTCCATCATCTCTTCCTTTGCTTCCCTTTATTTCTGTTTCCTCCTCAAACACACCCCAGGGACACTGCCCATGTCATGGGCTGAGTACCACTTTGCTACCAACAGCTATGTTTTAATGACTGTGTTTCTACATGCTGGCTTTCAGGCCTTCACTTTATGTCCTATTACTTACTAACAGTGACTGGACCACTGTGGTAAAAGGAAAGGAAGGCATTATTCCTTAAAGTGGTATCACATTGTGCTGAATTTCTCAAAACATCCTTGTATTGGTCAAACACACACTTCCTTCTGAGGTCTGTGAATGCCTGTCTGTGTCAATGCCACTGCTACCAAAGTCCTGATCTGCACTCCCATGTCGTCCTGGAAACCCAGCTCCAGATGTTTCCCTCGGCTGGACTTCTTAGTAACCAGCCGTCTTTGCTGGCAACAAACATGGAAAGCACTAATCACTGACAACATGGAAGCTGTGTCGTAGATGGGCTCGCAGCAGGGAGAGCTGGAAGGTTATACTACATTCAAATTTTTCTATATCTAAGGATATATTTCAAAATCATTGAGGAATCCTGCCAATTCATTTTGTCATTATGATGTCGGTTTTAACTGAGACATTCCAGCCAATCAGGATGGGAATTTACTGATTACCATATTGTCCCAAACACGAGACTGTTTTGATCTTGACCCCTCAAAAAAGGAACATTTGAAACGTTCCATTTTATGTGTTTTACTTTGAATCAAAACACTTTATATCTTCAATAAAATCACCTTTTTTAAGTGAGTTCAATCCAATCATATTTTACCATCTGAAGTAGATTCATGGAAAGGATGAGTTTAGTGGCATTTGTCAAAGTTTTTTACCTCAGTAACAGCTATTGTAATGGGCAATAATTAGCTAACTTTTCCTTCATCATAAAATGTTTTGAAGGCTTAGGTTTAAACAGATTTCTTGTATTTTGTCAGAATTCTGCAGTATCATTTTTTCATGATACATTTGCAACTCCTGAGCCAGTGAAAGAGTTTATCCCACTTGCATAGTACATTTGACCTTTTAGAAATGCTCCTAGATCTTTTATATGGTATGAATTTAGTCCAAAATGTCACTTAAAGGAATATGACAAACTCAAAAACGTACCGCATGCTTTCATCTTAAACTGAAGTGAGATGGAATGTGCTTTGGCTATAAAATAACCTTGAGCATTTTGTAACTATTCACTTTATTGGCAACAGAAATTTGTATGTTTCAGATCAGCTCTCTGATTGTTAAACTCTGGCAGCAGTAAAGCTGCAACACCTGTGAACCGCAGCAATATCATGCGCATTCTTTTTGTGTCTTTATTACTTTATTTTTTACCTGATTGACCAGTGGAAATCACGAATGGTTTAATATTTTAGGTTAATGTTTACTCTGCACAAATGCCATTAGAGTGATGAAAGTCTTCCCACAGAAATCCCTACAGGAAAATTAATACACATATTGTGTTTTCATTTGCACACCTCAGCGTGAAGGTCAAGAGTCAAGATCAGCACCCCGCAGGCAGCTGTAACTGGCTTAGTGTTTAGTACAAGGACATTTTATCAGAGTGGATTATTGCCAAAACATATGGTTGGATCTGGATAAAGACACACACACACAAACCATCCTGATTCCACAATATCAAATTATAGCCAAAACCATATGTTTCTGACCCTTTCCCCGTCCATTCTCCCACTTAATGTTTTGGTTACCCTGAACCCAAATCTCACTCTAGCCAAGCCCATCTACCCATCAACCCTTTTGCTAAATCCACTTTATCCTGTTCAGGGCCAGAGGGGACTGATGAACAGGTTGCAGTCCATCACAGGGCCAACACTGAGTAAGTTAATCATGCACACTAACATTCAAAAGCCAAGTAAGACTCATCAATTAATCTAACTTGCATGTCCATGGACTTCAGAAGGCAACTAGGAATGCAATCTCATGACAGATTGGGATGTATTTATGTTGATCCATGGCACAGTATGTTGCAGTTTCAAAATAAGCCTAAAAAATGTACAATTGCTAGATTTCCCTTTATAGTTCTCTAAAGTTCCCATTGTACCACCAGTCCCATTTCCACTCCTGTCACATGACGATTTGATGCTCGTGATGTAATCACGTGCACAACCGACACTGTAAGATAGGACAAAAATGTCCTTTAAGGGGGCAGGACGGGCTTGGCAGAAAAAGTGAAACTCGAGTGATACATTTCATGTTCAAACCCTGTGTTAAACTAAGCTTTGCACACTGCTCTCTTTCTTCCCATGGTTTGCCAACAGATATGTCAGATGTGTCCTTAAAAGAAATACAACACAAGAGAGAACGACTATTTTTTACTCAGGTGTCCTTTTCTGTTTGTGAAATTTATTAACATCAACTGATGTTTGATGGCAGGATCCCCAGAAAGGGGGCCTCTAAACTCAGCACTCAGTTTAACACAGTTATCATCCTTCACACAAAAAGCTCAACTGCACGCTGAGATTGAGCACTGATAGCTGCTGTGCCAGTAGTGACACAGTTAAAGCATCAGCAAGCAGCGAGCACACGCACACACACGCACACTTACAGGAATTCTTGTGCTATAAGGCAGCTCGAGGCCTTTCTGTGGTTTTGACACGGGCTGTTGTGATGTGCAACGGTATGCCAACTAGCTGGGTGGGAGGATAGAGATGTACTCTTATACGCCTCAGTAAGGCAGTAATCTGTGACTCACAGTGCATGTGTGTTTGTGCGTGTCGTGAGATAAACTAATGGCAGCTTGTTTTAAGGTAAACTTATCTCATACTCTGGTTTTGGTCTATGTGCATGTGCTTAAATGCTTGCTGGATGGTAAAAAAAAATGGATGGAGCAATGAAAAGAGAAATGAAAAGTAGTGGAGCTGCTTCTCTGGCTCAGATAATTTCTGTTTTACATCATTCAATTCTCCAAGTACTGTACTTCTTTATTTTCAACACATCCACTCAGATAGAACATGTTGACTTTTTTTTCCTTGTGTATCCATCAACTGAAATGTTACTTGTTTTGATATAAGCATGTTACATAATCACCCAGACTATAGAAATGAAGGATGATGCTATTTTGAAGCTTCGAGTTTAGTAATTGGCAGTTGCCATGATAAAAAAAATGCTGAGATAAAAGTCTAATTTTTAGTTGAGCCGAAAGTATACTGATCAGCTAACAAGCCCATGATGACTCGTGGGAAAAACAATTCTTTCATGAGACATTTTATAAATATAGTCTCGTTTGTGAGCCAGAGATATCATGGAGCCAGAACCTAGTGGCCATTTGGTGGTATTGCATCTTAAGGTACTTTCTACTTGTGCTTCTGCACTTTACTGAGGGAAACCTCATTGACTAAGTATTTCTGGTTTTCAATGCTGTTGCAGATTCATGTAATCAAACATTTATTCTACTAACCTTGAGGAAGTTCAGCACAAAAGCAGTGCTTCTCAAATGAACCAATGCGTTACAGTGAAATATGTTTGCTACTAAATCTTGTCCACAGAGGCTTTAGAAAAAAATCAAATGAAAAAATATAAAAACTTGTCCTGAAACAAGGACATATAGGTTTAATAGATGATTTAAAACAGGAACATTTTACTACAGAATAAAACCAGTTGAAAGAAATCTCAAAACCAAAAATGAATATGAAAAGAACATGGGTTGAGACAAAAGGTCATAAAAACCTCCATGGAATAGGACTATGGATTTTGAAGTGAATCATATGAAACTAATTCTTAAATCAGATCTCTTGGACAGTCTATCTGAACTGCTGCTGGCAAGTAACCTCTGTAGGGTTTGTGTATCAAGACACCACCAAGCCAATTGTATGGCTTGCTTTAGTAATATCTAGGTGAGAATAATTACGGAGCTGTGCTAGTTATAGGGTTCCTTCCAGCGTTGCCTATACATTCTTTTCTTACCAAAATACAACGTCAGCAAGCAGATGTTGTATTTCCCAGTCTGGTGTTCCATTTATTGTCCTCCATAATAGACAGCACTGCCACTGCTCTGGGTTTCATATCATTGCTGAATATCCCATTGCATTCTTGTGGCATTGTGCTAAAACAGCATGCTTTTTCTTGCACATTTTGTCATTGATTTATATATATTTTAAGTTTCGTATCCATGCTTTTTATTGAATTTACATGATACACCATATGACTATGTTTAGGGTAAGAGTACAGAGAAGAGATTCACCCCTTTACAGTACATTTATTTAAATTTAAACATAAAGACACAAAATAGGTTATTTATATAAAATCCTACATAATAAATCCACAAAACTATATGACAGACAGTGTCACTAATACCCTTTTCATAAAACCAGGCCACATTACAAGTGATGCACATGAAAGACACTATCTGGAATGAGATACATATTTAAAAATCCAGTCTCAATCAGATTTTAGAGCATCTTTTCATGTGGTTTTTCAGGTATTTCTCTATGTAAATAGTGAGATAGGCACAAAAGTCATTGGATTTCAGCAGATGGACACAATTGTGCTCTGTAGAGACTGAGCAGGATTTTCAAAGTTATGCACGATCATGCTTTGAATTTATTTGAACTGTAAAATCTTTTTTGGCAAATTTTGCAACTTATCTGAATCCCAAACCTTCCAAATACTGCTTTTTAAGTATAAACTTTAATTTAGGCCTACACTGTGTTTATTAAAGAGCAGAAGCACAGTTTTTAATGCAGAACTCTAAACATTTACACTAGATTCTGAAGCTTAACTAAACAGCATTGCTGAATTCCTGCGTGTAGTTGCGTTTGAAAGACAGACATTCCTTAAAAAATGATCAGAGGCATGCAGAATTTGTGGTTTTGACTTGAATAGTTATAATCAGAGAGACTAAAAAAAATGAGTGAAGGGGCAGAAGGATGAGGGAGTTTGACTCCATCCCTTAGTTGCAACAGACAGAGGCAAAGAGGGTGAAGGAGAAGCAGAGGAAATCCATTAATAGAAATGTTATCTAATGATTGCAGCCTCTGTATCTGCATGTTATGAGTTGCCTCATGATGAGGCATTAGATCTACTGCAGTGAATATTATCTGGCTAACTGCTCTTCCTTTAGCTGTTTGGAATATTACAATATAGCTTCAGTTGGTTTATGAAACACTGTAACAGCGTTTCAAGTTTTTTCCCCCACTTTTTATTGACTTAATTATGATATTATATTAAATATTATATTATCAGTTTCAGCTGACACGAGCTGAAACTGCACATGTTCTGAGAATGGATGAAATCTGTTTACTGTAGCACAAGATGAACGCAACATGGGGCTACTGCAACTACTTTAAAATCAAACGTTCTCAATGAGAAGGTAAGCACTGACATATAGAGGGATTGTGACATACACAGAGAAATAGAACATGAAAGCTCATCTGTAACTCTTCAGCCAATAATTCTTTTTCCTCCATTTTCATCCAGCTTTGTGCCTGATCTGCTGATACATCCTTTACTGAGGCTCCGTTCATTTTCAAATCTGACATAAAATACAACCACAGAGATGTAACGCTAACCTCAGCCAGCTGTCACGTATCATATAACTTCTTGACGTTTTGGTAAAATACAGAACTAAGTGCAGATGGGATGCACTAAATACAAGTGGGAGGAAAACCTTAAGCGATACTTAACCCGCATGCCTACTGAGAAATTTCATGAAAAATGCAAGCAATAGAATCTCATCTTTTTGCATCCTTATACCTCTTCAACCCTTAAAGAGATTTGCTCATAATCAAAGGGGTTTGCAAAGGTGAGAAAAGTCATTGATAAAATCTTGTACCCTGAGTTCTGCTGGTCTGATAATCTGCTTTATGTGTGAAGCAGATCATCTCGTGTAGTCACAGTGAAAGGTGCAGCAACCAAATCAGAAGCAACATAAATAAGTAAATGAATTCCTTATTTAATGAATGAAAAAAATACCAAAGCAAAAGAATGTCTCAAAGAAATTTCCAACACAGTCTCGGTCAAGAATGCGTCATAAAAGGTCCAGAATATAGCGCCTTTTAAAATCTTATCAAGGTTCTTCAAAGAGCCTTCCGTGTGTCACTCATTCACCCATTCACAAAGACACTCATACAGCTCTTCTTAATATATACTGTATATAGAGTTTTTCTTTTTGATAACACACGGACATACATATTGACAGAAATGTGGGCTTTAATGTCTTACTTAAGAACATGTGGACACGCCGAGGATTGAACCGCTGACATTCCAGTTGGAAAATTACCAGCTGAGCCACCCGCACGTTTCTCCATGACTCAATATAGAGCAGTTCACAATAAAGACTCAAAAGGACAAATCTTGCTTTTATTTCTTTACGTTAGCTGTTTATTTATTTATATTTCTGTATGACTGGGCTAGAAAATGCCCCCGCCCCCCAAAAAAAAATAAAAATAAAAACTTGTATCGGGTTCTAGCAGCAATAAAAAAAAATTAAAAACACTTTGAATAAAACAATATGAATAAAAACAACAACAATATAAATAAGAAATAAAAATTTTAAAAAAGAAGATTATCAGTGTGTTTTAGTGACAGACACTTTAAGTAGTCTGAAGATTATGCGACTGAGATTTCTTTTATGAAGTTTAACCAAAAAGGACGTGTTCAATATCTGAGGATACTTGTACCAACGGAGCCAACAGCAAGTGGCGTTAGCAGACACCCCTGCTGTGTCTCATCATTGGGGAAAGCAATTGCTCATGGAAACTTCCAATAGCCAGCTCTGCTCTAGAAGGTACATATGCACAAAAGATATATATATATATTTAGAAAGATAAAAAATTTACAATGTTTTATATAAAATCGGGTCATTATTAGTTCAACTCAATAAGCCAACATTGTTGTAGCTCAGTTATAGGTTGGTTTTAATGTATCTAATACAAATTAAAAAAAGTCTTGCATTTTAATTCAAACAAACAAGTCACATGGATTGTGTTATATGCGTGTGCATTTCTTAAGCATTTAAGCTTCAAGTGTTTAGGTGGTAGTCTCATACTGGAGACCTGAGTTTGTCTCTGTTCTTCGCTTATTTTCACCTTAAACTTTGCTTTCCTTCCAGTTGCTGTTTGGTTAAGTTACGATGCCTAAACTATACGGTTAAGTTTTGGAAAAACACAATGGCTTCCCTTATAGATAGATGCCCTGAAAACATCAATATCTACTACATTAGATCCATTCATGATATCATAAATAGACAAGCAGGTGCAGGCAAGAAACACACAAAAAAAAAATCCAACAGCTGAACATTTCTTCCTTAGTCTGAAAAAAAAAGCACAATTTGTGTCCATCAATACAAATACAAGGACTTCTGGTGTATATACTGTATGTTTCATGTTTTAACATGAGACCAGGCTGAAATGTAATTTGGAGTCATTTGCTTACATTCTATATTTATGTCTTTCCTTTTTTTCTCAGCATTTCTGGTTGATTTTTCCCCATTGCTCGGTTAACACAGTTTACATGAGCTCAGTGTTTACACCTTTTTGACCTTTTTCTCCTCTGGGATTTATGTGGCCCTGATTCCTAGCCGACAGCTAACTGGTGATATATATTTTTTAGTTAATTTTTCTTTCCTTCAATCGTTGCACATGGAATCTCCAAGCCCTTTTCTCTTTTTTGTCATAACTCTTGACTAAAACAACAAGAGCAGAGTCCAAGCTTTCCTCTCTCGTAAAGGTAATTCAATCTTAAATCTTCACTTAACTCACAATCATCATTTTCCTTGCTTCCCAAAGTAATTTTGGTGGCCCATTAGCACATTTTCCTTTTTTCCCCATTTCATGGCCATGCTTTTCTAGTCTACCATGATGCTTTTTTAAACTCATCCAAACATGAAGAGGACAAAAGTCATCTTTCCAGTTGGTCTTTGAAAAAAGAAGCTGATTTCCGCAGTCTCTGTACAGCTCAGTGGACAACAGGGAAGGCATTTTTATTGAAGGTATTTTCCTATTTTCTCATGCAAATGAGGAATTTGACTCACATAAAGATTTCTGTCTCGTGTGTGTCGGTGTATGTTTGTGTGTTTTTTGTTTGTGTCTCTGTGAGGCAGCTCCATTTGTGTGTGGAAGCACATCATTCAGCATGCCACCAAGTGAGGCAGAAACATGGAGGAAATTTTAATCAAGGCTCTCAGCGAGCCTGGTGGGTTTGTAGAGGTGAGTGTGGGTGCAGGTTATTGGCAATAGAGTCTGGGGTATTGTGATGAAACATTACGACTTCTCTCACTAGTGATAAAGAAGCAAATAGTCCTGTGTGACCCAAGATTGGCTCTTTGGGAGAGAAAAGATTACTGTGATGGGCCGGTTCAATACCAATAGTTCCAAGACATGCATGTTTGGGATCTTCTCCAGTACCCACCACAGTAGACTGCAAACCAATTTTTATCTCACAAACTCTATCTGACCTTTCCTTTTACCTTCTGATATTGTTTGATAGAAAATGTATATATATATATATTTTTATCTGCTTCTTCTGCAAATCATTTTACTATAACCATAAATGTTTCACATGATATAAGTGATACCTATTACATTGTGTAGAATATTGTTTTCAATAGTCACTTTATTTGGGAATTATTTTATGAAGAAACAAGATTTGCTTAAGTTGTTAACACAATATGGGTTGCATTTGGTCATGTTCTGTTGTTTAAAGTCTTGTTTACTTCTTGTTCCTCCTGTTCCATTTAGTTGTAGTAAACCCTTGAGCATTTCAGTGGATATTTATGATTATTAAGCACAAAGCTTGACACTCTATATCCATGCGTGTTTAAAGATAAAAACTGTCAGATGCTCATAGAGGCAGCACTTATATCCCTCACTAAATACTGTGCTGTTGTACCGAGCTTGTGCCCATGGCGTTTGAAAATATATAACTCAATAGGCGACGCTGAGCTGGCACAGTACTTACAGTATGTGAAGGAACATCATACTGTACTGAAATCGCAAAGTTTGCACTGTCAACGCTTAGAGAAAAAAAATGTTTCTGTAAGTTTTTCTTCATTTTCTTTCCATTTAGCATCAGTAATCTGTGAAATTAAGACTACAGAGCTGGGAATATGAGGGCTTGGAATGAAGATATGACTGGCTCCCATTCAGTTGTCACTCAGAGTCTGATGTCTTCTGTGAAATTAAAGTTTTCAAGGAAATAAAAACCACAAGTGATTAAAATGTCAACGAGATCGCGTCTCCATCTTGTCAGTTCTGTGCAGCTGCATATATCAGATTGGTTCGTGACTGTTCAAGGTTGTCTACCTGGATGTGCCATGCTCTCAGTCACATCAGCTGATACAAACGACAGGGAGGGGGGGGGGGGGCCTTAGATTCATTTATGATGATAACTGTTTGTTGGTAAAATCACATAGAATTAGAAGAAAAGACAGATATATTCACATTTGTTGACTCTTTGGAATTATTACCTAGAGACAGCAGTAAACATCAAAAAAGCGGTGAGGGGGGTTCTAAAACATTGCAGACGACTCAGAAAAGAGGCTTAATGTTGAAAATACCGGAGTTCTCCTTTAAGATGAAATATAAAAACATTGTTTAAACAGGTGAGAGATCGGCATGGAGGTACCTGTAAAGTAAATATTAAGTGGCTATTTGACTGTGCAGTTATTTTATCCCCAACATAATGCTGTTTTCACACACATAAACTATGTCTTCTCATCTATATCATGTTCTGTTAAATAATTAAGCCTATTTAAACTAACACAGACTTCTACTGAGCCAACAGAAAGAAGGCAGAAGGCCCGTAAAACGGGTGGTGTCCAGCACCGACACCTCTTACTGAAGGGCAGTGGCTGAGGGAGTCCACCCCCAAGACACAAGTGCCTTTATAAAATATAATAGGCCTATATATATATCTTTTTAAAGCCTATTCATACAAATATTTATTTTTTTTCTTTTGTCCCACCAAAATTTTGATGGTGCCGCTGAAAAAGATAATTGTCTGTAAATGCAAAAACATCTATGTGTACGGGTCTGATAAACATCTCCCGATGAATATTTAATTCTCTGCGCAATAATGCTGCACCTTCATCCACGGGATCGTTGTCAAAAGGACAACGATCCCCACCCCACCCCCACCCATCACGAATGGTTGCATCCATATCGCAGCATCTCTATGCCTTGACGTGGAGTCAGTGCAGACACAAGCTGTCAGATGGAGCCTGTAACATGCATCAAAGTGTAATATGGTTCAGACATCCCAAGTCTCCCGGAAGTTCCGGGAGTCTCCCTGATATTGATAGTTAATCACGGATGCCCGCGAGCCATTTTATACTATGCGAGGGAGTGTTTTTTTTTTGTTCAATGCGAGTGAGAGCGTGCAGGCAATAAAATAACTTGTGCACCATGCGCGTTTCGACTGCGCAGGCATGAGAGAGAGAGGGGTGTGGGGAGCGGTTGCTTGTGAAACCTGTGCGTATCTGTCCGAAGCGATGCTCTGTTCAACGAGCGTTCAGGGCGACTGCTTGTCAGAGGGCGGTTTAGTCAGCAAAATAAGCCAATAACGTTCAGTGTAGGAGGGCTTCGATTTACTCTCTGACAGTTACCTAAGTTACCACTCAAAACTGTGCATCCTGCCAAATGGCAGAGGGTGAATCCTCGAGTAAAAAATGAAAATATAAGACTCATTTTACAGCAGAATATAGGCCTAGTAAAGTATATCCATGTCTAGTGAAGGTGAAGAATGATGACACCATGGCGAGGTGCACTGTATGCTTAATGACTGTAAAAGACATATGGAGGTAGGCTGAACGCGCCATCATCTGCATTTTATTTCTTTTGGTTAAATGCTGTTATAAAATAAAGCAAAACGTATCAAAGACTTATTTAAAGTATCAATACACATTTAGTTACTAAATTGTGTAGGCCTATATCTAACTAGCCAGCTACAGTATCTAACTATCTATATCCAGCCTGTCTAAGCCTTTAAAGATGAACTGAAACGAATGTTCATCTATCATTCAAATGAAATTTTTGTCTTTTTCTAAAACCATCAATCCAACTTGAACTAAATTTTCCGGGCATAACTTGTTAAAACGGCCATTTAAAAGTGTGAATTATGTGGCCTTTGGTGCGAAATTGGCCACATGACCGTGACGTCATAGGGTTGACTCCCTTATTTGCTAGTATGGCTGGCTGTGAAAACATACATTTGATGGACTTATATCTCATAAAGGAAACAAAATTCTGATACAAACATCAGCAGGTCGAAAGAACACACCTCTAACATTATGTGGAAAAACTTTCGTTGAATTTAAGCCACACAAATCGATTTAGTATCTATATTGTAGAGGCTCTCTGCACCTCCCGTATGGGTAATGGAAATGAAAGTTACCATTTTTGGCACAGGATCGACGGGCACAAAACAGCCATCGCTCCTACTACACGCTGATTATTATTAAGATGTTATCAATCAAATGACACAATAGTGTATGTTTGCTGTGGTAAACTGGAAAAGATTTGAACATGCCGGTTTCGCAGATATGGCATTCTGCTGCGCTGTCTTTGACACGTTGAAACCTAACGAAGGGGCACTTTGAAATCCAGCCACTTAAAAAAAACGTATGTGATAATAACATGGTTTTAATGTAAGCTTAATAAACAATGGCGTGGATTAACGGGTCGGAGATCCTCCAGTGCGCGGCCCCATCTGCGGATCCTCACGGCAGGGAGATGGGCACCCGGCCTCGGCACGACCGGCAGCAGCCATCGGTAGGACTGATCCACGGAGCCTCAGATGTCGTAGCCGGCGCAATCACCGGAGAGACCAGACAGCAGATGGCGAGCGTTGTTGGTGGAGGGCAAAGCCAGGTGGGCTTTCACCCGGCATATTACTCACCTCTCTTTCCACGTCTTCTGCGACGGCTGTTGCGTGGCAACCGACCAGGTAGATGCCATAGGTAAGAGGGTACAGACGCCAAAACAGGTGGCGGTGGCTTTGTCTCATCGTTGACGTGATCGATATTATGTCCACAGAATCTCTGATTTTCAAGAGACTCAGGCGATCATGCATCAGTGGTGATGAAAACGATAAAAACATGACAAAACACAAAAAAAGCTTGCAGAGGTAGACGGCCAGCCACTCACAACGTCGCCATATTATAGCTGGATATGTGTGCAGACCGAAGTGCAGAGCGAGCAGTCCCCTGCTTCCGAGCAGCAAACACCGTAACAGGTGCAGCTATCGGCAGGCGGCAGCAGGCAGTGATACGATCCACCGTGCTCTTGTCTTTGCCTTCTCCTTGTCAGCCTCAGTTCCAGTATTTTTTAGTTTGGGAAACATGTGCAGAGAGATGCCTTCAGTGAAGCTGCTATTTTTGCAACTAACACCATTTGGCCCTCCAGCAACACAATATTTTCCACCGTGCTTTGATGTCTTAGCCATAGACGCCGCCATTACAGTTAGACTACTAGAACTTCTGTGTCAACCCTATGACGTCACGCATAAAAAAATGAATTCGCACAAAAAGACAAAATGTGGCTCCTTTTGAGCCCGTTTTAACATGACTTCCCGGATAAATTATTATCCAGACAATATCTCATTTTAATCGCAAGGCTTGGAACCTTTAGAATCAGCAGCAAAAACTGTGAAATTCCAACAATTAAAATTCGTTTCATAAGTCCTTTAAAATAATCCCCAATTTAATATGTTTATATATTGTTGTTGTTCTGTACACATACACTCACAAAATACTTTGGCAGGCAGGCCTTTGAGGGAGGGCTTTACTTGTAGGATAATGCTGGAATTTTGTAAAGTGCTGGGAAGTCCTCAAATTTCTAAATCATTCCTATGGCTTGATTTTGCTTTCAGAGTGCCTCAGATTGATTCGATTGAATTAACAATGTTCAACAATTTGTTGAACATTGTTAATTCAATGCCCACCAGAAGGCCTGCTTGGGATGAGCAACATTTCTACTGCTACAATAATCCCAAGGGAAACACTGTTTTAATGTACTAAAAAGTGGAATGCTCATGTATGTAGACCAAATATTGAAGTTATCACACTTGGGTGTTGAAAAAACTGTTGTATATGGGTTCATATAAAGTACAAAGTAAGATGGGCTTCCTAAAAAAATTGCCACCCTACAATATATGCCTGCCACCCCTCTGCCACCCCATGTATAAATCTCTAGAATCGCTACTGCTGAAAGAAACATTTGGATACAAGTTTGATTCAGAGCTAGCCACCTTTCTGCTGGATTAGTAAGTAGCTTATTTGCTGCCATGCTTTGTGCTGTGTTGTACTTGCTTGATGTTTCACTGTGTTCGGAAAGTGACTCGCTAGTTTGTTATAACTGAGGAAAACTATTTTCCTGTTGTATTCCTGTTGTAAGGGTGTTGTATTTACGACAGTGTCGTAACCGTACATTACCTCCAAGCCTGTAGGGGGAGCTCCATAATGGGCTTTTGGAGAAGTTACATTGTATTGCTTTAAGTTACCTCTCTTTGTGAAACAGGCTAGAGTTACCCCTCTTTCTCGGGGTTGAGTTACCTCCCTTTGTGAAACAGAAAACTCAGAGTTTCCCTCATTTCAGGGTTAATCAACTCAGAGTTTTCACAAAACCTGCTTCGTGAAACGGACCTCTGCTCTATTGTCTCTTTGTTTTGTATGCTTTGTGAGTCTAAAACCTAGTTGTAACTTCACTCTAAACCCCTAGAGAAACAAAAATGACAAGTATAAAGATATGACAGTTATGGAGGCTTTAGCTAAACTTCAGAGCCTTGATGAGGAAGAATCCGACAGAGGAGCAGGTTCAGAGAGGGATGTCTCTTGGTGTCTGGAAGAAGCTCAAACAGTATAGTTTTCATTTAGTGTCCTGTTGTGTTTTTTACTTATTCCACCAATTTATTAATGATAATCCAAATTATATACAAATAATGACCATAGCAGTCATTATGACTGCTATGGTCATTCTAGTAGTTGCAGAATTCTGGTAGACCGAGTGTTAAGGAAAAGGAAATGGACACTAATATATCAGAAACATACTTGCCGTTGCATGACTATATATATACATATATATACATATATGAACGAATTGGATTATTTGATGAATTATGATTATTATTAATTAATTGAATTCCAATTGGCTTGAATTGGACTTACTATCTAAGTGCCTTGAGATGACATTTGTTGTATTTGGCGCTATATAAATAAAAATGAATTGAATTGAATTGAATGAAAAGACACGTGTTTTTATATTTTACATTTTTAAAATATAATGGCTCAACATATCTACCTATTTTTTCCAAATTCCACATTGTTCTAGGTTCATTATGAATATACTGTAGTAACATTTTTCACATTGACGACAATCCATTTTTAATTAACTGCTGGCAACTTTGTTTTTTTATTCCCATTGTAATTAAAAGCCGAAACAATGTAGAAGAAAAATAATTGTTTATTAAACTGCATCAAATATCAGTTAAAACACATTACTTATTTCTGGTTCTTATGCACTTGGGCATACACAAGTTAAACTCAAACATATGCACACCCTTGCACAAAATACAATTATTCTTCCATCAAGGTTGCCAAGAGGAATAATTTGCAAGCTGTGCCATTATTTTTTTTCCCTTTGGTCTTGTGCAATTAACATTTTGAGATGGCCCTTTTCCATGCTCTGGTTCATCCCAGTCAGCTGTGAAGGAAACAGTTACAGTTCCCCTGGTTGTGGAAGATGAAACTCTTTTGTCACTCAAGACCAAGATCTAGAAATCATCCCTTAAATCAAAATATTCCAATCAACACCCATTTCTTTTCCTTTTGGAGGTACTTTGGACAGCCAATGAATTCCACTGGGTCTTACTGTTTACTCAGTGCCATGTAACATTTCAATCTCTCAGAATAGAAAAGGCACACATTGGAGAAGGGAGGGTTTCAGACCTCCTTCACTACCTTGTTATTAACTCATGCTCAGTCGACACGAACCTCTTACCCCCTGCCGTCCATATTAATTACGCTCCTGTGTGGATCAGGGAGGATTTATTAGATAGAAGGAGTCTTAGTGTTCCTGGCATTTTGCTTATTAATGATGATCATGATAATCCCTTTTTCTACTAGATTGAGATGTAATGTCTGGACACATGAGGCCTGTTTTCACACTGTTGGAGGTAAATCAAAGCCAGACTTGTCGTCTATTTTCCCCTTATGTTTTAGTTCTTATAATTTTCTTATTTTCCATTTGACACTGTTGAGCCATCGACAGGAAAGAAAGACACACTGACTCTTGATAAGTGATGTATTCTCTTTTCAGGGTGTTACACAAAAGTCCCTTTTCTTTCTGCAGCACTATGTGCATTAAATGTAAATGGCGATGACAACATGGACCGTGTAAGAAGCTCTGAGGTGAGGAGGGGAATGGGTACTCGACTACCAAGCAAGATACTTGTGTTTGAGTCAAAGCTTCCCGTTTTTAATTTCACGTCTTTTCTAAACTGCTGTGATTCTTCATTGCGCATTCAAGGTTTTTGGGTAAGGTTATGACAACATCATGGCTCAGCTTTAAAATAGCCAAGACAATAAAACACATTATCTTGGCATAAAGCTTTGCTTACTTTTTCCATGTTTCCATGACAACCCGTCCGAGAGTTACATTGCAACCTCAACAGACCCTGCACATCAAAAAGTAATGCTTTGGAGTTAACCCGTGTGTTCAAAAACTGATTTTGATTCATCAATGCTTATATCTCTCTCATTCTTACTCTCTGTCTTGTCTCCCAAATGCTTTATCTGCTCATTTTTCTATCACTGTTTATCTTGCCAGCACATTCTCCCATCCCCCTACCTGTTCCCTCATTGATCCTCTTACATTTTCCTCTCCTAAATCCATGCTCTCTTTTATTTATTGATTATTTGATTTTTTTTACTGTCTCACTATCAGCCTCGCCTCTCTCCTTGTTACCTCTGCATCTTTCGCCACAACGGTCCCCTCGTCTTCTTCTAAATTTTCCTTTAATTTTATTCACCTCTCCATTCCCCATCCATTTTCTTGCCCCTTACCAGAAGTCCTTGCCACAGGCCAAGCCTGCCAGTGTACATTTAAATAAATCCCCCTCATCACACATCTCGGTTATTTCTTTTTTTTTTATTTTTTTTTTCAACCACTGCAATCCTTTTAGTCACCAGCCTCAACAATTAATAAAACAAAGCTAAAAACTCTTTCTGCTTTCTCCAGCCTCTCCCTCTTACCCTTGCCTTGTCAATGTCAAATGATGAATGGCTGGTAGTAGAGGATGCCAGATGTGATGTAATGGCACTACAGCTATGTCCATATTTCAATTTTGGCCTCCATCAGAGTATTTATTAACATGGACCTTTCCAATGACAGAAATAAAGATACGATGTAATAAAAAGGGACAGAAATAGCAACATGACACCACAGAGATCACACAGAAATTTTACTTGCTAACGTAAAAGATTTCACAATAAATGCACAATACTCATCAGTCAATACTATGCTATAAACTGAACTTATCCCTTTCTTGCTTCAACAAATCCTCAAAACCAACAGTTACCTCTCAGGAAGTAAAGGTGAAAACACTCTTTTTTAAAATCTTAAACAAATCACTAAACGCCTTAAAATTAATGACTCTTAAAAGGGAATATTATGACATTTTTAAATCTCAGCTAGCTTTTTACCATCCTCTTGTGTCCAAATTACCAGTAGAGACAATGTTCAAGCCCCGGTATTGGCACATGGATTCTTGAGAAACGGTACAGTAGTTTACAGCGCAATGGGACCATTTAAGCACCATGCTTCTACTGTGTACATGCACCAGGGCAGAAGTGAGTTATTAACTGAATTATGTGGACAGTGTGAGAAAACATAGAAGACATTTTGCTGCGACTAACTCTCTCTATGGAATATCACCATTCTTAGCCAAATTCACTGCAAAATCATCGTCTTCATTCAAGATTTTATCAGAGCAGAGCGACATGCAAGGTGCCACACAGTGTTAATAGGCTACTTTCCAGCCACAATTTGTTTTTTTTGCTGTCTGACAAATTAAACTGAAAAATGTGTGAATAAAGTAACTCTATCAATGCATACTTACATTTGACTGTTTTTACAAAAAGATGCAAAATGATAAAACATTTATCTGGATCGTCTGGGCAGTAGCGGAGAAGCTTTTACAATAACAGTCAGATTAATCTTAAAAGTCAAGTTTTAGTTGGTCCAACACAATGATTCACATTTTTTTCGTGCCACGTGAAAGTGCGTATCGATCCAAAAGAAAAGGTCAGGACAGCTATCTCATGATCTGAACAAATGACCTAACTGATTGCACAACTTTCATTTTAGTCTTTTTAGTCAAAGACCAAAGCAGACTAGACCTAACACAGTAAACTCTGCATATGTGGCACAGAAGCTACACAGGACAGTGAGTACGTCAGTATTTAAATGACGGATAATAAAGAATTCACAATCAAGATATGAGCAGAACATTCTTGCACCTGAAAAGAGATCGGGGCGACCTTTTCAAGCCGCAGTGACTCAACTGCAACGGAATGATCGTTTATCATACTTTGCTGATTCTAATTTTAAAGGACATGGATTAGCATGAGTCGAGAGAAGGCCATTTTGATCACATTTGTGATGTCTGACTCCTCCTCTTTTTTTTTATAAGTATCCTTAAGGTTGTTTTCTGTAATTTAACTCATTGCTTTATGCTTACCTAACATCCAATTGTATGCCACCTTGGTACATGTCTATATTTTCCGATGTTTTTCTGGAATTTTCTGCGACTAAATCAATCCAGTGGAGGTGAATCAAATTTTATTTGTTTCGCCACACTTTGCTCAGAAACCATGGAAAACATTAGTTTTTTTCCTGAAATTTTGTTACACACTACACTCTAGCTTGCAGGGACTTTGAGTAGAGAAGGAATTCAGCCAGCAATAGAACTTTTTTTATTTAATTTAAATTAAATTAAATGGTTTGCCTGTCTCAAGGTAGAAATCTGAAAATCTCACTGAGGTTTGATGCCAATAAAAAAAAAAGATATGGCATAACTGATCTTTTAATTATTACTAACACTACATCATTTTGATAAAAATCCTTTTCATGTAAAGATAGAACTGTTTAGTACTCGCCATCTTCCTCCCTCCTCTCAGAACTGAAAACAACTCTGCTGAATATCCACTTTGTCCGCATACATATGCCCACAGACACATGCCACAAGGAGTATGAGTATGAAGCTGTAATTGTGTCTGGTTGTGCATGTGACCTTGAGTAACTGCAGGGCTCCTGCTTAAGGATGTATGTGCTCCTTCACGATACAAAATAACTTTAACATATGTTCATGTTCAAAGCAAGTCAAGAGAGTCAAGTGCCCCAACCGCCTACCTGTTCCCAACAAAGGCCCTTTATAATGGAAAGCTGTGTGTGATTTGGTGATTACATCATGGAAGTTGCATGGTTATGACATGTCTAGATCTAGAAATGTACCTAACAAAGGAGGAGAGGTACATTCAACAAACAAAGCAGATGTGATTCATTCATCAAATGAAGTAGGTGGGTGACATTCATTAAACGAAGCCTCAGGGTAAGATTCAGTCACATGATGGGCGGGTTAAGCTCACTAAATGAGATGTGTGCTGCATTTACAAGTACACACAGCAAAACACTAAATAAAAAAAGAAAGTAATTTTCCCCAGGTGGTTTGAAAAGCAAAGTATGTGACAACAGATACCATGTATACTATGTATAATGTATATAATGAAAGTGTGTGCTGAAAATGTGACTGCACTCTAGTTTGTCTAGTTTTCAGATGTTTTGTAAATAAGTGCAATCCAAATCTAACCCTAGAAAATATTGCAAAGTTCCTTTGAAGCATCTACTAAAAATCACAGAGGGTACAAATTGTACACTTTTAAATGTAAAAGACAACACATAAAGGGCTTTTCCTCAGAGACTTCTGTGTCACTTTTTCACCCACAGATTTAATTTAGATCCTCATTTCTGAACAATTACACAGACACCTCAACTGAATTTTTCACTTAAAGCAAGCCGTGAACAGTTAGAACATTTTTAGTTGGAGATTTACTTCTTGTATGGTTACAAAAGGGTGTTTGAGATCCACACAAGGTGTCCTTCGATACTGGTGCAGTAATGCAATAGCTAATCTTTAACACAAGGATCAAATGCTTCATTGACAAATAGCAGCGTCGGTCTGATGAATCAGACAAATTCCAAATAAGAAAGTAAGAAGAATAACTGTGAAAAAAGCCTGAACCGTAACTATTGTAAAATAATGCTGTAAAAGGTACCCACTTGTTTCAATCTGACGCCATTCGATTTTGAGACAATGTTGGCACGTGACAATGTAGAAATGAGACAGGCTTATATTACATATCTGCAAGAGCTGCATTTTTATCTGTGCAAAATGTCAGACATTATCATTTTGAGAAGTATACTTTGTACAACAACAGCAAAGTTGATTCTGGTTGGTGAATTGTACCTTCTCAGGACTATGGAGCTCAGATACCAGTTAAGACGGCGCTTTTCAGTAGGGAGGTCACCATCCTAGCTTCTGTTTATACAGTAAACACATTCATTTAAGGAAGCAATTATACACTAACCATTTCATTGGAACTTCTAATGAAATATTGGCTATAACCCATTGCATTTGGCTTGTAAGTATTTGAAACCACATGTGTCCTTTCTTTGGTGTTAGCAACCCATCTCTCCTTTTATGTGCCTCATCCTGTAAGTAATTGGTAAGTGAATTCTCAAGGTTGAGTGCTAGTTTCCTATACGTCAAAATCATTCTTCAAGAGCAAACAGTCACTACATTAGAACGTATTGACTTTCTTTATAGTGTCTTTTTATATTGACCCCTGCTCTGAAATAAAATATGCCAGTGAAAATATTTGTATGTATATTTCTACGTAAGATTGGGTTATGTAGTCTAACTGTTTTTCTTTAGTGCAGTGTTTTTACTGGTTAATCAAAGAATTCATTTTTATATTGTTGTGACCTTGTTTCGGATCCCAGTAGTCCTATGAACTGCTGGCGCTATCCTATTTAGCTGCTTTGAGAGTTTGCTGATTAATTACTACAAAGACAACATGCCTGACATTAAACTTTGCATGGATACACATTTGCAAGTGTGTGCACAAACATGGATTAGCTGACACATATTTGCTCTCAAGTGGACCTGCAGACATTCCAAAATCATCCTTTTTTGCAGGTGTTCATATGTCTGTCCATGCTTAGGTTTTGTTTTGTGTGTGTGTGTGTGTGTGTGTGTGTGTGTGTGTGTGTCTGTCTGTGCGGGTGACATTTCCTATATCACGTTTCACTGCTTGTTTGATCTTCCCACTTTCTTCTATCTTCTCAGCAAAGAAACCTGACATTACAGGATCTCTTTCTATATTCTCCACTCACTTAATTTCAAGTCTTGAGAGTGGCTTCCCAAGTGTGTTTGTATGTTGGTCCGTATGTGTACATATACAAAAGCTAAGCGGGGTATGAAAAGGTGCGTCCTCTCCACCTTGGAGTGAAAGAAAGTAAAGTATATATTCCCTTCTTCGCCACACACTCTGCATTAATAAAGGGGGTGGATTCAGGAGTGTGTAGTAAGTTCTCTGCCGTTCGTGTGGTTGCCCTGCAAATATTTGTGTGGGTGGGTGTGTGCATTATCAATATCCGCGTTATTCTACCATATTATCAAATTGTCTAACCTTGTACGCTGAATCTCATTGAAATTCAAGATAATTCAGGTGACTCACCACAAAAATGCTTTTCTTATCTCAATAGTTTCTGAAAAGGAGCAGCTCCAATGTAAAACTGCCGCTTTCAAATTCACTAAATGTAGCACGACACAGACCTTTGCAAAGAATTCTTAATTATTCCAGTAATTCATATGGAGATGTTATACTAGTTGGACAACATTAGTATAAAACGCATATAAGAGAATGTTTCTGGTGTACCATGGTGGTACTTGATAATCAGGCTTAGAGAATGGTACTTGTGATTTCTTTATGTAATCCAAGTGCTCCGATATAATGTGAAACATTTAGAAAAACACACTGAACTTCCTTCTCAGTTTAGGGATTCAGAAATTGATTCTCTTAAAAAAAAAAAAAAGCCTGCTGCAAGTCCCCATGTGGATGTATATAACCTTCCTCCTCCATGTCCTCAATAATGACATTGAATGGCTGCCAGCAAAAGGGTGCCGTCTTGGAATGACACTGACCACATTGACCTCTAGCTCTCTGCAAACAAAGCT
Source organism: Odontesthes bonariensis (assembly GCF_027942865.1). Classification (NCBI taxonomy): domain Eukaryota; kingdom Metazoa; phylum Chordata; class Actinopteri; order Atheriniformes; family Atherinopsidae; genus Odontesthes; species Odontesthes bonariensis. The sequence continues at coordinate 29,463,630 of NC_134509.1, read as the reverse complement.
GAAAAAAAGACAGTTTCCTTATTAGGAACAATTAGGCATAACAAAGGTGAAATGGGTTTAGGCTGAAAAATGTGTAAACAAAGCAAAGAATCCTCCAATTGAAATATCCAACCATGAGCATTTTTACATTCTGACAAAGCAAACATTATTCTCAACATCAATCTCCCTTAGCAAGCCGCAAAGTCCTTTTAAGGAATGAATGGGAGGTGCCATATGCCTTCAGCTGTGGGATATATGTTTTAAGCCTACATATGGCAGTCATCTTTACACTTCTGTGTTGTGTTTGATTGATAACGCAACATTTTACGAAAACCCTTTTGTCATGTTCTTTGAACTTTGTCCAATGTTTCTCCTTGAATGAACAAATGATGCATTGGGTCATTTTGAAAGAAGGACATCATCTGTGTTGAGTCAAGCACTGAATACAAGCGATGATGATGAGGATTGTTATTATTATTATCGATATTATTAGTGTTAGTATTGGTATTAGTATAAGTAGTAATAGTAGCAATAGTTGTATCTGTACTGTTCAAGATGGAGAGTCATTTCATAGATTATAGATTCATAGTTTAGCCCATACTGATCTTCATAGATTGACAAATTTCTAAATGTATTGATGATCAACAGGCATTCACTGTATGGGTGACTACTTGAGTGATGCTATGCAGACGTCAGTTGGCTGGCATCTTAAAATGTTTTTTGCAGTTACAAATGTGAATACCCCTTTGCTTTCCCTACTCTTAAGCAATTGCTAAATAACAATGAGTTAGGATTCAATTTTAATATAAGAGTAACTCTTCACACATACTCCAAAGCTAAAACTTTACAAAACAGTTAAGCTTAGGTATATATTCATACAACTGATTATCCAGTGAAGCAACTCTCATTCACTTGTTTTTCTCTTTTCAATCAGAATGCTAAATGCATTGAATATGGTCATTAAAAATCTGCCCATTAAGACTACTTATCACTTTGAGGTCACATTAAGCATTACCAGACTGTCGCTCCTGAAAAAAATCCTGATTTTACAACATCAGCCTTGTCAGACAAAACCACCATTCAAGCAAGTGCATTCGATTGTACATATGCCCTAAGATCTCCAACAGAGAACGCTAGAAGAGGCAGAATGAAACGACATAATGACTTATGTCGGACGTTTTCTCATACAGTTCAAAGTGCAGCATCATCGGACATACTTCAGTCAATAATTTGGCTCCCCAGCGCATGTATACTGGGAAAAGAATGATGGTCCAGTTGATGGCCAACTCAAGCTCTAACCAAAACTCGACTCAGCTGAGCATGTAACAGTGTTGTGTAATGTAACGAAGGGAGTTCATGTTAGTCCACACAATTGTGAGAGACATTTTGCACAAGGTAATGGTAATACCTCGGAGGTACGGCAACCATTTCCTAAAGAGAGAAGCTGCTGAGGGAAAATGATAGTTTTCTTTAACAACCAGCTGAGCAAATCAGACTGAAAAAACTGGAGCTACTTGCATCATGCACTACAATGTAGTGTTACATCAACATTAACAAATTACCCATTTCTTTGTTCACATTTTGATATCCAAAAGTTAAAATCTCCAAAAAGACTTTGTAAGAAATTCCAGGTGTTAATGTCATCTGATCAGTCTTGGCACTGCATATACTGCAGGTGGCTGTTTGGACTGATCTAATTTTCCAATTTTAACTAATCCCACACTGCAGACACCAGTGTGGATTTTAGCAGCTCATTAACTTCCAGAAACACATGCCTCACTGCTGCAAGTCATGGATCATGTCATTTTATAAAAGGTCCGTCCAATGGAATTAAATGGAACACAATGGGGTATAAAATAAGTTCTCAATCTAATCAGGTCCACATGCATCAGCTGAAATATGTCGTCTTTTACTGGCCCTCATACCAGTCTTTCATGGTACTGCTATTGGCAAAATGAATCAGTCTGATCTCATTAGAGGCGTCTACATTCTAATTTTAGAGTACACATCTCTTTGCTGGGCATAGTCATGCATCCTTAATTAGATTTCAGAAAAAGACATAATGAAACACACAATGACAGTTTAAATAATTCTAGATTATCTCTTTCAATTTCGGTAAACAGACCACCGCATTTCCTTTACATAGACAGTTTCAGAATGCCTCATGTCTCTGGACAGCTTGCGCCTTCTTCTAACTCAAGATAAACTATGTGAATGGACACACAAGAAAGACACAACCCTGCAAATCCTCTATCTTCCAAAACACTATTTGAATGATGCCGAATGTGTGTGTTCAGTGAAAGGCCATGAAAGTGCTAGAAGACTGAAATACCAACAAACACATTCGCTTAGCTAGACATAGGCCTAATTAGTTGCAGAAACAAATACGCTGAGAACACACACTCACAGTATGACACAATCAGCTATCATGCTGTGAAAGGCTGTTTTTATGGTGTTATTACAGTTCCATAATGTTGTTTGTTTCAAACAGAAAAATAAAACACTTTTTAGGTTACAAAGCTCTCTCTCTTTATTTATTCTTCACCTTTCTCCCTCTTTTGCCCTGTGCTTCATTGTTTCCTCGATATTCTTCCCCTCCCTCCATGCCCTGTCAGTCTCTTATTACACCATGCCTGTCATTCTTTACTTGTCTCAATCCCCTTTCTCTTTGTCCCTTGTGAGTGTCATTTTGTCAGCCAGTTGTCATTTTGCCTGCTGTGTCTCGCTCCCTCTCACTCCCTTTCTCTCCCTTTTACCCTGCTGAAAGACTAATGAATCACTGCATGCAGAGGGATTGATGGCTGCGGTAAAATATATGAGAGAGAGAAAGCAGAGGTAAACTGTTAACAGGACGGAAGGACTAGATTTCCAACAAGATAAAATTAATGATGATTGAAAGAATGAATAAGCAATCCAAAGTATCACAGAAATCAGTGAAACAACGGGCTTTTGAACCACCTTTCCTGGTGTCAGTCTATGTCACAAAGTTCAAAGCATTTTCACCAAAACTGGTGGATTTAGACATTGTAAGTTGGTTTACAACTAATCTGGTGCTTAGTTGAATGAAAGGGCCCCCTGCTAGGTCTCATCTGGGTAAACAAAGCACTCAAAGGCACAGATGGGATCATGTCCAGCTGCCATCTCGGACGTACCAAATCCGTCTGCACAACAGGACAGAACTCTTCAGCACTGAGTTGTTGTCTGGTAGTACCAAACAACGGAAACTGGAAGACAGCATAAAAAAATCCTAAACAACGCACTATTCTTTGCAATTCTTTTTAGCTAATCATAGAAGTTTTATGTATTATTCAGAGGATGCCTTCACTTTGGCAATATTACTTAAATAATAGTAAGTTTCTTTGAGGAGAAATATTTAAAGGCATTGGAAGGAGTGAATCTAGCTTATGAAACCTTGAAACTTTTTCGAGAGAATAACTAATTCAATATCTAATGGCAGAATTTGATGGTTTCTTTAAAGGGGAACTCCGGGGCATTTGAAGCGTGTTTCCATTGCTAGAGGTTGTCAAATAATGATAGTAGGACACAGAGAGGTGCAAATCTGCGCTCCCTGTGTGGAGATCGCGCTGTCCGCACAGCATGTCATGCGAGGCTAATACGTGGTGGCTAAGGGGCAAGCGCTAACCCTTCCACGTAAAACAACAACTTGCACACTGCTGAAACGTCACACCACTTTATAACCCATCCGACAATAAAGTCACAAGCCTTACCATCAAAACCATATGCATGGTTCTCACATTACTGGCATGGGGACGTTACAAAACAACTTTATAAACAGCATGTAACTCACCGGGTGGTTGTAGGCTCGCGCATGTGAAAGCCCAAAAGAGTCGATGGAGAATAATCCCATATACAAAACAATTATATTCTCTAGAAAAACTGCGTTCAAGTATTTAAAACATTACAACAATACATGCCCAGTAATATTCTTAGGCTGATTTGGCACTGCCAAATCAGCCTAATTTCTGACATTTAATTTCTCTCTGCTTTGTTTATGTTGCATATATTCAATACACCTAATTCTCCCCGTTCCTTTTAGATTAATCCATACTGTCTGAAGTATAGAGGTATTATTTTCATTTTACTGGAATCGTGTTTTATGTGAAAAAACATTCATTCCCATCAAGCCTTGCCCTAAATTGGTGTGACAAAAAGAGCATGGTAGAACTATAGTAGGGACTGCATATAGCTGGATTTTCTTTGATCATAAAATGAGCACTTTTCAAGAGATAGTATGGCTCACGTAGCTTCGATTTTGAAATCTAAAGATTAAAACATGATATACTTTTAAAAACAAACGTTTACATATCATACTAATCTTAAATGTTAATGCTACAATACAACATATATATTTTTTACTTTGAGGGGGGTTGTACCCATGTTTGGGTCTTGGCAAGTTAGTACCATTACTCTATAGTCGAAAGAATAATCTCCTATTAAGTTCTCCTAAGCACTTTTCCTTGAGGTTGTTTGAAAATGTCAAAAGGTTAAACAAGGGTGGTCTTAATTCATAAGGGATTAAGAAAAGATGACCACAATGCTGCAAGAATCCGCCCACACTTATCCTGAGCTGTGGGTCTACAATAGTAAATCTCCAGCTGTTCAAAATTCAAAATATTCCACAAAAAGCGCATTAAGTACTTTGGCTAATACCTTTTTATCACTTTGTTTCACAGAGGCTTTATTTAATAAAACTTAGTATGGAAGGATAAAATGAATTAAATATAGTTTATAATTAAAGTTGGTCATTCAAAAAAGAAAGAAAAAGCAACTAAAGTGAAAGATGTCACTGGCTGCTCACAACCCCCCTTCTTACTTATTTATATGAATCCCAGTTGGTACAACTGCATCCAAGCAATTGAGCGTCATTGTAAGTGTTGTAATCGCTAAGGAATTCTGTGACAGAATCATCTATTTTTCTTCCAAAAAGTATAGTTCACTGCTTCGTCTGCTAAAGGAGATAACAAAAAAAAGCATGAAGCTCATTTTCTTAGAATTTAGAGCATTCGACTGGCTCTTATCATGGCTATCTTTCAGGTACTTTTAGACACAGCTGGGTCATTTAACTCAGTGAGGAGACTTCCTAAACAAAACTGGACCTTCTGTATATCCATAAACTCTTTCAAAGTTAAACCAGAAAAAAAATTCTAATGGTAGGTTTTGTGCTTTATCGCAGTTTGTGTGATAACACGACAGAAAGAAGTACACGGAAGATATAGACTGTCTGAAAACAGCACTATATTATTTACCGATATCATGTGTGAGCACCTGTGTCCTGTTTCAATGCTAAATTCATGCAGAAAAAGCTTGCATAAGACTGATAGCTGTTTGACAGTTGAAAACAGCCACATACACTGAAGTTCTAGTTATATTTCAATGAGTTATTGTATAAAGGAACAGGTCTTTCAACACTAATGTAAACCTAATACAGTTAACACTAAGACATGGTGAATCAACAATGTATACTTACAATAAACAGTATATGATTCTGTTTCAAACTGAACGTGTTGCACCTGAAGAGCAAAATGTGTACAGGGTGGACTTTATTAGCACAGTGTGCGCGCTGTTTATGACATGAAGTACAACTGTTGTAATCTTGTGCTTCGCCATCTCAATTTGTTCAGTTTTATTGTTTATTATCAGCCAAAATATTGCTTTTCTTGACATTGCCAAAGCTATAACATTGCCATTAAAAACTCATCACACAACTCAAACGGACTGTCGCACAATAAGTTCTGGCTCTCATACTCTCACTGTTGTCTGTTGCTCGTACTCGTAAACACACTAATACACAGACACACACAGCACACTCCAGGGAGTGTATTGGCATTTCACTACAGCTCACTCTGTTATGACGGTGTTACACAGCCTTCTAGACACCTCTCAGACAGATTGGCTTCTCATCTTTAAGACAGCTGATAATGAATTTAAAGCGCAGCCCTTGGCTTTTGCTTACCTGTGGAAAGCACAATCCCAAACGATGAAAGAGGCAGACAGACATGATGCACCTTAGCGAGACATCATACTGGGAATGAAAATAACTTGTGCTTGTGTGAGGGTAAATTGGTGGGTTAGGCAGTCTTTTTACATTTAAAGGTGCTCCAATACATTAATGAGATTTGTTTTTCAGCCACAGAAATCTTGGGGTCTCTAAAATGGCAGATCGGTTAGATTATACTATCTGTACTTGAATTTTTCATCAATCACCATGTGTGTTTTCACAAAGTTTTTTGGCTTGGTTGGGTCTCAACAGTTCATAAGAGAAACAACATCTGATATCATTTACACTCAGACTCCAGATGCAGTTCTTTGTTTTTTTTGCAAACAGCAGATAATAAGTTTTCATATTTGACTGATGCAGAAACCTTTTGGCAAGATAGAATTACCGAGAAATGACTCAACTGGGATTCATTCAAAATAAACTTGAAAGTCATGTTTTTTTATGATGAGGTTTCAGTTTACTTCCAATTAATGAAGAGAATATTTGTTTGGGATTTTTGTGGCCATGTAGAATAAGTAGCATAGCATTTAAAAGTGTTATCATCAAACACTTAATGGCATAAAAACCTATTAAATGTTGGGCTGAAAGAATGAACCTGATAAAGGAAGCAGTTAAAAAAAAAAAAAAACACTCAAGTACCTTTCAATATGTAAGGTTCTGGATGAATAGTTTAATGTGTAAATTGCTTCACGAAACCACCAGCTTTGGAGGATAGATGACATTATAAGATTTTAAATAGCTCTATTCAGTAGTAACCATTGATACACAAACAAAGTATTTTACTCTATTCCTAACATCCACAATGAAGATTATAGGACAAACTGCTTGTTCAAAAGGGCCAAAATGCATGATAGAATTTAAGGACAGAGTGTCCTGTTTGTTTTCTACATTTTTTGATTCCAGACTGAGCCTCCCTCAACACAGCACTCATGTGAATGAGGATGGAGAGGCCATCACACATCAGATTTCTGAAACTAATAAGAATTATATCAGTGACCAGTGTTGGCCAAGTTACTTGGAAATAGTAATTAGTTACTGATTACTTCTCCAAGAAAGTAATCCAGTTATTTTACTGATTACTTATTTTCAAAAGTAATTACTTACTTTTACTGACTACTTTTCAAAAAGATGATGCACAATCTGAGTCCGCAATAAAGCAATAGACCTTTCAGCCTAATTCTATTCTTTCTGCATATTCCATCATATAGAACTGAAATAATAGCTTATTAATAAGCATAATAACCATTATGTCGTTTTCTCTCTCAAGGTATCCTCCAAATGACTTTCTCTGCGGTAGCTTGACACCACTTTTGGTCAGTATTTTTTCTACTATGCGTCGGAATGATTCAGTCTACAGTGGAAATATAACAAACTTTCCAAACATTAAACGCTGCATGGTCCTGCTCTCTTCTGCGCTCCATGTTATGTCTCGCTGAGCTACACACGCACTGACGTCGCACCGCTCATACATGATTGTCATGAGACACTCTCACAAACAAAATCAGTAACGCAGCCTGTTTGCGGGAAAGTAACAGTAATCTAATTGTAATCCCTCACTTTACTCGTTACTTGAAAAAGTAATCGAACTACAGTAACACATTACTTGTTCTAACGCGTTACTGCCCATCACTGTCAGTGACAGTGTCATAGGTCAGTGTACTATCATTATCTCCATATGTAAATTAGAATTGCACGGCCCAAGTGTAGCTAACTATATCAAAATTAGTTGTCTGATAAAGTACAAGTTAAAGAGCTACAAATATGAGCAATCTGATCAGCAGGCATTTTTACTCTTGGTTGCACCTTTAGTACGAAGGCGACACCCGTGTTAACCCTCATGTAGAATTCACGCTTACCAAACAGCCGAATCAGCGCTGCATCGGTGTGTGCTTACGCTAAGCAGAGGCAGAGTCAGTTGAGTGATAACAGCTTCACTGGTTAGAGCAATGTGTTCTGTGATGCCAGTTTCCCCTAAACACATAGACCATTGTAACTTTATGACTCTCTTCCCTCTCAGCTCAGAGGACTATCAGTGGTGGATCAACCCTTTCCACTTATGTACCTTCACACATGACACCAAATCACAATGAAGGTGGATAAATCTCCGCCTTAAAACGATGTTTAAAAAGGCACAATGATAAGCTAATATGTGTTCTCAATTATGACGATTATGAATGTAAAATGTTGAGGTATCTATTGTAAAGGAAACAGGTGATATTTAGGAGATATATTAATGACATCTAGGACTAAAATATTCTAAAACAGGTTTGCCTATTTCCTATTTTTCATTTCTGTTTTGCATGTTCAACAAATTGTGCTTATATTCAGATTGATCATTTTCATATCTACAAGACATTTGTGGTGTGATTAAATATTCTCAGTAATGTTGTTTTTCTTTTACTATTTTTATTGAATTGATTCACCTTGAAGAATGGATATAATTTGCTGAAAATTGCCTGGAGTGATCTTCAGATATGTGTCAGCTCTGACTGAATAGTCATTATTCATGACCAAAGGATAACTAGTTGCCAAATAGTTCAGTTTTAGATGTATTGCAATATATACTAAGCTGTTGCATTTATCTCATTTCAACTCTTGTCTTTTAACAGTTTAAAATAGATATACATCCAAGAAATAAAAAAAAGTACTCCTTGAGAACCATAAACAGTCAGTCAAAGAAAGTGGAAACAACATTATTAAAGTAGAACGTGAGATCTGAATGAGATTTCCATGACATGAAAGGCAGCTTGCAGATAACAAAGTACCTTCTTTGACTGGTGGCCAAAATAAAAAGTGACACAAAAGGACAAGGGCACACTCTCTCACATCAAGACAGTGAGAACAGAATAGCCATAAAAAGGCATAAACCATTATAAACTGGATGTTGGCTTTTACACACTAATCCCAGTCAAATCCCTTTGGAGAGCAAGGAGACTGGCACCATCTCACAGCCATGTGAGTCTGTGTGGTAAAGGGGTCATGCAGTGTGTAAATCCCAGAGTTGCACGTTAACCATCCCTGCGGTCTGTTGGAACAACATTTTACAAACTCCTGGGAGCCAAACGCAGCACATTTATTCAGCCCCAAGGGGTGGCAAGCAAGGGAAACAAGGATGGAAGGATGATGTGTTGAGGGTGGGGGGGACTGGAAGCATACAGCTCAGCCGTCAAGGGAGGAGGCTCTAGAGAATAGCCTGCTATCCATACTTTGCAGTGTTTCTTGTGACATGTTGGAACAATTTGTCTCCAGCATCGCTTTCTTTGAAATTTCATCTGAATCGTGGATTCATAAAAACATAGGGTAATTGTGTTTGGATGCAAAATAATACTCCAGAGACAAGTTGTTATTAAAAATTAAGTGAATAAAAAGATGTTGTTGCTAAACACTGCTGCTTGCCCAAAGAATCAAAAGTAATTAATGCTGGGAACAATGCTACGAGGCTCTTGAATATAATAATCAATACAACTAATCATTTTGTAGATAAGTATATATAGCATATACAGCAGGCAATTAGACTGTTTTCTTCAAGTTTATGGGTTTCATGCAAAGTCAGCCATGGGTGACTATTAGACAGAGAAGATGGAGAGCAAAGTTCATGCACTGTAGGAGATTAATGCGAGGAGAAAACATCCATCTACCCGTCCATTTTCTATACCTGCTTAATCCAGTTTTGGGTCACAGGTTGACTGGAGTCTATCCCAGGTATCATTTGGCGAGAGGCAGGGTACAGCATCACTGCTCCACACAGAGACAGAGACAGAGACAAACGAGGCAAACAACCATACACGCTGACACTCACTCCTAGGGTCAATTTAGACTCACCGATTAACCTGACATGCGTGTTTTTGGACTGTGGGAGAAAGCCGTAGTACCCACAGAGAAAAACAGGCATGCACAGCAAGAACATGCCAACTCCACACAGGAAAGCCTCAGGATTCAAACCAGAAACCCTCTTGCTTCAAGGCAATGGTGCTAACCACCTCACCACTATGCTGCCCATGGAGAAAGCACTGAAAACTAAATAATACAATGCCCCATAAACATGCAGATGAATGGTGGATGAGAAGAAGAGGAAAGTAGAAAGAGCCAGTACTGTCTGCTTGTGCCACTCCCCCTCTCCTACCTCTGAGGACAGTGTGATGGGCTGTAGATGAAAGGGAAACTTTGAAGAAGGCGTGATCCTTCCCTTGCTCCCTCGAAGGAGGAAGAAGGGGATCAGAGCAGGGGCCCCTGACACAGCAAGAGATGTCAAGATACACACACTCACTACTTTCCATATTATGCACTTGACTTCTGTTAGAAGTACTTTCGAAGGTGACTTAACAGTTCACTTTATTTTGATTTGAGCACAGTTTTCTCAAGCTGACCATATGGGTGAGTTTATGAAAAGTTTCTCAGTGCTGACTGCAATGAACTGCACACAAAAAGGATCCTTTCTTGCCGGGCGGCAGCTAAGCCAAAAATCTTTCGCTAAAGCTGCACAACTATTTACCTCCTGATGATCCCTTTCTAGCTGAGACAGTTCTCTTATACAGGAGGAAAGACTGATGGATGATGAATGAGGAGATTATTTGACACAGGCAGCACAGAGTTATGTATCATCATGTGAAAAATTTCCGGAATTTACCTTCAATTTGCAATGCCGTAATTATCAAGAACAGTCTGGTTGAATGTCCATGCTTTTCACTCATGGCATGTTCCATATTATCAGGACAGTCACAAAATGACATCATACAACCTTGCTCAAACAGTTGACGCTTGAGATTAGCGCTAAAACATGCAAAAAAAAAGTGGGAAATAGAACAAATAATCCCATACCTGATATGGATGACTGCACCGATTAGGAAAAAATGTATATACAAAGGGTGGGACACCTTTGAGGTTTTGAGGTTTAAGAGCTGCAGGTATGAAGCCTCGAATAATGAGCTGCAGAGAAAACATCTCCAGACACAAAATGTACTGCCAAATGTATAATAACGTCATCCCATTTGCCCATAACACACATCAGCCGGTTAAAGTGATGGCATTCAGTCATTCGGACTTGGTCACTTCAGTAAATGTTCCTCAAGCTTCATTCAGACGTGCCTGTGAAAGTAATGCGAAGAGTCATGGTGTGCTTGTGCTATATGCCACTGATGATAAATTTGAGAGAACATCAAGTCAGGTCAAATATAATAGTCTTTACAGAGTCAGATTTTTCTCATAACAGTTCGTATCACACTGAATTTGAATATTAATGAATGGAAGTAGCTGAAAATAACCCTTTTGTACATGTTTAAACTTGCTGAGCAGGTGTTAACATGGATATGAATTTCTCATCTTGAGAAAACATTAAATTTACTTCAGGTGAGTAAACCTTCACATAGTCATAGCTTTGTTTATTTCTTTATTTGTTTAATCATTTGTTATGTTGAAGACATCTGAACTGCTGACCAAAAGTTCAATCATTTCCCCGCTGCTGTATGTGTCTGTCTGTTAATGTGATGTAATGTGTGTTAAGGAGCTCAGGCCTGCGAAGTGTGGAAATTGTTACGTATGTGTTAACCAGATCTGATCTAGTCAGACTGTCATGATAAAATGTTAAAGCTCCAGGGTGGTAATTCACACATTACACCAACACTTGCCGCCAGAGTAATGGAAAGCAGTGCATGTGAGAAATGGTCTTGTTTAATTCTTCAAAGTACTGAGTGTCACTTAATCTTACTTACCTCTTAAAATCTTAAAAGTGCCTGCAAACACCACAGGTACTTTAGAAGAAAGAGTTCTAGGAGCACTATAAGAGGATAATGCATACCTCCAAAGCCTTTTTTTCCTGTTTGCATTTGTACTGCAAACAGGAACAGTAAAGTGTCATAATGGCAGGTAGGCAAAGTGCTTCACAATCAAATACATAAAAACAATTATAAGAAAACATCACCAATAAAACAAACTTCTGTTCCCTTTGTTCCACAATAGCTGAATAAAAGTACGACATCACATTTGGTATATGTCTATGTAAAGGCTAAAGTTAGGTGCTGTAAGGCAAGGCAAGGCAAGAAAGAAATAAGAACAATAGATAAAATCAGATAAAATCAGTGGTTAAAATGTGATTATGTTTTGAAACTCAAGCTTCAGATTTGGAGTTTTCTTCAAATGCAGCTGAAAATAGGTGTGTCTTCAACCTGGACTTAAATACACTGAGTGTTTCAGCTGATCTGAAGCTTTCTGGGAGTTGGTTCCAGACATGTGGAGCATAGAAGCTGAATGCAGCTCCTCCATGTCTGGTTCTGACTCTGGGAACTGACAAAAGACCGGATCCAGATGACCTGAGGGGTCTGGAAGGTTCATACTGGGTCAGGAGGTCACTGATGTATTTTGGTCCTAGACCATTCAGAGCTTTGCATCAGAACATTAAAGTCTATCCTCTGATGGACGGGCAGTCAGTGTAAAGACCTCAGAGCTGGACTGATGTGCTCCACTTTTTTGGTCTTAGCGAGGACTCGAGCAGCAGAGTTCTGAATAAGCTGCAGTTGTCTAACTGACTTTTTAGGTAGACCTGTAAAAATGCTGTTACAGTAATCAAGCCTACTAAAGATGAATGCATGATGAAGATGAAGTTTTTCCAGGTCCTGCTGAGACATCAGATCTTTTAACCTTGATATATTCTTAAGGTGATAAGGCTTGAGGCTGACTTTGTTATTGCCTTAATGTGTTTTTCCAAATTTAGGCCTGAGTCCATCACTACACCCAGATTTCTGGCCCAGTTGGTAGTTTCTAGGTGTATAGATTGAAGTTCTGTGGTGACCTGTAATCGTTTCTCTTTGGCTCCTAAGACAATTACCTCAGTTTTGTTTTTGTTTAGCTGGAGAAAGTTGTGGCACATCCAGTCATTAATCTCCTTAATGCATTTACCAAGAGCCTGTACAGGGCCTCGGTCTCCTGGTGACATTGTAATATATATCTGCGTTTCATCTGCATAGTTATGGTAGTTTATTTTGTTGTTTTTTATAATCCGTGCCAGTGGGAGCATGTAGATGTTAAACAGAAGAGGTCCCAGGATGGAACCTTGGGGAACTCCACATGTGATACTTGTATGCTCAGATGTAAAGTTACTTATTGACACAAAGTACGTCCTGTTCTCTAAGTATGTTTTGAACCAGTTTAGTACAGTTCCGGAAAAGACCCGCCCAGTTCTCCAGTCGTTTGAGTAATATATTGTGGTCAACTGTATCAAATGCAGCACTGAGATCTAGTAAAACTAAGGCTATGTTCGAAACCGCCTACTACATACTACATACTTGCAAACGGCATACTCATCGATCAGACAGCATGCAGAGCGTTTACACATAGTGCACTTCACTCCTGCCCGAGCCGAAATCAGCTGGCCTGAAAAGCTGATTTCGCTTAAGCTATAAACTCTGTAAATATATAACTTTAGCAACATTTGAAACATTTTCACGCGAGAAAGTAGTCGTTTAGACCCCCAAGGTGTTGAAAATCTGACAAAATACCGGCTATTTACAATTTTGTTCCCACGAATTCGGCGCTAAAGCTAGCCGCAGTGAGCAACGCACTTCCGGTTATGCCGTTTTGACTGCTCTCGTCCCGTTAATGGAATTTGACCGTTCAAATGGCGATGGGCGACGTCACGTTACGTTGCATCTTGGGTAGTTTGAGTGTGACAAGTAACCTCATGATGAATACTCAACATTTCGGCGAATCTAGTATGCATCTAGTGTACATCCGGGAACTTAAAAAAGTATGACTAGTAGGAATAGTAGGAGAAGTAGGCGGTTTCGAACAAAGCCTAAGACTGACATTTTTCCACCGTCTGTATTCAGACATATGTCATTAAACACTTTGGTCAGAGCAGTGTCAGTGCTGTGGTGCTGTCTAAAACCCGACTGGAAGGTATCATAGCAGTTATTTTTGTGTTAAAAAGTTATTAAGCTGTTGAAAAACCACTTTTTCAATGATCTTCCTTAAAAATGGGAGATTTGAGATGGGCCTGTAGTTGTTCATTTGTGTCTTGTCAAGATTGTCCTTTTTCAGCAGAGGTTTGATTACAGCTGTTTTTAGTGGTTCTGGAAACACACCCGACATTAAAGACAAGTTAACTATTAGTAACAGGTCTGACTCCAACATCTTTGAGACTCTTTTTAAAAAAGCTGTTGGCAGGATGTCTAAACAGCAAGAAGAAGAGTTCAGCTGACCTAAGATGTTCTCCAGGTCTTTGCTGTTAATGGGTTGAAACTGTGATGGTGTTTAAACGGGTTTTTGGTGGACACGGTATGTATGCTGAACCTGCTGCTGATGTACCAACTGCTTGTCTAATATTTTGGATTTTGAAAGAATTTAGCAAAGTCATTGCAGGCCATGGTGGAATGAAGTTCAGTTGCTACGAACACAGGAGGGTTTGTTAGCCTGTCAACTGTAGCAAATAAGGCCCGAGCATTATGACTATTTTTGGTGATGATGTCAGAGAAGTATGACTTTCTTGCATTCCTCAGTTGTAAATTATAAGAGTGAAGTTTCTCTTTATAGATGCTATAAGGAACCTGGATATTTGTTTTATAATCTGTAATAAACACGACCAACATTTTATGTATTTTACCTCTCTCTCTTTTTTTAATAACTTATGGGTTACATAATTATAAACCTGATTCTATTTAGTTGTTGATATGTCACAAAAAGCTAAAGTTTTACAATTATCACTCATTATTTAGGAGATAATGTCTCTTTTCTACATATGTGTATTCCTATAGGATTATTCTTTTATAAACCCATGTAATCACCAGATCGCCAAATGGTGCACAAGACATCTGCCTCCAGTGACATAAATGTAGTGGAAAAATGTCTCTTATGTAACTCTACTCTTAATGATCCTTGGTGGATCTTTAGGACTCATTATGAGGCTTTCTGGTATTCATTTTCTGTCAAGTGACTGGCAATGTCTTTTTATTTGTATGTGAGTGTTAAGAAGAAACATCAAGGTCACGGAGTCAATAAATAAATGAGAAGGGTTAAAGAAGAGAAGTTAATTCCCTTTGAAAGATTCAAACCTGGCCATTATCTCGCATATTGTACAGTTGACTAGACACAACTCTGTGAGAATAGTAACCTGTCACATGAATGCACAACAATCAGATCATAAGAGAGCTCTGATATGAAAGAAAATAGTGAAAGCTTCGGGCAAAAGAAAGGCAACAAGAGTGAAAAGGGAAGTTAATTCTTGGTGATAGAGTTAAAACCATAAATTGGCCTTTGTGAGTGAGCAAGGACAGACAATGAAAAAGAGTCACAATAATTGTGCAATTGAGTTGGTAGACTTGAACTGTGATATGCGCTTAAAGTGCGGATGAGTAACATGAGGTAAGAATGAGTTGGCAGTAGGTAGGCACACAGTAGCATCTGCAAGTAACATCTAAATGGAGACGGTGCAAAAGTTTGCTCCTTTTTAAGTATTAGTTCAGTGTTTGGTGAAATTTTAATAGATTGAACAAATTGATGAGTTTTTGGGAAAATAATGAACCTAACAGATTATCTGTACCTTCCTTACATCTTTCAAAGCTATACTCAGGGACACATATACGTTTCACAATATGTGCTGGCATATGTGGGATTTAGATTTGGGCTGTCAGCTTTAATGAGTTAATAATACATTAATGCAATCTCACTTTAACACCCTGGGAAAAGATATTGCCAGTAAGGCAACAGAGGGTTATAATTAGATTCATGATGAAAACTCTGTGACTATGCATATTGCAGCACTGTTTGCCAGTCAACACACTTATTAGACAGAAAAAAACAACAACTCTCGACACCATCTGTGAGTTTAGCTATCACTAAAGTATATATAATATTGCTTGCCAGCTGAGCATGCCAGATCAAAAACCAGCACTTAATCATGGTAATATGCAACAGACTATGGTCATGGTCAAGCTCCAGCAAACTAAGAGCAAGGCTCCAGGTACAATACCTGTTACTATTAAGTACAGCAATCTTGGTAAGGTGAGAGTGAAAGCTGTGTAACCTTGCAGAAACCACATCTTCATTTCTACTTCAGTTAAAACAGCCCATTCTTGCACTCAACTTGTCACATACCGACTCTAGGTCAGGAGTCCCTTTTATTGGTGTTGAACATAAAGGGGTACTCCCAAAGTGTCACTTTTTCACATGCAGGGTTTCCTAAGCTGGCACCGTAACGGGTTTTGGACATGTTGTTATGGAAACAAGAAAAATACTGGCAAAGCTTTTTTCTATCAGATGTATTTTATTATGTATTTTGAGACCTAATCAATATATTTTGGAATCATAACTATGTTTTTTTTTTAATGCATAACATTAAAGTACATCAATAGAGCATAGAAAGTCAAAATCAAGACAGAAAAAAAATGAAAGTGAAAAATAGCGATGTTAAAATTGAAAGTCAAATATTAGTCCCATATTCGGGAGGTCAGAGTCTATCAGCCCTCATCCCTCTGACCTTTTCAGATGGTCTGTGTAGATTGTTGATAATCCATCAGTGAATGACATTTTCCTGTTGCTGTTTGCTATTGGTGGAGCCGGTGGTTACACTTGCAGAGGGATAACTAACTTTCCCCATGCATCTCAAAGTGATGGAAGGGCTGAAAAAAAGATGCAAAGGGCTCTTCACCAAATATCAGTATATGACAAGTTAACAATAAGATTATGCTGGGGGCACTGAACACGGGAAATGGCCAATCTAATTAAACTTGCTAATAAATATGGAAATCTAATCCCTTCTGTTAGCATGCAGAGATTACAACATAACATACATTTGCAACCATGATTACGTACAGTACATAGTCATGTAATTTGTTATCATTAAAAATCGTTTGACTCTCCTAATTTAATAATTGGTTGTCATCTGTGATAATCTCAAAAGGGAACCAGGAGTGAAAAAAAAATGAATATCAATAATAATGAAAAAGGTAGGGTTTCATGATAAAAAGCCTAAGGGACAACAAACCAGCTGTGCTGCTACAGAATGGTTGGAGTGTAAATAAGGGTTTCAGTGGAAGCCGTTTACAAAACACTACGAGAGGCCGCCTTTTTAAAAAGGATGATGTTAACTTGACGGTGGCACTAATTTTGAAAATATTTATCATCTTCATAGAGAGATATGGAGAAAAAAAAGAGGACACAACGCAAAGTGTTGTCATTATGTAAAACAGAGCCCAACAAGTGATTTAAGTGTGTGTGGTGCTTATTGGAGGGGCATGGAGGAGAATATGTGGAGGTTGTGTAGAGACACAATCTGAGGAAATTAAGTGTATCCAAAAGCTAGAGAGAACATGGAAACAAGATTTTTTGTAAGCTGCTGTCATGAGTCAAACAAGTGATGGCATATAAAATGTTATAGGAAGTTTCAAGGTAAAGTAGACTCTAATACCAGCTCATAAAAGAGCAGCTTCATTGGATGTCAGTCAGAGGAAAACTCATATTCATTCAACACACACTAAGAAAAAGTGCCCTAAAATGTTATTACTATTGTTAAGGCATTTTTTTCCATATTTTTTCTCATGAAGTAACTCATTAAGCCAACACCCAGCTGAAATCTGAACAAAATACACTGGAAAGACTATAAAAGTCACTGAGCACAACTTTTCCATGGGCCAAAAATCAACTTTTAAGCTGCAGAACTTAAAACAGCAGCCCATAGGGTGCACCCAAAATGAATATGTAAAATAAGGGACTTATCTAAAATAATAAGGTGATCAGTACCAACCCCCTTCAGTAGTGAAAACCAAAGACTAATCAACCAAAGACTAAAGACCTTTTAAAAGCTCTTTCCTCTCCTTCTTCTTCTGTCTTTTAAGTTTTCCATACACCTTTCTCATTAACTTCCCTCTGTTACTCTTTGTACCAAAAGTTTTTCCACACTAACGACTCATCCCCAGCCTTTGTCTCTGTTTTATTTTTATTTTTCCAGTTAGCCCCATTTCTCATCTTCGTCCACCCTTACTCCTTCCTTTACCCCCACCCTGGTTCTCTGTTTTATTCATGACTCTCACCAATGTTGCATTTCACGTTGTATTTGCAGATGGTGGGATATTTACCTAATGTGGAAAGCTGTCAACAGTAGAGCACTAAAGTGTAGAGTGAAGGCTATTGCGGACACAAAATGACCCACCTTAGCTTTCTATTTCTGGGGCTAAGAAAGGTGAATGTTCGGGGTTTTGCAGGCAAGGCTAGTTAATAAAAAAAATTGGGTGACATTACTGAAAAACCACTAATAATTTCATTGAACATCTTTTTCTGTCAGTAATTTTTTTTTTTTACCATCTATATCAAGAATTAGTATCCTATTAAAATATAACTATGTTATAATGTTTGATTTTAACTCCTCATCTTACCATTTTATATATTTGCTTGAATGACCACAATGTCATTTCTGCCCCATTCTTAGTCCCTCAGCTTCAAACATGCCCTTTTCTTTACTCCTTAATTCTGATTTCTTTTCCTCTATCTTCTCCAGCCACTCAAGGCAGAACGATGCAGAGGTTTCTTTTAGATGTTTTTATGTCTTATGTAAGACTGCAGCTCAACCTGACCCTGCACGTTGTGGAACTTCAAGTGTGTGCATATGTTCATGTGTGCAACAGCAGATTTGAAGATGAACATTCCTGCCGTGACCTATTAGCAATCTTAACATTACTGTTGCATGGATATTGTTTATTAAGGAGCCACCTGTCAAACACTACAGAATGTGCACATCATACAGGTGAAGGAACTGCTTTAAATCGCCCATGTAGCCTCACTAGCTCAGCAGCTTAAACAGAGAGAACAGGATAAAAAAAAAAAAAACAGAAATTATGATTGTTTGACTTGAAATGGATGAACGGCTGATTGTTCATTTTCTGCATTTGTATACCCTTTTCAGTGTAAGTTTGTATTTCTTTTTTTTCCCTGTCAAATCTGAATATCCAGAGAAGAGCAGTCGTCTGCCAATCTGAAAGTCAGTAGTTCAACTCCTTGCTTCCCTGGAACAGATGTCTAAATGTCCTTGGGCCAGACACTCAACCTCACGTTCAGACAAAAAAAGCATTGTGTAGCATCTAACAATATAAAGCTGAAGATGTGCTTTGTGACTATATGTGTGAGTGGGTGAATGTGCCTTGTGGTGTAAAAGTGCTTTGAGTGGTCCACATTACATTACAATACGGTCATTTTGCAGACGCTTTTATCCAAAGCAACTTACAACAAGTGCGTTCCACATCGGTAGGCAAAAGAACTTCAGGTCACAACAAATCATGTGCATTTCCATCCAAAAAACAAACAGCTAAGAGCATAACTAGTGGTAGAGTAAGTGCGGTAAGTTAGGTACCTAGACAAATGGGAAGACAATTTAGAAAACAAAGACAATTTAGGAAACAAAGACAATTTAGGAAACAAAGACAATTTAGGAAACAAATAAGTGCGTAAGAAGCTAGGATGAAACAGGTGATGTCCTAAGAGGGCAGATCTGGGTAGTGTTTCCTGAAGTCTCCTAGTCTACTAGACTAGAAAGGCACTATGTAAATACAGTCCAATTACCATTTTACTGCACTTCCTGTTTTACGTGCTTATTAAAGGCTCTTAATAAATCAAGTTTAGAAGTCATCATTCATCATCCAAATTCATTTTAAATTCCTGACCAACTGTTTCCGATGGAAAATCCTGTAGTTTATCATTGTAACTTTTCAAATAATCAACATCGCCATTACATAGGTCAACCCAATTAATCTGCACAACCTGCTGCAACAACCTGGAAATGTACTGTTATTGAATAATACAGATTTTCACGACGTACTAAAAAAAAACAATAGTTTACAGAATTTCCTAGTTGATTTGTCAGAAACTACTTCATCTAGACAATGTTACTTTAGCTCCTGATTAGTGACTGTTAAACTTTGGGCTGAGTTTTACGAATGAAGATGGTCAGAATTTCTAAGAAGTTTCATAAGGACTTCATGTGCTGCTTGTCAGCTGATCAAGAAAAGAGTGTCTACACTGTCGAAAAACACAGCAATTAATCTTTTCAGTTTGTTCAGTCAGCAGCCTGATGAGCACATTAATAATTAACATTAACTAGCTGCAGATATTCTTATCTAACTGCTGTAACACTGGTCATTTTGATAAGTAAAGCAATAAGTAAAGCTGTAGCTACACTAAACTGCAGCAACACAAAACTTCCACTATAATCAATTAAAGAGGCTAGCAGCATAACTGCTTTTGTAAAGTAGTCTTTGTAAATTGTTTAAGTTTGCTGGTATATTGAGATCCAGTGTAGAATATTTTAGTGCAGTGTTGCGTATAAATGTATTGTAGACGACCAAATACTTTGCATTGCTGCAACCAGGAGTGAGAGAGGAGATACTGTCTGATTTGAGAAGTTAGTTCAGAGAATGTGGGCTATCTTTTGCATAATGTGCTGCAGTATAAAACTAAAAATGGTTCAGCTATGGCAAGGATTAAAGATACACACAAGAACTGAAAAATGAAGTGAAGGTTAGGGTTAAGTTTTTGCACAGAATACCTGCAATATGATTCTTAAAGTGAAAAGAGCAAGATAGAAACAGTTAGAATATCTATGCAACGGCACCAATTGCTTACCTGTTTATGCCATTTTAGGGTTAACTTGAGGCTTTTAGGGAAAATCTGATGGTAAACTGAGTCAAAAGTTGAGAGTGTGCAGGCTGTATGCAGCTGCAAGTTGGAGATCAAAGGAACATAGTAAGAAGGAATAATCATTCTGAACGCAGCTCACATCCACACACATCATGACATGGCAGGCATTAATGATTCAGAGGGAGGATGAATAGGGAAGATAGGGAGAAAAGATGCCAGGTGGGAAGGAAAGGAGGAGGCAAAGATACAGGGAGAAAAGAAAAAGGTGGGTAGACTGAAAGAGGAGAGTTTTAAAGAAGAAGAGATGAAAAAGCGGGGTAGGGGGGTGGGAGGCAGATAGGGAATAAAGTGGCAGAGGAAAAGAGGAAGCCTCAGAGAGTTTTTTTTTCATAGCTCAGAGCCATTTTGGTTGGTTCACTCCTTGTGTTATATTTTAGGAAAGCGTGACGAGACAGAATGGGAGAGCAGAAAAAATGCAGTTTGACAGTACAGAAGTCCAGGCGCGAGCTCCAGCATTTAACACTTCATTTTCCAATATTTTCTGCCGCTGTGCTTCAATCTTTTAGGCATTTGGAACAATTGTAGAATTTTTTCACCATGAGAATGATGAAATTGCTAGAAGTTAGGAGAAGATTACTAAATAAGAAAATAAACTAAGATAGATAGATAGATAGATAGATAGATAATACACTGTAAAAGGCTAAGCCACATACACAAAGCTAGCATATACATAAGGTGCCAAGGGCCTGCTGCCAACCCTGTCAAACTGAGTACACACACACACGCACACACACACACACACACACACACACACACACACACACACACACACACACACACACACACACACACACACACACACACACACACACACACCTCTCATGTTTGCATAGTCCAGAGGGCACACACATAATACACGCACTGGCACAGCATCAAGGTGGCATGGCATGGCACTGCTAGTGGCCTTGTCAACTCAAGTAACCTCCCACAGGAAACACACTGAGTCCCCAAAGCACAAATCATATGCAGGAGAAAGAGAGAAAACAGCAACATAGAGTAATATTTGGAGGAAATAGGGGCTTGGAAGTGAAAGAGAAGAGAGTACATAAAAAAGAAAGATTTCTTGGGTGAGCACACAGCAACAGATGGGCAAACTAAAGAAAACAGAGTGAGAAAGGCAGGAAAGACATTGGGGGAGTGTGTAAGAGAGAAACAATGAGTAAGGGAAGGACAGGTGGAGTAAAAACCATCTGCTATAATTGGAGGACTCCAGGCAACATTGTAGGATGTGTGTGTGTGTGTGTGTGTGTGTGTGTGTGTGTGTGTGTGAGTGGGTAAATAAGTTTCTCATAATCTCTGCATGTGGATGTGTGGGTTTACTGTTTGGTAACAATCTGAGTCTCTCCAGAAGACAAATCAGAAACAAGCTGATACACATAGACCTGTAGAGGCACAAGCATTTTTGTCAAATGCACATCAGTTTTTGAACATTCAGAAATGCTCTTCGTCTCTCAGTATCACAGATCTAGCCTTGATTATATGCAATTGGCCCAACCCACTTGACATGGCTTAACATTTTCTGGGAGGTCCATTGTTATCAAGCTTTTCCTGAAGGCGGGCCGGTTTAAAACAGTGTATGGTAGCCAAATTGGATAGTTTCCAAAGTTTACCTCGGTGGTCTCTGCACAAGTCTTTGTGTACAAATCTAGCCTGTAGTCCTAAAAGGAACACAAACACCAACATTTTCATTAAAAGGATGAAACACTAGATGAACATTAGCTTCCATCCTTTCTTCTGCCAGTTGGAGCCTTTAAACTCCTTAAAGTATTTAGAAGTCTCTAAGTATTCACAATAGATTGTGGGGGAGTTTACACCACAGGAATTCACATGAACTCTTTTAATGCCTTAACATTCAGTTTGGATCTATTCCTAATTGCTTGTCTATTCCTTATGTTGTTGTTCTGTGTTTGATGAAACAAAAAAATGTCCTTTCCGGGTGAACAATAAAGATTTACTGACTTTTGATATTGATTCTTAATATAGATTTAGATATACATGTGTATAAATATGTATATAGGTATATTAATTTAGAATGTTACTCTGTCTGTTTCTGGGTAGTCATGGTGAGGCTGAGACCAGTGTGTCTACCGTCATTATACAACAGCAATGCTTCCAAACAGACATCTGCTTTACAGAAATAGGTGATTGATGTATAATTTTGAAATAATTAAAAAAAAAATCATTGCAACATTACCTCTGGGACATTTGTCTGATCCTTTGAAAAATTACATAAGATCCGGACACAGGAGAACACAGAGTGGAGTCCCAAAGAAACACACAGAGCTCAAATCAATGACAGATGGATAAACAAATGGAAGGCGGAAGGAGAGATTGTTACCAACGTGTGGGGCTTCCTAAATGAAGCCAAATATGACAGCATATAAACATCTGTGTTACAGGCAAGCCAGGAAATGCCACTGAGTTTACAGAAATGTTTGCACCAGCAGTAGCACTAACAACTTTACTGCAATTATGCTTTATCATCACACTTTTATCTGTGAGCATTAATCAAAAAATAACGGGAGATCATATCAGATGTGGCAAACTTGCATTCCATGACTTGACAACTGGCTTTTTTTCTTGTTTGTGTCTCTAGTTTGGGCCCACCTCCAAATTATGACTTTGTAACAACTCTGGGGGCTCATTTCGTTCAGATACAATAACTCCAAAAGACTCAGGAGTTTTTTTTTTTTGTTTTTTTTTGCATAAATCTCATTGCGGTTTAGCTGCTGACCGCGTCAATGGAAGCAATTTGAATGCCTCAGCTAAAACTTTTATTCAAAGAGGAATATTAAATAATGTTTTTAATTGTTTATTTGTCAGTAAGTAGAATCACTCAAGATTTATTGATCGTTGAGAAGTGCTACCAGGTATGAGACATGAACTAACTCAGAAGTGATTAAATTTGGAGTTGATCCTGAGCTGCGTGTGGATCCAGAACCTTTTTTTCTATTTTTACAATAACCTTCCTGTAGTTATGCAGTCTCTGCAGTTGTTTTGATGTTATTTCTGAAAAAGCTATCACAGTGGTTCCATTCAAAAGTACAAATATACAGGTACACGCAGGTACTTTGACTCCAAACACAGACTGGAATAACTCCATGACACATACTGCACAAATATTTAATCAAAGCTTTTCAGCAACAGGTTAGCTTTATCAATTCTTTAGATATGAGAAGGAGAAACAAACAAAGGAGAAACAGATATGTAAGAGCTTTGTCATGCACCCAGCACATTAGCTATCACCTTATTAAAAAGCTGCCATAAATGTGACCAAGAGCTGCCATTCTTTAACTGAAAAGGTGTCAAATGGGCAGCTGTCACATACAAGCACAGAAAGTCAGTGTGTGGAGTTGTGCTGTGTGTGTAACACAACGCGACTGTTGTCGACTGTTCACCCCATGTATGACTTGATAAACCACTATTTAGAGTTCTGATTTAGAATCAGAATCAGAAAAGATTTTATTGCCAAGTAATTTTCACATCACAAGGAATTTGGCCTGGTCTGTTTGGTGCAATAAAACAAAAAATCTAATAATAAAATAAAATAATACAATATAAAATAATATAAAATATATGTACAAAGTATTAGTAAACCGAAGCGCTGAGGGCAGAAGAGTGCATCAATGTAACGCAGATTATTATTATTTTAGTTTGATATTTTTCACATGCTTTTTGGTTTGTTTCCGTCAACAACACAACTTTATTAAGTTCAGATTTTCACTCAGGAGACTGCCTGTCATTTTGGGAATTTCATATTGCTTTTGTTTTTCTTTTGCTCTACCTTTGTTTTACACATTCTGTTTTTAGTCACCGGATAGGTTTGAGTATCATCTTGATTCGCAGGCTTCATTCAATTTTTGACACTAAACATTCAGCACACATTTTATGTCTGGAAAAATCTACAAGTGACAAAAGCTGATTATACCAGTTTAATGGGCGGATAACTTCTAAGTAGCTACAGTCAGATGTGAAAATAAATAACAGCATAATAGGCAGTCTTTTGTTTGTGTGCTGTTCTGTTGGTAACATGCACAGAAAAAAAGCAGAAATAATAACAAATCAATTGCTTTAGTCTGAGCATTTAAATTACAAATAGCTTTTCCTCCTAGCAACCACCAACAGTTCTTACTTGATTTATGTATAAATGAATTCATGTGGGTGATAGTAATTTATTCCAACCTGGCTATCGTGCCTGTTGCCAGACAGATATTCAAACAAAGACACATGAGCTATTATTAACTTAATGATAACCAAACCCTGCCCACACCTCTCACACACATTTTGTGACAAAAAGCCGCACTTTTGAGTGGATCTGTATTCCTTCTCTTTCTTGCCCCTCATCAGCGAGTCTTTTAACCCACTCATGTGTCTGTTTAAATCTACGTGGATAAAATTGTCCTTCCATTGCAATTAACACAGAGCACATGCACATTTCCAACACATATGTGAAAAACTGTCAGGACTTGAGGCTTAACATCGAGAGACCCTGATCCACATGTCTTCGAAACACCTCTACAATGTTTACAGTTGCATTTGTAAATCCTGTCAGCACTGTTTCTTCATTGGTTTACAGATATACATATACCATGTTTAAAGACACGACGAATTGACAGACTGCCTTCATTCTGATTAATCGTTGATTAATCGTGTTAATGTCTTCCCTGAAGCCAGTATTCTGTTTTCCATGCACGAAAGACTTACAAATAAGCAAACATTAGGACTTCAAGAGTTTATTAAGCGTTAAAAAAAAAGGACTTGACAAGTCAACAGACAAAAAGAGTAACGTCAAGACAAAAAAATCCAACTGTGAAGACAGCTGAGTTCCTCTGTCTGGCCTCTCACATGCAAATTTATCAATGAGCCTGTTAAAATCATGAAGTTGACACATAGAGAGGCGGGCAACTTCAATGGAACTTAAACACTCACTGAAAATAAATCTATCACTTGATTAGTTACTGCAACTGACTATACGACGCTTGGACAGGCGCCACATGTAGTCACATTTGAATGCACTGGGTATCCATTCAGCTTAATTTTTTTCGACCACTCTGATTATGTAGAGCTTGCCTTGTTAATGCTTTCAATGACCAACAACACTGGCATTCGGACAGGTGATGGAGGAATGAGCTGCGGTTCTTCCAATAATGAGACTCAAGTTTAAGGCTTGCAACTCTATTATTGCAAAATATTTATTAGTTGTTGTTTGGTTAGGTTTAGGCAATAGAACTTTGATAAGTTCAGGCAACATATCTAAATTCCTCATTGTCATAACTTATGTTGCAACTTTTAACTTTGGCTGAGTTCTAAAGTTGGCACAATGTTTTTCCTCAGTCCACCTAGTCATGCTCTGCTTATTATTCTATACCTTCCGTGCTTTTTTATCTTTCACACACAGACACATACTGATGAGCACTTCAGGTACAATGTGGGATTCAGTGTTCTTGGACAAGCAACAAATTCACTGCCTTTCATCTATAAAAACACTAGACATTTACAGTTTACTTGTAAAGGACAATTTACAATATTTTCATAATTTAAATTCCAGTGAAATTCTGTGCTAGAATCAGTTTTCCCTTGTGTCTTGCAAATTTGTTTTTGTAAGTTATTTCTATTCTTTTGATGTATTTATGTCACCAATTTCCCTAAATGTCTCTTGCTTCCATTCAGGGATCCCTCCACCCCCCCATTAATTAAAGTTGCAGTAAACAACGAAGTAGTTGCGGGGATGGACTTTATTGCTTGCGTTTATGCTTATCTTGACACATGGATACACAGATGCACACACAGGGCTCTCTTTTTATTTGATTTACTGTGTCACACCACCACACACATATAATCAAAGACATAATCTTTAACACACACAGTTGCACTTAATGTTCTAATGCACAAAAAAATAAAACCACCTCCTGTTTCTCATACACACAAAGAGTTGACTTTGTATTCAGAAAGAAAAGCTTCTCCATCATCTCCCAGCTTTATTTTCAAGTCAGTTTATAGAGCTCATAAACATATTTTATTTGGCCAATATAGCTGACTTTGTTTGGTACTCTGTGTCCTCTGCTCACAACTACAGATTGTCAATAAAGCCGTCAAACTTTGTGTAAACATCATGACATTGTACCATTCTCAATGAAATGTAACTGCAAAGTTAGGTTTTTCCAACTAAGGTGCTTTTTTATGGATATTGGCTCAAGTTAAAAAAGTTTATCACCATAAAAATCCATAGCTTTAGCTGTAATGTTGCTGTATAGGAATACTTTTTGTGTATGTATTTTTATTATTGCTCATTTAATTCCATAAGAAAGCTTAGTGTACAGCAATACTAACAAAATGATGACAAAGGCCAAGAAACATTACCTGATGATACTGGGGTGCGTGAAAGTTTGTGAGCCCATTATAATTATTTGTCTTTCTGAATAAAAGGTGATCTAAAATATCACCAAGAGAACTCAACCAAAGGATTTAAAGAGTTTTCCATTTAAGTAAAATAATCTAATTCTTTAAATCTGGGAGTGACAAAAGTATGCAAACCACTGAGATAAATGAAATGATGTGATTGGATGTTTTGTTCTATTAAAAATGAGTTAAAGTCAGATTGTCACCACACACAAAATGATTTCTAACAGCCTCAGAAAGAAATTGTTAGTGCCAATCAAGCCAGAAAATACCAAGCGAGAGAAACACATGAAATTAGATTAATGCAATGATCCAACCAAAACCCAAAATGTTGTAGTCTGAACTACCCCTGTAAATAACATCCTCAAAAAGAAACAGATTGTGTAAAAATTAGGGAAATTTAGAATTTGAGAATGCCTAAAGTTAATCACAGAACAAAGCAGTAAGACAATAACAAAATTTGGAAATCACCAAATGGTTTACAGCGATTTGATTCCGAATTACACGTAAACCCATCCACACCTCCACACAACCCTGCTTACTGCACAAAGTTGACCAAAAATGCCCTGAACGTAACAAAATAGAAAGAAACATGGAAGAGAAGCTAGAATTGCCCCAGAACACGTGCAAGACTGATAAAAAAAGAAGTTAGTTGTTCAGTTTTTGTTTCGATCTTTTAAAGGAATTTGTTGACTTTCTGAAACTTGACAGCCTCGATTCATTAAAACTGATTTCAGCTCTTCTCTTCCCTGACTTAATCTTTAAAACAGGTCAGCATAAGAAGCTTGAAACTTAAACTGTCTCCTCTGCCCTGTTGAGAAACTGTTTCAGACCTGCACAAATGAATACAGAAACACACAACCATCTATGCTGGTCTTTAGGTTGTCTCAAGGGAAACCGCTGTTTGTTGATAATTGCTTTCCAAACATCACAGTACTACCTCTCCTCCCTGCATTCTCTTCCTCTAAAGCAGTCTGGCAGTCATCACATCTCTAGGTCTAATTATATATAACGCAGCGCCTTGTAGAAATATGCAAATAAAAACTTTTTTTATTTTCTATTCACTGTCTGTTTGCCAAATAAGTCTTCGGTCTGCAAGTTATTCATTTTTAGTTTAATTCCTTATCATTAGCACTCATTTAAAATCTATGCTTATAAAGAAGAGCGACTTTAGGAAAGTAGAGTTTGTGCCTTGACTGTCCATCTGCTCAGCCCCTGTAGCCCTGGCCCAGTTTTTCTGCTGTCTGTACTGTATTTAGGAAGGAAACGGAAAGTCTGCAGAGCAACAGTTCATCCAAACTGTAGTTGAGTCCTTTGACACCTGGAGTTCAAATGTCACAAAAATGCAGATCTCTTAAATGTTGGCATAACCTCATCCAAAGATGCACTCTGAAATGAATCATTTGTATGTGCTGTAAACAGTTACTCTAATTTATACACACATATTATACGTATATCTATACACACGCAACAAATTTTGCCTTTTGGTACTGTCAATTTACCAGTCATCTATTACAAGAGTAACTGAAAATATCTGTAATTTGAAATAATGGTAACTGATATCAAACATTCCATACGAATGAGTTACCTTGACAACCACAGCATGTCTGCCCCAGCGGCCTAATGTTTAGTAAGCAGATGCATGTTTGCTGTCTGTCTCAGAGGTAGGGATTGCTACCCACCAGGTGTTTTTTTTCTAGAATAGACTCAATCTACAGTATGATGCATAAAGTAAACACATGGTTTTACACAGTTCAAACAGTGAATCTGGTTCTATCCCATTTAATTTTCTTTTTTCCCTTTTAAGCTCAGCTTTTATCGCTCAAGCATTGTGGTAACTTTGAAGCTTGGAAAACTATAACCAATTTTTCAAAACACTATACATTTTCTCCCTCATATATTGAAATCAAAACATGAGTAATCACTATTACCAGCCATTCAAACAGATGAGGAGAAGCCGGAAGAAACAAACAAGGCTGTTTTGGATCAGCCTAGCTTCATGAGATGACTTGTAACGGGTATATTTTTTCACATGGCCAAACCGTATAGTGTCATAATAAAGGCACAGGTATTACGAGATAGTAATGTTCTTCATTGCATTATTTAATTATAAATTTATTTTCTCATCAGTTCTGTTGGTCACCACTTACATGTGATTCAGAATCAATATGCAATTGATATAATATATATATACTGTATATATATCAACACTAAAGTAAAATAATAATAAAAAAAAATCAAAACATAAGATAACATAAAAGACGCAAGAGTTTAGTTTAAGCAATTGAAAATTGGTTTCATATGATGAAGGGGCAACGTTTTGTAAAGGTTTCAAACCCCAGTACGGTTACATGAATGTTAGGGAAATAAGTATTGCACTCCAGGAAAACTATCCAGACCAGCTGACCAGCATACACTGCACTTCACGAAACTCCAACTAACTCTGGTGAAGCAGAGAAGATAACTTTAAGTATCTCCAAAGTATGCGTGCAAATTTGACCTGACAGGCAGTTTATATGTGGATTTGTGGATGGCTGCATTTTGCCTCACAGTGTGTAGCCTTGTGCGTAGCCAGTAAATCTGCAGTATATGTATGGACTTTCAGAGAAAGAAATCTGGTGACATTTGATAATTGCTTTGGTTTTTTGCAGGTGTTTGCAAAAAGAGAAATACTGCTGTGTGGATGGAAATAAAAACTAAGAGAAGAGGAGATAGTGTCAGAACTGATGACAGCAGACAGCACAAGAGACACAAAGAGAAGGAAGGAGAAAGAAGTGATGGATTGAGAGAAAAAGGTGGGGGAAGCAGAGAAATTGCAAAGAAAGGAAAAGTCATTAAGAAACAGCTATACGCTTGGGGGCAATAGGTCAACACTTAGCTTCAAGTGTCAAGTATTGGGCCATCACCACCTGCACCTTCCGGGGTAATTGTTTTGTGCCTGGATATGTGTGTGTGTGTGTGTGTGTGTGTGTGTGTGTGTGTGTGTGTGAGGGAGAGAGAGAGAGAGAGTTTGCAAAATGAGGCAATTTAGCTGCCATTAATGCCTGTGCCCCATCCATATATTTTAAAGGCCTATTGATGATGTTTTGCTGGTGGACATACCAAGTAGTGAACAGAGATAAATACCTTGATGATGGAAGAAAAAAAGAGAGGGAAGGCTGTAGGAAAAACGATTGGGATTGTTTTATGAAGGGCGGGACGAGGGTCATTAACAATTGACTATACAACTGCAAAAATAAAGAGACAACACAGAGACCACGAGAGAGGGAGAATAAGACATAGACATGATTTATGGCAAATTGGAAAGACTGAGGGTGAGACATGAAGGTTAGAGAGGGAAGGACTGGACCTAAGAGGTGAGAGTGTGGGATATTTTAAAGCTTTTAGAGCCAACATTCTATGAAAAGTATATCATATGACAAGTATTGATTTTTCATTGACTCTAATGGACATTATGGCCCGTATACATTCATCCACAACCATTAAACCATTAGCTCCTAGGCCAAACATGCATGCACTCATGAAAGCAAAGTAAACCCAACTGCAAGTTGAGGAACTTGAGATATTTGTGTCAAAACGTAAAACATTGTGTTTTTGCACATGTCATGTTTGTATGGGATTCAGTTGCTGTAATTTGGCAAGGTGTATACTTTCAGCTTTTTACACCAGGGGCAAAAGCATTATAGATTTTCTATCCAAACCTTCTTGGCTGTGTCACCACTGTAAATGGATCCTATCACTCTTTCATGAAATTTACTTAAAGGTGTGGTTGCTAAGCAGTCATAAACATGTAGGAAAAAGGTTGATGCTTACGTGTCTCTGTTTGCTGTGGTGCGGTATTTGTGTTGATGAAAAATGTAAAGTGAGGCTGTTAGTATGTGGTCACACATGTCTGTAGAGCTAGCAATTTAGCTAATGCTGAAGTTTGTGGCTGAGTTGACGCACTAATTAGCCAGATAACAGAGAACCACTATAATTATGATAGTGTCTCCACTGCATATAAAAAAAAATGCACATAATATTATGCATAGACCCTTAAGTGTGATGTTTCAGACATTATCTTGATTTTAAGGGTGTTTGATTGAGAACCTAAAGATACTGAGCTTGCCCACATAATAGTGACTTGTCAGTCACGAGGTAGCCTGCATTTGTATGCAAAAGTTTTCAGTGCAATCTGTTGGTTTCCTTAGCTAGGAAATTGTTTTTGAATTGGCTCTATATGAACGAATTGGATTATTTTATGAATAATTATGATTACAATTAATTGAATTCCAATTGGCTTGAATTGGACTTTATTATCTAAGTGCCTTGAGATGACATTTGTTGTATTTGGCGCTATATAAATAAAAATGAATTGAATTGAATTTGTATGCAATTGAACTTGTTTAGACTCTGACTTTGTTTTCCCAATGTGTGCCATCAGCTAAATTCTCCTCCACTGTATTTCAGAAGTGTTATTTCTAAACTATTTTTAAGTTTATTGAGAAGAGACTTGGGTAACCGTGGTCACAAATGCTAAAGTTTTTCTGGTGAGAGAAAAATGTCAGACTTTATTTGTTATACATGTCCAGCACATCTAGTAGTTTCTAATTCATGGACACTAAATATGTCAAACCGATCGCAGCAAATCCCAGCCAGGACTGGAAACTCAGTCCTTCCATTATTTTGTGTAATTAATAAACTTGCAAGTTAAGCAAATAGGTGTTTACTGTATTGGATTTTATATGTTATTTATCCATTTCTTGCTGTTATGGTTAACATTGTCAGTGGCTAAAAGTTCGTTCTGTTAGTTTTTGTAAAATGTTGCTTATAAATGTTGCTTATAAAACTCATTACAGTCATTCTGCTTTTGGATTGTTGACACTGCAAACCCTTGGTTGAAGAAACCTTTTTAGAAAAGAAACACTGATCCACCCCATATGCTTTCCCTTTTCCCTGTCACAGCACTCACACACACTAACACTTCCATTCAGCTCTTGTCAAGTGAAATAGAAGACATGGGGAAAGACAACAGGATAATTGGATTATTATTCTCCTCTAATCTCCAAGAGTCAGCAACACACAGGTTGTGAGTATGCATTTTAGTTGCACATAGAATTGTCTATGTAGTTGATATCAAAATGTTCACCTTGAAACAATTAGTAAAACATTTAACAGAAAATTAATAAACAGAGCATTCCTTTTTTTTTTAGGTATGGTAATGCCTATTTGCTTCCTTAAACCATTGATCTTTGTCATTTTGATAGTTGAGTTGTGTTTTTAGATAGAAGTCAACAGTGAAAATTCACTCTCCAAAAGAAAAAAACAAAACAAAAACAACAAAAGAAAGTAATTTGTTGACATACTATACTCATCTCACTGTGTTAAAATCAAATGGTCCAATCACTACAACAATGATAATCCTGAACTGTTCACATAGAAGTGAGCTAAGAACTGTTTAACCACCCTTAAAAGTTGAGTGGTCTAAGGCTTTAAAAACAGACCACAAAATGAAATACCTCAAAAATAAAGATTTCTGGCATGTCTGTTAAATGCTACATTTTACCACGCCTCAGATGAACAGAGCTGTTGCTCCTTTGGAGGCTGTCCTATAGACATACTGTAGCAATTGTTGAGAATGAATCTCAATAATCTCATGGCCACGTCGGAAACATATGACTACCGTTTGTAAAGCTTAATCATTTTTGCCTTGTCCACCTGCAAAACAGTGCTGCCATTGCAGGGAAGCTCAACAGAAGTGTGAGTGCATTGTTTTCTGTAAAAAACAAAACATCCTAATAATACAAATATATATCTTGTTTTTATAAGATTAATCCACTTTAAAAATCGCCTTAAATCATAAAAATGGTAATTATATTTTCAATGCACTGAAGACTATTTGGCTGTAGCAGAGTTGTCATAAATCATTACCAATTGTCTCCAAGAAAAGACAGTTCGTCCTCACTAAGGGGCTATTTAATCTTAATGAATTAGTCATTTCAGTTAAGAAAATAATCATAAGGAAACTTTAGCCAAGAGCTTATTGAAGTCCAAATGAGCTGCACAATTGTATTTTGAGAAAAAAACACGACTAAATTGGTCAAGAGACTGCTAAACTCCACAGATATCAGTATATCTATGAGCAGCCCCAGTTTACCTTAGCCATGGGACTGTTGATTTTTTGATGAATTACTCCCACTTTATTTGAGAAAAAACAACTGCACATTCAGCCCAGAGACTAGTGCGCAATGTCAAAGTAAGATGTTAATATTTAGAAGTGTGAGACAACTTCTACTCGGGGAGTGTGATTTGTATGATTCAGTGTACTGGAGTTGGCGTTAGAATGAGTCACAATAGATAATGCTTTCAATAATAGAGCTAGTGTAGGAGGTGGTTAGACACATACATATGCACACATACAGATATACAACAGAGCAAGCACAAGTCAAATACATTTGATGGTCGTTTCATGCTCAGGCGAAGTCAGTTTATATTTCCCATAATTAATACTCTTAAATGCCACGGAGTAAACACAGCAGTGCCTGTCGACACCTATCCGAATATCTATCTTAGGAGCAGAATAGACATTCAGAGAAAGTGACACAAATGTCCTTCCTTCCACTAACAACAATAAAAATATATTTTAAAGTATGGGGGAGAATCCTGCATGATGCTTCTGTGTTTTTCTCAAGGACACATTGACTTTTACATTTTACTTCACACTAATGTCCTGTCTTCTGGGTTGGATAAAACAAGAGGGCTCTGGGACCAGAGTAGCAGTGATTAATAGAGCAGAGTGTAAGAAGGCAGGGGTTGTCGATGATGCCATTGGGAGGACACTGGGAGGACACAAGCTGTACATATTGTAAAAAAAATTGTTGTTGCCTTTCTAAACAACTAAAGTAAAATAAACTAAAATCAAAATATAATTGGCAGGCACATATATATACATATATATATCTTACATAACCAAGAAAATCACTGTAATATATCATCTGTAATATAAACTGTAATATAAGAGAATATCCAAAAGCCTGGCTCCTATACAGGCTCCTATACAAGAAATTGAGGTGCAGAACCAGCGACGATGAGAGAACTCCTGTGGTGTTTCCCCACATAGCCAGCATCACAGGAAATAAAATACCACTTGAGCACACCACAAAGTCAACCTCCAACTGTCAGCTTGGACATTTACTTTAAAAAAAGAAAAAAAAAAGACTCTAATGAGATTAGGTTAGGTGTAGGCAGTTAAGGTTGCAGGAATGGTTTGGTTAGTCACTTGGTAAGGGTTAGGAAAATATCTGGCTTTGGTGTGAAACGTATCCCTTCACAACGTGATATGCTGGGACACGGCTATTGGGCGACTTGCTTCGTGAAGTGATTGGTGTTGTTCCTTTGAGTCTTGTTTTCAGTTAGATACCCATTGTCTGTTTCTTACAGCCATGTAACCTAATGTAACGCCACCACCTGACAACACTTTGCAGCCTGGTTTATTTGCTTCCCAACAGTTAATAAAAATGTGCCTGATGCACTTTTTTGTGGAGCGACATTTCAGGTGTTTGCTTTAAATTTCCTTAAATTTTAGATCAAAACATAACTAGTTTAGATAAATGCTGCTAGGCCTTTTTACATTGATTAGATGATTACATTGATCTAGTGCCAGTTGAAAAAGTGGAACTTGATTCCCAGTCAACCAGACTACTTGGTCACTTTGTTTTGGTTGTGAAAGTAGAGAAAGTAAGCACAATGGGCCTCATGCAAGAACCGTTAGTATGCACAGATTTGTTCTTAAATCGTCCGTACGAGTGATTTAAGAGAATTTGCGCATTCACCAATCTTTTCGTATTTTACGTTTTCTTTCAGGTACGAAAGGAATTTACGAGTGATCCAGACCTGTCATAGGAGTTTTGTAAAATAGTCCGCTGTAATTCAAATCAAGTTTGCTTGACTAATGGATTGTGTATTTAATTCCTTTGAAGAAAACATAAATGAATATACATTATAACCCATAATTATGCTGACATTATTCTGTTTGACTTAAATTACGCACTAATTGAAGGTTCATTTGACTCTGTATATAACAAGTTCAATGGGAAGCGTAACCAGCGGCTGACTTGCTACTTTTGGATGCCTTAGCGCGTCAGGCTCTTGAAGAGACCGTGTGGACACAGACGATCGGCTGAAATCGCGATTTAGATTGCTAAGGACTGTGCTGCTGCAAATATGCAGCTTGCTAGAGCCACGACTCCAGAGAAAAACACCAACGCCGATCAAACCCAATTCCACCACCATCCAGGTCCTCACCACCCTTGGATTTTTGGCCACTGGAACCTTTCAGAGGGAGATTGGAGAATGGAGACTGACCGGGTGTGTCCCAGTCCTCTGTGACTCGTGCGCTCCCCTTGGTCATCAAAACTCTCATCAGTTTATCACCCATGGTACATAAAATTCCCATATACTGCTGTCCAACAAGTACAAATTAAGAGTGACTTTGATGCTGTGGCTCGACTGCCAATCATAATTGGAGCACGAGACACATATACGCATCAAAGCCCCCGTGCCCCTGTCGTGGAGCGCACTGAGCTGAAGGCCAGGTGGGTGTGTCTCAATATCTCGTTCATGGCACAATATTGCCATGAACGAGGGTCTCCACCTGAACCAGCCCAGGCAGACCAGAAGGTGTGGTGCCAGAAGACCCCCCTCATGGACCACCCCATCAAAGAGCCATCATGATGAGGCAACAACTGATTGCACGGCTTTAGTTGCAGTCATCGATTGTCTGCCCATGACGAGACGTTTTTTTTTTAAGCCATTTTTATATCAAACCATTTCTTTTTTATTTCGGTGACATGGTATTAACAGCACTCCTAATTGCTTCCCATTTCTTTGGTTTAGCAGGTCCTGTAATTCCACTGCTGACACTGCTAAAAATGACAGATTTTCCTTTTTGGATCTCTGAAAGCAGAACTTCAAACTCAGAGCCCCTAAAGTTGTTCTTTTTGCAACTTGATGCCATTCTCATGACTCAACACTTCCTGGCACAGGAGCGAGGAAGTGTACCCTTATATGGTATAATTTTGGGCGTGGAGTATGCAAATCTACTATCCTCGTGCACGTGAACTTAGATATGCACAGGTAGGATTCATCATTTACGCAGATCATTTACACACTTTTTCCGAAGTTAAGAGCATTTGTTGAATCTGACGTGGCGTGTTCGTACGAGACCTCCTTACGAAAAAAGTGAGAGAAATTTAGAATAAAAATACGAAAATGTTCTTGCATGAGGCCCACTGTTTTTTAATTGCAGATATGTGATTTTAGTATTACTTCAACAGTTAAATTACTCATTAGTCCATTTGTTTCCCTTTGGTCCTAATGAAAAAAAATTAAATGACAGATTCAGGGAGGACATGTCAGACTGAAGGTAGAACAGAGTTGTTGATGATTCTGTTACCAGAAAACAACAGCTCAGACATACCACACACCTATACATTGATTAGATTAGATTGTCATGTGTGTCTATCCTCTCAAACAAGAAAAATAATGAACAAATGCAGAAGCACCTCACTTTTGCTTGTCTTTTTATCTATTATTTGGATATATTATCTATTATTCAGACCCTTCTCGTTTTCAATTCTCTGTCTCTACACCTCTCATTCCTCTCTCTCTTAGTGTATATCTCATCATCTTTTGTTATCACTCCATCCCTTTCTCTCTTTTACACTCTTAAATGTTCTCTGTTATGTACTGTAAAGTAGATAAGCACCCTTTTTAAAACAGTGGGAGAAGGGAGAGAGTAATACACAACATGTTCATGAGAGGTGGAGGGATGCTGCAGAAGTCAAGGTCAAATTGTAAGGTACCTGTGTGTGTTTGTGTGCGCTGCGAGAGTGATTTACAATCCCATCTACCTGTCGTTATCTGTATTCTTATCCAATCCTTTGCACCATTTTCTCAGAAAAACACAATATAAAATGTACATGCTTCTAAATACAAGAACACACACACACAAAGACACACATTTGTCTAAGGCAGTGGTAAATCATGAACTAGTGAATACAGGATGATGCAGAGCAGCCTGACTGACATGAATTAGAACAGTTCTTTTCTTAGAAATCTGTTCTCATTTGTCTTTCTTTAACCTCCTTTCTTCTGCTCTGTCATCTACCCTTCTCTGCAGTTCTACCAGTTCTTCCCCCATCTGCCAGATTCTACCCCCCGATTTTTCTTTTAGTATTCTCTATGATGTAATTGTGCACGTTTCATGTTGTATGTTGATAGTAGCATGATTTGCTTGCCGAGCACATGCTAGAGCACAAAGTTAGAGCACTGTGTTGGGAGTGGAAACTCCCACAAAATCTATGACATGCATGTTCCCAAGAAAAACCCACATATTAGATTTTAGATTATGAGAAAACACTATATTGAACATGTGCACTCAAAGAAAAATTATTATTGATCTACATGATTGTCTCAACCATTATTGATCACATTTTTTTTCTGTTCTTACAAGTTCCTCCACAATGGTGGCTTCTCATTAAAGAAGAAAAAATCTATATTTTCCTTTGAAATCAATCCAATAATGTTCTTATTATAGTTAGCACCAGTAACTCATACCTTTACCATACACTGGAAGCATGTAGGATCCAAGGAATTTATCAAACTTCCCCAGAAACCGCTGCATTGCTCATTAAACCAGCACAAACACAAGACTTCAGATCTTGCATTAGTTGTTGCATTTTATACTGGGCTGTTAACTGTTATCACCCCCTTATCTGACTGCTTTGTTGTCTCATACTTTATTAAATATCTTATCCTGACAGGCAAACCACATGCTTAATACTTGGGTAATGATCAGTGTTATATACTTCCATGGATACAATGAACTTTGGTCATTGTGAGTTGTATAAGCTGTTAGCAGTGTTTGTACTGTTTTTTTCTTTGTTTTTTTCCATCAAAGACCCTGGTGTTCATTGTTCATTGAAAAATGTGGATCAGTATTTCATTTCAACATTGTAACTCCTGCTCAATATTCACATCCTCATTATAGTTTGATTTAAAGTTGTTAGTAATTGCTGAAGCATATGACCAAAGGTGTGATTTCTCATTGCTCAGGGAACACTAGTGTTAGACACTGGATGATTCAAAACCTCCTTCATTGTTTGTATTTCCAATCAGCGAGTCATTTTTAAATTTGACTATGCTACGTCAAGTGCATTTGAAGTAAAAGATAAATAGAAAAGTTTGGCTTTCCTCAATTGCTTGACATTTACTTAGATCACATACATTGCAGTAAATGTCATTCATAGAGTGAATCCTTTGAAATGTTACATCTTGCTGCTACTTTACAAGACAAATACTTCACTTAGGTGAAGATGGCTTCAAACTCTTAATACTCAGACAAATGGAACTATAAATGTCACCAAGAGCCTCTGAGTGTGATTTTTTTTTCTGTCTTTTGTACTGCTGGCTCTTCCAATTACTTCTTCCTAGCAGATGGCCTAGTTAAACAGATTTTTTTTTATTTCAGAGTATATCAACATTCCACCTTCACAATGGGAAAAAACAACCAAGACAAAATATATATATATTTTTGCAGGTATTTATAGTAGATTTGAGGTTGAACTTATTGCAATTACTCTTGTATATATTTCTTAATCTTTTTTTACCAACTGAGAAAAAGAAGATAAAAAACTGATTTGTTCACCTGGATTTTGTACATGTACGTGGATATTTGTGCTTTTACGCTCATAAACGTGCCTCTAGAGTTCAGCAAACCTCGCCACAAACCTATTTGTTGGTAGGCATTCATGCCTGGCTGTTTTTAGACATGCTGAGTGTCGAAACATCACAGCATGTTGTTGCACTTTCTTTTGCCACAAAGCGCCTTTGACCACACACACAGACACGCACGCACACACACACACACACACACACAACTTATCGAGGAGATACTTATTCACTGATAAAAGGCGAGCCAGAGGGAACCCAGTAATTGAACTCCAGTGAGCGAAGCTTGGAAGCACCATGCCGTATCCAGGGTAATAAGAAAAAAGTTATTATTCACCTCAAAGACACACAAACACACATACATAGACACAATCACAAAAGAGCGCATTTATTGCAATTCACACAAGAAACAAACCTAGGTAAGAACAGCATATTGTCCCAATGCAAACTCAGAGGCCTACAGTTTGTAGGTTTCCCCACTGAACCATGTTTGAAGAAAGCTGAAGTTCAGTGTATGGGGCTGTTGCATAAGTGAATAAACTTAGGAATGATTGAACTTTTGCAGTTCCAGCTGTTCAGCTAAATAAATCTGAATGCACACTCTCCATCCCTTTTTCTGTGTTTGGGTGTATTCAGCATGTTCACAGGAAGGAATCCACAATGTATTCAGCTATCATTTGGGCTGCATCACTGCAGCGTGCTCACACACACAGCCACATAAATTCACAAAGTAAAGCAGTTCTTGCGTAGACATTTTTGGAACTAAAACACTGAAAGACAATGTGGTTGTGGGTAAAATATATCATAATGTACAGTTTGTGACACTCCCTTACTAGTTGTCGTGTTTTCCCTGATCTCACTTGGGTTATATCGATTATAGTAAATGTTATCACTTGGGTTGTCACATTCAGTTTTTAGCTATCTGTCTGCTTATACTTCACTAAGCCAGTTGATATGTGTAAATTACATTTAAAAAGAAAATGTGTAATCATGACTTTAAAAATAGAAAACAAAAGTGGGAATGAATGGATGATGATTAACAAAGGAAGACATTTAAGTAAGTGTCTGCTTCCTACACTCTTTTGCAGCTCAGTGGCAACTGAAGTCAAGCACTGACATGATACATGCCACTTGGGAGAAAACATAATCTTCTTTGCAAGATTTAATCATCCATCGAGCCTTCCATCTCAGTCCACCTCATACAATAATAGACATGAACTTCACATGTTACCACTGTAGATTTATTGACTTTCCTTTGTTAGAGCAAAATGATTTATTCACCGTGATTGCTTGGGTGTGTTTACGTTTTATCTGCAGTGGATTGGACTGTTGGACTATTGCTACGGAACCTATCCCATGTGCTTTATAAATTACCTGCATGCATCATTCTTTAATGAGTCCAAGCAGGGTTTTTTTTTTTTTTTTTTTTTTTTTTTGTGAAGTCTGGAATTGTTTTCATAGTTATTCAACAGTATGAGAGCTTACTCTTACAGTTAAAAAGAAGAAGCTAAACAGGCAAGAACTGTTGCTTAAATGCCAAGTAAAGCAGGATCAAATTGTTATCACTGTTCTACATTTTTTTAAATTACAAAAAAAAAAAAAAAGTTTCCTTCTGGAGCGGTCCTTAACTGGTTCAGGTCTTACTTAGAAGGCCGGAGTTATTTTGTTACAATTGGTAGCTATAAATCTGAGCGAGTGGCCATGACTTGTGGAGTCCCCCAGGGGTCAATTCTTGGACCTCTTCTGTTTAACTTGTATATGCTCCCTTTGGGTCAGATATTGCAGAACTTTAACATCAATTCTCACAGTTATGCAGACGATACACAACTTTATGTGTCTCTGTCACGACTGCAGCCCAGCAGACGTACTGTGTCAGTGTCTGGAGGAAATAAACACCTGGATGAGAGATAATTTTCTACAATTAAATGAAGACAAAACTGAGATCATTCTGTTTGGTAGCAAAGAGAAGAGGGTCAGCGTTGGTAAATATCTTGAGACTTGGGACCTTACAATCACTGAACAAGTTTGTAACTTCGGAGTGTTGATAGACTCAGATCTGACTTTCAGCAGCCACATCAAAGCTGTCACCAAGGCAGCTTTTTACCACCTCAGAAATATCAACAGAATTAAAGGTTTCCTCTCCCAAAAAGACTCATCCATGCATTCATTTCCAGTAGACTCGATTACTGTAATGCTCTTTTAACTGGACTTCCCAAAAAGAGCATTAAACATCTGCAGCTCACCCAGAACGCTGCTGCTAGAGTTTTAACTCGGACTAAGAGATCTGAACACATCACACCCGTTTTAAAATCTTTACACTGGCTTCCAGTCAGTCACAGAATAGATTTTAAAAGCCTGCTGATGGTTTACAAATCCCAGAACGGTTTAGGCCCAAAATACATCTGTGATATGTTCAGAGAATATAAACCCAGCAGAGCTCTTAGATCCAAGGACTCAGGTCAGCTGGTCCAGTCCAGAGTCCAGACTAAACATGGAGAAGCAGCATTTAGCTGTTATGCTGCAAACAAGTGGAACAAACTGCCAGTGGAGATTAAACTTTCACCAAATGGAGACATTTTTAAATCCAGGTTAAAAACATTTATTTTCTCATGTGTCTATGCATGGAAGCTGCATGATATCTTTTAATTTATCTGGACTGTTGCTTGTTTTTATTGCTGCAATGCTTTTATTTTATGTGAAACACTTTGAATTGTTTTGTACATGAAATGCGCTATACAATTAAATTTGATTCGATTTGATTTGATCTACATAATGGTGCGGTCTGTTTAATCATAGGCTTAAAGCAAAATCAGTATTGGATTATGATATTTAATGCTGCTGCATTCTACTTTTGTATCAACATGTATTGGTTCTTCCCAAAAAATACATGTTGAACGTACAAAGAATGAAGCACTGTATTACACAGGATGAGTAGAAAATTATATTCTTATTGGCATTCTCTGCCTTTACGATGTCTTTAACAAAATGCAAAGAAAAAAAGAAACTATAGAAAATATCAAAATACATATTCATCCCTTTTGCAACCAGCTGAATGTCATCCACACCACCTTCTACCTAGTTTCATGTAGTAACATGGTAGTACAACATGACAGGGGAGGGTTTTCTTTGGATCTAAAATGCTAAAACACAACAATGATTATTTTTTGCATGAATCTTCAACAAAACACCGTAATAAACATCACATTGCTTTTCTGCCAGCAGATCCCTCCATGGATCATTTACTGAGTAGTTGAAAAGTCTTTGTTGCATCAGCACAGGTCGAAGTCCATGTCATTCACCCTCTCTGCCTACTCTCCTATCATCTCTCAACTATGAGTCACTAGGCATTAGCCCACACTAGCCCACAAACTGCATATTAATACTAAGATTTTATCATCTGAGAAATACATGTAGAACCCAGAAAACAACATATAAGCTAAAGCGGATATAGAATTTGATTAAAACCTCTATGAAGCATATGGCCATATATATCTCTCACCTCATAAGCTAATTTAGAATTTCAGCTTTCAAATTCATAATTGAAATCAACTTTTCAGAGCACTTATTGGAGACAGTTTAACAGTTAGCAATTTATACTTATATTTATACATTCTGTAACAAAGTTTGAAAATAGACTGAAATACATAAATAGCAGTATCATAGGGTTCCTTGCATTTTAGTTGTGGTTTTATTTTCATATTTTTAATGACAATTTTGCATTTCTGTGTGAAATTTGTTTCCCATTATAAAAAGGCTTGAGATCATGGTTATCTAATGATCAGAACATTTGAGTTCCCATGTGTCCAGTGTATCTGATGCAACACAAAGAATGTTAAGAGACACTACAGAGAGGGGTTGGCACTCAAGACTTTGAACATGTATCCTTTAAAGAGATTCTCTTTAATCACTGGGCCACCCAGCTACATTTTGCTGCAGTGAGGATGTTAAATCCAAACTTCTACAATTCTGGACTTATCCATAAACTCTTTGTGCATGTTGACCCTTATGGTGGGTCTAGAGGCTTTCTTTTCACAACTTTTTGAAGAAAAATAACATCTAAAAGCAATTAAGAATTTACTTTAAAATATTTCTCACACTGTCATTACACTATGATGACATAAAAATGCTTGAGTGCCACTGCGACAAAGTGTGGTTATGGTACTGAATCCTTAAACTGAAAAGTCTCAAGTTTGGCAGAGATGTATGGAGTGCACAAATGCAGGCACAACTAAGGCATCATTACCTTAACACAGTATTGGGATCAAAGCTCCAAAATAACGAGTGCCACCGATAAATTTGAAAATGACTTTGAAAGCTATGGGTTGCTGCCTCAAAATTCGAAGGATAAAGATAAAATGTTTCTATTGTGCCTTTAAATCCAATATTACAGTTTATGATAATCTGAGAAACACAAAAAGCACCTTATCAACACAACATAATGGAACACTTTTCCATCATAAGAAGCTTTTATGATAATCTTACAAAAACAGATTTATATGCATTCAAGTTTAATTAGCACCTTTTCATTTCAGACATGTTTGGCTTCATGTTGTACTGGAACATTGGTTTGATTATTATACACATACAAATAACAATGAAGATTTTCAGTAAGTAAAAAAAGTATTACTACACAAATTTAAAAGAAAAAGTTGGGACACAGTGTAAAATGTAAATATAGATTGCATTCAATTATGTGCAAATCTCATAAATCAACAATGATATTCACAATAAAAAATATGTCAGATGTTGAAAGTAAGACATTTTCCCATTTCATGAAAAATATTTGCTCATCTTTAATTTGATGGAAGCAGCACATCTCAAAAAAGTTGGGAACAAAAAGCTGGAAAAGTGGTACTGAAAAAACAACTGCTGAATGAACATGTTTCACCAAATTAGATAATACAATAAGTGACAATACAGTAACATTATTGGGTATAAAAAGAGCATTGTAGAAAGGCAGAGTCACTCAGACGTAAAGATGGGAAAAAGTCAAGCCAAGAAGAAGTTCTATGTAAACACAATCCACATCTAAAACTGTTTAAATTTAATGGAATTAATGCTAATGTCTTCTCTGAGCCAAAGCTCATTGAGCATTGAATTTGTTTTAGAAATCACAGATGCCTCATCCTTTGAAGTGAAGAGGAGAGGGACCCTCATCAGCACTCGATTCAAAAACCTGCATCTCTGATGGTATTGGGGCCTATCTAACTGACAACTTGAATATCTGGACAGACACCATCAATACAGGTTTTAGAGCACCTATCCAGATTGAATCTTTTCAGGGAACAACTTGCATATTTCAGAGAGACAATGCTCAACTGCGTACTGTATCAATTACAACAGCATGGCTTTGTAGTTGAAGAGTGTGGCTGCTGGACTGGCCTGCCTGCAGTTCAGACCTTGTGTTGAAAACATTTGTAGCATCATGAAATGCAAATTACTACAAAGAAGACCCAGTACTGTTGGAATGGACCAATGTTCCTCTTCCAAAGGTCCAGCAGCTTGTCTTCTCAGTTCATGGATGTTTACGAACTGTTGATAAAAGAAGAATATTACTCTGTCCTAACTTTAAAGGATGTATTGTTATCATACAATTCATATTTGATACGTGTCCTATGCTCTATTGTGAATCAAATATGGGTTT
Organism: Odontesthes bonariensis; assembly: GCF_027942865.1. Lineage (NCBI taxonomy): Eukaryota > Metazoa > Chordata > Actinopteri > Atheriniformes > Atherinopsidae > Odontesthes > Odontesthes bonariensis. Next base: position 29,419,207 of record NC_134509.1, on the reverse strand, counting down.
ATTAGATTTCTGCATTCTAATTTGATTTTAAATGAACACACACACCCACACACACATTATTTAATTATGTTTCAGCTTATTAAACCTGTTACATTAGAACCGTCAGACAAAAAAAGAGGGAAGTTACAGTGAACCTTGAAAATAATCAAAGAGGAAACGAAAAAAAAAAAAGTATGACAAACTGTCCTTCACTTCCATAAGTTATCAAAGAGATTAGAGATCCAAAGGATTGGCACAGACACACACTCCATCACACCCCGTATCAAAAACTCAAAGCTAATTAGATGTTTGACTATTTTAGGTGAACAGTGAGTATGAACTTTAGTGAATACTAAAGTAATGATAGGAAGATAGCAGTAAACAGTTGTGACAACCAAATGCATTATTGGAATTCCAAACGGCTCATTTTTCTTCATCATCACAACTGAATATTTCAAATGACAAGAACCTCTTGAGTTGTAAAGTGCCTTGATTACTTGACTATTTTTTTGTCAGTTATATGTGACATACGTGACATATGTATATACATATATATACATATGTGCAAGCAAACCAGCTAAAGTCTGTTGGCAGATGAATAGTTTGAAAAATTTGCACTCACAAAGGATGAGGGATCTAACACTGATGGCTTTTTAAAAAAGACATGACATGATGCTAATCAACACTCATTATGCATGTGTGAGAGTGAATGACAAATAAATCAGAAACCTGTCAAACTGAAACAGACTATCGTGGATACAATCCGATTGACTTTAAAAGAAAAATATAGTTCTCTGTAGCTCTGTATCCAACTAGCTATGTTTACCTATTAGCTATAAAGAAGTTACTTTGTAAGAAAATTTGATTGCAGTTCGCTTGCCGCTACAAAAAAAGTCTTCTGTGAAAGACAATGTTACAGAAAAAAATGAAAAGACAGGCCCAATATGTTTGTTGGCATCCTGATGTGAAGTACGTGAAATGAGCACAAGCTCTTTGCAACACTTTACCTGGAGGTGGTACAATATGTGTTCAAATCTCATGCAAGCACCATGGAAACAGTGTAAATTAAATTCAGCCAGTGGTTTGGTTAAAATGAGCACATATTGTCTGCTCATGTGGGACACATCATTTCTTGTCTTAGCCAACACAAAATTCTTTGTTTAAAGTGAACTGCTACAAAGGTTCAATAGACGCTGGTGTAGTTCTTGCACAGTTGAACTTTTGTTTGCTTGTTTGGTTTGGAGATTTTTTTTTCTTTTTTCAGTCACTGTTTAGCTACATTTAGGTGGATTGTGTTTGGTTAGGCTAAGGTAAAGGGGAAAAAAAAGATAAAGGAAAAGATATGGTTTGAGTGGCCTGATGTTACCTTAACAAGAACATTAGAACTTGCTATTTGCTTTCCTTAGATTAAAGTGCATGTGAAATGTTTGACCTTTTCTTGTTAGCATTGCCTAAGGAGGAATTTTTTGAGCTGATTATCAAATCAGTGGAATCGAAGCCATTTGCTGCTTCTTTGACAACCTGATGGGAGAAGCCAGCTGGTCTATTGGGGGAATAATATTGTCCCCACTAGGTTCATTTAGTGGATCTTAGATATCTCTCAGTGTGCAAAAACTATAGTGCCAACAAAGATTTGCACCAAAAGCAGAATCCACACGTCATTACATTTTCCATATCGTCACACTGAGCTGTTGCACCTTCAAGCCTTTAATCCTCGCAAACCAATTCGAAACTTACATAAACATTTTAATCCAAAGCCACAAGGCACATTCTTAAATATATTTTGTTTTATGTCTGTGTATTTCCCTTGACTGTCTTTAAAGTGCCAACTTATTTTTCACCAATTTCTGAAAGTCCCTGAAACAATAAATTGAGCCTAGGGGTATTTTCCTCTTTTCTACTGCGCTACTTCTTGTCCATATTTTACAAATGGGATTTAGTAATGGCCTCTCCCTTTGTCCCTGAACCAAACAGTTTCCAACAGTAGCTGGCACATAGCATGGATGGCTATGCAACCGAGACACCGTTATGGCTTTAACACACCGCCATTATCGCTGTAACACAGTGCTAATGCTCTTTCCTGCCTCTCCTGTCTTACAACACACACATACTCACACATTTTTACACACTTGAGCTGCGTTTCTCTGGAAACTAATGGATTGTGTTCCTAGAAAAACACGACTACTTAAGAGCTGGTTAGGGACTGATCACATATGGTGTATTTGCTTGTGTGTGTGTGTGTGTGTGTGTTTGAAAGAGAGGGAGACAAACATATTTCAATTCTGTTGTTTCTTTTTCTTGTGTTTATGTGCAAACTCACTTATGAGCGCACCCAGCTATGAAACTGTCTTTTGGTAACTGTCCAGCAGACAGTTGTCCCCCACTGTGCCTGTTTGCATTTGTTGGGTTTGTAATGGCAACTGACAGGGCATTTTGGTATTATAGTGTGCAGATGAACGTTTGTCTTTCTTTACTGATACAAACGTTGTATTATTATCATTTTTTGTGTGTTCATGTGTTCCACAAACTTTTGGACTGGCTTTTCTGTTCCCCTCTAGACACATAAAGATGTCCAGTTGACAGTAATAATCCATATGGGATTTTCAGGTTACCATACCAGAGATATTAAGCATACTCAAAGCTCAAGTGCAGACAGTGAAAACAGAACTCAAATATACTTGCATCGACTCACATATATGGACACATAAGCAGACTGAGATGTCAAATAATGACCAAAATATATTACCATATTCCTTAGTTTCTGTTGTAAATGGGCTATTGTGTGCTTTAAATGTTTAACTAGAGAAGTGGGAGCAGGCACTGGGACCAGCTGTACAGCTTCAAACCTCTCTCTGCTGCAATGACTACTTGGCTCATGACATCACTGGTGTTTAAAAGACCAGAAAAGGGATGATAGCAGTGAGGCGTGAAGAAAAAACTGTCGAGAGAGAGGCATTTTTCGTCATCATCTGTGCTTCTATATGCTGTATGGTTCAGCATCAGCCCATCCGTGGGTAATGTACAGTATCTTATGTCCTTGCAGGTCAGTAACTCAGAGACGCAACTCTTATTTGCATGTTACGGCAGTCATCTGTTCGCGGTTTATATTTGCAATGTGATACAAATTAAACAGGAAAAGCTGCTGCTTGTGAACTTGAGCAAATGTTACTGTCTGTTTTATTGCTAACCTAGTTGCAGGCACTGATGGCTTCATATTTGGATTTTCTAAGAATATCCTTTGGCTCTTGCGGCTCACTTCCCTCAACAAGTAAGGCCTGTTTGTTTTGTAAATTCTAAATTCATTTCATGTTTATGGGTCCAGATCCTTCACGTGGTCTGAACACATGCAAGTTGAGTGGACTAAAGGAAATGAATTGCCCACAGGTGTGACTCATAGTGTGAAGGATTTTCTGTCTTTTTGTGTGAGATGTGACCGGCAGGCAACTTATCCTGGGAGCATTCATGTCTTTTTTATCAAGTGCATGCTTGAATGCACTCCAAATCCTTGTAACCTAATGTTTATCTATTCATTAAGTCTTATGTCAGTTACCTAAAATCTATTCATGTCAGTAAAAATCAGGCACAGAAGATGAGATTGTAAGTGGATGCCTTCATATAATTCCCTTATTTTACAGATAAACCTCTTGAAGTAATTAAGTTTAATATGCATTAAACTTGATGTAATTTGAAGTTGGAAATCATTTATAGAGACAATGTTAACACAGTGGAGTAGTAAAAGAAATAAAAATATCTGTACTGTTGTGAATGATTAAGTGTATATGAGTGAGATTACGTCGTTGCCGGTGTAAAAAAATAAATAAATAGAACAACAAAACACAACATATAACAACATGTAGGTCCTTGTTATCTAGGCCAAAATGTGTTTAGAAATAATACTTAACCTTCTCCCTGTTCCTTATTAAATTATCAGTGGATGCTGTTATGAAGAGAAAAAATTTAGAGAGGGAAAAAAATTAGCTCCTAATATCCCAGAGTTCACGGAGGAGGGACTGAATGGTTGATGGAATATGAATGAAGGAAGCACATCTGGTGTTAGAATACACCCACTGAGACACTGAGAGGTTTATGGGGCTACACTGGTTAGAAGACAGACACACACACACACAGAATCAAATTTTAATCCAGATGCCAGAAAGAAAGAGGGTACATAGCTTTGAGTGTTCTCGCATCAGCCTGGTGGTGTAGTGAACCTGCAACGGTATCGCTGTGCAGCGTGGGTGTTTGATAGGATTTTAATTGTGTAACTATGTGCTTTTCTGCTTCTGTATATTTTGTAACGCAGTATATTTGTGTGCATGCGTGTGTATGCATGTTTGTGACAGGGTGAAGCTATTCCTCCTGTAGTTCTGATTACAGTAGTATAGCACAAATAATGAAATTTCCTCTTGTCTCAACTATGCACTCATTAAACACTGAAAGATAACTATAAAATAATGTGTGACTGCATGTGGACAATTTGTTTCTTCATGCTTTGTTTTGCCTGTTTGCATTTTTTAACTTTGGCATTGATACCAACTGTATTACATAATCATCATCTCCTCTACCATGTTACAAGTAAATACATCCCAATGAAAGCCTTAGCTAAACTCAGAGATAGCCATTGTTGTTTCAGGATGGCATCTTCCTCTCACTGGACCCTGCCATCATTATGTGGACCTGCAGTTAAATTACAGAAGCTTCTTCACATCCGTATAGCTCTTCACGGTCCATAACGCTTACTAGCGGTCACACATAGATTACTTGCCACTGATGTTGTTCTTGTACTTTTAACTCTCAAATACAAAAAAAAATGTCCTTGTATTAAGTAATGGATGTCCTCATGTTCAGCTACATATGAAAACATACCTAGACTTAAACACAAACCAATAATGTTCTACTCTATCTACACAATGTATATCAAATCTTACTCCAGCAGGCATTTTAGCAATCCTGCTTTATAGCTTCTTTGGAAGAAATATGGCAGTAAGCAAAAACTATTGTGTTCTGTTGACATACACCGAACATGGCAGGACTGCACACTTTTATATAAATCTTTGACTAGTACTGTATATGTTTGCTTTACAATAACTTTACTTTTTAAATACCCATGATTATATGCCTTTCAAACAATCCAGTGCTACTTAATCATTTGTTCCAGAGATTTTCTGTGAGTCAAGTGGAGAAACTAAGTTGTCCCAACTCTTATACTTTTGCATGCCGCTGTGAAATGCTCCCAGGGTAGCCATTAGGGACTAGAGAGTCTGTAATGAAAAGCTGGAGGGGGTCCCAAAAAGTCTGCTTGACGCCTTTGCCACTTTCCACTGTATAGGTGTGAAATGATAACTTCCTGTAATTGCCCTGGATACTTTATGGGGGTGAGTACAAGGTCTAAGATCTTTAATCACACAGCTGGTGAACAGAACCCATCACCCAGCTTACGTTAAATTGACATTGTTGAAGATTTCTTTGAAGTTCAAGTACGTGATGCTTGTGAAACGTTATTCATGGTGAGACAACCCAGTAAACTTTCAAACAAAGCCTGTTACTGTCGTGCGTTCTAATCATGCGCGTCGAGAGACCTGGTCATTCGGGGCTTCAGCCCCGAATCTCCGGGCTTCAGCCCCGAATCTCTCTGGACTGACATAAAGAAAAATATGTATAATAATAAGAAGAAGAAGAACGAAGAAGAAGAAAAAGAAGGAGAGCTCCGTCACGGGACCACACTTTGAGCGGTGATAGACTACCGCGGCGCTGCTGTCATCATGCAACTTTGTAACCAGCTCAGACCGCAGGATTCTGAGGCGCGGTGAGGAGCGGTGAGGCGGTGCGGTGATGCGGTGGCCGCCGCGCGATTGAAAATATGCGATTCGCGCGAGTTCAAAAAATCCAACTTTGGCGAAATATTCGCGCCAGACAGCCTATCAGCGTTGAGATTCTGGACGACAGTGACGTGGAGACAGATGGACAGGCGCTGTCTGTGACATGCAGATGGGACTGCACATGGAAATTAGCTTCTAAGCTACAATCTGGTGCAGGTCATCTCTTTACTTTGTAATTAATGTACTTTGCACATGGTCCCTGACAAAATAAAATAAAAAAATTAAATCACCGCCTTCTCCAGGAGTTCCGTCTGGATGACGGCCGCCTCCAGCGGCACCCCAGGCCCACCAGGACCCAGCCCGACGACCCGCTCGGGAGGACCGGCGCCGCGATCTCTCGGCAGGACACCATGCCACAGGCGCCCCGCAGCTGAAACGGAGCCGCGGCCCAGCTGCGGAGCGCCTGCAGCCGGCGTCCCGCCGAGAGATCACGGCACCGATCCTCCCGAGCAGGCCAACAAACTGGGTCCCGGCGAGCCCGAAACACCGCTGGAAGCTGCCGCCACGGGAGGATCGGTGCCGTGATCTCTCGGCGGGATGCCGGCTGCAAACAAAGACACAATGTCAGCATTTGGATATATGGATCTCGGCATTTTATCAAAACATGAATGCCAACATTCACAGCTCGGCATTCAACATGTTAAGCAGCTGGTCATGAACTGTGTTAAATTTTCATTTTAACACCCCCGTTTTTTAAAAAAAAAACCCTGACCCCCGTTAAAAATTATTTTCATGTCTGGGCTACAGCCCCGAATGTTTGCTCAAGGCTAAGGCTGCGGCTACACGAAAACGTTTTTCACTGTAAACGATACTTTTTCTTATCGTTTCGCTGTCGCGGCCACACGGAGCCGGCGTTCCCACTACCCCAAAACGATAGTTTTTGAAAACGGGTTCCAGAGTGGGAAAGTTTGAAAACGGCCTCGTTTCGTTTCCATTGTTACAGCTAAAACGTTTTTGCGTCAGTCACACGTTGACGCTGGGAGCCAATTTTAACACTTCTCTATTGTCTCACAGCGTGGCGTGACACAGTGGCGTGTGTACTGCATCGTTTCATCGTTTTCGTCTGGACAGCAGCGCGTTTCCGTGTGGTCGCAAGAATTTTCGAACCCGTTTTCAAAAAAAACCTCGTTTCGTTTTCGTGTAGCCGTAGCCTTAGTTTCCTTTCATTCAAAAAAGGGACTGACACATTTTGAATGGCATACACAATTTGAACTTAAGAAATCCTGATAGGGCATTTCAGATGAACCACTATGCTGTTAAATGCGCTTTGTCATGCAGATCATCAGATTGCAAAACACTTAAGTATGCTGGAGCTGTACTTTATGTGGAAGTATATCTATGATGTGTACTTCAGCTTTTTTCTTAATTCCTCACCGAGGTGATACAAAACTACATAAATTCAAGCTTAAAAGGCAATAGCAGATAAAAGTTTCAGTTAGGCTAATTAGTTTTATTAATGATCCTGAGATAAAGAGACAAGAAAATGTTGAAGGTGAAAGTTTTGTTACTGAAGGACACTTCATGGACAGCGCCTGTCTGTCTCTCTTGGTGTAGTCTAGGTTTCACCTGACCTGTCTCATCTGTTTTTTCCGGAGCTCAATGCTGTATTTTCTAGCAGATAGACACACAAAGATGCAGTCTATCCAACAATCACCAGGAGACAGAACCTGTACTGTCATGACTCTCACATTCTTCTTTAGTAAGCCCTTAGAGGTGCCTGAGCAGATCAGTTTGGATAACAAACTGAAGCTTCAACACCATTCATACCTTCCCCTTTATCCCACTGGTTTTGGTGCCTTGTTCCATTAGTTTCACTCTGTTTGCTCAATTTAATTTCCGGTGCACAATGATACCGGTGCCAGGGAATGCACTCAGCACACAAGCAACACAATAGAGTGAAGAACTGTCCAGTCCATAGGAACTTGACAGAAATATGTTAAATGATCATTTCCTTTTAAAACACTGCCTTATGCTGTAGAGGCCCAAAATAAGTCAAGACCAGTGCCGTAACCAGCATTGAGGACACACAGGTCATGACCTCGGTATTTTCCCCGGTTTTTTTAATTTATTTTTAAATTTATTTTTTTTATTCAGAGAAATGTCAAATTAATATAAGATGAAAATCGTTCTGACTTTGATTGGTGGAAAGATCAGCATGCATTCTCATTTGTTTTTCTGAAAATAAAGTCCACATAATCCCTTTATCATCACGTTATATTTTAAAACTGAGCGGAAAAACGCCACCCGACTTTTTTTTTTTTTTTTTACGCCACCCGCCATTGGAAACATGTTTATCATATTACGCAGCTGGGAAATGGAAGCAAGATGAAGAAATCTACTAAACAAACTAAACTCAGCTTTGGAAAGCCAACTGGCCAGGGGAAAAGAAAGAGAGAAGGAGGTGAGTTCATTTCGCCAATCGCCAGTGAGAATGAGTGACAGTTCATAATGTTCATATGCGTTCAAAGCGCGGCTAGGAATAGGAGGATGCTATCGTTGTCCTCAGCATTTCAAGCAACAGTCACAAAGCCCCTTGGTAAGGATTTCGTTTTCCAGTCGGCACAAACACACTGCACACAAATCTCTCTCTCAATTCGATTTTCCAAAAAAAAAGTAGCGACCTGTAATGAAATTATTGGGAATCGTGACACGGCTTGGGCTGTTAAGTTAACTTTTTTTTTTTTTAATCAGGGCTTGACAGCTTTGTGCCAACTGTGGCTAATGGTCATTCAGCCTCACTAGCTACAGTTTTGTTCAGTGCTATATGGCTTCCGACATGTAAATAAAGCAGACTAATAGAAACTGGGTCAGAAACTTATATTTTTCATTTTACTTAAAACAATTGATGATACACACGGGGCAAAATAACAGAATGAAATACCTCGTGTACTCTCTCATATGACACAATCTTGAGGTTAGTTGTGCTGCTCATAGTGCATTATGAAGCCAAGTTTTACCAGCATTTAGCTAGTTGTCAGGCCCAGCATGATACCTATGTCTTCTCTGTGTTGAGTGAATGGATTGAATTGAGAATATACATCTAAAATACAGCCAACATCTTGTGGTCTGTTTGGCACATTCTACGATGTTAATTTAGTGGGTGGATTCAACCAGTTACTTAGGTAAAATGATTGCATTTTTCCTAATGAACCATTTGGATTTTATTGCAAATGGTGTCTAAAATTTTGCACATCGGTTAGACCAATAGCCCAACTCATTCATTTGACCTTTTAGTGGGTCATGCACATGCATGGTGATGATGGTGACAATAGTAATAATAATAATAATGATGTAATATTTAACAATAATATTAATGGTGATGCTGATATTTTAAAACAGATGACACAGGAGAGGATGAGAATGAGGGAGTTGAAGAGAGAGAGTCAGTAGAGGAAGAAAGGGGAAGAACTGAGTCTTACTCACTCACTCAAATACTCTACTTTTGTGATCACATTGTTATAATAAACTTGTTCACCTACATATTCACCTCCTTGATGGGCTTGTGATTTACCTCTGTTTATTCACATTTCCAAACTGTATTTTAAAAAGTCACCATATTAGGATGTTTTTTTTGTCAAACAAGATTTATCGCAATATTTGACCTCGGTATTTGAAAAATCCTGGTTACGGCCCTGGTCAAGACTACATGAAAGAAGCTTGTCTTCCAGTTGCTTGGTCCCCAGGATAACAAGTCTGACTCTAAGTAATCTTGATAACATCATAAACCTTTAAAAAGGTGATAGCAGCATGTCTTTCACCGGAAAGCTTTAAACCAAGTACTGTTCATTGCTGAGGTCAGTTAGTCTTTATATGAAAGGTCTGCTAAACAACAGAATATGTGTGAAGCACATAATATGTTGTTTTTCATAATATATATTAGCTTAAAGTAACAGTATTTACAGCAGTGTTCAAGAAGATAATTTAATATATTTCTCTATTACCAATTAGTCAACAGGTATAGAAGCAAGTCTTTCATTTTTTGTTTTACTTTTAACCTAATTTTTCAACGATCAAAAAAAGCAAGGCATTTGGTTTAAAGACTTGTTATATCCATCCATCCATTTTCTATACCCTCTTAATCCAACTCACTGTCACATTGGGGCTGGAGCATATCCCAGTTGCCATTTGGCGAGAGGCGGGTTACACTCTGGACTGGTTGCCAATCCATCGCAGGGTCGATTTATGATATGATCTGAGTTATTACATTTATCATTGTTGTTTAAAAAAGTTTCTTCTTGACAATTGTTTTAAAATGATGCTGCACTGGAAACAGCCTGCTGCAGTAGCTCTGGACACAATGTGTCTTTCTTATCATCCGGAAGTCGATAGTGATGTGACACAAATAATTGGGGGTTGCATAAACAGTATCTTTCTTGAAAAAACCGATGAGGAAGAAATAATGAGAATTGTAAACCACACTGCGGATAAAAATTCAAAAGATTATGCAGACATGGATATGTCCTTTGTTAAGGACATCATGTCGAATGTCATTAAACCTTTCACCTACATTTGTAATCTTTCATTTTCATCAGGAATATTCCCAGATACTATGAAAATAGCAAAGGTAATTCCAATTTACAAAAAGGTGATAAATGTAAGTTCAGTAACTATAGACCGATATCATTGCTACCACAGTTCTCAAAAATTCTGGAAAGGCTGTTTGTGAATAGATTAGACAAATTTATTGATAAGAATAATATCTTAATTAATAGCCAATATGGATTTAGAGCAAATAACTCCACTTCAATGGCTCTTATTGAATCGATTGAACAGATAACAAATGCTATTGATCAAAAAAACTATTGTGCTAGTATCTATGTAGATCGAAAAAAAAGCATTTGATACGATCGACCATAGTATTTTGCTTAAAAAACTTGCAAAATACGGGATAAGAAGGCTAGCACTACAGTGGGTTTCAAGTTACTTAGAAAGAAGAAAACAGTATGTACAAATATATGATGTTAGCTCAACAACCCGTGAAATTACATGTGGGGTTCCACAGGGTTCAGTACTTGGGCCGAAGTTGTTCATCTTATATATCAATGATTTAGCAAAGGTGTCAGATTTTTTTAAATGTGTTTTGTTTGCTGATGATACTACTTTTTTTTTGTCAAGATGTAGATATAAAACGAATGTTAGAGAAAATGCAAACAGAATTTGTGCTTATACAAAATTGTTTTAAGCTTAATAAATCATCATTAAATTTAGATAAAACTAATTATATGATATTTACAAAGAGACACAAATTGGCTAATACTTTATTTAGAATAGATGATGTGGAGATCAGCAGAGTCAGTGAAGTAAATTTTTTGGGAGTTACTATAGATGACAAATTAACCTGGAAACCTCACTTGAATTATTTACGCTCAAAAATAGCAAAAGCTATTGCATTGCTCTATAAAGTCAGGGATTTCTTGAACGATCACGCGTTATATTTATTGTATAACGCATTGATAGTCCCACATTTGGTGTACTGTGTAGAGGTATGGGGAAAGTCAAGTAGCACTGCCACAAAATTTGTCTTCACTCTTCAAAAAAGGGCTATTAGAGTTATTACCAACAAACATGGCTGTTACCCATCCTATCCACTTTTCTCTAAACTAAAGACATTGAAGTTCAATGATTTAGTCGTTTATAAGATTCTGTTAGTAATATTTAAGGCACATCGCAACATGTTACCCATAAATATCCAGAAATTATTTTCAAAGAGAGAAAGTGGTTATAATTTGAAGGGAACACAGATTTTCAAGAAACCCAAATTTAGAACTAGTCTGAAAGAAAAATGTGTTTCAATACAAGGAGTTAAACTCTGGAATGAACTACAAACTGATCTTAAAAATGTTAAAACCCTCTATAAGTTCAAGAAATTGTTAAAGACTGGACTAATGACAAAATATGACTCAGTATAAAGGTAGTGTAAATGCTGTGTGGATTTATGTTTATGGCAGACGAACAACTCTTGTCTACAAGATAAAAACTGAGAAAATTGTTCTGTTTCAACAAGAGGAAATGGTCGGTGTCTTTGTTTTTTGTTGTTTTTTTTGTTTTTTCCTTTTACTTTTTTTATTTACTTCTCTTTCTGTTGTGAGCTAACATTGAAAAAAGGGGCAGATAATATAAGATTTAAATCTTATTTCTGCTTCCTTTCATTTTGTTTTACTATATACATGCAAATATTTTGTGTTTTTTTTTTTTTAAATTGCAAAAATTAAGTGTGCATACAACGTATAAATGGGTGTTGCGCATGTATGGGTTTACATATTATGTGGGCATACAAATATGAATGGTTGTGTGCAAATTATTTGTTTTAATTGTTTTAATGAAATGAATGAATTCAATAAATAAATAAATAAATAAATAAATTCTTCTTGAGATTAATGTGCAGATGGAATTATTTCTGCTAGTAATTATTTTTTACTCAGTATATTTGACTCTATTGGACTCTATTTTATTTTTGGAAATTTTTAAAATTTTTTATAATGTATAACCATGGCAACAGGAAAGTTGTTTGCGTGTGAGAGCAGCAAATTGAGCTTGCCAAAGCCTGAGTAATGCCTATAATACCCCAAATCAAGATAAGTCAAAGAGGTGATATTTAGAATGCAAAGCAGGAACAAAATGGAGAAAAACCTGGAAGTTTAAACAATTATTTCCCTTGGTATTCAGTGGAATATATAGGCTATGGTGTTTGTTTACAGCAGATGGTGTGGTCCAGAATGTGTTGCTGAGGAGGAGCGTCATGCACCCCAGTTGTTGAGCTGTAAGTTCCTTTCCACACTGTCTAATGAGGGAGTTCATCTGTGTAACCTACCGTCTCTGAGTTGAAAATGATCAACTAAGTTGTGGCCTAGCCTCAAAAACAAAACCGAAATCCATCCATGGCGATATCTATAGATTTCTGCCACACCTCTCTCTATCACACTTTAACTTTTTCTAAATGTTTAGCAGCTGTTTTATTATATTTATTCTGTTATATGCCCATAACAATTGTACTATTTTAACAATGATTTCAGCTGCATTCATATAATTTCCCTTTAGTGTTTAATTAATTCATTTTTAATTGTAATTAACTGAATTGAATTTGAAGTGCATATGATTGAAAATGTTGTAGTTTCAATCACACCAATCAGAAGTAGTGAGACATGGCAACAACAAACTCCTGGCAATGTAGCATGGCAAAGTTAATTGTGCTGACTCTTGCTCAGTCATTTCCTGCACTCAATTATGATATGCATCACACCATTACCATCCTTGCTAAACATCCCGTGTATCAGCCTTTCAGATACAAAGATAAGAACAAAATCTAGTTGTTTCCTTTTTTGGTGCAAAAGATAAATGGTGGAGGTGAGTTAGGGCATGCTCTGTTACAACTACAACTTTGGTAGATTTTGTACACATTGCAAATCCCATTTTTAACTCTCTTGTCCTCAGAGTTTACCTGCATAAATTAAGAAATGTGTGCATTTGAAATATAAATATAACATAAATACCTCATGAAAGATATTGTAAACAGTGTCAAACATTGCACAGATCACTAACTCTCAAGGAAACAAGCAAGTACTGTCTGGGGAGTGTCAAAAAATATCTATGATAAAACATTAATGTACATCCCTCAACTATGCAGATGACAACAAAATGATGAAATGTCAAAATCAATTTTTCAAGAGTGACAAGTAAGTGCAGCTGGTGACTTTTCTATGCATCCTGGTCCCTTTAGAATCTCATAAAATAGCACACTCCTGACATGACAGTGGTGTGATAAATTATTGATCTGTTCATCTGGATGCGTTGCCTGTTTGAACAGGACAGACAGTTGTGCAGACGGATCTGTAAAACCACAGATCTATGCTGTGGAATCTCTCAGTGACATGCTAACATACTAAAATGAATCATAAACTAAACTACAAAAGCAGACCAATCATTATAAAGCCATTTTTGGTGGACAAAGGACTAAATATACTACTGGGCACGATGTTTCATCCATAAAACTGTGACTGTTTTGTTTTGGGCATTTTAGTATTTTTAATTGCACTTTATGGTAGACATTGGCCCTCATTTATCAAGCCGTCGTAGAAAGCATCGTAGATATGAGCGGAGAACTCGTCGTACGCAGAGGCTCAAGTGAGATTTACAGAACATGCGTATCAAACCAATCCCATCGTAAGACCGCTGTTGATAAATCCGGCGGCTGAAATCCATCGTAATGATCCTAACCACGCCTTCTACAAAATCAATCAATCCAAATATGAAATCTAAAGCAGTAGCTACCAAAGACAGCATATATTATTAACTTGCTAGAGGCACAAAGTGAATACTGAATGAGTATTAAACATAAGAGAAGTTGGAAATATAGTGAGATTTTGTATAATGCAAGTGTTAAACTCCACAAAAAGACATTGCACTGTTTAATACATCAGACTTTGGTGTGAATGAATTATTCAAACCAAGGCTGTGGAAATTTTCCTCAGGTTAGGAAAGACTTGTGTTTTAACGTAGAATACACAGCTTCATGTTGTCATTCTGGTACAACACATGAAGATGTGGACACAGACTGTTTCATTATGTTTACCCAGCACCTTCACAGTTGACATAAAAAGGGTTTTGGGAAAACAGCAATATGTGACGCTGTCAGAGTGACTAAGGGTTGATAAATTATTCTTGTCCTGCTTATTCAGACCAAAAATTACGAGACAGGAAATCCATTCCTAGAAATGTTTGTGATTAGCAGATGATGACGAAGGAAATTAATTTAGTTTGTCCTCTTAATTCATACAAATGCTGCAAACCATCCTCAATTATTCATGCATCCAATCTTGTATCCAAGCAGATGGTAACTACTACGCTTCCTTAATAAAAAGCTTAGGTCTTTTTTTAACTTCACCTGCTCAGAGTACCGGGGTTGTATTCGGGGTAGGCCCATATTTCTAAAGCTCATTATAGTTACTAAGACTTGTCATAAATCTTGCTTATTATTATAATGTCTTTTTAGATTTTACAATGCCTTCTCTTTATGCCTAAAAACTAAGACTGTAATGGTGCTCATAAGCACTTATGCCTTGTTTCTGTATACCTGTGTATTCATATGCAAATCAGAAGTTAATTCACTCCAATTAAAACCCTCATTATTACTGACAGGGTCTGCAAAAAACATATTTATATACAAACATACATACATAGATACACACACATACATACATACATACATGTATATATATATATATATATATATATATATATATATATATATATATGTGTACATATATATATATATATACATACATGTGTATATATATATATATATATATATGTGTGTGTGTATGTATGTATGCATATGCACTGAATTAGGAAAAACAAAGATGTGAACAGTCAAACAAACTACAAGCCTCACAAGCTTTTATCTCACACTTAATACTTCCTGCACTGTATCAAATCCCCTTTCAATTTAACTGGACAGAAACCCGAGTGTTCTTAGCAGGGCTTTGATTGTAAAAGATATGCGTGCATACGATAGCAGACTAACCCAGAGTGGTTCATAAAGAATGGATCAGACAATGCCATTCGAATTACAATATGAAGCCGACAAATGCTTAACCGAGTACAACAACATGTCAAAAATGCTTGAACATCTTTGTCTTTGGCACTGAAATTGTAATGACAGGTAAGGTAAGTCGCCTGGCCTTTATTTGTTTAGTGTCAGTTGTGCCTACATCATAAAAGGCCGGGCTTTTAAAGGAATTCTCTTTTTTTATCTGGGGAAATGCAGTTTGGTGTGCCATTTTGTACACATTTTTCTCCTGATTCTCAATAAATAGCAGAACACATGGAGAAGTAAATCTGAATTTTGGTGGAACCGTATGATAGACGGTATGGCAACATCAAGAAAAATTGAATGTGTTATACAGGATACAGCTACCGCTGCAAATCAAGCTAGATTCCTTTTGAGTTGTTTGTCAAGCTGCCATGCTTATTAGAGGAAAACACACCACTCATGCTCATCATCATTTCTCCCTCCTGAGCAGGCACAGCCACACAGTAGGACAGTTTTGTCAAAACAAAGATGACTTTGTTATCAAAGTGTTGACATGATGTAATGCGGTGTGACTGTCTATCAGTGAACTGTGTCTGTCTGGGTAAAAAATAATCAAAACCAAAGACAGATGCAGCAGTTGGTCTCAGCAGATGCAGCATGGATGGTACCTATTGACTGTATGGTATGTTTCATTTACAGTTGGTGGACAAAACAACAACAGGCTGTTACACAAAGCAGAAAAATATAATTTTCTATAACAAGGGATTTGATTTGGTTACACTACATAAGTATTGAAGTCAATCGTTGCAACAGCTGCATAGCTGTAATCAATTAAGTTTCAATAGCTCATTTATATAATTGATATTTAGCACTCACATAATTGTACATATAATTTGGAAGGAAAGATCACAAGGCATGCAGTTACATACCAAAAGCATTGTGAATACAAGCTCTTCAAAGTAAGTTCAAAAGTGAATTGAATTTTACAAAGATGCACCAGCATTTTGGAGAGAATCTTAGACTGTGTCCCAGAAAGTAGGAGCTCTCACCAAGAAAATACACTGTTAGTTATTAGTTCATCATGACAGGGAAAGCCGTGTGCATATTAAAGTGGTAAAAGTGATCAAATATAATGTTTTAAATTATAAAACATAAATAAATGGCATTGTCCGAGCCTACTCCGTTCCCATGTTTTATCTGAAATGTCATTTTTTTGGCATATTTTTTTGCAAACCATAAAGAAATCATACTCAGATTACGCTTCTGTTTGTTTGTCTAAAGCAAATAAACTTGGCTGTGTAGCATAATCACAGGGTGGTGATACTGACTGTGTTGCTAGTAGGCTACTAGCTCTATTTCAGAGGAACAAGAAACTGATCAAACCAGAAACAAATCGCAAGGTGGAAAAGGCAACAACAACTGCAATGGACATAGACCAGGCGAGAGGAGGGGGCTCCTCCTCACAAATAACTTTCATCACATGGAATATCTTAGAATATCTGGGCCATCATATCTAGGAAGTCGCACAAGCTTGCTTATCGCTGATTGAGACAGGAAACAGCTGTTGGGAAATGTCATTTAAATCTTTGTCAGGTTAGAAACAACGTATAAAAGTTTTTTCCATGCATTAAATCTCCTTCAAAACTGACAAAAGTCACCTTAATCAACTATATACACGTTTTCATACATTAGTGAAAGTTTATTCAGTGTTTACAATTTCCATTCTTTTTTTTCTCATTCACATCTGATGAATACAAATAAAAAAATAAAATGCTAAACTAGCTAATGGACAAGATAGGTGAGTAAAATATAGAATATCCCTTATAAAGACCAGGAGAAGTTTTATACTTTCTTGAATAAGATAAAAGGATAATCATATTTCAAACTGGACTTAGCTAAGGTGAGACATTTATTTTTACGATCTTCTATGGATGGTGTGGTCTCACATTCAAGCCATTTTTGAAATGTTAAACCAAAACATAGCCTGACAGTAAACTAAAACTCTTTATACTTCTACTTTTTTGTCTGTCTTTCTTTCCCTCACTTTTGTTGAGAAGTTGGATAAATCACATTCAAACAGGTATCCTGGATAGAGGGACAGTTGAGCCAGCTGACCCATAGACCCCATTATGTTTTAGCCCACAGAACAACTAGCATTATGATTCAACTGTGACCGTTAACACAAAGTGTTCATTTACTGCCTCTGCGTTTGTGTGTGTGTGTGTGTGTGTGTGTGTGTGTGTCTTCCCATAATGGCTACTAAAGAGAACTTGAAGCACACATACAGATCAATGTGCACAGATTTTTACACACCTCTAAAAGCATCACTATCATCAGTTTAACAATGCAGTGAGGGCAAGCAGGGCGGTGCTCCTTTTCCCCTTAAGTCGTTGTCCATTTTACATTTGTTGAGGTACTCACAAGAAAGGAAAGGAAAGGAGATGGACACATAGATGGATGAGTAATTAATTGAGATGTTTTTTTTGCTTTCTAGATTGCGCTGTCAGTTGTATATTGCCTAGAGACGTCCATTTGGTTGCAACAGAATTAAGAGAGAATTTCAACCGCAGGATTCACTGTTTAACCCTCATTCCAACACTTTTTTTTTAACCAAGAGTTAAATTCTTCTGAAGATAAGAGGAAATGTGTGCACATAACTGTGTTTCTGTGCTGTAAACTTTCAAAGTGAAATCCTCAATAGTGGCAAAACTAAGTAAAATGAATGCAATTCAAAATCAAATCTTTTTTAACTTATTTGAGAGTAGATCCATAATGAAATCTACTTTACAGCTGCTGATTCTTAATACTTTTGTGCATAACCCACTGTTCAGTTGTGTCAATAGAGGTAAATTGTAGAGGTTTAACTATGCATTCAAATTGTTCTGACATGCATTTCTTTGTAGTTAAAAGAGAACACGTATCAAAACGTTTTCTTTGTCACAAATAAATTCTTAAAAAGTATATCTTTTCAACTGTTTATCTCAGTATCCTTCACATAATCATTTACAGACACAAAATGCTCTGCAGATAGTCCTGCGCCGTATTATTCTCCCATTGACATACTTATGCTTGGATAGATGCACGTTCTATAAATAGACAATGTAACTACTGCGTCCTTCTAAAACGATACCCACTTCCAAAGACGGGTCACACTGAATGCCACAGGTTAATGCTGAAAATAGGTACAAATAGTCCCTAGGCATAAAGTATTACTAACACTTCTCAAGTGTACACTGTGGGCTCTTTAAACTCTCTAAGGTATGCTTGTTTCCATTAGCAGCTGTCTACACTGGTTAGTCTTACGATCTCTGGGAATTTACCTACATGTCTCTCTGTCTGTCTGATTTCAGTTTTACTCAGTCATTTATTTAACTCATGCATATTAAAAAACTAAATGAATATATTTTGAAAAAATGCCCATCTTAGAAGTTTGCCTTTGTGGCTGGGCAAAACCAAAGGTCGCCTGTGAAAGACCTGTGCTTAATTTTGTGGTTCCAGTGAAATAAATAGGTTAAGTGACTATTTCTCCGGCAAACACTGCTTGCTTGCTTGTCGTGACTTGGGGCTTATTTAAATCATTCTATTCATAACTGTGAGAATGCAAGATGAGCAACAGTCCCTTAGGGAAAGTTACGCCAGCACCAGTTACTAAACTGGTCCGAAGCCATTTGGAAGAAAAAATAGAATGGGAATAGAAATAAGATCTCCAAAAACAAAAGATCATTGCAGTTTCTTTGAGGTTAAGCATAACTACAAAACTACAAATCACCGTAGGGATGGTAGGGCTTATTGCCATTTTAAACCCATGCCCGCACTGTCCAGTCTATAACCAATGCAAACACCCGCTCAATACAAGTTGTTGTGGATGCGAGATTGTTTCTTTCACTGTTGCCTCTCCTGCAACCAGAAGGGCAAACAGCTTTGTCCTTGTTAAACTGGAACAAATCACCTTAGGACAGGCCCTCATCAGTATGGATCCACACAGTTAAACTTCCCCATCTGACCCTTTGGCTCACTGCTTTGTCATTCCGATTCTTCAGTGATACACTTGGCAGCAGTAGCCAAAATCAAGAGGAGACTTCTTGTTCTCCATTTATTGATTGTGAATCGAGTGACACCAGCTGTTGAAAATTAGCGTGAAATTATTTCAAAACATTTTCTCCTCTGCCTGAAACGGCACCGATAGAGAGAAGGAGAGACGTAGCAGGAGCGAGGGCACATTTGGGAACAAGCATTTAGGGAATTTGGCATGGGTAGAGAATTGAAGAGGGGGGCTTCGAGGAGGAACCACTCTCTTTTCATGATTTTTCGTCTTCTCAGATTATTCGGGCATACACTGCCACACATTGAACAGCACTGGTGTTCCTCGTGCATGCATGGTGGGCTTACATCAGTCCTTTAGTTAAAAATATTAACTATGTAACACTCAAAAATGCATACTAATATATATATATATAGTTCATTTGATGTGTGGTCATTTAACTTTTACCCAGTGTGACAAAAAAGTGATTCTCTGTGTTAAGTATAAATCCAACCAAAATAGTTTTAAAATGTCCCACTTCAAAGTCACATGCAGAAATGTATCAACAGAGCTTCTCTCTCATGCAAACGAGAAAAGAGAAAAAGAAATACAGCAAAATCAACCAAAAAGACTGCTTGCTTATTGAACAACTGTGGACAAGGACGATGGACCCCACTAGATCTCGCTAATGAGAGCAGCGCCTCATGTTCTTTCTTTTGAATTATTAAAGATAATCTAAAACATTAATACTGAATCAAAAATCTCACAGAAATGCTTCACAGATGCTGGGAAAATGCATGATATGATATTGCTGAACTAGACACACTTACAGTGTATCAGACGTTCACACAACCCCTTCACTTGACACACAGTCTTAATGTAAGCACAATACTTCCAAAATCAAAGCCTGACCATTAAAATATTCACATTAAAAATGGCAAGCTTCAACAATCACACCAATACAAGTATGTATGCATATTATAAGGGGATTAATGTTTTAGCATAATAAGCGTCTTTGGACCTTATGCATATAGAAAAACAAGTAGACACACACACACTCAATTAAGGATTAATAAAACGTTAATCCATTTTTCTTTCACTCTCCCTACCTGGCAACATCAGCAGTCACAGCATATGACTGGAGAGACTAAGGGAGTCAAGCCCATGTTGATGTTCCTGTCTTTTGGTTTGTATCGCTATTACAGACAGAAAGGTGTGTGTACGTGGTGTGTGTGTGTGTGCGCGTGGTGTTTAGAGACAGGTCTTGCAACGGAAGAATTGAGGAGCTTAACCTACTAATTGCAGGCTTGCCTTGAGGCAACACCTCAATTTGCATTTTCTTTCTCTCTAAATCTGTTCTATTTTATCCTCACTCCTTACTGCCTTTCCTTGACTTTTTACTCTTTCCATCACTTCCTTGTATACATCCATCAATTACTCTATCCAACCTCTACTTCTGTCTCTCTTGCTTTACAAGGTTTAGAAAATCCGTGCCTCATTCTGCTCTCATCTGTTGGGAAGAAATGTAGTTTCAACAAAGTGCCACTTTGCAAGATAGAGTTGCTCATCATATCAATCTTGTTCCAAAAAGAAATCAAATCTTGTTCCCTATAGTAGAACCCTGAATAAGAAAGCCATCTTTTTTTCACCCCATTCTTGTTCTGTCAGCGTGGCAGCAGGCAGTGGTTGACGCCCGGTTACAGTACAACTGAAAGGGACTTGTCTTACAGAGACAAATCCTCAGTCCAAGCTCATTGTATGATAGCTTAAAAGACCTCAGTGAAATATTTATCTGCTTTACTTGCATTTGAAGTTGGAGCAAGTTTTAATTTGTGGATTCAGTAAGTGAGAGCGGAGTGAGGTGTTATTATGGCAGTGGATTTGATTTCTTACCAATGGAATGTCAAATTGAGTCAGGTCAGGCTCAATAAATCAAGACGGTGGTGTAATGAGTAATTATATCCAAAGAGAAAGTTGAAGAAAGCCTTTGTGATCCGTTGCTGTGGACTTGAAGTGGATACATTTCAATGGAAAATGAACTGAGTTAGGGATTTAAAGGGCAAACAAAAAATTCACTGCCATCAGTTTAGTTAGTAATGTTTTAAATGTTGTTGGTTCAGTCATTTGCTTTGCTTCTTGTCTGATTTAGACTGTAATTCATGCATATGTATCAAAGCACAAATCTATGAATGGCTGTAGACATCCTTCTTTGCTGCATCTACCTCAGCTTTCTTTTATATATGTGTAAAATTGTGCTTCTCAATTTTCACTTCATTCCTTATGCAATGAGAACTTCCCTAAGGAGAAATCCTCTTCTCTCTTCTTTAAAAATGTTACCTCCTACATTACTGTACAACCAGGTTCAAACACATATTATGTTTTATAAAATAAACCTTTTTTTCTGGAGAACTTTATTAGCTTTTCTTGAGTGGTACCACATGGTTGAATCTTGTGGTGAATTATGTGGGATTATGATCACGCAATTTTCTTTTGATCAAAGAAACAAAACCTCATGTCTAGCATTTGGTATTCATGTTAATGTATGGTGCTTTAAAAATAACTAGTGTTTGCTTTTACAAACAAGCCACATTTTGTGTTTTCATAGATGCTTCTGTTTTGTCCATCTCCTCATCTCTCTCACTTGCATTGCCATCTCTTTATTTTTGAATGACAACTCCAGTTCACTCTAAATGGCAACTCTTGATTAACTCTAAAGTAACTGCGATTACTTACTTATGAAACACTCAAATGCTGTAAAAAAAAAAACAACAGTCAACTCTCCAGTTAATTCTGAACCACTTCAAATCGGGCACTATGTGTTAAAAAGGCTACAGAGAGGCTACAGAGCTAATAGCTCTTACAATATTGACTCAGATCTACTCAATAGAAACCGAGATTTGCACTTTAATGAAGTACCTTCTTCTTTTAAATATTGAATCTGCTGGAAACCCAAAGAGTATAGCCCAAAAAAGGAAAAGAAAAAAATCACATGTATGCAATAGCTGTCCAAATCTATTTAGTCTGAACCAGGGCTAAGCTTGTGCTTAACAACTCTAAAGGTGAGCTTAGTCTTATGGGTCAGTGCCACCAAGCATAAAATGGTCATTATCAGGTGATGCATTCCTGTGGTGAGAGAAAAGGAACGGATAGGCATAGAAAGATAAACTTGACAGAAAATAAATACAATGCCAGAGAAGGTTTGTATCAGAACTGACTGATGTTGATTCCTGATGGGCTGTCCATAACTGATAGCTGTAGATGGATATATAGTCTACACACGCTCTTATCCTCCCACCCACACTCATACAGACCACCACATTCACTCATGCATTTGTTCATTATCTGCCTCTGCAGGACTCTTATACGAGGAAGTTAACAGTCACATACATGCTCACAGCTGGTGTCAGTCGGTTTCAGGCTGATTGGATGTCATTTTTTTAGCCTGTATCTAATGGCTAATTAGTATGCAGTTAATGATGTCTCGCTCTCACTAGCTTCCTTTTAGTGAGAGCTAGACATTGGGTCTTTATAGTGTTTATCTATTTATTTTCCTGCGTGCCAGATTTTTTTTATTTTTCGTGTCTGTTCCTCACAAGTTAAGAGGGTATGTGGCCATCTTTTCCCAACCATAGAAGATTCAGTGAGAGTTTATACGAAAGGGCATTGGGAGGGGGGTCAAGCTACCAAGGACTACGATTCTGTCTTCCTTTCAGAAACAGAGAGGTAGACAAAGGTAGATGATAAAAATAGCGAGAACCGTTTGTAAAGATGGTGCACCTGCCTCCCATGTTGTTTGTATGCTTGCCATGTGTGAAATGATTTTCTTGAGGATATTTGTTTTCCATTGGCTGCGTTGTCACAGCATAGTGGGAGGAGTAACTGGTGCTTAATTTTCTTCAATTTGTCACTGTTGCAGAAATTATTCAAAAGCCCATGGAGGCATGATGTTAATCAGTAACTGCTTTGTTACTGCTTTATTTGTCTTATCACTGAAACATGCACCACTTTAAGTAAGAAGATTCACTTTTATTACTGGTAGCTTTTCAAAATTACACGAAAGCGACATTCAGTTGATCAAAAAAAGAAGTATAAAATATCCCTATTCCAACCTGACCTCACGATGCCACAGTTCTGGATTAGCAACTCCAGAGCTGCAGGAGCTTTCCTGATGGACAGCTTAGCAGTTGGATGTGATCGGAAGAGATAGAGAGAGAGAGAAAAAGGCTTGTAACTTGTAATAAGTAATACCTGGAACCAGTCTTTTTTCAGAGTGTGAAAACTTTGGTCCGACTGATTTGGATGTTTTCAGAAATGTGATGATGTCACTGTTGCTACTTTTTCGTCAACCTTTTATGTTGACAGAAAGGGTGGACAAGTTTCAGCTGTTTTTCTTGAATTGGACTCTGCTCCTGTCAGGTGTCTCTGAGATACCATGTGTTCCTTGTACCTTAAACAGATACGTAGTATTTGACACCCGGGAAAGTTGAGCAGTTACTCCTTTTTCTTGGATTTCAGTTTTTTTCAAAGAAATGCTAACAGTTTCTTATATATAAGATATAAAAAAATTACTTTTTGGTAGTACTCTTGATATTAAATGTTTGTATTTATGACTTCCTTCTCTATCATCCTTTTCCTAACTTGTCTGCCACCGATCCTCTTCTGCTTGTGTGTGTTTCTTTAACAAAGGATTTGCCACAATCTTTCCAGCCTTTTGACCCCCCCCAATTGCTTTAGTTTCTTTCGGTGAACAGAAACTTAACAACTTTAAAGTGAGGAAGGTGCAGCAGCAGACTGGAATTGCACTCTGAAGTTCCAGCTGAAAGAGAATAACGTGTAAGGAGGAGGAAGGAAATGAACAGAAATGTAAGAGAGAAGTAACGATTGAAAAAGTAGTTGAGGAATAATATGCAGCTTCTGAGAATGTCGGGTCTCCATTACATCATTCTTTTTAACAATGACTGATTCTGAAGAGTTTTGGTTGAATTCCAGCACATTTAACTTGTCTCTCAGTCAGAACACCAACTTTGTGTGATATCATTTCATCCATGAAATTGTCACAGCTACCATGTGTGTGTGCGTGTGTGTGTGTGTGTGCAAGTCTCAACCCTGTCAGTTTGATGCAGGGGTAATCAGCCTGGCTAATGGAGTCCTCAGGCAATTAATGAGTGCCTCAACTCCACCTAAGATGAGACATACAGGGCACACACACACACACACACACACACACACACACACACACACAAACACGCAAACACAAACAAGCACAAACACCCACACACTAATCACTCTTACACACAAAATAACCTCCACACTAATGCAGTAAACTTCTCAAACCACCCAAGTCAGCGTTTCCATTTAAAACCAATTACCGAAGACATATTTCATTTTCTAGTAGATCTCCACTCGCTACACAGAACAAGAGAGCAAGTCATTGCAGCCATCAGTTATCAATGACAATTAATCAATACAATAATGCAACCCAGTGTCGGGAGATGGTGAAGGCACCAATGGGAAACACACGCACACAACAGACACAAACGCACACGAAGAAATTAATTCATACACACGCAGTATAAAGAAAATATATAATGAGATTTAAAGACACACAAATGCTTTTAGTCTGGGAGGTGCATTGGTGTTTGAAAATCATATATACATCCTAATGCCCTATAGGGTTGTTACTTTCTATTCCATATTGTTTCTCACTTTCCTTTCATCCTCCTCTCTTACCTCCCATGTCTCCATCCCAGCATCACTGCCTAGATGGCAGCAACTTCATTTAATTACTTCCCCTGGCAGTTTAACAGCCAGACGTGTACATTTTATCAGTTGTATTAGCTGTCACTCACATTGACTCTGCTCACGGGTGCCTTTTTTGAATGGTAGTAGTAATGTTCCGTTACTGTGATGCAGTGTTAAAGTGTTAAAAAAACAAAAGTGTCCCTTTTTTTCTCTTTGTCATGCACGAAATGTTAGCCAGGACAGCTTCAAGAGGATGCAAGTAGAACACTTCAATTGAAGGAGCTGAAATCACACGCACACAAAAAAAACTTACTCATTTAAATATCTAGACATAGGAGTCTTATATAACTTTAAGTATAAACAGTGCATTTATCTAGCACTTTTTTTTGTCCTTTTAAAGCTCTTTATCGTAAAAGCCACGTTCATGACAATATAATACAGTTATTAAGCAGATGCATTTTTCCAAAGCGACTTACAAGAGATGGCAGCGTGAGATTCGGTGTCCCATCCTGTGGAAAGACTACGACGCCATCTCCAAAATGATGGCCATTCCACATTCAAGATTTCACACATTAAAGGGCTTTTTAGTCTAGACCCTTTTGTTAGTCTGTACAGGACTATCTCACACTGATGAAAGCATTCGGAACGATGTAGAACTCAGTGTTTTCTGGGAAAGCCAGGGATTGAACCACCAACCTTCCTATAAGAGGACGCCTGCTAAGTGAGTCAAAGCAGCAACTCGTGGTAGTGTAGTAAATTTGATTTGATTAGCCTGCCACTAACATTTTACACTATAGTGTTTCATCATCAAAATTATAATGTGTATGCATGCAGTAGTAACAAAATTAAATGTTAAATTAAGCAAAATAACTACGACACATTTTACAACATTTTTGCCTCTTGATCTTAAAGCTTAAATTCCCCTCAAGTTATATAGAATAGAATAGAATAGAATACAAAAATATTTCATTCATATATGACTAATCTATTAGAGAAGTGGTGAACTGGTTGTGGTGAATAACAAATACTCTGCAAGCACAGCACCAAAATACAATACAAAAGGAAGTTTTTTGCTTGTCAATAGAAACAAGATATCACTTGAATGGATATATTTCATCTGCAGACAGCACTGGTACTTGGTCTGCAGTGGTGCAGTCTACTCAAATTGTTCTGTATAAGTATAATTACTGGAAAAAAAGAAAACATTTCTTTTTTTTTGTAATCTACCATTACAATTTTTTCGTTCGTTTGCTTTTTCCAATATTGTGGAGCCAACAGGTGCAGCTGACAGGAATGTCAATAATTTTGCAGGTCATGTGGTGATAAACCCAAGTATCAAAGGGAAACAATATTGCTACCTGCCAGTGATGGTATGCTGATGGTCGCCATAGTCATGATGTTTTCACCCTCTGGGCAACATGAATATTATCACAGGATTTCATGGCAGTCCACCTGACAGATTGAACCAGCTGACTGACAGAGAGACAAAGACATGCCTGGAGCTACATTGCTAGCTTGGGTAAAATTGTGCGCTTTAGTGATATCTTAGATCACATAAAATCATATACTCTAAAGACCAAACTGTTTAGGTCCAAGTCAGATTTTTCAAGAACTTCTCATCTTAGTAAAACCTCCCTGTTCAAGTTAAAAATGCATGCTGGAAGGCTTGAGATTAGAACTGGTCATTGCCTATCTGAGTTAAAATAAAAATATACAATTTAATATTTAAGTGAAAGGATCAAATCAGGTACCTGTTTAAATTTCTCACACCACCTACAGATCAAGCTTATGCATAATTTGTGTCTTAGCATCTCTGAAGTTCCTTCAATTTTCTATTCACAACAGAGTGGGATTCGCAGTTAGTAATCCCTTTAGGTATTATCAGAAAGACATGTCCTTTAAGCCTCAATGATATTTTCTCACCTGTTACTCGCACAGAAATTCCATCATCAGAACATATTCATAAAAAAAAAAGTTTTTTTTTTCACCACTTACTGTGCCTAAAGTGGCACATTATACTGTGAAACATCAATGGAGTATACAGATAAGCTGATTGCACTGGAGACATTGTTCAAACTTATGCTGATGGAACCAATAAACAAGCTGTCACGTTGACTTTGTTCTTTACACAGGCTGCGTTTCCAGACACACCACACAATCTGTGACACCCCGTCTTCACTCATTAGAGAAGTCATTCTTTTACCTACACTTTTACCCACACTGACACAAGACTTCATTTATTGTTTTTGACACATCTCTGATTTGCCGAAATAATTTGTTTTTGTGAATAAATTCACTGCAAAGAGTGCTAGACAGAACATTGTCATGGACCACCCATACATAGTCATGCTGTAAACTGACGCTACAAATCTAAAGGGTCGGGGTGATGGAAGAATTTTGTTACCACTCGATCGGTGTGCTGAGAACTCCACACCCAGTGAGTAGAATTATGAGTTTACTTTGCAAATTCCTGATTAACAAGTGTGAATTTATCCCATTTTGTATTCCCTGAACAATTATAGCTCAGAGCAAGGTTTTAGCACTGTCAGTGTTAGAAGGTCAATCTCCACAGAGTGCCACCTGCACTGAAATATGTGCTTTATCTGCATACAAATGTCTAATAAATGGATGGATGGAATCAGGACAAAGCCACCAGTTTAAATCCTCAGTCTACCTCTAGAAATGTCGGGAAATGAGTATCAACAATCCATACTTTAAATACCCAAGCGGCTGTATTCTAACAACATCATTCTTACAACAGCCGATTTAGTTAATCTCTCCGGAGCAACTGAATTCAGAAACTGAATATACTCGAATAGTAGGCTATATGTTCTGTATCTTTTTCTCGGACTCAGCAAGAACTTTGTATAACAGCAAGATGTTAACACAAAACTACATAAATGCTGGCGCTCATATTCAATGACTACTATCTACATATGCTTTTGCATTCACAGGTTGGATTCTTGCACCCATACTGCTTTCCATTGTGAGTGATAGCCTCATCATAAACAAGTGGTGTGTATTTACAAGGAGCTATTATCCATCCTACTAGAGTGTGAATTTTACACCAGCCGTGTGACTTGTACACTGGTGGAGAAATTACTCATCACACCCACCATGAACTGAAGAGGATAATGAGATTTGTAAACAAAAGGCAGCCATTTTGGCAGCAGCTGACTCACTTACCATCCTCAATGGTGTCTTTTGACAGATGTATGTGAGTGGATGTCTGCTCCTGCATACGTCCATTATGTGTTACGTGTGCATTTCATGCTGCCCTGAAAGCAACAATGGAGATGAAGAGCAACTTAGCAATGTGGAGCTGTCATTAATCCTCTCTTGATCTTTCTCTCTCTGTCGTCTTCTTTTCTCTCTGATCAGATGAACTGTTGAGACTTAATCTGGTTAAAGAGCAATTTCGGTTATTAAACAATTAAGTGTGGTGAAAAGAAGCAAAGCCCACAGCTGTGCTTTATGTGTTACCTTTTATATGTGTCTTAATTGAACTCAGTTATTACATCTGACTTCATCAACACGTGAGTGTGTGTATGTGTCTTGCCTGTTGATGGTTTCAGTCTTTTCAGAGTTTTACAAATGTGTATAAAAGGGCCTTCTTTTTTCTTTTTTTTGATAAGTTGAACTGCCTGTGAACTGCCTAACTGCAGTGGCCACTTTGATAAGGAGAGAATTATTATTAGAGGAGACAACCATAAATAAAAGAGAGGGGTTGAAGGCTTCCAATTAGTTGGACAATTTAATTATATGGGTTTTAATTGATGAGAGAAGCACAGGAAAAAGTCTTTTTTCTCTGTGCAGATGCATTTGTTTTTTAATTGATCGATCAATTTTAATCCTGTGCTTTTAATACATTTCTGAAAAACAACAGCAGAACTTACAACTTTTAACAGATTTAAAAATGTCACTTGAAAACTGGAAGCTTTTGAGAAACACATTGCCTTGAATGGTTGTCCTTTGACAGCCTGGACGCTGCATTGTGGCAAAGACACAGTTGAGGACTAAAGTCCACAAAGGTAAAGGTTCCAAAATTATGTCCGCAACATATAAAGTTGGGGAGCAATTTCCTTACTTATACCATCCCATATATTCTAAGAGACAGGAATACACTTACTCCAGTGAGAAAAGCAGAATGCACTTATTATAAAAGTGCAAGTATTTTTTATAGAAAATGATATAACAGAAATACCCTTTACTCTTGAGTTAAATATGAATGTTTCAGAGAAAAAAATGCCCCAGAAGCACTATGTGTAGCATTTTGTGTGAAATCAAATGTAAACGAACACTACATTGTAAAATGTGAACATTGATGATATTGGCCAACTTTAGATGCTAGCACAGCAGCTTGCTATTGCCATGGTGATGGGGGTCTGGTTTTGATTCCCACCCAGTAATGATGGTGTCTAAAGTGAGGATCATACTGCACAGAGAAGCATGCGTCAAAATATAAGCTGCTATCTTTATAGGTGTTATTTTTGTGTCCACTCTTTACATTTAAATACATTTTTTAGATGGCCAAAAGTGTGTCCATTTCCTGGGAGAGAATAACCTAAAACCATGCTGATAATGGTTTGGAGTTGGGCTACCAAGCCTGGAGTATAAATTGGAAAGTTGCTTTTGAGTAAGTTGCTCAGTTCGACTGCATTGATGATGCAAGCACCCAGCCAGCAGAAGTTCCTGGCTGGGTTGCTCACCATACTGTGAAATGATTTGAGGAAAACTCTAAAGCTCATCAATCTCCAAGATGTTTCTGAGTTCACATTTAGTTCCACCATGCTGTGCGGAAACATTCCTTTAAACTAATACCGTGCACAGTATTCTTCAGTTTTTTCCATTTCTGTTGTCATGGCAAAAACATTTTTTTCAAGCTGATTAGTTAGCTTGATTAGCTTTATCAGCAATACAATTACAATTATCTATTTATTTGGATTATTTTTCCTTGGTATAGTTAACGGATGTAAACCTGTCATGATCAAATTTTTGGAGCTACTGCATATCTTTATTGAAGATACAAATTGAAAATATTGGAACTAACACACTTGCACTTGCTACTGCAGTGTTATTGTATAATGTATCAAATCTGTCATGTATGATAATTAATTGTATGAGACAGGATATGTACTATAGACAGAAGTAATGACCAAATCAGAAATTGCATTCAAATGTATTTGGCTCTTGATTCCTGTTTTTGTCATCTTTGTTTTCATCACTCATCCTGTTTCCTCTCCTCTTGTCCACTGACATAAGTTTTTTCTCTATCTATGTCCCCTTTTTCACCTGTGTTTTGTTTGGCACTACACTTACAGAAAGGTTGAATTAATTCATGCTGTAAATCCCTGTGTACTGATAGTGCCGGCCAAATAGAAGTAGAACAGAAATGGTCACGTGAACCGATACGTTTTTTTTGTTTGTTTTCCTAACCATAGTAGCCAAACATGAACACTAGATCATATTTATACATTTAACTTCCTATGGGATTTTATCTTTCTGCTGGCATGTTAAACTTTAGTGAACTCCAAAACAGGTCAGCTGTAGTCAGCCATCTTGCTTCAACACCTCTGGGGAAAGTGCACTGTTATTCAACAAGCATGCTCCAGATTCTTTCCAACTAACATACATACAAACATATCCAACCAGTCACAAAAACAAATGTGCATTACTTCTTTCTGTCTGTCTCCCTCTCTCTGTGTAAAACTGAACACAATTACATTTCAACAACTGATTAAAATGTTTTCAATGGGCACTTTTGTGTATGAACTTCATAGTTTACAGTGGTTTCCCAAATCCGTACACAATAAGTGTGACTGTAAACAAATGTCTGCCTCTTAAGCCAATGGTTTGGCTTACAAAGCCAAAGTGGAATCATCACAATGAAACATTGCTGTCTTTTGAACCAGTACACATAAAATACTCTTTCTAAGATAACTGAAACACATTTCCATTAGATTCCACACAAATGAACATTATGTTACGTTTCTGTCATGGGTGAACGTGGATCTTCAGTCACAGTTAAATCCCACGGTGAATTAATCCAATCCAATCCAACTTCATTCATAAAGCACATCAATAAGGTATTTTAAATCAGATTATACCATGACTGCATTAATGGAGGTTTACACAGGATCTAAGGTATATGTTTTGTAGAAAACAACTCTATACCTGTAGATGTCAGTGTATTTGGACTTGAAACAGAGCCTCATGTATACATGGTTTAACAAGACAATACTCAATTTAGCTCAGAAGCTAAATGGATTTAGCTTAATGGATTTTTACAAGTTATCTTTCACAATGAATCAGTTTATGGGGGAAACACTAATGAGGATAAACAAAAAGTAAGTGTGTAATTGCATTTGCCAAGGAGATGGATATTGATTACCTGTCAGACTGAGGAGGTAGTGTCATACCGGAGTGATACCAAAAGCCCTGTCTATTTAAATGTGTCATCTAGTTTCAAAAGGAAATGCAAGTACGTGAGACAGTGTTTCATGTGTAATAGAAACACAACAACAAAAACATGACTATGATATATTCATTGGTGGATTCAAATCTTTAAAAGAGATTCTTGAGAAAAAGTTTCACTCCCTTTAAGATTCAGTGCCAGGCTGAAGTAATTGTTTTTCTTGATGTTTTTATGCAGCGGCAGCTCACTCTCACACATGATATAGTGGGGTGGACTGTTTAGAAGAGAATAGTAAAGTGTTATTGTGGATGCAAGGGAAATGGAGAGGCAGGGAATGAGACAGATAGACAGTATAAGGAGAGATAGCGCTGAGGAATGTTCAGACCTGTGCATTATTTTGCTTTAGTTTCACATATACCCAGACTTATCTGCATATCTGAGTTCCTTACAGGGAAAGATAAATAAACTAAGGCAGATGAGGACAAAGAAAGGCACTAAGAGAAACATCACTGGGCATTTCTCTTCAAAACTCCCAAAAGTTACCATTCAAACATCCATTGAACTACATTCTGATTTAAGACTTCTGTTTTTCTCCATCTGCACATAATACTAAACTCAGCCTTAAATAGATTTCAAGCCTTCACGCATTAGCTTTCCCTCAACATTGGTACTGAGGTGAGACAGCTGCAAAGCTGCGTGTGCCCTCCACGTTTCTTTTCACGGCACAGGTGGAGCTGACAGCAGGCACTGGCAGAAATACAAGGTCTAATGCTTGGCAGGGCTTGAGGAATCCATACCAAACCCTCAACATGCTTTTATTACACACCCGTACACACAGTTTTGCATGCACCCATTGATTCACTATAGCTCACCTGTTTTTCCACTTCGTGTCTCCAGGATTTAATTTCAGATTTTTTTTATAAAACTTGCAACATGCATTTGTATCATTATAACAGGTTAGATATTTGCTGTATTCATACTCAGTCTTTAAATAACACTTTTTTTATATTGTTCAGGATTTAGGATTCCACATTTTTGCACATTTATGTTTGGTGTTCCTGCTTGTATATTTTGTTATGAAGACTGAAATGAAAGAGACTGCCTATAAATCTCTTTGTAGTTGTGGGACTGCATTAAGTCAGTCTTACCTGCATTTTCTATGATGCATGGTCTCAATCTTTTCTTACACACTCCCACACAGCAACTTGAGACCTGTGTTTATTGTCTTTCTCTCTCTGTGCCTTTTTACTCTAGTGAGACAATGAGAGCTGACTAGATATCAGTATCAGCTGACTGTAATTCATAAAGGAAATAGGTATGGTGTAGGCTCTAAAGGTGGAGGGCAACAGCACGTTGTACGCTGCTGTATCTTACTTTTTGGGGGGAGGGGGTTTGTTTTCTAATTTTTCTCATAAGTTATGGACAATAGCTGAGGTGGTATGAATGAATATTTGCTGAGTGACCTTTCAGTAATGAGAAGTGTTTTATGTTAAACAGCCTGTAGCTCCATACATGCTGGAATGAACTCCATTTATAACTGAATCAGTTATCACTCTATGCATAATACTGTAAGGCCGACTTAAAGAATTTCTTTCTTTTTAAAGCACTATAGTGAGCGAAACATTTCGCCATTATGAGATGTTTCCAGCTCAAACCACAATGTTTGTAAAGTTGTAGTATAAGGGGAATTCAATGACAACCTGCATATCACTTACCACGTTGCAACGTGATTTCCCGATTCCATCAGAACACTGGAAACCATATCAGATGCTAATTTCTGTAGAAATATATTCGTGATTTGAAGTTTCATTCGCTCGAGTCACTTAATTTATACAGTTCTCAACCCTTTTTTTTCAAATTTTCTTTCATTTTACTTTTTTTTAATTTCCTCAAATTATCACTATTCCAGCTGCAATAAAGCTTCAAGCTGTGTATGGATCTCTGTGGTTTGCCTTGGTATTTTCCCAATAGACCGCAAAGGATGAATCAGTTAGAATTGATTTCCTGTGAAATATTTGTTCATGTTTTCCTTCTATTTCCTGTCATTCTCTTCACATGCACTGACTGGACTAGACAGAACAAGACTGGACGGCTTATTCCCAGAATGTGCTTATGAGTGTCTGCCAATGTGCATGAGTGTTAATGAATAGACATGACTTATGTTGAATTTGAATCAGTGCAAACATGTTATTCCATCTCAATGAATACATATAGCAGTGTGCCCTCAAGGGAACTTATCTGTTGATGTGTGTTATCCAAAGCTTGTCAACCTCTGATTGCTGCCTAATCACAATACTGACATTGTGGTGAAGTCCATTACAAACATGCACACATGTTTATGAGTGGAGGCAGACACATATGGAGACCTAAAGTAGTCTTATGCGTGCATGGAACCCCTCATTTACACTCATTTTATTCACACAAATGTGTGCCATTGGCTATGCCTTGTTTAAGCTGCTAATATGCAGGGCTGTTTCCTGATAGTGATCTTTTTTTAAAATATATATTTTTTATTGCTTTAAAGCTGTTTTCAGATTTCTAAAGTTTTTCAAAATTGAGTGAAGGAATGTCCTGAGCTTCAAAAGATTATTTGTCAGCAACAGTGTTGATGAATGCCCTTTGAAGTAACTTTTTTATTTTTTATTTAGTTATATTTGAAAATACACACAATAGACTTCCTTGTTACTTTAACCCTTTTCTTTTTTTGCACTTTACACCTCTTCATTCATTGTAGACCAAGTTCTTTTCTGCCTGTAAAGTCCTTTATCTCAATGGAAATGGCACAGTTATTGCCTGCAGCTCAGATAGCTTAAAAAACATCTTTTTGTGGTCTTTGTACTCTTGTCTTTCCCACCATCACAAGTATTTGACCTGTGGAGCATATGTCTTCAATGCATCGTGTGAAATTGTTGTCGATATAATCAAAATCCAGTAAGCCAATGCACCCAACGATGTAAGATGACGGATAGACTGCATGCACAAAACATTATTGTTTTTTCAAATTTTACTTGATACTTTTTCCCTAGACTATGAGCATCAAATTTCGACACACTTATGGTGTGGAAGGGGTAATTACAGCGCCACCATGTGGCCATATACACTCGTATGTCTTTAGACCATGCTTTCCAGCTGTAGGGGCAAGTTTGAAGCTTCTGTGTCAATATTCAGTTTCATAATGGTTAGATTAAAATATATCAATCACATAATCTACCCACACAAAGTATGATATCCATATTATTAAATGTACTCATATTTCCTTGGATGTATCCGTTCCGTCTCAAAATCTAGCTTGTAAACCTTTCCAGATTTAAATCTGGGTAAAAAGTGATCTCAAGTGTTAAAGGCTAATAACCAAAAATTAAATCATAAAGCAGAAACATTTCATATTTTCCTTGAATGCTAATTAAGGAAAATATTATATGAGGTGTTGGGGGTAGAATACTGTGGGTGTAGATTAAAGAAAATGGTCCTCTAAATCATAGAACACAAAATTCAACACCATCATTAATAATAGATCATTACTGACTTGAGTGTGAAGTCTGAAATGGGCCTGCAAACCTTAACTCACACACATACATCATCATTCTGTAGGGAGGAACTCTGGGAGCCCCCAACAAGCCACTGCTTGGTAATTAATCATGTAAATTACATCCTCCTCTCTCACCCCAGGGACAGATGGAGGGTTCCTAGGTTTGCATTTAAGTAGGTGTTCAGCATCCCATTCCTAGTGAGTAGCATGGCGTTGGCATATCAAAAAGCACTGTACCCAAGATTGGTCATACATACAGTAGTGTGGTATAACTCCTATATGGTCTATTTTCTTCGTTTGGGGAGAATGCCCAGTGATACTATTAGAGAAGGTTTAAATGAGTGGGAGAAATAATTATCTTTACAGTCTACATAGCAGGCATTTTTCTTGTTTGTCTATTGCGTTCTCCCTCAACACAAATGACAAAATAAGTTTAGTGACAGTAAAAAATTTAGTTATTTTATTAAAGTTGAAACAAGGAGTATAAAAAAAAAGTACCATCTTAAAGAATATGTGTTGATCTAAAATGTCTCTGTCATCAAATCACTCAATATAAGGAATATAACATAAGGCAGGATGATAAGATGTCACTGCCTCCAAGCATAGGTTTGACAGCCATTCTCAGTATTCATAGATTTACAAGATTAGCTAAAAGGTCTTTAATCATCGAAAATAAAGTTTTTTCCTCCTTCCTATTGCTTCTAAATGAATAGAAATACAAAACTGAACACATAAGAGACTTCTTTTGTTTCTGTTTTTCTAATGTATTTACTGATGCATGCCCTGGCCTGCGTAATATAATGCACCTCATCTGATTAAGCTTCATATAGTCTCAGCTGAAGAAAGGGAATCATTCCTATTAGTTATGGAGCAACTCCTGTGAGCTAGTTCACGGAGGCAACTCCAGCTGCTCTGTTGCCTTCCACGTGATCTGTCTCACACTCTGCATGTCACTTCTCAAACACACCCCTCCAATCTGGGTGGTCTATTTAAGCTGAAAAGCTCTCTGCCTCTCATCCTTGCTGCCGCCAGCCTTGCTGCTGGCCTTCAACACCGGTTCATATATATATATTTTATGTATACAATATATATTATGAAAAAAATATTGATCAATAATTGTCATTCATGTTTTTTGGTTTTTTTTCCAGAAAATTTTAGAATATTTTGACAATGAATTGAGGCATTGGACTTCAATTATGTAAATGGAAATAGAAAATGATGCATCTATCCATATACATTACAATCCTTATTTTATACAGCATACTGTGTACTGATTGTAGGAAAAGAAACACAATTTCAAGTCAGTGTAAGCATTTTAGAGCTGCTCCAATTTTGGTTGTTCCCTGTAATGGCTTTTTTTAATCACACAATTCAAGATGTAACACGCATTGTGACAGACTTATAGATGTGATATCTGTGCAGTAACCTCTCCATGAAATTAAATTTGATTTTTAGATATTTTTGATAGTATATGTCAATGCAAAAGAGAAAGACAGTTTTGTAAGTATTCTTAATTGTATTAAAGCAATGCACTCTCCGTCCCAAAAAATATATAGTTTACAAACCAAGGAAAAAAGACCCCCTCACTGGTTTTCCTTAGCATCAACATTTATCAGTCATAAGTAGCCTAAAACTAACATGTTCAGCTCTCACAAGCCTTCATCAGAGTGTTGAGTAAAGGGCCATCGCTCAACAGTCATCTTAAAAAGACAAAGCTCATCCACTGTCTGTGTGCACAGTTGTGAGACAATTACTATCCCGTTAGTTTGATTTCTGATAATTGGAATTGACAACTTCAGACCCACTTAAAACAGGACACCACAATGAAAAGCTTTAACACATCATGAATCACAATCTATGTACAATATCATTTAAAAAGATTACATATTCAATGGATGAAAACATTGGCTTGTAGAATTCATAAATCATTTAAAATGATGTGAATGGTTACTCTTACATGAATCATAACTGAAAGAGACACATAATGGTCCTCGGAGCATAAATCTTTTGGGGATAAAGTTTTTGAATGAACGATCAAACCAATGTCTTATCTTTTGCGTGTGGCTTGCTTAAGTTGAATCACCTTCTCAGTGCCTTGAAACTTAAATGACGAGGTGTCATGTTTGAAAACACTGATATGTACAGCTGTTGTATAAACCCTATTCTTCCTTATTGAACTCTTGCGTTACACTCATTCTCTGTTTTAATGACGGTGTTGTACATAAGCTAAACTATATTTGATCACAAGTGAGTAGTGGTACATGGGATGAATACATGTGATGTGGAGCATAAAGGATGAATTCACTTTTGGAATAAGCTTTTCTGAACTGGCTACATTTAAAGAAGGCAGCAAGGTTGTTCCGCTTTCTCATTCAGCTGTGAAAACCTTTTGTAAAATCCCACAAGCACTGAATCCAAAAGTTTTTACCTTGAGTTTTAGCTTTGGGGACTCACACTGGGCACAAACTTCTGGCCTTTCTTCATCGTTGGCAAAAAACGTATGTCAGTATCTGGCTTTTAGTAAATCGAGGGAAAGATATTTTGGCTCATTCAGTCATTGATTTTTCTGAGCCAACACAAAACATCCTTAGTTGAACTGGGATTTTTTATTTTTTTTTCTATTTACAGTGGAACTCAAACAGCTATTAGGAAGAGATTTTCAAATGATTAATAATAATAACAATCCAAATTAAATAAATGTTGACAGAGATTGTAGTAATAAATGTGTGAATCAATACCAATGATAATAATGATGATTATAAACCCATTACCCTTGGGGTAACTGGTCAGAAATCTAAAAGCTTTACTTTTTCAGCATATTTTGTCCAGACTCTCTCATTTCAATAATTTCACCTTATTTTCATGTCAAATATGAATAAAAACAGAGTTTCATGTCAGCTATGGATACTACTTCAGTAAAAAGGCTGTTTCACACAAAGAGTGCTTCACACATATTTTCAACCAGTCTCAATGCAACAGCATGAGCTGTTACCAACAGTCTCCCTGAGCATCTGCTTGGTGCTGCTGGATGAAAGATCAGTACCTGCTGGGTACACAGGTTATCTCTCACATTTACTCCGAAGCTTGAGGAAATCTGGATAATTTGGTGTTAATGTGGTGTTTAATCAGGGAAGGGCAAACAAAGGCAGAAAGGCACAGAGAGAGGGAGCAAACAGGAAACAAAGAGCCGAGGAAGGAAGAGGAGGACATAAAGGACATGTCTTGAGGCTTGCATCAGCATCCACAAGGGTGCTTCCCTTCTCTCCCTTTACTGCGCCAGATGGCCTTGGTCTTTAATCACGATGTGCATGTGTGAAAGTGTGTGTGTACCAGAGCATTTTAGTACATATGTGTGTGTGTCAGTCTGAACTGGCTTGACTGACAGTGTAAGAGCTGTATTATATTGTTTAGACATCGTTCTCATTAAGCACTTTAATGTGTTTTTGAATGCTTCAGGATTGTTATTTCCACTGTGACATTGAGTGTGTCTGCTTTGTTATGACTGTCACGCCTGGAATGACAGCAGTGACCATTAAAAACCCCTAAAATTAGATAAACAAACAGTTCTATATCAGATGCATGCTAGAGTGCAATATTATTTAAGTTAATGTTGCACATATCGACCAGTGATGGCCAATAAAAATAAAAGTACACAATTAAATACACACTATTGCTTACACAGTGAGGCTTTAACTGGTACACCAATAAACACAGCAGAAGAAAACTATCTTGATTTACCATGTCAAGTTTACATTTCCTGTACTCTGACTGCTTGTTCAACCTGTTCTCAACCTAGGGCATCAAATGCCGCCATTTAAACAAAGCCTGAGGCATCACTGATGTACACACAGGGTGTTTTTAGGTGTTAATGCTGCGATTCGCCAGCTGCAGCAATATGCACGCCCACAGTAAATGTTCCTACTGAAATATTTGCTTATTAAAAATCAACAAGTTCACAGGACTTTGGATCATGAGACCACTATTTTTCAGTTAGGTTTAGGCCATAAACTGCTTGCTTAGGTTTTTTCCCCCCACAATAACTTGATGAAGAAGAGATTAAAATGTGTCATATAACACGTTCCTTTCTATATAGACTTCGTTTTACTGTTTACTGTATTTACTTCCTGCTTTGATTTGTGATGCCAGGGTGGTTTTGGTTTGCGACTTTTTGGAAGTGAGAACACACGTGCGTCACACATGATGCTTGAATAGTTTTTTAATCCTCGTGTACGTGATAATTTTGCAGTGGAGAAGTGGGGAGGAGGGACATTAACCAGATGAACTTCAAATACAGTAATTAGAAAAACCAATGTGTCAAGCACTCAAATTATGTGACGTGAAAAAAAATGACCACTGAAAATCGAGAGAGTAATAGGTTCTATTAGTAATGCATCCTGAAAATAAAAAAATGTCAAGCTTCAAAAGAAAAAAGAAAAGAAGAAGAAATCAGAAACTTGTTAGACTTTGTATAGAAAACTTAATTCAAATATTTTTAAAGTCATTAAACCCTTAAAAACATGCATGAGCATATGCTTGGAAATAAATTTCCCTCCTGGACATAGAACATATGGTAGTGCGTATTTTTATGAAAAATGTGTAATCTGCATTATTTTGATACTGTCTAAGTAATGACAGTATTCTTATTTACCTTTACTGGTGCATTGTAACTCTCAATGATTTAATACTCTAACAGCTGATCAGTGAAATAACCGGCCATCGGCACGACTGTAAATCAGTCAATCTTTGGTGCAGGCGCATGAATGAGCATCTTCATGCGTACTCTTGTTCGAGATAAAAAACAAAATGGGGACTGACTCTTGAAAGCATGACGACATAGCTGCACTCATTTATGCACACACATACACACACACAAACACAACATGTCTGGCATGCAGAGAACTTACAGCTGGCCTGTTGGCATCTCTCACATGGTCAATGACATTTGAATGAATCAGACACAGAAATAACACACACACATAAACTACAGATGTCAACTGTGTAATGAAGTAACCCCTTTCACTATATACAAACACACACACACACCTGCGAGACCAGTGGATGCCAGCGTGTTTTAACCCTGGGGCTCTGCTGGCAAGAGGGAAGAGCAGAAGGAGAAGGAGAGGGAGAGATGGAGTAAAGCAAGAGAGGTAGGATGGAAGCCACTCCAGGTGAAGTGAGAAAAACAACACGAAGCGAGAAACACGTAGGAAACCAAAGGGAATGATTACACAAAACAACAAGAATAAAGAGCAGAGATGGGACGAGCATGAGAGGAGTGAGTCAGAGAGAGAGAGGGGCAGACAGGGAAAGAGGCGTAGAGCAGATAGTCAGAGATACAGAGAGGAGGAAGGTGGAGACAGCGGTGGGACAAGATAGATGAAGGGAGCACAAGCGCTGATAAAGCACAGAAAAGGAGATAGAGATGGGTTTGTGATATATTGTACAGGTGTATGCTGCTGACCCTGGGATGGGTTGAGCTCGTCAAGTCTGGCACATTTTCACCACAGAAAGACAGACGCCCAGGACCACTGCCAAATACACACATCTGAAAGGGGAGGGTGAGTGTGTGTTTGTGTGAACAGCTGGAAGTGACTGTACCTGAGAAATATTCTACAGAGAAAGTTTGATTCCTTAGTGTATCTCAAAATAGACACAACCAATTGTTTCAAGTATAAAACAGGAAACGTAAACTGTCTTTGCAACACATTGAGTATTTTTTGATGGATCGAAAAATAGTACATTGAAGTACATTGAAATTGGACTTCAAACATCCAACGTTTTATTTTTTTTCCAGACAAAAGGGCAAAATGTTAATATTTCTAATCTCTTTTTGCCTGTTTTCTTAAAGTTTTAACTTTGGAAAGGTGGCTGAATTTCATAGATACTTGAGATCCTATGAGATCTAGTCAGATCGGTAAAACACCATCAGCGGTGTCAAATATGGAGCGTCCGCCAATCAGACAACTCTAAGTGCAGCTCCACACAGAGATCTTGGCATGCGTGGGGTTGGTGCTGAACAGCATGATTTTCATTTTAGCTTCCATGTTAAAGAATTATAGCATCCACAGTGGCACATTTTTCATATGATGTACCTTTTTGAAAGACATTTGAAATACAGCTGAAATATTATGATGAGAAATGATGATGATAATGAATGATTTTCAGTTAATTTTGGTAATCGCAAGTGACTTTTTTCAAGTAACAGCTGAGCAGCTTTCATGTCTTTACTTTTAGAGTTAGGGCTGTAGCGATACACTAATCTCACGATACGATACACGATATTCAGCCAACAATACGATACGATACGATACGATACGATTCGATACGATACGATTTGATATGATTCAATATGATTCGATACGATTCGATACACTTACATAATTTTCTGGGGGAAAAAAGGGACAGTGTGATTTGACATGAATCGTCGCTGATTGGACTGGTGGTCCAACCTTTGAACCGGAAGGACAACTCAGCCAAACAAACAGAAACAAACGAACATGTCACAAACGTGAGAGCTATGCACTTTATACAACATTTTTATAAACTAATTTATCACAGTTTTGTATAATGTGACCCTCTGGCATTGTATTATATTACCTTCATGTTCTGTGTTTTCACTAATTGTAACATCTGACTTTTCAATAAAATTAAAAAAATAAATAATAAATAAAAATGAATAAATAAAAAAATAGAAAAATAATTAAAATAAATAAATCGATACTCGCGGCTGAAAAATCGATACTTTATCGGGAAACAAAATATTGATATATATATCGCACTATCGATAAAATTGCTCAGCCCTATTTAGAGTCAAGACATCAGTGGATTACACAAAATTTTGACTGTTTGTGGCCATAATCAGAGGAATTGTTTTGTTAGAAAAAAACATACAGAGCAGGTAGTAGCTGTGCTGCAGCAGCTCAACAATGGAAAGGTCATTGGTGTGAATACATACATGCAGCCAAGATGCAACAGGTACAAATGCACACATCAGATTTCCAGTGGGAAGTGGGTCTTATACTCTACACAAAAATCTTCTGCTCCCTGCACCAAAAGATCTCCATCCACAAGCTAACTAGTACACTGCATATAACATTTTTTGAAAGACTGTTGAGTGATCTCATAACAGTTCCCTGCACTGCAATGCTCAGAAGAAGCTGGACACTGAAAAATTCTCTCATCGTTCTACAGCCAAAACCATCTCATTCTCAAATCTGTCCCACCTACTTAATGTCCAACCAGGTCTATAGAAGCGTTGTGCTCCACACATAAATTTAGCTGTCAGAGCAAGTGAAAATCTTCACTTTGGAAGGTGTTTTCCAAAAAGTTTAGTTCCGGTGCCCAAAACTATCAAAATACACATGTTTGTTTGTACAGGGTCTCTGTTGCTTTCTGGTTGAAACTGGATAAAAGAAATCACAACGCAACTGAGTAATTGAGTCCAGCTGTAATTTTCCAACCTAACATTTGATCAAATCATCTCTGTATTTATTCATTTATTTTTCATTTATCTATTGCTGAGGTGGCAATTAATCAATCTTTGGATATTTGAACTACTTTTTTTGTCTTTCCAAATGTACATGCGATGTGAAAAGAAACGGTGACTCTCCAACTTTCAGGTCTCAGGTGAAATTTGCTGTATCTAAAAGCACACGCTCTATACTTAAAACATGATATTTTGCGTGCATAAATGCATTGACATTGACAATCAGTGCAGTAGTATCTAGATGGGCTATTCATAGTAGTCAACAGTCATGAAGTCAATATGAAAGCATGCAAACTTTCTTGCTTTCTCCACATTTCATCAGGCAGTGACATTTCATCTGTTATTGATGTTTATTAAATCATTGAACTTGTTCTAGATAACTTGTGTATGAAAAGTATGGTCAACAGTTGTGACTGCCATTTTTGGCAAGTGCAAGTTTTGGCAATTGCCACGTTGAATTATATGAAACACGAACATTCAAATGTTAGCTATTTTACAAAATTCATGATGTGGACAGTCTACTACATGTAAGTGTACCAACAGAGATAACCAAAGTGACACACTGTGAATGTGTGAATGCTTTCTTAGGGTGTTGTGAGCTGCCTCAAGCAGCTCAACTAATTGAGTAAATGTCTATTAACGAGTAATGTTTTTCTTACACCTTGACAAAGACAGAGGCAATCATCTTAAAAATTTCTCAAAAGCGCCACTACACTGTTCAACATGCAGGTGACAGTTTTAATGAGTCCGTAATGCACATAAACATAAAAGAATAGGGAGGAAAAGAGGTGTAGACAGATGGATGGAGAGTCTCGCTTCCCATCCCTTCACTTTGTCCATCTCTGTCCCTCTTTGTGCCTAAGAATCCCTGTTTGATAAAAAATGAGTGGTCAGCTGAGGGTAACAGGGGAGTGCCCATCTGTTGCCTATCCCTTCCATCAATTTCTCTTTCTCTCTCCCTCTTTCCACCCTCCATAACTCTCTCAGCCCAATCAGTTTCACTTCTATCCAGCCAGTAGCTCTATTCTGCCCAGCTGAAGTCTCATCATCATTATCCCTCTCTCTCCCTTTAGCCACTATTTCATTTTGCCCTCCATCTGTCCATCTACTATTTTCTGTTCTGTCTCAATGTCTCTTCTAAAGAGAAACTTTGAGACTTTTTGTTTTTTTTTTGCAATAAGATAGTGAAAACAGAGTGTGAAAAGCTCAGTGCTCTCACTGGAAGGACAAATCAGTTGGGAAAAGGAATCTTTGAATGAACATTTTAGTTTCAAGTTTTGTAGTTGCTGCAGATGCTATTCCAACACATTTCCCATTGGTGGGAATCAAACTGCCAAATATGTTGCAGCCACAAGGCAATATTACCAAGAATACACACAAAAAAGTACGATCTTTAATCTTGATCTTGGTCTATCTTGACATCCTACTGTTCCAGAACTTTGATTCATTATTAAGACTGTACCACAGTACATTGTACAGCTGTTACGTTCCATCTTAATTTTCACTGCAGGGGAGCCTTAAAAAGTCCGCCAACTGAAACATCATATAGGTAGTGTGCTCATACCCTTAAATATAACCCACATTGGCATACTGTAAAGCACTGTCCAGGTTGAATAGTATGGTAATGTGCAGCGCTTTTTTTTTTGGGACTAAATGCCCCATGGGGACATATCTGGAAGAAGGACACGTTATACAAAGCTTTATTTATGCTCCTCCCATTAAGGATTTTATCTGTGCCTTTATTAATGCGATGCCAAATTCTAGCTGTAAGTAGCTTT
Source organism: Odontesthes bonariensis (assembly GCF_027942865.1). Classification (NCBI taxonomy): domain Eukaryota; kingdom Metazoa; phylum Chordata; class Actinopteri; order Atheriniformes; family Atherinopsidae; genus Odontesthes; species Odontesthes bonariensis. The sequence continues at coordinate 29,374,849 of NC_134509.1, read as the reverse complement.
AACTACCCCCCAAAATTTTTTTGAATTTTTTTACAATATACAATTTTGCAACACTGTTTAGTTTTTTATTAAATAAAAGGCTTATAACTTTGTGGGTCGTTAAGGTCACATGTGTGTCACACACTCAACTGACCATTGTGTGTGATGTTGTCGTCATTCTCACCAGTGAGTCTTTTACCTGCCTGAACAGGCATGATTTGGTCAGAAGGTCGTGAAACTACATGGAGAGGAGAGTCAAGGCTGGATTGTAGGTGCTGGCAAGGTGATACCTGAGACCAGCGCCTCTGTTCAAAGTTTAACATAAGTTAAGTCCAGTTGAACAAAGACAGCGTCTTTGACTCCTCTCTTTAACCATCTGTCTTCTCTGTCCAAAATGTGTGCATTGCTGTTCCCAAGAAAGTGTTCTTGACCTGAAGAGCTGGCTCTCAGGTCAGATCCATATAAAATAAATTTCTTACAATTAACAATGTGTGGATTTTATCTGTGCCTTCATTAATGCGATGCCAAATTCTTATTAGCTGTAAGTAGCTTTAACTACCCCCCAAATTTATTTTTCCAAGTAGGATGTACGAGGATTAGAACAATTCTGCCTGGACACTGATAACATTGCCATGTTCTTAATCTATTATGCTATTAAAACTGAATAAAACATTGCTGTGCCCCTTTAAATGATTTAAGGGGTAAATAAACACATGAATATGAAAGATGCTAAGCCATATTTGATCAATAACACGTTATGATTCTCATTATGGAAAGAAAGACAAATATTAAGTATATATTGAGGCATAGAGGAGAGGAAAAAGAGTTGTGGATACTCTTGGTATTCAGAATAAAAGGGTGAAGGTAATGAAGGTTTAACAAAGCATCAGGAAATAAGGAAGTTGAGTAATAAGTCAGAAGGAAGTTGCAGTGAGGTTTTACAAATGTACACAACAACAAAGAGGACACACCCTGCACACAAAATACTGTTGTTTTAAAGACCAGGTTGCTGTTTCATCTTACATGAAAATAGGCTCATTGAAATCTTTTTGGGTGAAAGCACTCAGAAATATCTACCAAATTGTGCACACACACAAAAACTTTGAAAGCCCTTTAAGAGCCCTTTAAGAGCTGATGGACCTTGCAAGCCTCCTCTAACGTGGTATGAGGTCATTACTGTAATTATGGCCTGATGTCCTCTTTCTCTCCCACATACAGAAAAAAAGTTTGTTTCAGGGGACAGTTGCAAGAAATTGCTCTTTTTATTTTTTCTCTTATTGCTGTGAAGCCTGTGTGAGACAGATGGAGTTATGCTGAAATGAGCTGGAACACTGGACTACTGTGTTTGAGTGTATGATTGTGTGTATCTACATGTGTAAGTGAACTCCATTCTATATTGCTGCCTTGATATTGCGCTCCCTGCCAACATTATATATTCTTACATCTTTCAGAGCAATAGTTGTCATTTATACTGTTACGATTGGAGGGTGGAGAGATAAGGACCCAAATGTGGGACAGCAGACTAGAAGCAGAAGTTGACTTAACTTGCAGGAAATCCATGAACTAACCCATGAAAACAAAACTAAATACAAAATGAACCAATTGGGGAAAACTGACACACAATGTCAAGCGCAACAGGGAATAACCATTAGGAAAGTAACAGTGAGGATCTGACAAGCACTGAGATGGGAGGTGATAAGAAATGATGTTCAGGTGTGGCAATCAGAATTGAAGACCAGGTGTGCACAGAAAGTACAGATGACTGAAAACACAAAGTAGTAAACTCTACAACATAAAACAAGAAACAAATTAATCAAAGAGCAAAAAGTAAAGGCCTCGGTATGCTTCTCCGTCGCTATCCGTCAATCCGACTCCGTGGTCACTAAACCTTTCAAAGTTCTCCGTCGGGATGCCGGATACGGAAGGCAATTCACCTCCCGATCAGTAGGCGTCGCTACGCTAGCCGATCTAATCTCGCGACATCTATCGTGAAAGTCAGTGACTGATTGTTTACTTTCCGGCTCCGTTTCACTCCTCACATGAACGATGGCGACCGAGAGAGAAAGACTTTTGTTGGATTTGGAGCTTATTGATATTGAAATGAAAATAGTTTTGACCAAATGTTGACCGGCGGCACACAGTAAACTCTTTCAAAAATGGCTGTGTTGTTGTTCTGAGAGGAAGGAGCTAAACCGGAAAAGTGATTCCGGAAATTATTGTTAGCCGACCAATCACAACCCTCGCGGTCTCCGCGAGTCTCCGTCGCCTCGGCGGATAGATAGGAATTTTGGCAGACGCACGCAAGCGACGGAGAGCGTCTCCGGGAGGGTCTCCGTCGCTCTCCGTAGATGACCATAAATCAGGCTTAAACCGTAAGACTGCTACTGCTACACTGCTAGAAATACTACCATCTTGCAGTAGGACCATCTCTCTGCCATACTGTTATCTGACAATGCTGAATCTAGTCTGAAAAGCCTTGCACTGGCCTCCAGCATATTGTTGTATTGGCAAAAGAGATGTTTATAGGTAATAAAAGATCATGTTTAGATAGAAAGAGGATGCTTTGAGCTCTTTTTAACACCAAGACAATGGGTCAGTGTCAGGGCTCATTATTAACAATGTTCATGTGGAGCAGGGCTGTGGGGCAGTGGGACTGGATATTGTCTTTGCTTTTCACTGTAAAGGAGGCATTTTGTAACAACACAACCCAGTTTTCTTTATACTATTTGAAGAGTAAAAATGACCACTCATTTTAATCAAATTATGCTTTGTGTATCACACTGAAGCATTTATTAATGTTGATTATTATCAAATTCTCTCTTCCAGTGCAAAAAAACATAAATTATTTTTATCCTCAGTTACAAATGTTTCATTGACGGTTACTGATGATAAGGATTCATACAATGATTGCAATGTTTAGAATTTGCATGTACAGATCCTCTCCAGAATTAATTCAGTACTTCAGTAATCTTAGGGACTGATAATAAAAAAATAAATAAATTACAAGCATCTCACCAGTGCAAATTCCTGTAAGACAATAAATTGGTGATTATTGGCCATTTGACAGCATGCTACTTACTTTATTATTGCTTACTTTACTGTCACCTTTATCTAATCAGAAGAAATGTAATTGAGATCAGCGTAAATACACATATTTTAAGTCAAAAAGTAAAACTTGACAAGACAAAATTTTTTCTTTGAGTGTGTCCCTTCAGAGAAGGTGTTGAGGGAAATGTGTGCCGTTTGTATATTATCAAATGTCATATAAATATACCTACAGTGGTTAAGAAATAGCTTCAGTAGTTTGTTAGCAATTATATGCTAATGGGCCTTGTGCTAATTATCTGGCATTGAACACAGCTGTCTTGGCTGATGTTAAACAATAGAGATCAAGAGTTGAGATGTACTCACTGACCCTAACAATGATCAATCGAAACACACTAATTGGAACCCTGATCCGACATCTCATTGAGACATCCCTTGTCTTGACCTAAATGTAATTTAAGCCAGCGATGGGATTGTCTGTAGCAGCGAAGGGCTTAAAGTCCATGCAAGTGTCAAAATATGCCAGATAAATGTAAAATGATTGGGTGTTTTCAATAGTGCTTCTAACAATTGTGTCTTTGCAGTGTCTTTGTAGTGCCTTCAGATGACATTAGATGTGATTTGATGCTATATAAATAAAACTGAAATGAATTCAGTTGAACATTCCAGTGTCTGATCCATCTCTATTTAACACAGCAGTGGACAAGGAAGTCTTTCTATAATTTATCTCTATGCCTCTGCTGTTTCAAGCACCTATCAAACAGATGTGGTGATTTGACCTCTTGGAAAACTTGTAGTATAAAGGCACATTTTTAATACATCAGTAAACATGTTTTATTTTGTATAGATAAGAATACAATTTTGCAACACTTTTTAGTTTTTTATTAAATAAAAGGCTTATAACTTTGTGGGTCGTTAAGGTCACATGTGTGTCACAGACTCACCTGACCATTGTGTGTGATGTTGTCGTCATTCTCACCAGTGAGTCTTTTACCTGCCTGAACAGGCATGTTTTGGTCAGAAGGTTGTGAAACTACATGGAGAGGAGAGTCAAGGCTGGATTGTAGGTGCTGGCAAGGTGATACCTGAGACCAGCGCCTCTGTTCAAAGTTTAACATAAGTTAAGTCCAGTTGAACAAAGACAGCGTCTTTGACTCCTCTCTTTAACCATCTGTCTTCTCTGTCCAAAATGTGTGCATTGCTGTTCTCAAGAAAGTGTTCTCCGCAACACAGGAGAGCTGGCTCTCCTGTGTTGCGCTATGTGCTTGTGAAGGTTTTTTTTTTCGTTAAACTTCGGATCGATATAAAATAAATTTCTTACAATTAACAATGTGTGGACCCCTGACAACCCAACTTGCACTGCAACACACATCATGTGACATTTGTATGTGTGCATCTTGTGTTTGTCAAATATAAAGATCTCTCTGATGTTTTCTCAACATTCAATAAAATGAGTGTGTATGTGTGTGCGTCTTTACTTGTATGTGTTTTAGAACGTTGGCATACTTTTCAAACTCTTATACTAGTGAATGACAGATGGGACATATAGCTAAAAAGTTGCTTTTTTATTTCTTATGAAAGGAAAATACTGACTGTACACTTAATCTTGAATATATGAGTCATCTTTAGACTCACTGCAGTGACTGCAGGCATTGATAACCTATAAATTTGCACATTGAGAAAGCTCTTCTACTTGATATAATAGTGCTGATAGCAGTTTGTACTGTTTTGAAACAGCATTGTGTGACCGTCTGGATGCAATTATCTAGTTTATTTTCAGAACAAAAGGACTCACAGCCCTTTTACTGCTGCAAGTTACATATCTTCCCATTCAAGTTTGTCATTACAGATACAAATATACACACTATAGCCAGGTGGGAGAGGGTGGGGGGAGGGGAAATGAAAACTTCAAAATAAACGATCATCTTACAAATAATCTTGCGCCTCCACCTCATAAAATGAAATGGTGTTGAAGATATCCACTGGATTTTTTAGTTTCATATGTGAAACATTTCCTCACTTTGTGGATGCCTCTGTGTGACTGTGTAGGTAACCATGGGCCAAAAAAGTCAAGTTAACCTTATTAAAAGTTAGGTAAGAGCCAAAATTAATTATCATAAAAATAAAAATACTGCATATGTGCAGCCTCATCTCACACTGGTACAGTTTAATCACAATCAGCCTTTACAACTCTAGGTTTCATCATGTTTAAGCACACAGGCATTTTTGGGGCTTTTTTATCTCATAAACATTTTGTTCTTCAAAGCAAAATGAAAGGCACAACTGACAAACATCTACGGTGGTTGCAAAATCAGTTTTAAGAGGTCACACTTTTTTTTTGTTTTAAAAGATGCATCAAGCATGCAAGAAGGAAAAATTTGGGAATTGCGGGTTCCTGTCTTAAACACAAATGAAACACAGCAGGGTTCTTGAAGTAAGACAAGTGCGTGTCCCAGTTACTGAAATTTCACCAAGATGAAATAAATGATCCCACACACACTGCTGTATTTGATAATACTCTGTTACTGCTGTCAATTTGCTCAAGATGACGAATTAATGAATGAATAAAAAACTTAATTATTATTGTAATTGCATTTATTGTCCTCTTAAATATTGTTTTTTTTTTCCCATTTGTGCATGGATGTCTTCCTTCTAGGAGTTTGTATATTCATGTATCTCAGCATGTGTGAATTTATTTGTGTGGTATGACATGTTGTGCTCTATCATAAAATTATTGATGATAAGATGGAGAGAAGCTGGCAAGAAAGATGGGAAGGATGGCTAGAAGGGGAATTTGGGATTCATTGGAGTGGAGAAAAGATAAACATGTGGAATCAACAAAACAGTACAAAAAAGAAAATGTAGAGATACAAGAAAACTGAAGAAAAAAAAATAAGAAAAAACAATGCTTGATTAACAAAGATGGTTTGGAAAAATAAATGGTTCCAGGATAGTAATGAGGAAAAAATAGCTATATGTGGATGAGGTTTAAGTTTGTTTGTGTGTATTGGTGTGTGAGTGCATATGTGTGTTTGTTGTTGCAAGGGCACCAGATGCTGAGATGATGAATGGGTTGCTATCAGAGCTGAGGCAGAGTAGTGACACAGAAAACCTTAGATCACATGGCTGACATGGTCACACAAACACACACAACCACACTCGCACAATTTATACCCTGACAGTGCTGAAGTAGAATTACACTAAGTTCTTCTCTTTCATCTTGCATAGCTGACGCTTCCCTTTTTACTCCCATTAATTTGGCCCATCAAGCTGTATGGCTTGGTATACAGCTGTATAACAAACTGAACTTTTACTTAAAATCAACTCACTTCATAACCTCTGTCAATCACCTCAGCTAACATTTACATTCCCCCAACTGAATGTGGAACAATGACACAAGTGATTTGTAAGAATCATGCAGAGGGTGGCACATTATTAAACCAATCAAAACACTGTCCTCAGCCAAACTTGCATTGAGGGTACCACAGTTCATTTTTCAACATAAAGAAGCTTAATTGTCTTAATTGTCATATTCTGCCAAATTAGAGACTAGAAAATATATAACAGACTCATGAGTGGTGCAGACAGCACCAGTGCACCACCAAAAACTTCACCCAGTCCAAAAAACCCACCTTTATTCAGAAATGTTACACAGTGCTGAAGATCATTATTTTTCTCAGTCAGGCATGATTGCTTAATTAATGAAAAGCTATGGGCCTTATGGAGACAGATCTTGTTGTAATAGATACAAACCTGGGGCACCTGCTGTGATCTTACATTCAGACAAAACAAATCAGCCATGATCAGCGTGAACGGTTTCATGGTATTGCCTGTGTGCCTTCATGTGTGTGTGTGTGTGTGTGTTTTTCTTCATCTCCACAGGCACAACTTATCTCATCTATGTTTGTCTGAGGGAAGGGTGATTGGCATCAGTGAAAAATCACATCCTTCTCTCTCTCTCTCATCTACAGTACCTCATTAGATTTGTCCTTTAATAGGCCAATCAAAAGGCAGACTAATTAATAAACCACATCACCATGGTAACATCTGGCACAGGTCAGTGCTGCATGCTAGGGAAGAGGCATATGTTTGTTATGTTTAGTAAATAATACATTTCCTTGTGTATGTGTGTGAATACATGTGTGTAAGTAGGTGCTATAGTAGATTTAGCTACTCAGTATCTGTACTTGGGAAATTCTTATAAATCTTTAAGTTTTATCTCCAAATATAGTGCTAAAGCAAGGGCCTAAGTTTGCATAGGGACCATACCAATATTTTTGATAATATTCTAATATAATTTTTTTTTTTTTACATAATGCATTAAATATAATATTTTTCACAAACTCATTCGTAGTATTAAGCTTTTGTAGAGAACTATTTTTCCGACGTGCCCTCTTCTCGCAATGTTCAGTGTAACCTGCATTGCAACGAGGTTAGATATGCTGCCATTTGATTGGCTGAAGGGTCAGCACGTGAAGGTATAAAGCCCCTCTCGTCACCGCTTCCGACGGAGAGATGCGCTGTGTGGCAGTCAGAGTTGCTGTTAAGCGTTGGATTGACGGTAAAATAACAGATTGGCCACAAAATCATGAAAGTAAATCCTCACATTAATATTTTGTTTCGTTCAGGAGACATCAAAAGTTATTTCACCACCCAGAGAGTAGTAGCTAACTACCCACACTATGCTAGCCTTCTAGGCAAACGTAAACACGCATTCTTCTATTGAAAAGTGTTATAAAGGTGTAATGATTATAAACACAGTTGGTTCCATAAAGCCTAAATCTTGGCTATTCCTGTAATATTCAAACGTTTTTTCTAATAAGTTTGAAAAGTGTAATTCATATAGTGATCATATAAGGTCTACATTTTATTCATTGATGCGTTATTTTGAAATTCCATTCAGGAAACTCAGAGATCCAGTGCAGATGTTGTGCAGGTTGTGGAAGCAGCAGCTGGACTGTCAGGGCTTCAATTGATCGAGTATTTTCTTGTTCAGCATAATTCAGTGACTATTTATTTATCTTTTCCCTGTATGTGGGGAGGGGAGTGTCCCTACCAAAGCTAAGACCAAACTTACAACCCTATGCTAAAGTATGATATTAGTGTTCTTTTTGTGCTGTTTGCTTACTGGTTTTTACACAATGCGCTTTGGAATAAGTGGATGGTATAGCCTACTATCATTACTGCATGCTCCATATAACACACAGTAATGTCATTGTTGAAAACATAAACGGTGTTCACATAAAAAAATATGAAGTCATCACACTTCAATCTAAGTAAATTGTAATTTCAAATAATACCATATTCTATCAATACAATTCAGCCTGGCCAATAGTTATGGCAGGAAGTTATATGATGAAGTAAATTTTCTTCTCATTCATATAATCTAGTTTCCATGCACAATCTAGGGATGTATGCTGATTACTTATCTCTCACCAAAAGAAGTTCATATAGATATTTTCTACCCATTCAGTTTGCCTGCAAGTATGGTGTGCTTTTTGAATCTACTGCTGCACTGTTGCCCACTTTTAGAAATCTAATTATCTCCACTTCCCCAGCTGAGTTGATATATATTTGAATTGATAAAGTTTCTTTGATTGTCTTAATGGCTCATGTTAATTAAAGTTGTGTCTCCCAGCCTCAGGAAGCAAGGCTTATGAGTTCAGGGACAGTTTTTGTCAAAAACTATCAGATTTTTTACAGAACTTCAAGCGAGCAGAAGTATAATTCAGAAATACCTGTATTAGATAAAAACAACTGCAACTATAATTTTTTTTTTACTCAATGCCCAGATTTTGAAGATGTACCGTATATCAAGATATGCAAAAGTAATATATATGTTAGACTTCCTTAAAAAAATATATGTAAAAATTTTGAAAAGTAAAAAAAGCTTGGCAGTATGATATTGTTGATAATAAACTGCTAGCTGTAAAGTTGATGTGCATCTTACAAACTTTCAGTCTGGCTCAGTTAAATCCAGTTTTATATATAGCCTTTTAGTTTTTCTAGAGTTTTGATTTATATCCCAGTTGGAAGTTCAACTCATGCAGTAATGTCTTGAGCCAATTGCTCTCGAATAAGCCATGCCAGTTTGGCATAAACAGTGTAAGAAAAGTACTCCAGAGGGTCAATTGTAATTGGAGCATTTATTTGAACATTTTCTTGCTTAATTTAATGATAGAACTTATTTCTATGTAATTTATGACTATGACAATATTTTATAATGAAAGTGTCGTTTTTACATTCTCTCTTTGCCTGCATGAGTTTTACCTGTGCCCTCAAGTCCTCTCATAGTCCCGTAGGTTAACTGGTGATTCTCTGTGTAGGTATGAGTGTAAGCATTCATGACTTTCTGCTTCTATGTTAGCCTTGGGATGAAGTGGCAACCTGTCCAAGCTTATCACTCAATGATGGCTGCAGTAGGCCCCAGCTCCTCACCCATAATACTGATCAGGATAAAGTGAGTATGGAGAATGGATGGATGGATGGGTGGTTGGTACACTTGTCGGTGCATTGGATTCTATACAGACTTTGCTTCTCCTGAGCTCTGTTTTTGCTAATTTTTTTTCCATCCATCTGGCAATAGTTCCACATCAGCTTTTAAACCCACGACTCAGCTCTTACTACCATGCTGACTCACAAAATTGCAACGCATGAAAGCTGTACATCTATCAATACAGAAAAAAAAAAAAATTTAAAAGAAAAAAAAAAGAGTCGTGGTCCGAGATTGTATTATATAATACATGTCTATGGTGCACTTTGTGTTTGGATGAATATGAATGCACTTATCAAAATGTCATTTTAGTTTAAAGATTGACTGACTTCTCATTTTGATTGGAATGCTGGCGACTGCAATGCATATGTTGCAACTGTGTTGATTATATATATAATTATATATGAATATATATATATGTGCGTGTATGTATTTATTCTGTAATCAATTGTACTTCACAGATGATGCTGGTATTTCTACAGATTTGAATGGTAAACAAAATCTGAAAATAGTGAATATGAATTAGAGACAATGATTAAAAAAAAAATACCGATAGCATTTAGCCTTTAAAAATAAAAGAAGAACAACATCTCAGGGAGTTGCTGAAGATATAGCAAGGATAACAAGTGGTAAGAGTAGCAGAGGCCTTTCAGAAATGCTTTTAGGACTGAATCTGTGTGGTTACAATGGCAGAAAGAATGATAAAGAAATGAAAGAGACAAAGTCGTGATATGAGGCACACAGTCAGTTGCCTGTCTTTCCGTCAGTAATTTCCTTATCTCCTGACACTTTTCTCTTACTCTCCTTCATACCCACTTTGTCAGCCAGTCACTCCTCATTCCATTATACGGTGCAAGGCTCAGAGGTTGATATATGAGTGCTCCATTGAGCAACTTGGGCATGAGAGACTGCTGGACATACATCACATATATCATTCACGCATACTCTTTGGTCAGAACCACGAAAGGGGGTTACGAGTATGGCTGCTGGGCTGACAACACACAACTCAATTAGGATAGAGGTCAGAGGGAAATGAAAGTACAGTGAATAATGGCAACAGAAATGAGCAAAAAGAAATGCGGAGAGAGTGTAATTCAGTAATAGTAGAAAATGTAGAGAATGTAAAAGCTGGGTCAGAGAAAGTGTCTTTCTTCCTTTTTAGCACATAACACGTCCTGTGTTCAGTCTTATACAGTTTTATGAATTTGAGCTTGAGACATAAATTGACAATATCCTGAGGTCTTAAAGGGGAAGTTTTTTTTTTTTTTTTTTTAAACCTGGACCTTATTTCTGGCATAAAATACGTTCATCTACTCACAATAACAGTTTTAAGGTTTAAAAAAAAAAAACTTTTCCTTTAATGAAATGCCTGTAATAGGCTTTCGTCAAAATACAACAGGAAGACATTGCAACCTGTGCTTTTAATACAGCTCTTTTCATGGCAACTCTTTTAGGATGTGGAATGAACAACTTTAGCCCACTCCAACCTGAGCTACCACACCAATGTAAATTGGACACAAATTGCACTCAGTAACTGTCGAGGCCCATCATTACCATATGAAAGAGTATACAGCTCCTTGCCTGAGAGCAAATACTAGCATGCATAGCAAACCAAGCTTCCACCTCCACACATCAAAAAGAATATTATAAAGAAATACTTGATTGCCAACCTTTATTCTCAAATAATAATTTCCTTGTTTTGCAGTTTGTCCAGAAACAGTTGCAATTACTCTTTTAGGCGCAAACTTGTCACAAGTCCTGTGTTGAACTGGCCAAGGATGTTAAAACACAGCACCACATATAAGTGGGTTGAAAGGGGCGTGCAGGTTTATAATCAATTTTTAAAAATCACCTTGTAATTCCTCTATTAGATATTCTTATCCATAAAGCCTTGGCTAAAACCACAACAAAAAATATGTTTAGATGTTGGAAGTGCTACTTTGAACTAATGTTTGTGTTTTAAATGGTGGAAGGTGCAGTCATGACAAATCTCAGTGTTTAGAACTATTCCCGTTCCTTATACTTCCTTTGAACTGGTGTTTGGTTTTGTAATTACAGGATGCTGTTTTTTTCACAGATGGTGCATTTGGCAACAGATGGAGAAATTCATTTCAAGATTTCTTCCCTTCCGACGAGGAGAAAAAAATTAAAAAAAACATTAAACAAAGTACTGATGGTGCATAATTAGCTCAGTTCTAACTGAAGTAAACTAAAAAATACTGAAAAAAAGATGGCTGTTAATATAAAAGTAAAAGCAAGAGTTTCAACTTCCCAATTTTAAGGTGCAGCGAATGCTTTTTCATAGAGAGAATATTTTGAAAGTAAATGTTGTGCCGGAACAAAAGATAGAGAGGAACTGACACATACCCAAAGAGCCAGCAGAGAGACAAAAATAAATTAGGCAAAAGTGTTGCGTGCATTAATTTGTACTGAAGGTGGGGTCAGGCCGGAGATGATAGAGGAGGCCAGCTCACTAAGCAGGGTCATAAAGTCTCTGTGCTCATTCTGTCATAAGGAAAGATTTACCCTCTCTCTATCTCTCTGTCATACACACACACACATATGCAGGCATGTTATGCACTTACAGCAGGCGTCCATCACATCCTTCACAGTGTGACTGCCCTTGGAAATTGTCTTTCTCGCCTTCATGTGATTCCTCCCTGTATTAGCCTCTCCTGGGTGTCACTATCTCATATGTACTCAGAAATACATATCAACACACACACATACACACATACACACACACACAGAGTGTGGGCTACAATGTTGTTATACCCTTTCTGAGAAATAACACAGCGGGAAGGAGAACCAGATATTTTATTGTCCCTTTCTCAAAGTCACAACATGTATCTGTTCTGTAACCCCCGCTTACACACACACACTCATAAAAAAAAACCTGCTCAGTTTAGTTTAAACTTCTGTCCTCACACTCATTTTAGTCCTCTCTGTTTGACATTGTGTTCCAGATCTGTTCGGAGGTACGGTGTCCCTTTTAAAAACACTCTCAGCAATTCAGATGCTTTCTTTCTACAATGATAGAGCACATTGAAGACTTCTTTTGAGCACCTAATGTTTAAGAATAAACCTACGAGAGGAGACTGCTCTTGACAGCAAAAGATGTGAGTTGACATGTTTTTGTGGCTGTGAACTGGTTGTATAGCTGAGATGAAAAGGCTTGTGTTTGGGGGATGATCAAGAAACTTCAAAGAGGGTTACATGTCTGACAAATAAAAAGAGAAGAGGTGGACTGCACTAACATTCAAGCATGTTAAGTGGTGAATATTTATATTGTGTTTTTCTTGTTTTTTCCTTGACCGTAAAGCATTTTACACAATAGCCTTTATTCACAAACACATATAGCACATTCATACTGTATCATTATGCAGTGCTTTTTTTGCCCTCCATCACACTAATTTGAACACAATGAGGGCTGTGTTGTTCAGGGTCAATGGTTCCTAGCTCCTCAGCTTCCGCTGTCCTCATTTTGAAATGTTGGGAAAGACCTTGAACCCCATCTTTCTTTAAAATTTCAGATTCTTGTGTAACCTGTCATATTCAGGAGTGTCACTGAAGTAAATCAGTCACAGTTGCAGTGATAATGAGGCTAAGGTCCCTCAGTTTTTGCAGCGAGATGTATGCATATGGTCTGTGATGAGGAGTGCAATCTGCATCAGAACCAGTGACTCAAAGAAACTGCACAAACTGATTAAAAAAGGCAGGCTCTGTGCTGGGGGCTGTTCTGGAGTCATCAAAGCTGATTCAAGAGAGAAGAATGTAATGCAAGCTGCTAAACATAATAGAGAAGACTATAGACCCAATGCCAAATATACTGATGAAATAACAGTATTTTCAGATGGACAGTTCTTCTCCTCTTCTACAATAACAACCAGCACAGAAGGTCATGCCACACCATTGCAATATCATTTTACAAGGACTCTCTGAGACTCTTTTAAGAAGAAATTAATGATTTACCTTGCCTTTATTTATTTTTCTTTTTCTTTTTTTTCCTTTTGTTAAACACTATCGCAACAATTTAATTTCTATTCAGGATTACTATTCGGAGTACTATTAGGCTATTAGGCCTAATTAAATTGCTTCTCATAATGACTGATCATATACACATATGAGAAGATGTTCACTTCTGATTTTTAATGAAGCAAATAGTATGCTAACTTTTTATTCAACTAAAAATTGCATGAAACTAAAATATGCATTTCAGGAAAGTTACCCTGGATTTTGCAGCATGGAAGAGTCTTCTCTTGCTGTGTGATTTGATCTGGGACCAGTCGACTCACCAGAAAACAAAACAATCTTGTATCAGCTTTTGTTGTGATTTTGGAAGAAGTGAAAAAGAAGACTGCATCGCCAGCAAACTCTTTCCATGATTCTTTCAGTCTATGTCTTCATGAGGAGCAAAAACAAGCTCAGCTCTGTTATTGGTGTTGGCGATGTTTAACAGTGTCTGTATTTTGATTGACAGACGCAGACTCAGTGGGAGTCTGCTTGCCAGAGAGACAGAAAGGGAGGGAAAGTGAAGACATAAGCAATTCTGAAAGAGTATGGTGCTGAAAGAGAATCCAAAAGAAAGGGGTGCACTGCGCACCATACTTACTAAAAAAGGCCCATACATAACACATAAACTAACATACTTAACTAAAGAAGACGATAGGGGATTCAACTTCTAAATTATTACACAGTTAGAAATTACATTGGGCATATCTCTCACATTCAGTCTCAAGCAATAGATAATTTTTCAACATTTCTCTAAGCTGTTTGCTGCCCACCACTGTGTAAAATTATGGAGCTGTCCATGGTGCTGAAGTAACACGCTACACCAAGACATACAGATTTTATTCTTATGGCTGTTAAACAAGGCTATTACTTGATAGATCTATCAAAATAAGTTAAATGATTTACACTGACAGTATAATCTAAAATGATTAAAGACATTAAAAGAGATTATAAATGATCAATGTTCTTATGATTGTTCAACAATAGGTTAAATAAGGTCTCATGATGAATAGGTCTTGAATGTCTTTCCCAGCCACCAATTCACAAGAGAGAATTTGTTGACCATAGAATTCATTGCTACCGCTTGTCAAGGCACTGTTGCCTCATGCAGATATCAGTTTCCTTTAATTTCTTCTCATTTTAGAAAAAAATAATTCCTTATGATCTGTAGATTGGTGATAGCAGATTCTGGGGCATTGATAGGATAAGCCAAACTCCAAAGCATTATGTGTTGGGATTTTATTGATTTCACAGTCAGGCAGATGAAGTTACCATATGTTGTTTGAAAAAAAAATCCAAATGGAGGTGATCTTAATTAATAAAATGATAGGTTAGTGGGTCTGATTTTATTACACTAGGTCCATAAAGATCTGCTGAAACATGTAAACATCTGACATAACTAAAATAAACTTTAGTTCAGAACAAAATTAAAACTCAGTTATATTGGCTTGAATTTATATGCTTTTCTTATTCCTGTTTCGTATAAAAGTAAAATTGACGATAGAACATGTCTTTAATGTGTACCTAATGTTTTACTTGCTTGTCTTTTCTCTGTGATCTCTGTGGGGAGAGTGGCAAAAAAGGCCATCAATTTTAAAACTATTTCAAGCCACCAAGCCTGCTCATCCCTCATCTACCCACTAAGCCAAATATCCTTTGAAGCTGCATGTGATTGGATAATAGCATTAGGTGACACCTGCTCCAAATTGAAGAAACTTCCCTATTGACCAGATAGAGAAACACCAGGAGAGGATTTCTGTTTTTCATTTTCCTAACCTGCTATTCCCCCCACTTTTCCACTGCATCTCACTCTTGCTTGCTTCCATAATTTTCTCTCTCCATTTCCATCATCCACTAATTAGTCTCGTGGGTCCAGAACAAACGGAAGACATCAGTGGTTGGAGATGAATCTAGACAGAGACAAATGAGAACAACTTTTCTGGAGCATCTATAAATAGATATGATAGTAAGGCAGTCCCTTTTGCACCAGTGGATACTTTTAACAAACACAAACATCAAATAATCAGGAAAACAGATTGATGAAAGAGACTATACTAAAAACAAGAGTCTACTTGTTTAAATAGCCTATAAAGATATTATTTTTGGATCATGGGTCTGAGCTTACTCACCTTCAAAAGTGAATGAGCTTCAACTTTATCTGAGTTGTTGTTGCCTATTAGAAGTGTCATACTATTATTTACCCATTTATGTGCACATTTATCTCATTGTTTCACATTACGTGCACATTTATCTTATCTTATTTTGGTTATGCTGAACGTTTTTTTTATAGGATTCTAAAATGGAGAAATGTGTTATATTGAATGGATCTCAGGCCACCATACTAAACTATTCAGCCAAAACACAACATGTGGCGCTTTTTACAATCCCTACATTTCAAAGCAACCCCCTCCCTGAGATGACTTTGTCCCGTCTTTTGTTTTCTATTAGTTTGTGTATGTGGGGGTGTGAGAGAGAGAGCAAGAGTTGTCTTCTCTATTTAGAGAACAGACCTGCAGCAGAATCATTTAAATATACTCAAAAAGTGAACATCTCCCTGCACAGGAGCCCTGTTTGTGTGTGTTTCTGCAAATGTTTAAGTGCAAACTCAGTATTTATGAGTCCCTGTGTGTTTGCTGGGGCATGAAGCACACTGTGAGTTGTGATTGTCTGTCCATGCACATATTTGTGTGGCCTTTTTTTCTTGTTTGTTTGTCATGCATGTGTGCCTGAGTTCATTGTAATGTTTTTGTGAGCATGTTTGTGTGTGTGTGTGCAAGCATTTGTGTGATCCATCCACTAGCTGAACACCTGAATGCCCACAGTGACATAGAGGAATGGCAGGCTGTCTAAACCAACAACCTACAGCCAACAGAGGGCACTTCCAATTCAGATGGCTTAGTGTTTTATCACTCTGGCTCAAACTCACTCACACCAACATAAGAAAAACAAATATACATGCACGAAAACACCAAGAGTTTATTATATGTGTAAGTATTTGGCTTGTAAACCCTCAGTTAGTTGCCAAACATGCGTAAGCAAATCTGCCATCTTTCAGCGTTGCTGCTTTTTTATTTGGGATTTTATTTGTAGCTAAACATATACTTGGCCAGACTGTCTCCATAAATACGACTGAATCAAGGTATATATAGATATGGGATTTCCTGAAATATGATTAAAAAACGTTTTTCACAAAGAAAATAAAGCAGAGAAAATAAAGACAGAAAATGTAAGAAATGTCTTTAATCAAGACACAACTGTTATTCTGAAACAAAGATACACCCACTATGCAATTGCTTGGATGAGTTCGATTGATCTCTTTGACGGTAGGCTTTAAGCCAAAATTCTAGTCTAAGATATTAAATCTAATGAAAATCGTTGGACTATTAAATCACCTGTGTTGTTTGATGACTTAGATCTGCTGAAAGGGAAATTCAGAGAGAGAAAAAAAATCTAAAATGAATAAATAGATAAATAAATACTAACTTTGGGTGTACCACAGAAAAACTGACTCACGAATGTAAAAAGAAAGTTGGAAATAGAGTTAGGAATGGAAAAATTAAATCATTGATCTCAGTAAAGCCAACACTAACACAATAGAAAAATAATGTAGAGACTAAAGTCCATCTGTTCAGACCTCTTTTTAATTATCCACCCTTATTTTTAGTTCAGTACTTTTCTTTCAGTAGACTCCTTGAAATTATAGAAATGACTAGAGCTATAAAGCTTATATGCTGGTATCCATAGCAATGTGGTTCTAGTAGGCCTTGTTTTTATGGCTGTCAAGGCATTATGATGTTAATACAGTTAGGTCATGCTGCGCAGGGCCTCCAGGCTGTGGTGCACCATGGGATTGATTGATGACTCTGTTGTCAGTTCAATCCAAGAAATGCACTGGAAGAGAGGTAGGGAAGGATGGGTGTAGGACAGATGAAAGGAGGGAGGAAAATGGATTGGTTAAAAACAAAGGGAAGAAAAGAAGACAAATGAAGTAAGAGTCAAGAAAGCAGGAGAAAAAAATTGTGTGAAAGAATGTGGGAACCTTTGGAACTCCATAATTGTTCATTCTAAATTAAATTGATGGTGACATAACACGTATTAACAATTAATTCAAAGTATACATGTGAAGTTTTTCCATCCATCCAGCATCTTTATTATTCATGCTAGC
This sequence comes from Odontesthes bonariensis, assembly GCF_027942865.1. Classification (NCBI taxonomy): domain Eukaryota; kingdom Metazoa; phylum Chordata; class Actinopteri; order Atheriniformes; family Atherinopsidae; genus Odontesthes; species Odontesthes bonariensis. Next base: position 29,357,156 of record NC_134509.1, on the reverse strand, counting down.
CATTTCAGTCAGTGGAGGGTCTCAGCTGGGGCAAGATGCAGGGCACATTACAGACAGGTCACCTGTCAGACAGCGCTGCACACCCACAACATACATATGAACTGAACTGTGAAATCTGAGGCACCTGGAGGAAACCCACACAGGTACAGAGAGAAAACTGCAAATAGAAAAACCTCTGCAAACCTGCAGCTTTGGTATCATTGGTTTTTTGACCAGTTCACATAGTTGCCCTTTAAAAACACCAATGCAAAAAAATGATATACACACACCCACAAACATATGTGTGTGCACCTATTGATGTCCTCTGTTGATGCATGCAGGAAAATGATGAGCATTCTGGGTCACCACAGTAAACTCCAGTACAAACACTGCAAACATATAAGCATAGCGACACAAACTCTGCTATTGATTGAGTGTGGGCTCTGAATACAAAGACAAAATGATCAGCAGCCCATTCAAGTGCCCTATATTTAACAGCTCTGCTATTGATTAATTTGCTTTGTATCTGCACAGAGTGATCAGATACCCCTAAGACATTAAAACAAATAAACCGATTTGAGATTACTGTCGAAGTGTACGTTAACTGTGAATAGGCAAAACTCCATTATTCCATTAGCCTACTTGACAAGCATTAGGCCCTCTTTCCACCTGGGATTAGTATGTGTCCCAGATCCAGATTGTGCTCACATATGAATTAGTTGGATTACATTTGGATCAAAAAATCAAAAGTCTCGTTTTACATGCACATTTAAAGTAGCTTTATCTATCCTTTGCCCAGAAACAGGTTGCAGTGCATACCGCATCTACTCATTTTCTTGATTCAATCTGATATTTATGTCCATTTTAACAGCTGCGCTGCTCTTTTTAAGTTTTAATAATTACTGCACATGGGATATACTGATTGGATTCATGCTTCATTGTTAATGCAGCCAAACATATATCCCACGCTCCTCTGCATAATTTCCGGTTGATTAGGCCTTCAATGAATCTAGTGTGCATTTCCGCCTTGATTTGATGTGTTTACCTTCGTCTTATCGTAGCTCAGTCACCCGGTATCTTAGTTAATTCAGGTGAGAATTGGCTCCTGGTGTATAAGGGAAGAAAAGTTTCACTCTTGAAACACAACAAGTTTGTAAAGTCCTTCAGACTGGTATAGTTAGAGTTAAATGAAAGGCTGAGAGAATTTTAACATATGGATTTTTGGCTTTCATTGCTACATTTTTGTCTAGTATATCCCGTCTTTTGTCCAGAGATGGTTGAGATAGGCACCAGCTTACTCTCCTCCCTGGACAGGTTGAACTTGGTTAAAAAAAAAAAAAAAAGGATGGGAATATGGATGAATCGAGTTTATCCTTGAACTACAATCTCAAAACTCTCAAAACTCAAAAGTTAGAGATCTAGTACTGGAGATATTTTTTTGCAAACTTTTTCCTTACAAATACTAAATCTAGTTGATCTGTGTCATTTAATCCAGTAAAGGTTATAAGAGCTTCCTATCTCTTTCCCTACATTACAAATTCTTGTCTGTGCCCCACCAGACTGTTTTGAAAGCTATTTAAATAATACTTGCATTATTCATGAACACCTATTTTTAATGGTTTGGGGTGAAGTGGGGGCCACACCTCCAGCCAATCTGAAAACTGCCAAATGAATAATGCAAATTCCCTCACACTGGATGACTAGTAGCAACATTTGTGGATGTAAGATCACGTTTCGACCTACAGGAGTCTGATCCTGGTTCTTGATGAACTTGCGGTTATACAACTGAGACTTTTAGAACGTTTATGTGTGTATTAGACTAAGCCTTTGCACTTTGTGTATAAGAAACAGGAAGCTAGAAACCCCTGGAGACTGAAACTGAGATAATAGCTTGATATATGATTCAGACTCTCCCTTAAAAAAAGCTAGAAAAAAAACAGGCCAAGTATGCATTTCCTTTTTTCATTCCTGCAGGCACTGTGAGACTCAGCATTTTTGTTTCCCATCAATGTTTGCTGGTATCATCATGTGACACAATATGGAGAAAAACATTGCAGGAGGAAAGAAGAATCAACAGTAGGTGAGGTGCTTAGGTCATGCAATCTCAGCAAATAAAGACATAATGTGTGTGTGTGTGTGTGTGTGTGTGTGTGTGTGTGTGTGTGTGTGTGTGTGCATGTTAGAGAGAGAAATAGAGAGAAAGACAGAGACCGATAAAGAGAGAGAAGTGCCAAAGTAAGATAGGAAGTGAATTAGGAAGAATACTGGGAGGCAGGAGGGAAACTTTGAGGTACACAGAGCAAGGTAAAGAGAGTGAAAGAGTTAGATTCAGATGGACAGAGATAGCAGTGCCTTGCAGCCAGTCTCCATATCTCTTGCCACGAATGACTCCACCAGCTGCACTACAACTAATGGACTCTGTCCTCCTCAACTGCCTTATCTGCCCTTTCTCCCTTTCTCCATCCTTCTTTCCTATCTCTCTGTACTCAAAGTTGTGCTATCTTTCCACTTAACGGCTCCACCTTAATCTCATTTTTATCACGCTTTGGTCTTTCTGTTTCTCTCCCCTGCTATCTCACTCCCAAAACTCTCAATTGCTCTGAGTCACACTCTCATTTTCTACATTGTTTTCGCTTCTCACCTTTTTCATCCATCTCTCCACCATGACCAAAAACTCTAAAGTTCACCCTCTGCTCTTTCTGTTATATCTTTGTCTGCGTGCATGCGGTACAGTTTAAGGATATTTTGATGCGTCCGTGTAGAAGTCCTTGTTTTCAGTATAATATTTTACAACAGTTGCAGTTGTTGAATTGCATGATAGGCCTCTTTATTTGCCATTTTTAATCAGTTGATAGCAGGAGTAAAATCTGACTCCCAGACCTTGGTCTTCTGACCTGTGTTCCTTCGTCATGGGGGGAAAAAAAGCAGTGAAAAAAAACAAACACTACTGTCCTTTTATGTAAATATAGAACTTTATATAACTTTTATATAACTGTCCAACAGCAAAAAGTCGTCTTCGTGATTCCATCTAAGTCTATACAGTATGAGAGTGTACGCAAGCCAAGCAACAGTAACCTATAATCACATCCAAGTAATAACATTATTCACTGATAACTGAGATTAGTTTGGAACATCAGTATATTAAACCTGAGGCGTGTTTTATTTGGAAAACAGTTATTAAGTTGTTTTAAGGTGAACGTGCATGATGACCGTTTTGCCAAATAACACAGGCTATGACTCGTATTTCATATTTACATATTAAAATAAGTTGTGATTTAAGCCTCAATATTAGAAATAGATCAATAGCATACAGGATATATTTCAGAATTATGGAAAATATCATGTGAATGTAAATTCATGTAAATTAGTCATTCAAATTGTTTTTATTTTTCTGTTCCTTTCAGATGACACAGGAACAGTATATCCTTGCAGCCCAGCCCAATCCCCTCCACCAGCGAGCGGCATCGGTGTGTGGTGCACAGGTTTACCCAGCAGTGGGCATCTATGGGTGGAGGAAGAGATGTTTATACTTCTTCATCCTCCTGCTTCTTGTCACTATGATTGTCAATCTGGCGCTGACCATCTGGATCCTCAAAGTCATGAACTTCACTCCGGTAAGAGTCGTCCGTGTGTGTGTTACTTGGGTTTGTGGGGAAAAAGCTGGTAGAAATGGTTTAAAAAGTTGTCTGTGATTGAAACATGTGAGTGCTGTTAAAATTAGTGCGTGTGTAACAAGAATGCATGTGATAAGAAATGTCAAGTTGATTAGTTTAAAGTCAAATCATTAATGTCTTCTGGTTTCTTGATAAATATTAAGTTTTGATTGCACATTGCAGTTACAGATAAACTTGTTCTGCCTTGTCTGTCAGGTGTCATACAGATTTCATACCAATGGCTTTGTATTTTAAATATTCTTTTTTAACATTGGTACCCGCTAAAACAAGCCAATTGTAAGTCATGTAATTTAAGATTCACTCTCTATCATGATCATAAAGGGACTAGATCAAAACCATAATTGAATGAGGTTACAGGCTTGTTGATTTCTCCAGTGAAGTCAAATATTTATTAAATCAAGTGTTCTGCAGGGATTGACTCATTATTGGAGCTAACCTCAGATGTCTTTTCAAGGAACTTAGCTTAATTTTTTTATTTGCTTCTTGAGGAAGCTAAGGTCATTTGGTGTCTGCTCCAAAATGTTGCATGTTTTCTACATTTGTGTGGTTGAGATTGCAATCTTTGCAGCCATCTGTTGATGCAGCAGCATCAGAGCCAGTGATTTAAGGAAACTTAACAAACTAATAAAGAAGACAGGCTGTGTGCTGGGGACTGTGCTGGAGCCCCTATACCTGACAGTAAAATGAAGAGTACTGCATAAGTTAATTAACATGAAGTTTAACACTGCTCCTCCTCTTCATAACGCTGAGTGAAAACAACAGAATGTGATGTGTGCTAGGCTTCATCAGTTCTGCTGTAACATGGAGAGACACAGGACGTCCTTCCAGGCATCAGCAATAACAATTCATAATGAAAGCTTATGATGATTGTTTCAAATTTAAAAAGTTGATGCAACAAAACAGTTGCCCTTTGGGATACATGAAGTATTTTTCATTAGCTTTTTTGCACTTCTGTGCTGCTTCTATTTTTTAACATTAGTTGGCGTTTTGTTGCCCTCACACCCTGCATAGTGCCATAAAGTTGCAGCCCAAAGTGTCCAGAGTGTAGCGAAATAAAGTAGCAATAGGAAAATAGAGCGAGCACACCCCACATTACTAGTGTTTAATCAATAATGATAATCATTTTAAGACAGATGATTAAGGGTAGCCATGTAACAGGTTAATCAGTCAAACAAAAAAGTCATTCAAAAAACTGTTTCTTACACTGGATTTTGAATTTTTACACTTATATTAATGTTAGCAAAGCCCATTGCTGTATGCTTTTGTTTATTACATCATATCATCCATACATCCACCACAACTTGTTGCACTGGCCTGGAGTTAAAGAGAATATACCGTAATAGTATGAATGCAAATGAGGAAGATTTTGAACCCTGTAAACCTCTGGTAAAGCATCTTGACATAATATCTATATTCAACTTCACTATGTAATATGGAGATAATGGAAGTGAAGGGTGGGGGTTGGATGGTTAAGGTATACGCCTGAGGAAAGCGAGCCATTTCTATGCATAAGAGAGGAAGATATTTCATGTCATGTAGTACTGTGTGAAAAACAGACATATGAGAGACCAGGAGAGGCTAAAGGGCAGAAAAGTTGAGAGGGAAATAAAGATTAAATGTTTAACTGCACCGTAGGTTTTTATTCAATCTATTGCAGTTGAATGAGTGTAATATATGAAACAATAACAGGAAAAAAAATCTGCCAATAAAAGAACATTCCATGAATTTCTCAGAAATGCTCAAAGTTGAAAGGTGAGTGAATGGATTACACTGGAAAACAAAGACTCGAATTTTCTCTAGAATATGCTTTTGCTACTTCAGCTATACAACGCTTAATTTTAAATGCAGCCCAGTTCTTGGAAAAAGTTCAACAATACAATGAAAACCACATCTAAAACCGTCCTCTTGGCCAAGCAAGCCACATTTTTAATCTAGCTTAAGACCAGTTGAGTAAAGTTTTTGGCTTTTATATATAACCAAACAAGAAGAGAATACTACCTTGACCATGGCAAGGATTGTGTTCTTGTGTGAACTTTTTAACCAAAATGGTACTGATTAGGGATGGGAATTGTTAGGAATTTAGCATTTCCGGTTCCATTATCGATATCGCTGATCAATTTGGTTCCTTATCGGTTCTCTTATCGATTCTCATCCAGTTATATGTTGTACAAATGGCTTTGGTTGCAGTAACACTTTAATTTCAAGTATTCACCAACATTCTATCTGTTTTCACCTCTGTCATTTTACTTTTCCCTGCCTTGATGAAAGGGGTAGCTACAGATATGCTTGAGCCTGCCTCTAAGCCTGCCTCACTCTTGCTGTCTTCGTCAATTAAATGTTAATATCAGATGGAATTTATTCATACAGTATGTCGCTAACATTATTACAATCAACAGGACCTGGAAGTTTTACGTTAATGGGCTCTCAAGTTTTGAATGCAGGCAAGAGTGACAGAGTGACGTTAGCAGAACCTATAAACGGGATCGTTAGGCAGGCGGATTAACAATTCCACGGAATACTGGGGAGCAGGTTCTCGATTCCCATCCCTAGTACTGATCCACTCCTAAATTTGATGGATATCCTCAGCCATACAGCCTAAAATTCAGCTCAGTGTTTGAAAGTTTTCACACACTTAAAGGGATAGTTTGCCTCTTTTGACATGAGGCTGTATGACATCCCATATTAGCAATATCATTTATGAACATTGACTCACCCCCTGCTGTGTCCTGTTAGCCGAGTTCCAGCTGAGTTTTGGCGTTGACGAAGGTAGTCCGACTAGTTGGCTGGGGCTTAAAAAATAAAGCGTCTTGCTTCTCAAAACAATATGCGTTCAAAAGAGTAATACATTTGCATCACAAAATCGTTCATCTAGAAAAAGTCAGACCTCACATCGCTTGGCGCTATTTTTGCCTCCCTTAATATCATTAAGTTCAGCCACCTAGCGATAGCTGCACCTGTTACGGTGTTTGCTGCTCGGAAGCAGGGGAGTGCTCGGTCTGCTCTTCGGTCTGCACAGTTTACACAGCCCGTAGTGATACAAAGGTAGAGAGAAATAGCGCCAAGCGATGTGAGGTCTGAATTTTTCTGGAGGGAGGATTTTGTGATGCAAATGTATTACTCTTTTGAACGCATATTGTTTTGAGAAGCAAGGTGCTTTATTTTTTAAGCCCCAGCCAACTAGCCGGACTACCTTCGTCAACGCCAAAACGAGGCTGGAACTCTGCTCACAGGATGCAGCGGGGGGTAAGAAAATGTTCATGAATGATATTGCTAATATGGGATGTCATACAGCTTCATGTCAAAAGAGGCGAACTATCCCTTTAACCATTATCTTTAAACCTAGTCGTTCAAAAAGGGTGGGCATGCCCAAACGTTTGGCTCGTACACTACCCTTGGCAGAGCAAAAAATTTATCAGTATTCTCAACATAGTATTCTGAATTAAAAACACTAAGAGAAAGATTGGGAAAGACAAGACAGAAGCCTGTGGGAAAGAGGAACAGAGTGGAGAAAGAGAGTGATTAAAGTGGAAAATAAGAGTTTGAAATGGTTGAGCGGTTTTCTGTCTATATCTGGTGTAGATGTTGTGTTTGAACATTCACACTCAACTTCTCCCTCCTGTCCTCTGCTCTTTGGGTCTCTAGAGGCTCAGTAAGCTTTCTATTTCACTGCTCCGTGGAGGCAAAGTCAGTGGATATTGAGCTGACATATATAGTCTGGAGTCTGATGCATAAACATGAGAATTACTGAAAATATTCATTCACACGCACTTACCTTTCATTCATAGCCCAGATAGAGAATACTGTTATTTAAGCAAAAGCATTGTGGGCCTGTTTTTGGTATAAATAATTGTTATAAATTGGTAAATTTCCTAACGTAAAGATCACACTTCCCACCCAGATTTAACAATAGTATTACAGCAGTCCAAGAATACAAGTATTTTCACAACACATACAGTATTTACAATAAGAAAATCCCCTTCAATAGTTTTGAGTAACTTAAAAAAAAATCAAAAACGGAAACAGTAACATATGATACATGAACAAAAAGCACATGAATGGACGTTTGAATTAAAAATATTTACAGTAGATTTGAATGACCAGTATGTGCACCCAGAAAAAAATATCTATTTTGAACCCGATATGGACTTTATATGCATTACTGGATGCTGTTCTTTATAGCTCAGGTCATATGGTGAGTTTGTGATTCACCTTGAGATACAGTGATGGTGTGACAGCCCCGAGAGCAGTGTATTGCTAGCAATAAAAGCTGGATAAAGTTAAAGGTTAAGGTTAATATATCATGCTCTTACTGTCTTCGTATAGCACAGTATGGTACAATGAAAAAGTGTAGGATCTCTAGTCGAATATCTGCAAAATTCATTGCCAGACAGAGGGTAAAACGCAGGATAAGGATAACGCAGAATATAATGGATTGAAAGCATGGGTCATGTACTTGTCCCCTAAATCTGAATGAGTTAAATTGGTTTTGTAACAATTTGCTGCCAGTAGCTAGTTCTGAGTCTTGTTCACAAAACTGAAAGCTATCCAAGATCCTCTTTCCCAGTCACTTTAGGCTTATATACAGAGTGTATGATTGTGATCTGAAGAGGTAAACAAATGCAAAATAGATACAGTGTAATGTTACAGTCTGGATCCAACAGAAATAGTTAATGAATGGAAGGAAATGTTGAGAACTGGAAAAGAGGGCTCAAAACAGAACTCAGATTCAGCTGGAAGATTTAAAAGGACCTGTTGCAGATGTGCAAAAGTTACTCAAGTTACTCCGGGTAACTTTGATAGATTGAGCAAAAAGGTTGCAGGTGGAATGATAGATTTACTGGGAATACAGAGTGAAGACAGGCAGTGTTGAAAGATAAGCAGAGGCAGGTTTTTCAGCAGACAGGGAGAACAAGGTCAGTCAGGTAAGGCAGAGCTCAAAGAGTTGGCTGTTGCTGCGTTACCACAGTGGCATTAACAATAATCTGGCAATTAGTAGAGGAGAAACCACAGTAGATGAACTGCAAGTTTATCAGCTTGATAAAACTCCGGTGTGGATGATGTCCTATCAAAAGCTGCAGATCATACCAACTTCACACACACAAGCAATAACACAAGGAGAGACAGCTGATCTCATTTATCTAATTTTAGCATCCGAGGGCCAATTTGTCCATTTTGGTTTTGTAACCTTTTTACCTGAAAGAAATGACCTGTAAGTATCTTACTGGCAGCCATTAAAAGCTCCATTTAGCCATTCAAATTCTTCAAATGCTATGAAGTGTAGTACCGATGCTTCTTTTAAGGTCTGGACCTTTATGAAAGACAGGAGTTAATTCAATGCCACAATTCCCCTGCGGCCACAGCTGTCATAGTGTCGCTGGATTTGTGTGGATACATTTCTCATTATCTTCATTTATAATTTTTTCTTTAATTCTAAAATTATAAACTTTGGTAATGGAGTTACATTACATATTATGAGATAAACCTATGTGTAACGCGATAAGATTGCAATGGGCAAAGTATCTAGAGGTTTTTTTGTGGAACATCCATTGGACATTTTGTAGTTTCTGTGAACTTGCAGTTTATGTTATTACATCTATTATTACTAGTTATTACATCTTTAAGGTGTGGTGATCCTACATAAAACTGTTTTTTCTTCTTTAAAACGTCGGCCACTGCATTCAAACACATAAACACAAATGCAGAACTTCCCCTTTTAATCACTTCAAATCCAGTTCCACGACTGTCATTTCCATCAACACCATTCAAATCACATCTAACTTTCTGCAGTATAATGAAAGGCTTTCTCAAACTTTTTTGTTTAGTTTGGAGTTGCTAGATGAGATTCTCATTGCTATTGCTTTTGAAGAGACAGCTTTGGCAGTAAATTGGAGAGCAGAGACTTGTGGGCAATGAAGGATAGAAGTGATTGTGTGTGTGATTGCGAGAGAGTTAGAACAAGAAGGAAGAAAAGCTGAGATTGTCTTTGTGTAGGTGGTTGTGCGCACACCAGCAATTATTCAGCAACTGTTTATACTGATCTTTCTGTATGTTTCACTGTGCATGCCTTTTTCACACTTGTGTGCACCCAAACCCACATTTGTGCTTTTGTGTGTGTGTCTTCACCCGAGTCCTTTGGGCCCTCTCTGCAGAGAAATTCAATTTCAGTTGTCACTCACCACTCAGTCTGCCTAATTCCTGGTCTGGACTTGACTACCGTGTCTGTGTGTGAGTGGGTTCGAGTGTGCAATGTGTGTTTTTCATCTCAACACCTGCTCAGTTTACAATGTTTTGTCTGTTCCAAACATGATTTGCAGTGTAAATCATCGCACGGTGCCATAATGACAATTTTTAAAAGGCATTTGTTGCGCACTGAAATCATAAAGCAAAAGCAAATTATCGCCACTCTGAATTGCATTCCAGCTCTATTACCAAATAGGTGTCAAACTTCGCTCACTGGCTGTGTTGAAATAGCAGCATTTGTGTTTATAGAGCAATCTAAACTCCAGGGTATAGAGATTCCTGTGTCTAACTTTGTGCTGTCGCTTTGTGCAGTCTTAATCTGTAACAGCAATAAAGTAATGGTACATAATAGATAAATAGCAATAAAACTGTCAGTGGTGTTGTGTGCATCCGGATTGTCACACACAAGTGATGCTGGTAAAATTTCACTGGCTTCTAAAAACTTATGTGTTTTTTTTTTTCAAATTTCAAGGTACTTATCCGCTGCTAATAAGTGAGGGCATAAAATAAAACTTTACTTTTGTTATACTTTTTAAATCTGAGTTACAGGGTGCTTTAAAAGGTGATTAAACAACAACTGAGGGATCTATAAAAATAACCGACATCAATTACCAATGAGACTGTTGCAGCATAAAACGATTGAGACAAAAGAGATGGGGAATATAAAAGGAAAAAACGAATCCAGATGATGAGGAGCTCATAAAAGGGGATGTAGAGACAAAGGTAATTGTCATGACCACAGGTCATTGTCTCCAAAAGGGATTTCTGAGAATCCTTAAGAATGTGAATAGAAAAATGCTAACTGAATAATGACTCTTTTTGAATGTTGAATATGGACTGAACTTTTATGAGCACCGTGATTTCTGATAGGATTTAGAACAGTACATTTATGCGTATGACTTTTGCTGTGGTACAAAGTTTTGAAAGACATGGTTATGGCTGTAAGCACACTTTGTTAGTCAGTAGGGAAAGCAAACTGAAATAAGTGCTTCCATTACCTTTAAAGGTATTTTTTTAAGGACGTTTTTCACCCATTGCCTCAAGCTCCTTCTACTAATAATGCACTATCCTTTTTGCTGAAACCTTGCCTGGTGTAGCTTTACATTTCTTTACACATAAACTATACTGAGAGATCATCGGTTGGGATGAGAGAAGTGAGGAAACTGAGATTAGAGTGAGAAAGGTGAGCAGGAGAGATAGTTGAGTGATGCATGGAAAAGGACAGATAGGAAAAAAGGAGGGAGGGAGAGTGAAAGAAAGCAGCAAGTGTGTGTGTGGATTAAATAGTGTTCCATCATCCACTCTCAGCTACTCCCTTCTGTCCTCTGCCTATGGGGTCCTTAGGGAGTTAGAGAGGTGTCTGTTTCACTGCCTCGTGGACTGGAAATGAGTGGATGATGGGCTGCCAGAGATAGACATAGTGTGTAGTTTGAAGTGTGGCTTTTTGAGTGTAACAGTCTTCATTAGGGATTGCATTGACCAATATGCCTTTTTTTTTTTCTAGGGCCAGTACCAATACTTATTGTTTGTTTCTAGGACGCAGGTAACAAACATTTGGAGCTCATTATCAGTTGTAGTTAAGTTGTGTGTCTAATTGTCAAATGGGATGAATTACTGTGCACATTACTGTGTACTGTTTATGCATTACTATAACTAAATTCTTATAATGTTATTACATTAGGCTTCATTGCTGCACTTGCTCTAACTACTTGATTGAGATGGATGATATACATGTCCCAATACAGAAGCATTTGTTTGCACTCTTGTCTTGCTGGAATTTGCATGGAGAAGATAAAATCTAGACAGATCCTCAAAACCTTGGACTTGGGAGTGGTGTAGCTTTTGCCCAGGTCGTGAAACAGAGGACCAGATCTCCTCCCTTGTGAAATTACTGAGGGGGTCATGGGAGTTTGACCATTCACTCTATAGGTGTTTTGTGGACTTGGAAAAGGCTCATGTAGGTTTAGGTTTGCGTACCAGAGTAGCTGTTGCAGGCTTTTAGGTCACTGTATCACCTAAGCAAGAGTTGTGTCTCCCTCTGTGGCACAAAGTTGAACTCATTGACCGTTTGTTTTACAGCACGAGTTGACTGCATGAATTAGTTCCTAAGAAAACTAAAGACACATATCATTTCCCAATCAGGTTACATTACCACTCTCCAGTTACACCCCCTTTTCTACAAATGGTCAGTTCTGCCTCTAAGAAGATCAGTATAGCCATGGGCAAATACCAGAGTCAAGTCTTTAGAATGGCAGCTTAAAATACAATGGGAGATTTCAAGAAGGCTACGTCCACTTCTTCTTTACAGTTTATAAAATAAACATGCCCACATCCTGTAGAGCACCTTTGAGGAAGGTGTTGGATAGAGTCATTTAACACGAAAGTTCTTGTGAGCTTATTTGTTGCGTGACTCAGCCTTGCCAGGTCAGTGACAAATTTATGGTAAAGTGGAGGGAGAAGAGAACGGATTTGACATGATTGGCAAGTTTTGATTGTCCAATTGTTCTGACACTCTGGCTGGTGGCTACACATGCAGTGCCCAAAGAATGCTACCCAAAATGTCCTAAGCACATCCAAAAAGAAGAAACTAGGAAAAAAAAACATTATTAAAAGGAGTCTTGAAATCTATTTGTTAGCAGTCTTTAAACCTTTCATTAAATGCATCATTCCACATTGATAAGTTGTAACATGTAGAGTTATTAATTGTATAATTAAAGTTTAATTGTATTCTAGGCATACATTACCGTGTGCTCCATATGAGATCTGTGACTAATTAGAGGTTAATGGGCAATGCCACACCCTCATCCCACCCTAGCCCCCAAAATGTAAATGCTCCCAAGTGTATTATAACTATCAATAAAGGATTTTTAACTGCATTGTAAATTCCACCATAAGTCATTCTCTGCGGTAAAAGAACATAACAGTTTTCATGGTTGCTGTTTTCTCAGTCTGTGTTTTTGTTTATTGCTGTACCACAGTGTGTATTTATATGGGCATGAAGTAAAAAATGTGCCGCTTTGAGCTCCCAAACTTGCTGCACTCAGCTCTTTGTGTAGACCAGCCACATCATTATGGCTTTTCACACCTGCACTGTGTGGTTTATCGCTCATACAGACACACGTGCCTACACACAATTTTTCTTACTTTGTCACTAACTGTGCTGACCTCAGGTAATGGGGAAGTCCAGCATGAAATACTCTGTATCTCCTGTTTCGCAAACACAGACACACACACACACAAAAGTGCAAACCTCATATAGTTATCCATGTTACCATTTTAAAGACTTCCATTGAATGTGTACAGCCTAAACTAAACACAAAAATGATGTTCTACCTTGCCTTTGGCCCCCATAAGGATGACCAGTTTTGACAAGATCAGTGCTTATAAATATAAGAAAAGTTCTTTATAGGGTAAGGCAAGGCACATTTACTTGTAGAGCACAATTCGTACACAAGGCAATTCAAAGTCCTTAACTTTGCTGGGTAACCAGCACAAGAGCACATACACACACACACATTCTATTGTTTTTATATCCCCCTGGAGATTCTCCTTGACACAATGCATCCCCTAGCCCCTTACCCCTACCCTAACCATCACAAATGAATGTCCACTATTTCATTATACTGGATGTGGCTTAAGTTTGGAGGTGAAAACAGATTTGACTAAATCAGGCAATAGCTTTGAATTTATACAAAGTTGCCATGTGAGTTTTGAAAATAACTTTTCTTGTTCAGATAACAAATCATTAGATGTCATATTGAGAGCTGTCAATGATTTATTTTATTTTTTTCCTACAGCTTAAGCATTGGGAAAAGGGAATTTTCCATTGCCACTTGATTAACCTGGTTTATATAATGGATTTTGTTTGACAGTTTTAATAACTAAGCTCATCTGTAACTTTTTAGAATAACTTTGACTCTATGTGGCTGTTATTATTATCCTCCCTGCAATAGTTTGAGACCGGGCTGCCCTCTTACCATCCCATTACAATGCATTGCGCAAACACAATGAAAAAAATATTATGGATCAAAAACTTTGGTGGGGAGAAGATACATCCACTCCACACTTTACAAAAGTGAGACAAAATACAGACAGGCAATCAATCCAAAAATGCACAGGGATAAAGAGTTCTGCAGTGTCTTCTGGAAACATGTGGGTGACAAATTACATATTTGGTGAATGCATACAGTGGTAACAGGCTGTATAGAGGGTAATGAACAAATGCTAACAAAGCAGATTCCAAAACAATTTGAATCAAAATATTTAACATCTTTAATCAACTAGAAATCTATTTAACCTTTAAGTTATGTGATCTCAAGTCATTAAAAGCTGTGGCAGCCTGTAAACATGAGTACAGGTACTTACATGCTACATTAAGTCTTAATATAACAGACAAAAATATGCAGACCCCTAAACTGACTGAAGGTAGCATCAAGGTCACCTGTAAGTTTAAATCTCCTCTGAGCAATGAAAATTAAATTGAAATCAACAAGATTATAGGGCCACTGATTGTCACATTGCCTGAACAAATATATTGTAGAAGCCTAGCCCTCAAACTCAAATTTTAACTACAAGTAACAGCAATACACTTACACTCTTGGCCAGAAAAAACAGGCCCCAAACCATTACAGGAATGAAAGCACAGCACCAGATATGCTGAAAAAAAGGAAAGTGACTTGCCTTGATTGCCACTTTAAATCTCACTTCACAGAACAAAGATGTCGTTTAGAGGGTCAGCAACATTTTCAGTTTAAACTCTGTAAGAGGCCAGATCTTTAACATTAAATCACTTTGATGTGTTTTTTTATGCATGGACCCAGGGGTCTTTTTTGTGTGTAAGACAATGAAGAAGAGACTGGGTGTATATGTGACACCTAAATCTGAATCAGTCAGCACTTTACTCCTATTATTTCCACTGGCAATATGTCAAACAATGATAAATAAGGGCCGTGCACACAAAAACTCACAAACAACAAACCTGCTGCCTGTCTGTACAGCTCCATAAGCCCAAAGTCTCCACACTCCGATGGAGATGTTACATTTATTGTTGGCATGAGCCAGCAGATTTAGGCTCGTTAATCATGGCTGGTATTCTATCAAATATCGAAACAATGATATGGGTAAAGTGTGTTTTTTCAGATAGGAGAAAACACCTATCCTATTGGTATCCGAGTAACCTGTTAAAAGTCCAGGGCACAGGTACAATGCGAGCCTTAAAGATTTATATCAGTTACCTGTGAGAGTGACCTATACTTTTATATATATATATATTTTTTTTCTATGTTGCAGTTGTTACCTTTTTACAGTAAATTTCATGGAAAATTGCTGCCTGTAGTTTCATTATTACAATAAACCACGGTAACACAATGCTACTGTAAGCAAACTTTACAGTGCATACTGTTTGCACAGTTGTAAATATGTGTTGCAGTGCAATACTGTACTTGTGTCTTGTAGAAAAAGACTGTAAATGTGTTTTATAGTATTAATACTTAATACTAATTAGGACTTAAAGCAGAACAACTGTTCTGCAATACCACTACAGTGTTTCCCAGTAACCCCCAAATCTGGATTTTGATGAATTAAAACAGTACTGAGTAACTGGTCTGAGCACAACAACACAAGTACTTATTATTAAACTATTTCTAAAGAAAATCAAGCATTAAGGAATTCACAGCACGTAATAAATAGCACACATATTCATCATTTGATTGCAAGCTATAAACTGTCAAAAGAAGCATATCACAGAAATACTGAAACTGATGGATTGAAAAAACTGATATTGTAAGACAAAGGAAAACTATTCATTTACCATGATAACGTGCCTGCCTGAACACAAGATATCTTAAATATGTCCTTCATCACCATTTTGCCAAATTAAGTTGTATAAGCACAACCAAAACAAAACAATAATAATAATGAGAACAATAATATTGTATTCATATTAGCATAAAAAACACAGGAATAATCATTATTCATTAGTTGCAAAAATTTGTATAATTTAATTACTACTATATTCTATTAATTGTCTAACCATATATTATTATGTATCCTCTGAAATAATCAACAATTAATATTATTTTTACATAGTTAGTACTCGTGCATATAAATTTAATTGGTCAGGTTAGAGCTAATGCTTGAAAAAAAACGTCCAGCTCTGTGGCTTGTTCCCAGCTTGGCTGCATATTTATATATCCGTCAACATTTTTACAAATAATCATAGCAGATGAAAAGGACAGTGGCACATCAAGTTTACAATTATTTGTTGTTATTGCAAAACATGTTTTTATCCAGAAACCTGAAATAATTTGGCAAGAATGTCTGAACGATGAAGCCAGGTGTGAAGATTGTATTTTAATTAACACTTCCAGCCCTCTTTATACTAGTCAACATCAGTAAGGTAAGTTTATTAGCATTTAGATGTGTTTCTCCTAACATAGTCACAATGACAAGACATCACCAACTAGCAAAGAAACCGTTGTCATGGTGGCCCATTATTCACATAATTAAGTCACTGTCCTACATATCTCAGAATTCACCCATAATGCATAGCACACAGTGTCTCATTGTAAAAATGATTAATTGTAGGTCTTCTGGAAAATTTGTGGTATTTAAATAGAAGAATTACTGTAAACGCAATTACCATTACTATTACAATGACTTATAAATGACTTAAGATTTATCCAGACAACATAGGCTCCTTGTTTTTGGATCCTTATGAACATAGAAAAACAAGGAGACACACACAAAGAGAACACAAGACGACTACAATGTCTTGTGGGAAACCAGATAGTTGCAGCAGAAAATAAGAATATACTAGGTTATAATCAGGAATTAGCCAATTATGGGATATGAAACTTAACAAATAAGAGAAATACAAGACCTCAACATACTAAGCAATGATTTGTAATATAATACGAAGTTGCAGGCAAACTATAAAATGTATATGAAAATAAATGCAGTATGAAATCAGGTGTAGGGCTGCAACTATAATTGGCTAACAAAAAAACACGATAACAAAATGTTGTTCTGTCTATTTCGTTATAAACACCACATCATTTGCATGGTTTTACCCAGGGCAAACCTCCAAGATTATGAAAATATCTATGTCTATATATTTATTAAAGATTCTCTAGCAATACACACATCACACGTCTAAATAATTCTACTGACTGGGTTGAACATAGCTTGGTGTGAATCACAAAGTTTCAAAGGCTCAGTGCAAGCAAAGGAAAATATTGTGAAAAACATGTTGTGCAAAATTGACTTATTATGTATTTCAACATTCAATAATTTGTCTTTCATTATTTCATGTTGAATTCTCCTCCTTTCTTTTGTTTCTAATCGGTATAGGTGTTTATTTCTAATGTGAAAGGCTTGCTGCTGATATTCAGCTGTCACCTGCTGAAATGCTGAAAAACATTAAAGTTCAAGTTTTGATTTAACTTACTTCAGCTTGATGGCAGTCATTTCTGCATTTGAATTTCTGCGGTGTTAGTGGTGGTAGAAAGTTAAGTTGGATGTTGGGATTCTTAAAATGAATGACCAACTTTAGGCACTGGCAGATTCAGTAGTTTTATATTTCTTTCATGTCTCACTCTGCATGACTTTTTATACATGATGTCCTTTGATTTCTCCCTTTGTTCCAGTGCGATAAGGAGACTTAGTATGATCACTGAAAAAAGGTCCGACTCTCTGGCAAGTTTATGATTTTGTCATCCTTTTTCACTTAC
This sequence comes from Odontesthes bonariensis, assembly GCF_027942865.1. NCBI lineage: Eukaryota > Metazoa > Chordata > Actinopteri > Atheriniformes > Atherinopsidae > Odontesthes > Odontesthes bonariensis. The sequence continues at coordinate 29,339,533 of NC_134509.1, read as the reverse complement.
TTTAATTTTTTTTCTTTTTACAGAAAGACACTTTGATGTTTAGATAGGCTGAGGGTATCGATTGAAAATGTGCGTAGTCAAGTTGGCAAATAGCCTTAGTTGTGGTGTTTGTCAAAGTACATCTTTCATTGCCTACAGTATGTACAAGTATGTAAATGTATTAGAAACCATGAAAGCTTTCCATGTACATTTGCTTTCAGGGGTAATGTAATCTATACACAGCCCTACTTTTTCATTTAGTAAGGCTGAGCTGGATGGAAGGATGTTAAGGAATGAGAAATTTGAATTTAATCATCAAATTTGTAGAGTGAGAACTTTGATCACATGAGTTAGTACATATCATGCTAGCTTTCAAGAAAGCACATTTTGTTCCTACAGCAAATGAGCACGAGGAAAGTCAAGACTCTTATTTCCTTATCGATTATTCATCACCCTTTCTCCACCACTCACCACTGAGTATTCACACATTCATTTTTTAAAACATAAACTGCTGAGCAGAGAGGCTGTAGTTAGGATTACATTGTGGGAGAGATTTAATTGATAGTTGTAAAAGTTGTGACACACTCATTTTAGGGTGCTTTTCCAAAATTGCAAAACATCACAATTTGTATACACAAATAAGATTATTTTTCTTTGGGTCTGTGTCTATTGTTCTCATGTAAACCCATATTTTGGGTACTGAAACAGACAATTTAGAAAAAGGCTTTCAGAGTGAAGATTTTCACTTACTAAGACAAGAAAACTGGGGTTTGAAGCTTGAAACGTCAGACTGTGTGACTGTGTCTTTAGTGCAACGTAAAAATATGTGGCCCTCTCCCCTTTATTTACATGGCAATGACAGACTTAGCCAAGCTAGCGCTGCACCCTGATAATAGGACTTTTACATGTTTGATAATAAATGTATAATTACAAGCTAATTGAGAAACGCAGGCACAGAAAATGTTATGGAGTAAACAACCCTCCATCGACACAAACCCTTAAGCCAACATCATTAGTTATGAACCAGACCCAGTCTGACCTTGAGATGACGAGACAACTCTGAGAACATGAACATTTTTGCTGAAGAACAACAAGAGAATTTTGTTCAATAGCATTGCAGCGCCCCTGCACCAAAGGTTAAGTGTGGAGATTACCTGAAGGTCAGGTTATGTGATTACCTGTCAGTCCTGTCAAAAAAGTTGGATGCACACTGTATGAGTTCTCATGTGGACTGAGATTTATTGTAAATGGTGCAGGTTCAAGGGTTGTATGTTGTTGTGGTTAGTACTGTCGCCTGACAGCAAGAAGGTTCTGTCCTCTAATCTCGGCTGGGGATTTCTGCGTGGAATTTGAAAGTTCTCCCCATGTATGCGTCGCATTGCTCCTGATGCTCTGACTTCCTCCCACTGTCCAAAGAAAGGATCTTAGTTGGGCCTAAAAGGCCCTGTCACACTGTTGCGTATGAGAGAAACATATGAGTTGCGTATGAAAATGATCACTCATACGCTGGTATACGCTGACATACGCCAGGGGAACGTTGGGCATAGGTTGTATACGTTTCAAGCATGCTGGCATACGTTGGCATACGCTGAGGCAGAAATAAATTTTTGAACATGCTCAAAACTTTTGTGCGTATGGTTAATACGCTAAGCATACACTAGGCATACGCTAGAGGTACGATATAGGTACGTTACTGATAGGTCGAGAACGCTGGACATAAATTGCCATATGTTGCCATGAAGGTGTACCGTACAGCTAGCGTATTTATAGCCCGACTGACATATCTGAGGCAACCGACGATTCACGGGAGCGGTCAGGAGGAGGAGTTGGGGATCTTGATCCCTCAGAAGCATGTAACTCATCAGCCGCAGGTGCATCAGGCATTTCAGCAGGTTTGGGTGAGAATTATTCTTGTGTTTTTTGCCTTTTCCTCGGCCCAGGGCCCGGACAAACGACGATTGCTTCTTGGGAGGCATGATCGAGATGAATGTCTCGAGAGATGTTGATAGCGCGTCGTCTACTGCAATAATGGAGCAATGTGGAAAGGCTGCTGATATAGGCGCGTTGAAACGTACGCTGGGCATGCACAGTTCATATGCTACTCATACGCTAGTTATTCATTATTTTCAAGGACTTTTCGTGCGTATGAAAATTATATTATTAATTTTCATACGCAACTCATACGCTTCTCTCATACGCAACAGTGTGACAGGGCCATAAGAGTGAGTGTTAGCATGCATGGTTGTTTGTCTCTGTGTTGTCTCTGCGATGGACTGGTAACCCATCCAGCAGCTGAAATAGGCTCCAGCCCCTTCGTTACACTAAATCGGATTAAGCGAGTATAGAAAATGGATGGATGGACGTTGCAGGTTTAATGCCCAACTTTCTGAGTTCACATGTTAAATTATCTTTAGTGACTGTACTGAACCCCATAGTGCTGCAAAATGTGTTTCTAACTTGTAAGTTTCTTTTTCTTAATTCCATTAAATGTACATTTTAACTTGTCCACAGGATATCAAACCTACTGTACTTCTGCAAATTACAACAGTGTTTGATGCGCTTTTATCTTCAGATAGACTTTTGATAATCCAGTAAGTGTGTCATTTTGATTTTAACATTTGAAAACCAAATGTTTTGTAAGCCAAAAGTTTTTAATTTTCTGTCTGACGATAGTACATAGAATACTGTGGTTGCCACAGAAATTCATTTGAAAAAGTTTTCTATGGTATGGCTCTGAGATTGACATAAACTTATATTTGCAGTCCCACCGGTTCAATTTGTAATGGTCTCTTCACCATCACTAACACTGCATTGTGAATTTAGAGGGAACATCATTTATGAGGACCAGTTTGCAGGAGCTTTCCCATAAATTATGTTTAAAAACCCTTTTGTGATGAGACCTTAAATCTATTTTTGAGTGTCAACCAAATATAAGATGAATTTAGCTGCAGGTTCAAGGACTAATAGATCTCTCTGATCACATACAGTTGGAATGATTCTCAGATCACTAGTGGTGCAAATTGAATTAACAATGCCCTCAAGCGCCCCAATAATTTATGGTATAGAGCAAACAGTCACAACAGCTGCACCATACGAGGCAAAGAAATTTCAGTAATTCAAACAAATGGAAACTCGACCCCAAGTTAACAATTATCACAAAACACAAAAACAGTCATTCTTCAAGCAGAACCTTCAAGCTGACAAAAAGTAAAAGTCATTATCATATATTTCATTATTTTAGTGGTGGTTCGACACTTTGAAGGAGAAGCACTCAGTGAGGAAAAAAAAAACTGTAATGAAGAAGTCCACATCGCTGAAAAGGTCATTTCCCCTCTCATAAAGCCTTTTTGTTCTCAAGTGGCCCTGGCTGACAAAACACAATTAGAGGCACAGTTAAGTGGGCAACTTGGCTGTAAAGATGAATGCTACTGATTGATTAAAAAAACGGTGGTTAAGCTCACTCTGCACAGCGATGGTTTCCATGACATGGTGGCATAATACACTAGAAATAAAGGCGCTGTTAGAGTACATAGGATAATAACTGCTGTTTCATGAATTTGTACATATGCAAAGACAGAATCATCGATTTTTTTTTTTTTTCTTTTACCCTTTCCGTGTGTAAAACAAAAGTATCTGCGGTGGTTATGATTTATTTCTTCTTTTTTCAATGCTCGATTTGTTGAAATGCCCTTTGCTATCTGCTGTTTCTTAAATGTATATTTTTCATCCCTCCACTTGCTTCCAGGAGCATTCCACCCTCTTATCTTTCGCTTCATATCTTTGTTATTTCCTTTCCCAATTTCACTCATCTTCCTCTCTCCCCTTTTTTTCTCATCTTCCCTCTTCCCCTCCAGCACCCTCATGCACCCCCTTTTTTTCCACACTTAATCTTTTGTTGTCTTTCATCTTCTTCTCTGTGCTGTTCATCCCCATCTACATTCTTGTCTTTTGTGTGTGTGTGTGTGTGTGTGTGTGTGTGTGTGTGTGTGTGTGTGTGTGTGTGTGTGTGTGTGTATATGTGTATAAGAAGGAGGAGGTGATGGGAGTGTTTCCCTGTAAGATGTCCTCTTCATGGTGGCCACAGGTAATGGGGTGCTGTTTGAGAGGACAATAAAGGCAAGGAGAAAAGACCAGACTATAAAAAAGGTGTTGAATTCATGATTGAAGGAAAGTTGAGAAAGAAAGAAGAGAGTTAACTCAAAGAAAAGACAATCAAAACACGGAGAATGATTTCAATGAATAGAGGAAATGGTAATTGGTGGGTGAGTTGAAAGAGAGAAGATGAAGATGCCTGTACAATACAAGGTGAAACGATAAGTGGGCAAGTTATAAAACTGATCTCATTGCACGTATTGTATCAGTGGAACAAATCCAGAGAAGAGATTTCAAAGCATTTGATTTGAACTCTCTCAGTATTCATTTTCCTCTTTTCTTTCTTTGTATTGTTCATAAAACCAGACCCATACAATACACACACAGCTCCACCCAGATGCATTACCTCTGATTTATAGCTTATTATTACCATTATTAAGTTTCCCCATGTGTGTGAAACTAATTTCTAAAAGTAGTCTTACATGGGCCACTGTGTAAATCCAGGCAATCAGTGATCACACTCCAAAGCCCAGTTAACAAGTGAAGAGAACCCAAAGCATTTAAAACAATGCATAGAATGCCCTCCACTGGATTTCTCATCGGCTTTAGGTGGTTACCTTGAAATCACATTTGTTTGAATACAAGTTGAATACATTTTTGGTGGTTTATTAAGCAACTGAACCTTAATCACATAATATGGAAGCCCTGAGGGGCAAATGAGTGAATAGCTGCCAGACTTCTTATAAAAAGACATGAGCACACGACAACCATTTTTAGCCTCCTTGTACAAGCTCACAGTGTTTTTTAGAACTGATTTTAAGATATCACTTTTTACTTTTAAGGCCCTTCATGGCCTCTCACCTGGTTATCTATCTGACATTTTATTGCCTCTGATCAGCCTGTACGCACGTTAATATCCTCCGGCAGAGGACTTTCATATGTTTCAAAAGCACGGCTAAGAACCAGAAGCAGCGGAGCATTTTCACTGTGCGAAATCTCTGAGTTAGCCCCTAATGATCTGGCCCTAAGATAGTCTGCGGCAACCTAACTTTGGTGAAGAGTAATACATTAGAGGACATACCAAATGTTCCCCACCTTGAAAGGACCTTTGGAACCAGCCCTTTTGAGTCGACAGTTACAGATTATTTTGAAAAAAAAAGCCCTGTGACAGAAAAGGCAGCAATTTTGCATGCAATTGTCTATTTCCTATCATTTCTAACAAAGAAGGAGAAAAGCAATGGAGAGTCTCTCCTGACATGATCTTTATTGTCCTTTTTGCTTTTTTGTCAGATAGAGGGGTATAGTGACAGCGAGAGGAATTGATCGAGGCTGTGGAAAAACAAACAGGGATTAACACAAACTTCCAGTGGATTTTCGGCAGACCCAGCTGGAGGCCTTTGAACGTACACATAAGTCAGGATAGTTCCTAACGTAATAAACTTAATTAACTCAAGTGAACTGCATATGGCACATGACTTAATGCGGGCTTTATGTTTCTTACAAAGTACTTGGTAGATAGCATGGATAATCCCTTAGTTTCATACACTCTAAATCTTATATCTCGTCTAAAGATCACAAAGGAATCATCAGTCATATTATGCATCCCCTGGTATAGGCTCTGTATTCTGAACATCTGCTTCACCGACATCTTATATTTGATATTCATATGTCAAACACCTGTTGTTTGTATTTGAAGACAATTATTATAGAATACTGTTTAGACAAACTACTTTAGACGCAACAACCACTAATCCTCAAAGAAAATCCCACCAAGAAGAAGAAATGCATCTCTTCACTGGCTCCATGCTCTGCAGCTTCATGAGAGGTTAAAATATGAATCTTCTATGTATCACTTTCTTTCACAATTATTCATCAGTAGCTAGTGAGGAGTGACAGATAAAATTGGGGAAAAAAAGAGCAATGTTATGCTGCAGTAGTCCTGAACAGCTTTATAAACTGTGGCGTCATCAATCTGTATTATGTGCCTCTGAGAGGAGTCACAGCAGCAGAAGTGGGAAAAAAAAACCTTTCCTGTTCGGTCTGAGAGCACATTCTCTTTAGCCTGCAAACCTGCATATTTTCTCGCAGCAACCATTTTCTTTTAGAATTTACTGAATTATTTTGTTTCTGTTCACTTACAGTGTTTACAGTAATTTAATCATTTACAAGTTTCCCATTTGTTAGAAAAATACAGTATACATCAACAGTTAATTTAGGTGCATTTACTGTAACATTCACAGAAACCAAAACCAACACTTTAATCTTCAAGTTAGACGTGATCAATGGTTAACTTATTAGGTAGTAACGTAAAATAGTAAGTACATTCCATGAAAATGAATGCTTTTCAATGTATCTGAATGAGAAATTGCTCCTCTTTGAAACATGTATGGCTGATCAAAACTTGACTGTGATATATTGCTGAAGCTATTCAGGTCATCTAAACCAAACTGCAGGTAAAACACAGATTGAAACCAAAAGAGTGAGTAAATGACACCAAGGAACTGAATAAATAATCATTACAGCGTGGTCCATAACTCAAGTTCCCATACAATACAAGCCTGTATTGTTCATATATATGTATATGAACAATGAACATAAGTGTTCATATATCATATTTTTTAATCCACCATTTGACAAAAGTATTATATAATACAAAACAAGGGAATTAAATAGCTATTAGTTAGCTAATACTACTGTCTAAACTGTGTGCATCCTTTTTTATGTGATCAGTAGCTACCAGTCCTTTCCAGTTCCAACTTTTTTTGAATAATCTGCCACAATCCTTCGTCAGATTGTTGTGCCTTGTCCCAAGAAACAAAGTGAATAAGTTTCTCAAATGCCATTTTGGATAGTTGTGTTTGCATATGTGGTGACTCTGAGCTTTGGGCTGATGCCCAGAAAATCAAACATATTATGAAAACTTTAATGATGGACAAATGCTTTGGAGTCAATATGTAAATATGACTGATGTAATTTGACATCATATTTAGCATGCAACAAAATTGGATGAAAAAAAAAAAACCTTGGTCTGCAAAAGCCTTGAGTCTACATCAACCCACCAGTGAATAATAAAAGTTACTTGTCTTTGTAATTCTCCGACTTGGCTGTTGTCTGCACAGCCTTTCAGAGAGATGTTTTGTTCGATTACCTCTGCCAAAGCTTTCTTAGTTTTTCACCCAAGGTGAGAACCAAGGTGGAAGAATATGACAGTCGCCCTTTGTTTGTGTTAGCAAGATTAGGAAAAGCTGCCAAATTGAATTTCATGAAACATGGTGAGGTGTTGTTGCATGAACAGTGAAAAAAACTCACTCACTTTTGTTAAAACTGCACGATACAGTATTTAGGAATTTTGGTGGTGATAAAATCTATCCTTTATAACAGAATCACATTTTAGATTTTTTATTTTTCACACAAACTATTTTTGTTTATGAATTTTGGAATATTTCCTTTAATTTAGGTTCTGCTAGAATCGATTCCTGTGTACTTTCTTTCCCCTGAATCGGGTTTTTCATAAAAAACAGACACTATGCTAAGATGATCCCCTCACTCACAATACAATATAGAACATCAGAATTCAAGCAGTTCCATTAATGGAGCCGGAGTACTCTTAGGGTCAGATGGAACTTCCAACTGCCTATAGTAAGCTGATAACAACCATCAGTCAATCAGCATTTATGTGCCAGGTTGTGTGTGTAAAGGAGAGGCAGTGAGAGCCATGAGAGAGAAACTCATGTCTCTTGCCTCCTTTATGAATACCCTCCTTATTACTGCTCCAAAGGTGGCTGTAATTGTCGTGTCGTTTCATTGTCACTGAAAACTGACACCGGGCAGGATCACACCACACACTGCCTCCAACAACGAAATTACACTCTGCCACTGTTTTGTGTGAGAGAAATCTCCTATGTTCACACAATCATGTATTCCAATAGATTTAATCATTCTATAGTACCTGGGGAGCAGAAAAGATCAGTTTTGTTTCGTCTGTCATAAATAAGGAAACTGATGCTTGTTTTAAGCAAGTAAAGACACTTTCAAAATGATATGAGATATAGTTCAATTCTGTTCATTTGAAAGTGAGGGATGATTCTGGCTATGATTTAGCTTTACTGCATTTAAGAGAAGTGACAGTCACCGTAATACTTTTATCTTGTGATGATACCGTCAGTGTTGAAGGATTTTTTGTGAAATTAAGCTGCATTTCAAGTTGAATGGCACAAAAACATTTGACCACTTTAACAGCGTTGGAGGCCTTGTTTAATCAAGCCAGCCAACTTGTCATGAGGCAAATGCTAAGTGATAATATTAATCCATCTTGCTTTACCATGCAGAGAGAAGCATAACAAAATAAGAGGCAATTTGAACTATAAAGGTCTATGAATTTGACTTTTATTTGGCCACTGTTGTGGTAATGATACAGTTTTTCATTACCGGTGTTCGAATATATGCATATGTATAAATTTATTTCATATTTATTTATTTATGTAGGTATTAACTTCTCAGTGTGGAGAATACCAGAATTATTTTGAGAAATGTATCCTTGCTTATCTCATTGATTTTTTTTTTTTCAGCTGTTTTCTACTAAAAGGTTGTGTCACTGTACCTTTTTACAGAAAACACCCCAGAAATATTGTATTGGCTTCTACTTAGGTGACATACCTGACCAGGTCATAGTTTAGTTTTTCTTTAGAAACTATTTCGCTACCATGTTGTGTTTTGTGATCATGCTGGAATATTCCTCCTTTGTCAAGAGGAGATGAGTCCACACATATTTTGCTATATAAATCATTTATAGCTACAACTTTACCAATACTGTACTGAACTTGATTAACATGGTTTAGGTTCACCTAAACCTCTGATCCATTATGGGATGGACATAGAACCTCTTGTCTTGTAATATCTGGCACTGGGACATTGCCGTCATATTCTTTGTTCCCTGTAGATTGCATGGTGGGGACTCAATGGATTAGACTTGTTGTAACACATCCAATGGATCCTCAGTGAGAATGAGATGTTGGAGACCTCAGTTCCTTAGTCATGTTCTTTGACCCATTTCTTCAGTTTTTATTTTTTCTGGTAATGTGGGATACGGTGTCCTCTTTGGGGAGGCTGCGACCACACATACTTTGTGTCCATGAATTTTTAAGTAGTTGGTGCGTGACCAAGTTAGAGCACATGAACATAATGTTACCAAGCAGTTGAATTGTTCCTTTCAACTTTTGTTGTTTATTGGATGCTCCCTTTTGATAATTTCAGTCAGATTTAGGCTTTTATGGTGGGATGAAAGCAATACCTGCAGTATATTCCAGAGGTGTCCTAGATTTATGTCACAATAAAAAAAATGCTAGCATCACTGTGAGATGCAATGAAGCACAGTGATTGCTTTTTCTCAGTCGTCTTGTTTTAATATTCAGTGGAAGTCAAAATCCCCTTATCAAGAAAAACTGTGAAAAAATAAATTTGTAGAAGCACTTAAACACTGATGTGGATCCAGATGTCTATAAAACTGTGAGTGTGACACTGCTCTCTTCAACTGTTCTTGTAGTTTTCTGTAGTTTTTCTTCATATTGTTTAAAATCTGAGTTTGTTGCACTATTTTCTAAGTTGCTGCTGACTTGAAACAGCTTTTGGGACAGCTTTACACTAAAGCTTACCACTTGTAAAGTGACATGTAGACCTTGGGGAAAGAAGCTTACAGCACCAAGGTGACTCTACATTTGTGTGACTGTGTGTGAGCGCGTGTGTTTCTTTTTAACACTCATGAGTCATCCTTCATATTGTACAGCGTGCACCCTTGAGAAACCCCTTTTCCTGTACTCCTCGTCTCCCTTTATTCCTGTTTTTTGCTCTGGTACACCCTGCCATTAGTGCCCTTCTCTCTGTCTCCCTGCAGCTCCCTGTCTCCCTCTTCCGTTCTCTGTTTTTCTTCCTCTTTACTCCCATGTGTATATCTCCCTGTTTCCTTTCATCTCATCTTCCTTCCTTTCACTTTTTTTCTGCACCCTCAATTGCTCCCACTTGTTTTGTTTTGCCAATGGCTGTCTGCGGTGAGTGACAGCATACAAACAAGAGTTGCGGGAAGTGATACTGAGGCAAACACAAACTCACACAGTCTCACTTAGCAAGATGATTATTCAAGCCATTTTTTAGATATGCATATGCACTCACACACACACATTTAAATCTGGATGTAAAATTTCGCACACAGCAAGTCACTGCCCTGGCAACAGCAAAAACACTGTGATCTATAACTCAAACGCACTTTTCCCTATCTGCCTAAACGCTGTCATGCACACACTGTGCTGATGGATTGGCTTGAGGCATACACACGCACACAACCCACATGCACTCACAAAAAAAAAAAAAAACACTAACTAATACAGGCTTATACATAATTCACATGCAATAAACACTTCTGTTGAAAAGTACACAAACACACACACACACACACACGCGTACATATGCACTCCATCTGTCAGAGCTCAGTATGCTGTTACAAACACTTTAGCTGATAGTTGTATTTACCACCTGATATCAATAAATGTTGAACCGTCAATGCTTTTCTGATCACACGTTATTTTACTATGCATGTCAAGAAGTTGCATTTTCATTTAAAAATATATAGCCTCTTAATGTTTTGTTTCATCGCTTAACCTTCCTGTTACCTTCAAATCAAAACACATTTTTTCCTTCCAGTCCAGCAATCTAAACCTCCAGAAAATGATTTTGATTAAAATAGTTGCCCAAGTTTCTGCCTCAGGGACTTAATGTTTGTTTGTTGACTACCTAAGTAGCCCTTTAAAACAACTATGCGAATATGTTTGTGTGAGATAGTAAAAAACAAAGTTACATAATTATTAAAATTATTATTTCTATTATTTTTCCTTCAAGCCACCAGAAGGTACATTCCAGCCTTTCATCTGGACTTCTATACACATGATGTGCAGAGAATGCGTGCCTGCAGATATATTTCTTGCATTTCCGACAGGTGTTGCTGGTCTTGGAGTCATTTGTGAAGGGACTGTCTTCTCTCGATATGCGGTTTCACCAACGTGTAACCCAGCTGCTCCAGGAAAATCCTCCTTTGACTCAGTTTTCTGCCATTCCAGTCCTTATTTATTTCACTCCATATTAGTTTAAGGCATTGTAGGCGCTCACATCATTGATGTTGAAGAAAATTACAAGGGGCCAACGGGCAGTCATGCATCGGCAGCTGGATGTGGCTGTGACCTTGTCCAGGCTATCAACCCCTCACTTTGTTTCGTTGTGGTCCAAAACCATTCTCCATGCACAGCATATCTGTGCATGGAGCTCATCAGCAGGACCTTTGTCCCTTTCTTGGGACAATAGCAGACGAGAGTTTGAAGGTTTTACCTTCCTGTTCTTCATTACAAGCAGCTGGATTTCCCAGTGTTCCTGTATATTCCATGGATAGCTGGACTGTACATCACATGCTGCCCACATTTTGATACCCTGTTTGGCCGGTTTGCTCGGCATATATTTTCTGACAGGGACAGCGCCACCAAAATGCCAACAGACATTCATCCAATCACATGGGGCCCTGGGCAGTAAAGAAAGGGTAATTGCTGAACTCACTTACATCCCATATTGCTGTTAGTTTGTCACGCTCTTACCAGCTCTGCCTTGTTTCTCAGTCATCAAAGCATATGACAAGGGAGAAAACATGGAATGTGTTTACAGACATGGTGGCTGGAAATAGTGCCTTTCCAGTGTCAGCAACCCAAAGGCTTGCTGTTGCTTTTGATTTGTACACTTTGTACAATTAGCAACCCGATGTAAGCTCAATTCCAAGCCTTTCCAACTGTCCCCATACATGCACCTCCCCTCAAAATTTATCATCTCAAGTATATCCTTTTTGATTGATGGTGTTATGAAGAGCTCAAATGCTGATTTTATGTCTTGGACACGGCTGACAGCATACCTGTTGGGGCCTGGAACCATTTTGATGACAATACATAACAGTACACTACCCTGTCGTTCAAGTGTGGAGATGGACCATAATAACTTTCCACTTTTGTAAGGTACTGTGTGTGCTGGTGGTTGAGAGTCAGCAAGAGGTCAACACTGAGGGTCTCATTCTATCAGAGGAGGATGTCTCATGGTCATTGTCCTCCTCAACACCATCCTCTACCTCTCAGACATATTCTCCTCTGTGTCACTTTCATGGTCAAAGACAGGAGGCAACACCTCATTGACAGAAAACTGAAAGAGAGCACACAGAGCACCAAGAGAAATGGTTTAGAAGGCTGCAGTGCAAGCTTTTATAGGTTTGCTCCATCCCTATGTTGTGTGAACTATCCATATTTTTACTTCTGCAAGGCACACACCTTGGAATTTGCACACTTAGCTCCTCTAGCAAACTCTGTCTCTCTCCTCCAGATGCATATTCGGTATTAGAGACATACGTCACGATGACACACTGAAACATTTATTTCTGGATCATAGGTTGGGGGGCAGAGAGAGCCAGTCAGTCTTTGACTCTTTCAGTTTGTTCGGTTGTGCATTTGTCAAACACGCTGGACACAAACATTTTTTGTATTTTGGCCTGGTCTGGGATGGACAGAATTTTGTCAGTTTAAGAAGCCTCTTATCTGTCCTTAACTAAAGACGAACAGTACACGATCCACAAATATTGCACCCTGATCTTAACATGGCCAGACACGCACACTCGTAGTAGAATTTATCTGTCAGCAGTCTGTCATATTTTCCACTCTGCTTGATATTCAGGTCATATCTGTTCCAACCAGACAAGTGACCAAGTAGTTGGCATGGAGTTTAAGAAATCTCAACAGTCACTTGTGAGTCATGAAAGGCACATAAGATACTTGTAGTTTTATGCATTCACGCTGTATGTATTGGGTACCTACTCCATAGAATAAATTCCATTAATACTGAACATTTATTGACAAATGTAAATATCATCAGCATATTCTACAGCAAGTACAATGTTGAAAAGGACTGTTTATTTACTGCAATGAAAAAGATTGTGAAAAATGAATAGTGTTAATTATCAAAGCACAACATGAAAATCAGACCACAATGAAGCAAAAAACAAGAGAGCGGCTTATAAAATCAATGAAGAAAATAACCGAAACATATCAAAGGTGATCAAAATAACATAAAGCTGCATAAAAGCTGCCATAAATCAGTCTGTATGAAATAAAAGTCTGCTAAGAGATATAATAGTAAACTTGACAAAAGGACAGCATCACAATAAAGTAAAGGCAAGAGAAAAAAGATTAACTTTTCAATCAATGAAATTACCGATGGTGGGACTACTTTTGCAACAAAAGCAGTGACTGAAAAAAGCCTTGGAGGCCTTTGGTTTTAGAGCATGAGTGAGAGCTGAAAGCAAAATGAGCAATCAGCACATCTGTAGTTTGCCATCAGTTCAATCCTCTGCGTTTCGTTTAAGTTTTTAGAGGATTGTCTTATCATATGAGCAAACTTGAACTGATGTTTGTTTTTGAAATGGCAGAACACTGTTGTACCGCAGATTCTTAAGATTCTTCAACTTCTGACATGGAAAAAAAAATAAAGAACATCCTCCAGAAGTCATATTTCCTTGTCGGGCTATGAAACATTACACACAGTTCCGGCAGAGTATCGTAAGCTCATTTCCTTCTTAAGTTCAGTAAAATATATTCCAGCTGATGAGAATTTGATGTTAATAGCAAAGTAAAACGCAAGCACAAAATAGTTTCAACTTCCCACTTCTCCACTTTCATTTCAGTTGGTTGTGATTTTATTGACACAACCAAAGGCTCTCCAGCCTCCCTCTCACCTTGAAAGTGTCAAGGAGGAACGACAAAGGCTGATAAAAAAGGTAATTACAAACAGAACCAGTATTTGGTTTGTCCATTCTAAACTATTGTACAGAACCATAGCAAACAAGAAGTGGATATGTGGAAGCAAATGATAATCAAAATCCAGCTTTTGTTTCCATGTGATACTATGCTAATGAAAAAAAATTCAGTATCATATCACATTCCCAACACTAAAACCAACAGATTGTCTTCTACATTGCAGAACTGAAGAAAGGAAACTTTGATGTGTGTCTTTCCACTCTAACGCCCATTAAACTCTTTTTATTTCTGTGGCAAAGACTACACAATATTTTAAAAGAAAGACCAAAAAAGGACAATATTCTGTCCCCATTTTACCTGCATAGTACAGTGGCTGTGAGCTAGTAATACCTCTCACTATGTGAGGCATGACTCCAGACCAGAAAGTTAAATTACAAACACGTTTTATCTCCATACTCTGTCTTTGCCATTGCGAGTGAGTGACAGACCTGAATGGATTTGACTCAGAGTCTGACTGTAAGCAGAAGATATCTTTGCACCTCCTGGCAATGGATGGATGAAATTACATATTTCATAATGTGAACCACGTTCGCAAGAGGAATGTGAAGTCAACATGAGGTGAAGAGCTAACAGTGACTCTAAACTTAGAGGCTAGTTGATGTTATAATGTTACTTTAAAAGTAATGCAGAAATCTTTTTTTTTTTTTCATTTTTAACAATTCCCATGAAGTCAGGAGAGTCTTCTGGATTGTTGGTGCTGAAATGACTCGATGGTCCTCTTTGAAAAATTATTGCAACTTTAAACAATAGCATTCTTTATAAATTTTGACATTTTCTGATAGGATTTTTTTTTTGTGTGTGTACACAGGTGGTGTCTGCATACATAATAGGATGACCACATAGAGTATAAGAGATAAGAGTTTGGTTGTCAGATGTGCTGTGGGTTGTCTCATCCATGCAAGTTAGTTTTTTGGAGACATTTAACATACTTTGCCTTCCATAAGGTTCCACTCAGTTGCAAAAAAGCTTACTACGGTAAGTTGACTAACCACAAGCTCTGCTGGTCTGTGGTCATGTTTTTCACTTTTCGATTAGCATTGCCTACAGTATTTTGACCCCGAGGCATCATCTCCTGGGCAAACTCTGCTGAAAATGTTATTAGTCTCCACGGCTGTTAGAGGAGATGGAGTGATGTTATGCCAACAGATTCAAAAGTAGATACTGCCTCTGCTTACCAATCCTCCTTGATGTTTTCACTCTTGACTAAAGCTGAGCATGCTCCAGATACATGTTGAGACTAAGCAAAAATCAGTGCCAAGTTTGTTTGTTTTTTTGTTTGGTGAAGACATCAAAAGACAGAAAGCAACCAAAAAAAAAAAAGGTGCCCACTTGTCTTAGTTTGAAAAGGCTTCTTGTAACACTTATCTAGTGCTAAGCAGTACTTGAAACTATGACTGTTTAAGGACGAAACTGTTTAATAAAAAAGTTTTATAATAAAAAAGTTCTAAAATAAAGATGAAAATAATTAAAAAAATTCAAATCATTCATCTTGCTCAGACACAAATGAGACAAACGATCATTCACACCCACACTTACAGTCAATTTACCAGCTAACCCATTCAGACATGGGGTGCCCTCAAACCGTTGGAAATGCTTTACCATTTTTTTTCTAAATGACGGCAGCCATTCAGCCACAAGAATTTGTGGGCTGAATAACTGTTGGGATTTTTTGTTTTATTCTCATAATAAACACCTTTGGATCTTGAGGCACTATGAATTCAGCCATTACGTTACTGTACTTTGCTTCATGTGACACATGTAGAAATATTACATGACTACTGTCAATACAAATCTATATCAATACAAAACAATAAACTTTGTATCTTTTAATTTTTTACCACACTCTATGACCCCAGCTGTGAAAACATTAATCAAATTACCAACAGTACTGATGTCTTCTCGTGATTTTTTTTTCATCCATACAAAGTGGGTTGTTGCAATAAAGTATTTAAGAAATTTGATCCACAATGTATCAAACTTGTTTTATAGTCATGTTTCAAAATTGTTCCAATTGTTTCTGACTGTTTATTTCTGAGCAAAGGGTTGATGATGAGGCAGTGAAATTGAACAGACATTGATACTGAAATAAAAATACATATATGTCATTCACTATTTCCTGAAATGGGTCATGCCAGCCTCACATTCACGCCAAGCTAGCACAATGTAGCTTCTATTCTTTCAAAAATTAAATGAGCGACTTGCGATAGACATCGAGATCGACTCATATAAAGACAAATATTCAATGATATGATAATAAACAGACAAAGTTAGTCAACGTCATGTAACGACAACCGTTAATTTTTCTTGTATGTTTCTTGTAAACAGTGAGTTTTCAATTTGGACCATTCCTTCCAAATAGTTTCAGGTCAATACTTCTGGGATTTATTGATTGAAAATATATTTTGACATCATAACAGCAGTTATCTCTCTTTTCTTTACACCAAAATAAGCATGTTTTAAACTTTTTTTTTTTTTTACGTGGATACAACTGACAAAACTGAATGAATAAATCTTTTCCTTTTGCTTTTAGTCGTGTGTTTATCCCCAGTGCTGTGAGGGTTACAACTTACTGGTCCAGTAGCCTTTAGCACTACCTCCCAGGTGACAAGCCTGTAACTACAGAGGGATGGCATGACACGGTATCATACAGGTTGTGTTGGACCACAGTTTCTGATAATCACAACTATCTAAAATAATTAGGCTAGTTTATCATTTTTTTTCATTGGACTGCAGATGTCAGCCCCACACAGTGGAACTGATGGTGACCTGCCAGCTATCTAACAGAAGGTAACATCGTTCAATGTCCTCTTGTTTTTCAAAGAGTCATTGCTGTCCGTTTCAAAGCTTCCATGCACAATGTTCTGATCACAAGCATGTGCGTCTGTATAAAACATGTGATCTGTGCCAACTCTTGTAGTCCCATGCACAGTATCCTCGGTAAAGATTAGAGTATGCACACAGGTGTTATATTCCTATCAATGTTGTGCCAGGCTGGAGCCAATAAAACTCCACAAGTACTGCAGAACTTAATGCTCTTTTAACTCAAATCTTTCCTTGAACAATAGTGAAACTACTGTGCTCCCGCCACCATGTTTCACATTTTATTTCTTTCTTCTTTTGTTTTTCATTTAAACTGTGTTGTGCTTTTTTTCCGCAGAAAGTAAAACATTTATCTCATCCGTCCATGGGTAACAGTCCCTTCAATGGAACATGCGCATAGTCTTTTACAAACTTGAGACATGCCCCACTGCTTCAATGTTTATTTGGAATACAGTGGTTTTGTTTAACACATTTTCTTTTTTCTTAGCTGTGAACACATGGCCGACCTTTTGAAGCAGGATATAGGTTCCTTTGTTTTTTTTGGGGTTTTTTTCATGCTTTCGAGAATGCATGTTGTACTCTTGCTCTGATCTTTGCCGAACTTTGTGCATCTCTATAATGATTTAACTGTAAAAGTTATTGTGACAGAAAAAAACATCCACGAGAAAAGAATATCCAGACAGTAACCATACTTCATCTTGTATGGGAGGCAACCTTATCTGATTTCCTTCAATGCAACACTCAATTCCAAATGGTTCTGCAGCAAACATTTTTTTCCAACATAAACTACAAATTATTACTCAATGCAATTACTCAGACTTTTTTTCTTGCA
Source organism: Odontesthes bonariensis (assembly GCF_027942865.1). Classification (NCBI taxonomy): domain Eukaryota; kingdom Metazoa; phylum Chordata; class Actinopteri; order Atheriniformes; family Atherinopsidae; genus Odontesthes; species Odontesthes bonariensis. The sequence continues at coordinate 29,321,926 of NC_134509.1, read as the reverse complement.
ACCGTAGACACTGACCTTGAAACAAGTCCATATGTGGCCTTTGCATGAATTGAGTTTAGGTGCTTGAACATACATCCATCATCTTAGATGATTGTTTTAACTACTTTTCCAGGTGAGGCTGAGGAGCCTTCATCTACCCACTGGGCCTTTCAGGACTATTTCTCTTCTGTTCCCATGGACCTAACATTGCAGTCTAATTTTATTTTCTAGTACTAGAATGTGCGGGGTGACAGCAGTGAAGCAAGCAGATAAACACAAGTGTGAGGAGGCTTTGGACCTTTGCTGTTCTTTGTCACTCAGAATGTCTCAAAGGCTCCAGAAGTGAAGTAGGACACAGCTGTACGTAAAAGCAAGGTGATGTTAACAGCACTTGTCAACCTGTCCCTTTGTGATTTTGTGTGCAATTTGAGTGGGTGAGTGGTTTGTGTTGGGCAAGTGAAGCAGCAGGAAACTCATTGTTGTCATTTGTCAGTCAGAGGTGATTTGGGTGGCAGGTGCTGGCTTAAACGTTCAAGACAGGTGAGGTCTCTGTTTTAGAACATTGAGGGCTGTGTGTACATGTGTAGATGTGGTCAACACAGCCCAGTACTTTTGATATGTTCATATCTGTCTCCTAGGACAACTGAAACATCATGAATCTCTTCTCTCAATTTAGCCACAAATAAACAAACATTTCAGTTTATAAAGTTATTAAAAAATGTGACATTTTAATTCGACACCTTTGTTAGACTTTAGAAAGATATGAGGGGCTTCAAGGGTATAAGTGAGTGGGTGCAAATTACATACACCTTGTTACAGATCAGACTTCTCTTTGACACCCTATCTCCATGCTGACAAGGAGCCTTGCAAAGGTTTTGACATGGGGAAAATATTCCCAATATCTGGCCATAACAGGTGTCATGTCTGTTAGTTTGGTTCTGTTTTTAGGTCCTATTTAGTTTTTAGTTTTGCCATGTTTTACAGTCGGGTCATGTTTTAAGTTTCTGTCATGTCTTAGGCTACGTGCCCACGACAACGGTAACGACAGATAAACGTAGAACATTTCGACAGATGTGCCTATCTTGCACACGGCGACGGCGTTTTTAGGAGTTCAAAACGGAGAAAACGCAAACGCCCTCCAGAGTGGAGATCTTGAAAACGATCCAACCTCTCGTCGCCGTAGGAACAGTTCAAAACGCAGAAGTGCGTTTTTTGCACACGTTAAGTGGGTAGTTCTCCATTAACGACTCACATATCTCACTATATTTATTTTGGACACTCTCCCAATCCACATTATCCACTGTCTTCCTGGCTTTGTAGTTCAGTGTCGTGTTCAGGAGCAACTGGACCTCATCATGTGTCCAAACAAAGTTTGAAGGCGTACTGTTGTTGCCGCCGCGCTTCGCCATTTTCTTCCAACTGACGCGGAGGAAGTAGCCACAAAACAGGCATTTCTCATATTTATTAATATATAACTCATATAACAATACCAAAGGTATTGTTGCTACTGCCACCTACGTCCGGGGCGTGCATACTACATCGGCAAACTGCGAGTTTTATACGTTTTCCCTGTTCCCATGGGTAGACAGATATCCACCCCAAGACGCTCGTGAGAACGCAGATAAATTGTGGAGGAAAAAAACGGACATCTGCGTTTATGCTTCAGAGCGTTGTCGTGGGCACGTAGACTTAGTTTTGTTAAGTACAAGTTCCTGTTTTTGCCATGTTTCTTTTGCCCTGCCATCACCTTCACTCACGTCGCCTGTGTTTTTCCCCACAGCTGCACTCACTCACCAATCACTCCCTCAGTGTTTAGTTTCCAGTTTCTGTGTCTTAAATAAAATTCTTATAATAAGTGCCAGTCCTGAATATCATTATATGGATGATCAGCAAATAAAGGAACTGTACATGGAGGTAAACCTGTTTCTTTATCAGTTCAACAACCATAGCTAGTATCTAATGCACAGTAGGCACAGTGACTCTGGTGTCCTCCCAAGGTAGTTTCTACCTGGTATGCTCTTCTATTATCACACTGCTTGGAGACTTTGAGAAATGTATGGTATACAGCTTTTACTTTAAATTAAATTTGCTGCATGTTTTTTTTTCCAAGAATTTTTAGAGTTGTCCAAACAACAGATAATCTCTGTTTTATCTGAATCTTTCAAACCCTTTAGTGTTATGGTGCAGTAAAATAGACAAATTTAAGAAACGTAAAGGCGATATACCCGTAGCAGGAAGCTATATTCCTGCCATAGGAGGCAACTGATCCTACCAATGATAACAGACACTGCTTAGCCTACTAAGTGGCCCATGTTTGGAAATGAGGGGATGATAACTCATTCAGCCTGGGTGGTAATTCATGCATCTAAAGCATCTGCTTATTAGATCCCCTACTGTCCCTGAGTGCATTAGCTAACCATAACCATTTCTAAGGTGGTGACCCACTGAATAGAACGGTAACACAGCTGGGCATTAGCATGGAGAGGCTAGTAACCATCATACAGAGGCTGACAAGTTGCTAAATCTTCTACTGCTTTGGTATGCTAAAGCTAACTGGGCTTGGTTCTATGCTAGCTTGTCTTTTTTTCTATTTAGCGGTAGACTGTGTATTCCATGACCCTAGTTTCTGCAACCAGGGATCTGACTGCAAAGGCCCTTGCCTTTAACTGTAGCCCAATATACTACACACTTGACCCTTACAGCATCTCCTGCAGTTGGTGGGTCCACAGAAAGGTGGTCCCTTGTAGCTTGGCTAGGCCCCTTGAGAAAAGGTTCGATCACCCGGCACTCCCCGCAGAGCCTCACCCCCAGGCCTGAGTCTATTCTATAAAAAGACCCACCTTTGCTGTCTTAGACTTGTCAAAAAGGTGAAAGACCATGAACGCACTTTTAGAGTTTCCTAAACTGTGCACCTCTTTAGCCATTTCCCCCTATGGATTATTATTTATATATTTATTTACTTTGACAAATATGACACCACTCACACTTTCTATTTTTCTCTATTTCTCACTCTTTCTCTCTTGGCTTGCTGGCTGACATAAAAGGTTATGTGAAAAATTACAACAGTCCTGAATATTAGAGTGCCTGCAAAATACTATCCATCACCACTGGGACACACAGGCCTGCTGTGTGTCTGTGTGCATGAGTATGCATGTGTGAACACCTAAAAGTCATAGTGATAAACATATCCGTGCTTTATATTTTGATTGGTGTGGCTGTTCTGTGTGCATAACCTTGCATACGGCATGCTTTCACCTGATGTGATGGTTTGGCAGTTAACCTCACCATGATGAGAGAATCCATCATTATCTCTACAACTACTATATTGAAGAGGGCATCCACAAACACGCACATTCTTTTGACCTTGCACACACTGAACTCACAGACACACAAGCCTACTTTTTTTAGAATTGGTGTGACAGGACGTCTCATCTGGATGCTGCCTTGAGGTGATTAAGCTATGGTAAATTTGTAGTGGGTATGGTTTACATGGCATTTTTGACTTTTCTGTAACTAAAAAAATCTTCAAAGATCTCAGAAAAAGTGGTAGCAGAACAAATCACACACTACCTAGAAGACTATGAGATCTTTCACAAATTTCAATCAGACTTTCGCAAAAGTCATTCTACTGAAACTGCACTTTTAAGAGTTGCCAATGATATTATGCTGGCAGCTGATTGAGGGGAATACACTGTCTTGGTTTTATTAGATCTATCATCTACTTTTGATACTGTCGATCATAATATTTTAATCGACAGACTTCACGACATGGTTGGAATTTCTGGTTCAGTTTTACAGTGGTTCTCATCTTACCTGTCAGCCAGAACATTCAGTGTTTGTGTCAATCAGATTATGTCTGATTCTGCTGAACTGTCATGTGGGGTGCCCCAGGGCTTGGTATTGGGGCCTGTGCTCTTCCTTCTGTATAGGTAACATAATTAAGCAACACAGAAACGTGTTCTACCATCTATATGCAGATGATATCCATCTGTACTGTACGTTTAAAATTACTGAGCTGCACAAACTGACTTCTTTGATGGACTGCTTGACAAACATCAACCAATGGTTGAACAACAATTATTTAAAACTCAACTCCAATAAGACCAAAAAATTAATCATTGCACCAGATCACAAAATCCCTGAGATCAAGCAGTTCATTTATATGGATCTAGGCTGGTCTGTTAAGCCTAGTCTTAGGAATCTGGGTGTTCATTTAGACTCGGCATTGTCTCTCGAGCAGCACTCTGAAGAACTGACCAGAAACTGCTTCTTTCACCTAAGGAACATTGCCAAATTAAGGTCACTGGTCTCGAAGGCTGAACTTGAGATGATTATCCATGCTTTTATCGCCTCTCGATTAGACTACTGTAACAGCCTTTTTATCTGTTTTAATAAGAAAAACCTGGATCGTCTCCAGTCTGTACAGAATGCAGCTGCACGGCTTTTAACTCGTACTAAGAAAAGAGCTCACATCAGCCCAGTTTTAGCATCCCTGCATTGGCTGCCAGTCCATTTTAGAATCCATTTTAAAATACTGGTCCTTACTTTTAGAGCCCTACATGGTTAAGCCCCTGCATATATCTCTGATCTGATTTATCACCATACATCTGCCCGTACACTGAGATCAGCAGGTCAGAGGCTGTGGGTTGTTCCTCACACACACTTCCACACTCGAGGCGACCGTTCCTTTCAGGCAGTGGCCCCCAAACTCTGGAATGCCTTGCCGCTTTCACTAAGGTGCTCTGAATCTGTGGACTCTTTTAAGAAGCAGCTGAAAACTTTTTTAGATCAGCAAGCTTTTAGTTAGACAGTAACTTACCTATGTCTCCACTTATATATATATATATATATATATATATTATTTTTTTTATCTTGGTATGGTCTCTTTCGTCTTTTATGACTTTATAATTATTAATTTGTTTTATTGGTGGCGTTTTCTTCTAATTGTTTTTATGTATTTGATTGTAAAGCACTTTGTGATCTTTATCTGTGAAAGGTCCTATATAAATAAAGTTTACTTACTTACTTACTTACTTACTTAAAAGTAAAACCATATCCATTATTCCAAAACACAGCAAATGCAACGTCAAGAAAATTTGTGCTGGTAAATGTTGGCTATCACCCTTTATACACTTTTACATTTACACCCGCTAACAGCTGGCTCTCTTGAGTACAATAGGAAAATGTTTAATCAGCATTCAGTCCCACATCCAATGGCTGTAGAGTAGACACAAGTTTTTATCGGTTCCAGTTTGGCACGGCACTGATATGAACACAACACCCAGGTGCATATTTTAATTGTCACTAAGGGGGCTGTGGTTGATGCTAGAAGCATGAGCATGGCTCACATTTACTTTACAAAACACATCAACCAACCATGACATCTTACATGGTGCCTCTTAAACAGACAGTGGCAACTTGTGAACAAATAGATCATTTTTACTTATCACCAAGACAGCTTGCAGCTTATTCTCTGTCACACTCTGTGGGGCTGTCATCTATGGTTCAGTCAAATATAATAGAAGCCTAATTATCTCAGAGATCTGTGATTATTAGAAACCTAGTCTGTTGGATACAGTTTAATGTCATCCCTAATGTTAGCGCTCCCTGGGAAGCAGAGGTATGCTGGACTGTTAACTTGTAGCCCCAAGGTTAAACACGCTACTAATGGCTATGGGAAAGGATTTAATAGGCTTGTTTTAATGGATGGAAATGCATTTAAACAATTGGTGCAAAAATGGTATTTAATTAACAGTTTGCATATGTGGGAGTAACTCTAATTATGTATACTTGCCCTCACAGGTCTCACTATTGCACTTAAGTCAGTAGTTTTAGTGTGAGCACAGTCACATAGTCTGCAATGTAAGCAGTTAGGAGTTCATTACACACAGCCATCTATAATTTTGGTTGTAAGACTGTAGCTGTACCTGAATGATCATGATACTGTCTGTGTTAATGTGTTAGTGTTGCTTTCAATATTTGTAGACCATGGTCATCTTAAAAGATACCCAGAAAGCATCAGGTGTATTTTGCTGTATTTTGTGTATTTCAATGTTGGTACTTGGTGGAGAAGTGACACAGCATATCAAGAGAGACTTGTAACATTATGTTCTGCCAGGTCATCTTTCCCCAAGCAATTTCTACTAAAATGTAAACAAGATGCTTTGTCCTTCAAAGGTATATTTTGATTCTCTCTCTTTCTTGAGATAAGTAACCTTTGTGTAAAGATTATGAGACTACAGGATGCTCCACGTGCCCTTGCAGTTAGATTTTTTTTTCATATTTTTCCACAGAGGATTCAAGATTTTATTTTGGCAAATATAAAAATAAATACAGTATGATCATTCTAAAGTGTACGGTTAGCATCTCTGAGTGATGGTGGTATAAAAACAGAACCTATGGTAAGATTAATGGATTTTCACTCATAATCATGTCAGTTAAGGCTATATCAGTTCAAATGAAATAATAAGTGAGGCTTGGGATTGTTGGACAGTTTCCGAGTTTCTGAAATCACTCTTTTTGCCTTCACTGCAGTGAACATGTTCATACTCTTTTTTACTTAGGCTGCCTGATGGGTAATGGAGGGTCATTATGAGTGATTTTAATGCTTAAAGTAGAGAGCAAAGCTTTCAAAGAAGAATTTGAGCAAGTAAAATACATATCCGAATACTAAGGCAAAAATAATTATAATAATATGGCTGGGAGCACCAAATGAATAGACTTTTTTTTAGAACATATATCTGGGCCTCTTTGAAATGATCTTAAAAAAATGTAGGTCAAGGTGGCTGTACTGGACTTTGGTCATTTTACAACATTAACTATGAACAATCAAAAAGCTCATAAACACTTCTTTCTGAACTCCAGAAGAACACACATTATTAGTGGGATTTCATCATCTGACCTTTTTTTTCCAAAAATAATTTAATGAAATAGACAGACTGAAATAAAAGCCCTGACAAACATATTAAAGGACAGAGTGGGCTAAACAAAACAAAAAAAGACACAGATAAGTGAATGAATGGAGAGACTTTCTTTTTGTGGTTGTTGAAAGATTCCAATTGTTTTCTGGGCTTTAGGAACATTGTTAATGTACCATTCATTCCAGTGACGCACAGTAGATTAAAAGTGAGACAAAAAGATGAGCAGTGTGTGAGATACGGAGAAGGAGGAAGTGCGTGCTGTCGTGTTCAATCAAAATGAGGCTTGGACCGTGGAGCAGTGAGATGGAATAAAACCACCTGATTAATTTTAACATCATCGCCTTCATGTTTTCAGAATTGAGAGACAAAGAAAGTAAGTGAAGGAGAAAGGAAAGGGCTTGGGAGGCATTGCAGGCTTTGTAGTGAGTGTGATTTTGTTCAAAATAACTGTTATATGTATACCCATCTCTTTCTTGCTTACTGAGTAAGCTCCATACTAAACTCTATAGCCAGTGTAATGAATATACATGCAACGAAAACCTTGTATGATCCGGCACACTTTTTTGCTGTGCCATGCTCCCAAAGTGTAAGTGTATGCATGTAACACATATGGTGCTTTTCCACTGGCTCACCACGGCTCGGTTTGGTTGTGTTTCCATTATAAAGAGTATACTTCGTGCCTCCTCGACGTGGACGGGGTCGTCGTAACACGGCTGCGCGTGTTGCTGCTCACCCTGTGGCTTTTTGTCGCACAGAAGGCAAGAGAAGAGAGCCAGAGAAGACTCCTGGCCGCCAGACAAAACAGTATTGAAAAGTACCGGAGAGTTTTGTTACGAGCTTCAAAAAGACGACGTTTGGAGGTAAGCTAACGGTTGCTAACGCTAGCTTTTATTATCCGCGTTATGACGCTTCCAGTGACGACACTCATCGCCCAATCAGTGGAAGGCAGTCGGCTGACGTCACGTTTTAGTAACGCTTTGGCCCGCTTGGAACCAGAGCTGAGGTGATATGGAAAATCGCCCCGGTTGCAGGTACGGCGTGCTAGTGGACACACGCAATAGATACCACTTCAGAAGTTTAGGATTTTTTTCCTTAAACATTTTACTAAGAAATTGTCATTACTGTGAGATCTGATAAAGGTCAAATCAAAGATTTTTGATATAGTGGATCCTAATCAGTCACCATTGTGGCACCAATTTTATATAAGCAAATTTAGCTCACAGTAAAAATAATTCAAGGTATAGCTGAAAAGCATTTTTTGCATTGGAACAGGACACGTCCATCCTTCTTGGAGACGATATTTTTTCTCCTGGCACCATTGTAGGCCTCCGTGTTCACTTCAGCAGTTACTGACTGAGTGTGAGGCAGCTGGAATGCAGATCAGCCCCTCCAATTGTGAGGCCCTCAGGTAACAGGGAAGAATCCATCTCAGGAGGACAAGGGGAAGTCGGGTTTATTCACAACTAAAGTGGACCATGATACAGACTGTTGAGTGTGATCCACTAGTAATGCTGTCACTGTACTGTAACACTGTGGGCAAAGGAAAATACACCATAAGCCAAAGCTCTTAATTGTCTTGTCCTGCATCCTTACCCTCTTCAAAGGCCATAAACTTTAGGTAATGACCAAATGAATAATGAATGCAAGCTGCTGAAATGAGTTTACTCATCGACATCAGTTAAGAAGTTTAAAAATCTGACTTTAGCGTAGACCCCTTTGCTCCAGCCAGTTAAGGAGTTTCTGGTACGTGATAAAGGAGCCTCCAGAAAAGCTTACAGTATATAGTCAGTATAGCAGAGGCCTCAGGGATAAATACTCCCAGTTGACCTGGGAGCAGCTTAGATCCCTTACAAAAACGTTAGAGGAAGTTGTTCAAATCAGTGAGGCCTTGAGTGTCTCTGCTCCCCCTTTGGTTACCAATATCCTGAAATAGACAACATAGATTGGAGAAATTGTCACTCACTCATCCTAACCCTAATTCCAATTTGTAATACTTGTTAATGTTGCCTCGACTGCAGACATTAGTGTCCTTTTGATGTACTTTAGCATCATTTTTCAGTATACAGGACACTGACCTGCCTCCGTATCTTGCTTGTTGAGAAACCAGAAACAGTTTGGAAGTTTTGGAAGGAGTTTGGGGGTAGAGAAATGAAACACAGTGCTTCTCACCAGGGGAACTGAGTCAATCACTCAGAAGTAACATCCAGTTTTACTTTTTTTTTTTTTTCATTTGCCATTTACTTAGGCTTAACTGCAGGCTCCAGTTTAGGAAAGCTGTGGTTTGTGTTGAATGACACACTTTCATAATGGTAACCATATGTTAGAGGGCAAAACTTCTCCCTTATGAAACAAGGTCTCCCTTCATTATGTGGTAGCATTTGGCTATAGTCCCATGTCATCTGTTTCAAGCAATTGTTTAAGGTCAATTAGACTCTTCTTCATGTTAAAAAATGACACTCCAAGGCTAACCTGACTATTACATAGTGTAGCCAAGGGAGCCTGACTAAGATCTGTATGTGTCGAGCCAGGAGTAAAAAATACAAAGACCTGCATTGATATAAGAAAATAAGTAATATTTATCTTCAACAATCAATTGAAGCTTTAAGTTGTACTATATCACCAGATCTTAGATTGAAATAAAATCATTTTGAGAATATAAATAAGAACACATGCAACTAATCTGTGAGGCAGGTGGTTTCACACTCCTTGGAGAGCATGGGATTTTTTTGCGGATTTCTGCTATTCTTTAGTTGCCTCTTGATGTGATCCAGACTGCCATGTTGAGAATCAAGGGTCTCTCGTTCTTGTTTACCTTGTTGAAGACAGATTAGTTCCTTATGGCTTTGTCTTTGCCATTGGAGTTTTTTTGTCACGAACACCCTCAGCCACCTCCCTGGTGTTATCAGTGTGGGTGAGCAACTATTTCCCATCGCCACTTCTGGGTTTCACAATGTACTATTCTCCCATTTTCTCCTCCCCCACTGTCTCATTGTCTCTTTCACTATTTCACTTTGAAAGGCTCTGTTGGTTTGTTGCATTGAACAATTAATGATAATTAGCTGCAGCACTCCGCACAGAATTACCGTCCTCATGGACAGTTTCATCAATATTTGTGATCATGAAAACAAAGCTGGAAACTAGGGAAGCATGACTAATTGGCTTTCATTGAGCAACACATATTCCAGCTGAAAGCATTTAGATTTAATACAAACAGTTTTTGGTTTCAGTGATGAAAAAGCACTATGCAAAACCTGTGTCAACTTTTTGAACCTGAAAAGGTTTACCGGAGGGAAAATTATTCGAACCACCATGGCATCTTTGTTTTCAGTTGTATTTTTTCAACAATCTAAAATAAACAAAAAAAGATAGCACTGATACTAAATACTACATTTGTTATAATTACATATTTTTACACGTCCCACATTTTTCTTGTGATTGTGCCATAAAAAAATATTTTATTTCTTTATTTATGTTGTGTTTTTCTTAATGGTAACTGTCCAACTCATTCTTTTTTATGATTTAGTCTTATGTTTTGTCAGCTGTATATCTAAAATCTGTGTCCACCTGAGTTTAATGTTTTTTTTTGTTTTTTTCCATGAAGCCTACTAGAGTCTCCAGAAGTCTAACAGAACTCTGACAAAGCCCATGATCAGAGCAGCTGCTACACCTCTACGCTCTCTCCTCTGTCACTCTCCTAAGCACCGATTTGACATGGTACAGTAGCTGCCTCTTTGCTCTGTAAGAGCCTCCACTATCAAAATGCCCTACAAGGCTGTTTGAAAGGAATTTAATCTTACCATGTTAGTCTGATCCAACAATCTTTTGAGCATCCACTCATGTGGAATCTGTAAAATGCTTCAGAAGTGATCACAAAGCGGCACAAAGCCATTTTTATCACACAGATCAAACCAGTATACTGCAAATGTTCATGTGATATGAAGGACACAACCTACAGTACATGTATGCATTTATAACTTTACAATGCTTAAAGTTATTGCAGATTTTATTAATAGTATTCTTTTATTGTGGTTAGGTACATATTTTTCTCTATGCTTTTATAAGACTGGACCAGATGCTGACTACAACATGATTTACAGACAATAAAGGTTAACTTGAGTCCGTATTTCATTGGGGCCATGTTCCAACTCATACTCATTAGTTATTGCTGCACTGTTACATTTTGTCATAATCACACATATGCACAGGCTACCAACATCAAAAAAATCCCTCTTTTTTTATCTGTAGCTGGCTGACCAAAAATAAATGCCTTTGCAGCATCATTCCTTACACACCCATCAAAATACCCTGTGTTGAATTCTAAAGCTTCTCCTTCGCTCTCAGGGTTGCCATGGTGACAACACCTGCTACTGGAAATCTGGCAAAGATTCCATGGCATCTGATTGAAATGTTGATTAACTTCTAGTGAGATTCATTGTACAATCCTACACCTTAAAATTTGCACTAAAGGGCAACCAAGCCAGTGTAATGCAAAGACTTATTCCTGCGACTGTTGCCATCTTTAGGACCACGTTTTGCCATGGTTACACAAATGTACTCAGACTCACATTTTGAAAACAATAACACCTACGCTTTAATTTATGCTCAGTCGACGCAATGGAGCTTAACTTTGCATCGCTGCAGAAGTCTCATAATCATTTTCATGTTATAGCTGATTTACCCTATAACTGGCATAAGGCCATTGAATTATTCAGTTTGAGTCTGCACCATTTGACCCTTTCAATTTTAGGTCCTTGACATGATTCTGTATCAAAAAAACATTTTTATGCATCCTTGGTAAATGATCAAAATCTACACAAATGTGAACCAATGAAATCTTTCAAATTCACCAGATTTAAGTCAGATTTTAATTGGAGATGTACCATCCATGTTTCTTGGGCTTTATTCTGATTCCAATACCCAAATCTGCTTAAGGCTGCAACTAGCATTACAACATCAGAAGATGGAATCTGGATCCATATGTAGATCTATGACATGGTTTTAATCCATGAGTGACTTCTGTACCAGACTTGATAATGATAATGGATTGGATTACTCTCAATTTGAATTGCCATGAAATGACCTGTGTTAAAAGAGGCGATACAGCTAACCACATATCTTTCCAACAGATGGTAAATGGACTGTACTTCTTTGGTGCTTTTCTAATCTAGTTGACTAGTCAAAGTGTGGTTTAGCATCCAAAGCACCTTTACACATATTGATGTGACATTGAAAGCCATGTGGCAGTTTCGACAAGCCCAAGGACACCAAGGACACTGACATATGGTCCAGGTAAAGCCCAGAATCAAACCACAAATCTTTCAACTGGTCACAGTCGCCCTAAACTAACCTATGTTAACTTGCCTGTGTAACTCAATGGATTGCCTCAACAGAATTTTCTTTTATCTGTCGTTTTGTCAAGCCTGAATGTCTTACTCGGGTTTCTGTCTGCATTTTAAGCTAAATGGTTCTCTAAGGTTTCAGGATATTGCTGTTTTGACAAAGATAACTCTTTTGTAAACATTATAAAGCTGAAGCATTGGCAGGTGAGCTATGATTTGGGATATTTAGTTGCTGATTAGCAAATTAGTCGAATTTATATCTCAAACATCACTTTTCATTCACCTTGCAGTTGTCCTTTTTCTGTTGTTCAGTTCTTGTATGATGATAATAACCTGATGCTGACATTAAAAATGTATTTCTGGTAAATCATTTAAAAAAAATCTATTCTATGAAATAGGATCTGACAGTGGATGACGTGGTCCTGTATGAATACATGATATTCCCATCTTACATCAATATTACAATACCCATCAATGTTTAATAAGCACTTGGTGTCTTGGGATCTTTAAACGGTCTGAACATATCTTAGATTGTCAAACTTGAGAACATAAAATGTGTGAGTCTCTAAAGTACTGACTTACATGCTCATTGTATCATTCAAATGCACTAAACATGGTCAATTTCCTGAACAACTGTAAACAAGCATAATTGTTCTGAATTGTATATGTAGATATATACGCTTAATTCAATTGGTTTCAATCTTTGAATCTTTGAATCTTTATTCATCTGATGTCATTCAGTTTCAGTCCAGCTAAGAAACCAAAACACTTGAAACCTTTTGCCTACCTTAAAAGCATTTCATGGGTTTTTGTTCTGTATTGTCAGGATCTTATTTTGTAAGATCTTTGTTTACAAACACAGAACTTACGTAACTCTGCCCTCAGTAAATCCATTCAATCACCTTTTTGTTTATTTTCTTCCTACAATTTGGATAGAAGGTGTTAGATAGAATCTATTTATCTATTTATTCATTTGTTTATTTATCCGAATCAATACATTTTGAGTCAATAAATGACCCATGGTATAAATCCTCATTTAAGTTTTTTACATTTGGTCATTTTATCCAGGTGTCCAATATCCAAATAGATTAGAGAAATATATACGTATCAATATGTTAATTTATTACACCCAGAATTTTAAATCGATACTGTGACAAAAGCGGGAAAAAAAGGAGATGTGGGACTAAAATCTATTTCTTCTTTTAATCCATTTTAAAACAATGTAGGAAAAAAACTGGCCCTGTGAATGTTGTGTACCTTGGCAGTTTCATTCTGTCATTGTTGTCTTGAATGTTTCTGGGTGCAATAAATTACAAAGAAAATTACAATTAATTATCCTATCCTGTGGATATCCGAAAAGCCTTCATTTGAAAAACAGATGAAGATCATTTTCACTCAACTTGACATTATTCTATGAATAATCACTCTATTTATCTCTCTCTGTCTTTTACTTTTTTTTTTTTATTTATCTATTTTTTTTTTTTAGGATGGTATGGGGACTCTGCGGGTGACCAAGGAAGGAGTAAGACTGGAGGGCGTGTCAGAATTCTTATTGCCTTTATATGTCAAAGAGATCCAGTCACGGAGGGTAAGAACACGTGCCAATATGTACTTAAGTTCGCAATGTGAATATGGTTATGTGTCAGTGGTTAGAAACTGATCCTGCAATGGGCTGTTGGATTTTTCAGGTTTGATTGTTTTCATCATGGTATGTAAGCTAACTCTCTCTTTGTGTATTGATCTTCCTTGGAAAACATCTAATAAGTCAGTGGGACTTACTTTATTACAAATGGGATTTTTGGCCCTCAGAACTAAAAACTGAATTTTATTCACAGTTTTTGTTGACGTTGTCACAAAGGTTATAATTCATTCTCATTAAGGTCAAAGCAATTTGTTGCAAAATAGATTACATTACATCTAAAGTATCCCTTATATCACGCCACCAAACAAAATAAAGCAAAATGAAATAATGAATTCATGATAGTGTCAGAAATGAAGTTTCACAAATTGACAGACCCACTTCTACACTGTTTTTTTTATTTTAGAAGAGATGCATAAAACCATGAAGAAATGAATAAAAACGGTAGGCAAGAAAGGCAGAACAGGAAAAAAAATCAGGTTGCACAAAGGGAAAAAAAAGAAAAAAATCTAACTGATTCAAATGCGTTTGAATTTCGAAAATATGACGTTGATTCATATTAATAACTACAGGAGCAGCATGAACAATCCCATGACATAGTCTCACTTTGTGTCTTTCCATTATGTTTATCATCATTTACTTTTCTGTACATCCTGAACTGTGCATTAGAAAAGGTTGATGGAAATCATGAAATAAAAATAAGATTAATTAAATTAAGCTTAAATAAACTGTAAAAAGTGATCACATGAATGATGCATTTCATACTTGCTTTTTAGACAACAAATATGGCAAATATTAAAGTACATGAAATAATTACCAAAAGTGCCAAGCTGAAAGGAATTCCCAAAGATGTGTGTGTCCCTGGAATCAGGTTTTGTTTGAATTTTTTTTCTTGGAGTTTTGTTTCCATTAAGCGATTTCTATAGTTTATTACAGCTATGAATATCATGGTCTTTAATGCAGGATTCTCACCTTCTAACAACACTACTCAAACATTAAAAATTCTCCAACATCCCTATTTCCCTCATCTACCGTTTGGACGTAACACTGGAGATTTATTTGATTTTCTTCAACAAGAATGAGCGGGGCAACGGCAGTGAAGCAAGCAGAAAAACACAAGTGTGAGGAGGCTTTGGACCCTTGCCGTTATTTGTCACTCAGAATGTCTCTGAGGCAACAGAAGTGAAGTGGGACACAGATGTTAGTGAAAGCAAAGTGATGTTAACAGCACTTGTCAGCTTGTCCCTTTGTGATTTTTAAAAAAAAAAATTTTTTTTTTTTTAGTGCAATCTGGAGATGTGAGCCAAGTGAAGCAGCGGGAAACTCATTTCTGCCATTTGTCAGTCAGAGGTGATTTGGAAGGCAGGTGCTGGCTTACACATGGGAAACAAGTGAGACCTTTGTTTCAGGACACTGAAGGCTGAGTGTTGAAGTATAGATATTGTCAACTCAGCCCAGTACCTTTGAGAGGTCAATATCCGTCTCCTATCTAGGAAAACTGAAACCTTTTGAAACATCTGTCCTCCTGGTACAGCTGACACATCAAGTGTCTCTTCTCTGTAGCATTAAAGAGACTTCACGAAAAACAAAGGCACTGTCCAGCCCTCATGCACATGGAAGTTGTGTTTACAAATTTCAGTTATATATCAGCAACTTTTCTGAGTTGTCTCATGAAATATGCATCACGTGAATTCATATCTCATAATGTAGTGCACCATTTCTAGCAAAAGTTTTTATTACTGGTTCTCACATTAAGTGGTTTGACAATAAATGAGTGATGGAAGTGATATGTTGTGTAGTGCTGAAATGTTTTAATTGCAACACCAGTACAATACTTTTTTTCTTCTAGAGCAGCGATACTCACTATTTTAAGAGCCACATTGGCAGAGCAAAATCAAGGGAAGAGACGCTTTTACGACAACATACTATGTCCCCTTTTGCAAATATGCATTTCTACATATAAAACATCCCACAAAAAAAGAAACAACACAGCCAATACATTTTCAATTAAGACCACAATTACCTTAATACTGGGATGAGCGGAAGCTGGCATGCATGTCCTTGACTTTCTTCATTGTTGTATTTGTAGTTTGTTGTTGTAATCATAGTGAGACATTCAAGATGGGCATGGTTTTTGGCCTTTTTTAATTAAAAATCGATCCATTGTGCCTGCATCTCGCTGGCTAAAGGAGCTAGCGTGCACTGCGGTCAAGTGTGACGGTGGTTTAAGCGGGCTGCGTTGCCAGGTTTAACAGTGCCCCCTTTAGGAAACACCATTTAGCCTTAATTAATACTTAATAAAAATACTTAATACTGTGCAGTATTCGCTGTATGTTATTTGAAAAAAATTATTGTTATTGTTACCGTATTGTTTTAAGCTACTATGCGAGTGCGAGCCACCAATTAAAGTTTGAGGAGCAGCATGTGGCTCGCGAGCCGCGCTATGAGTATCTCTGTTCTAGAGAAATTTCAATGTGGTTACTGACGTATCTCATCACTTAACATTTATTTGCACGATAAAAACTTTACTATCCCAACTCTTAAGAAATGAATATATATACGTATTGAGAAATTAAGTGAGACTGGAGGAAAAAAAACTGCAGTGGATGAAAAAGTTAAATGTAGCATCCCAAACTTGACAATAAATGCATGTTGAAATTGAGTCCCCCCAAAAGGCTTGAAGCATTGGTAATTAAACTTATTATTGAATAATTGATAGCTTTATCCTTTGGTGGATGGACTCACATGGTGTCTCTGAATCTAACAGCACCAACTTGCAGACAAAGAGAGGTGTTTCACAGATTTCCCATTCCTGCGTGGCAGCTGTCAGCTCACTCTCAGTCCACCTGTGGAAGGTTGATTACTGCATTCTTGTAGAAAAAAAAAATCCAAACAAAATAAAACTTCATGCATAGCCTGCATGAAGGTAAACACACTGCTTCTCGCAGTGGGGAACTATTCAATCCCCTTGTATTAACGGGTGCACCCTTGTTTCAGAATGGATCTATGGTGAGTGTTGTGTAAAAAGAGCGTATTAGAGTCAATGCTGGGCTTTATATCTGAGCTATATATCATCAGCTAAAACTAAACAGCCCTTACACAATTTTACTGGCCAGTAAAGAAATACAGAAATATACGAGAATTAAAGTGCAAGTAAAGACGGGCGCATTCAACCCCAGCAACTTGCATATAGATATTAAGCTGTCTGTGATATTATGCACAGTAGGAAATCTGTATGTAATAATCAATTTGAGAATGATTATTATATTATCATTACTGTTATTTTAATCATCATACCTAACTGCCAAACAAATGTGCATGTGTGTCACATGTATGATGGAAATGATCACACTATGCTGTATGACATTATTATCTTTGGCATGATGGAAGTTGGTGTCCCTGGTGGCAGGACTGAAGGTGCATTTTGATAATCCCCTCAAAAGGAGCTCTTGAGTTTTGAGAAAACAAATATTAGTATATAGTAAGAGTACGAAAATGACATCCCTTCCCGCACAGTTGTATTATGCCTTACTCAGAAACATCACATACTCACAAACATGCACATTTAGCATAATTGGAGCCATTCCCAAGCAGTGCGTTATGAGTAAGGTAAATGGAACAGTGTGACTCCCAGTGAGAACTAAATACAAAACACTGCATATAAACCACCAACAAACAACAACGGTGGCACTGAGAAATTGGAATGGTAATGCGGGTTGGATAAGTTAGTGTGTAGGCAAGAGGATGGTAATTATGAAGAGAAAGAGGGTAGAACACAAACAGGTGAAAAAAATAAACAGATAAATGAAAAAGTGTATATACATGCATGGGAAAAATGATTAACAAAAGCAATGAGAGAGACGTAGTCAAACTAGTCAAATGTAGGCTTTTCATCCCAATATGTACAACAATTTGAGCATTTTTGTTTTTCAGAATTATGAATGTTTTTCACATATTTAATACGCCGGCCTTGATTCTGAGATATCCTGCAAAGGTTGTTTTCATGTGTTTTCAAATCAACCACATGTTGAAATAAGGCATGGAACATTTATCAGCTTACTTGTCAGCTTCTGGAACAAAGTGGGCCTCCACCTGCTTCACTCATAATGCCATCTTGAATATGTCAGTAGATAATAGGTGTATGGTTTGGGGTCAAGGTAAGGCAACAATTTAAATAATTGGTGGCATTATGGACTTATAAATTCACGATGACATGTTACCATACTTCCTCCCACAGTCATTTCAACATAAATGTATTGTTGTAATTTCAACATAAACATGTTATTTTGGGGGTTCCAACATCTTTATCAGGCAGATTTGCAAGTGAACTGTGAAGAGAGGTGCTTCCAGATAATGTTGGGTAATTTAAAGAGGAGGGTAATTCAGTGACACCTGGTGGGCAGGTATGATATGACCTTCAAAAGCTGCCTGTGGCATTTTTCAGCTTGACTTTTTATTATGTTTTGGTTTTTATTATGGAGCCTGTATTAGGAAGGGATATTCACAGTGTATAGACTGCATATGTATGCTTTTTTTTGGAAGCTGGATGACTAGCAAGTCAGAAGCAGATTTGTTTTAGGAGCATACGGTTTTGTGAAGTATTTCATGGTGGACTGGTAGATTTTCATTTCTGCTCCTCCTGTATCCCATCTTGTGCCTTCCTCTCCCACAAAAGGCCTTTCCTTGGTGACACATGCAAGACGGCAGGCGTCCGCCTACACACACACAAACACTGACTATTGCTACTAGGCCCTGTAATTGTCCCCGCAGGGACCCTGTGACGACCTATCACCACCACAGGAGGCACAAAGACAACTTCAATTATTCCGCTCCCTTGCTGTCTGCCTATCTTTTGATTTGAATTTTCTTTTTATGTAACTCTTTTGTCTTTTATCAGGTCTTTTCTCCCTATACCCCCTGTCTATGACATTTCTTCCTCTCTCACCCTAGCCTTCTCTCTATGTTGCATTTGGTCTATCGTGCTCTATTTGTCCTGTAGGGATACTAACTCCCTGAAGACAAGCAAAGTTATGTGTTGCAGAGAGCTTAGATATAAGCTTCACTTCCTGAAGAGACAAAAAATAAAAGTGATACCTTACGCACACAAGAGATATGGTACTTGTTTATAGTATGTCACAGTGTGTTAAAAGATAAGGAATTTGAAATTTAAAAGTGTCATATTATGCCCTTTTCAACAATCTCACACTATCTTCTGAGTTCTTATTGAGATGTTTTTTTTAGCTAGAAAAGCATAAAAATGATAAAGTAATGTCAAAACAATAATGTTATTCTTTTAGAAAGTTTCAGCAAAACCTTCTTGAAAGTTGGTTTATGATAACCTCATTATCTAAGCCGTTATCATTCGCTACTGGTGAATAAAAGAAATTGTCGAATTGATGAAACCTTGACGAATTATTTATCAGATACTTGTAATTTCCCTTGTATTAAGTTCACACACTGAGAGCTGGAACTAATCCATCTTTGGAGCACATTTTCTTCAATCCAGCGTTGGACTGAATCAAGTTGCTAAAACAGTCAAAAAGTAAAAAGTGGTTGCTGCATACACACAGTCTTTAGCTAGCTCTTGCTAGAATAGAACCCTTAAATAGAGTTTCTTCTCTGTGCTCTTATATCCTCTGAGGCTGGTGGTGGCTGTAAGATGCCTGCTCCTCAGTACAGCTGACAACAAAACATTTCCACCAGAAGCTGGCTTCATCAGTGTAGCAAGGAGGATGTGAGCGGGTGAGACTCAGAGGTTGAGGCTTAGCAGGGGAGGTCGAGGGAACTTAAGTGGTGACTTACTTTTGGAATGAAAATCCGATTTGGCTCTTTAAATCTGAAACTTTCAAACAAAAGGGAACAAAAAAAAAAACAGGCTTATGTTTTAAGGGAGTCTTACACTTTCTGGTGACTCCCAAGAACAGAAAAAAAGATTATTGTTCCATCATATGGCACCTTTGAAAGGAATAGTGGGTGGAGTCAGCGGATGAAAAATTGTAAAGGATGTAGGTGATTGATTAACAGTGTTGACCTATGAAACTAAAAAACAAACAAAAAAAGAAAAGAAAAGAAACAACAGTTACAGAATTTGTCCCATCAATATCTTGCTTTTCATTTTCAAAGAAGACTGAAAAATATGGGGGTGAGTGAAAGAAGGCGGATGCCATAACTTTATATTTGCTGTTTGTCAGTTTTAGATTTATTACTCCCTCTGTCTCTCATTTCTCGGTGCTTCTCCTCTGGGGACCTGAGCTCGCTGAAACTTCTCCAGCTCTGGAGCTGTAATTTAATAGCAGAGAGTTCTAATGGAACATTAGGCTCTTCCTGTCTTGGCAGACCCTATTCATTTTGACTTTGCAGGACTGTAAACAGTCTGACTTTAATGTAACTAAACAGATGCACACCTATACTGGTCCTAATTCCTGGACTGCTGGGAAACAGTTGCACTCTGGTAAGTGTACAGTGGTGCCTTAAAATTTGTGACACACTTTTCAATATTCCTGCAATAAGCATTACCTAAAATAGTGACAGATTTTTACACTAAAAGTAGATAAAGAACCAATTCTGGAGAAGTTCAAAAAGAGTTTCAATTAATCCACAGTTACAGAAATGAATACAGATGGATGAATCTGTATCTTCCCCATGAAGCTAACCATAAAAAAAGGGTTCAGAAAAGAAACCAGAGTTACTTATTACCACCATCAGGAGAACACTGAACAACAATATCATGCATGGCTGAGGTGTGAGGGAAAAATCTGTTGTAAGATAAATGCTTTGTGGAGAGATGAGACCCAAACACAACTTAGTATAGATTCGGGGCATTATATTTGGCTGAACCGTGGAAGAAGTGTCATAGTTTGTAGAGCTGTGAATCTTGACGGGCCTCTAAAGATGCATTGTGATGCCTCTTAATGAACTGGATTGGATTCTATGATATAAATACACACATCAGCTTTTTCATTAATAAGTACAGAGCAGTCAAATCAGTTTGAATTCCCTTTCATGGAGAGCTTTTTATTTGAAATAGTTCTATTTCAAATAAAAAGCTGCATCTTTTCAATACAAGAGTCTGACCCCCTTCGATGCAGTAAATACTGTATGCAAGTCTCTGAAGCCCACAAATCCCATGTAATGGCTACCCAATAAGCAGTGGTGTAGTGTAGTATGTATGCTGGTTTATGGAGCATACCCACATATGTTTCAGCCATCACAGAGCATACCCACTTCCAAATCTTATCAGCAGACACTCCTATATTTGCACTGCCTATATGCCGCTCACTGTAATGATAAATTATTATACTTTCCCTTGTTTGTTTGATTGATCTTACTTAATCTACTAATAAAACTCGCATCAATATAAACTGAAGGGTTCACAAAATTTGAAATACCAATCAAACTTTCATAGCATATTTTTAAGGAAGACTCATGCTTCTAACTTTCTGGACAGAATAAGATTATTTATTTCTTTATTTGGCTTTCAACTCTGTCTGTCTAGTTTGTAATAACGTATTCCTGAGTGAAAATGTTAAGCTTATGTGATTTTAATTGCATGTCACCAAAGGCTCTTAATAGTGGTTTCTTTGTAGAATAATACATTTTTATTTTGTTTTATTTGTTGTTGCATCAAGGATAAAGAGTGGCATGTTTTTATGTTCAGGGCACTCTGTCTTTATATAATCCTGCCTTGTCAAGGTGATGCCTTTCATGAACAAGAAAAAAAAATCCTATAATTTGAACATAATGTCAAGAGGACATCCAACTGTGAGGCGCGTTTTATTCAATTTAGATGTCACCCTCAATCGATGTGATATGCCATGTAAATAAGAGTGATTCAGGTGCAGCTACGGTAAGGATTATTAGATGTGTGGTGAATCATCATACTTGCATCGGGGAATTTATTTTTTGAAAGACCTTACAACATCATCTATCAAAAGTTAAGGTGTTTAATTCATAACTGATCTAACTGGTTGTATCCTAAAGTCACAGTGAATTGTAATGGTTAATACATGTTCACATCCAGCTTATTTTCTCAACGTTCATGAGAACAATCTGAACTGCATTTTCTTTACAAAAATGAATTATATCTATCTCCTATTGCTCAAAAAAGGCAGCTGCACCAGTCTGCTATTAAAGAACACACTCTCTTTGTGACATCTCCTTGTACAACAAATGTAAAGTGCATTTGATTTAAACAGCAGGCTCTCTGCAGCAAGTGATGTGCTCTACATGAGAATTTCTCCAGCCAACAGGCTGTGAAAACGCTCAGATGATAACAGCTGCGTGCAGACACATGCAGAGCGCTTGTTAGATCAAATATGAAGTCAATGCGGCAACTGGAGGTAAAATTAAACTTAGACTAAGAGGGAAGAACTAAAGATTTCACTAAGTAAGGTTTGCAAAGCTTAGTAGGGTCAAGTCAAAGTGTGAATCATTTGATATGCATTTTTCTACATTTTTGGAGGGCTTTTCTCACCTCTGTGCTGTCAAGTGCTCCTGATCAGGTTAACTTGTGCTTGGTTGTGCCCCTTGTTCAAAGGAGGTTGGATGAGAAAGATTTCTCTTTTCCAAATGCAGCAGCCTCACACAGACTGCATCCAGTTAACTTTTCTTGCTGTCAATCTTTTCTTTTTTCTCTCTCCCTTGAGCTGTGAATTCATAACAGCCTTCATTCTCTGGTACCTTTGCCAGCCCTTCAGACTAGAATATATTATTAAAAATAATGATATTGTTTTTATATTAAGTCCTTTTTCTTTAAAGGTAGACCTTGGGATTACATCATCTTTGTAAATTACCAGTCAAAGGTGAAAGGTTAGTTTTGTGCTGTGGCCTGGAAAGGATGGCTATGTGTGTGTAAGTTTTTCTTCATATTTGTCGGTCCTTATTTTATGGCTAGATGTCTAAATTCCTGCGTGTCTGGTTGGTGGGTGTCTGGCATGTAAGTGTGTGCCAGGTGTGGTCACGACCCATGTAAAAATAGTCTCCATTAACATTTAACAGCATTTTTCAGAATGTCAGAAGAATGAAAGTCACATTGGCCCTTGAGAGGAGATAGGAAACGAGACAAAATGAATAGGAATATTAATCCCTTGTTCTTAAAGATCATCCCATCTCTCCCTCAAGCTGCTGTCTCAGAGGTCACATCATCTAAAAGCCACAACAAATCCTCTCATCACAAAACTTGACTGGGGAAAAAGGGCACATAATGTCGCATCATATTAAATTCAAAAATGTAAAAATAACGCTGTCATTAAAAGGGATATAGCTTGACCTGAACTCCATCACAATACTCTTCCGCCTTCCTTATTAGGCCAAGTAGTGCCTCTGCCTGTGCAACATGTAGGCACAAAACTAAACCCCTTCCACAAAAATGTGCAGCTATACCATCCAAAGAGGAATGCAAAATCATGCACGGTGGAAAAAGATATCACTTTACAATATGCAATCTTGAAGATTCAATAAATATTTTTTTGTATTTTACTAATGATACAGTGTATGATAGATGTAAAACAGTTTTTTTGTTTTGTTTTCTGAGTTCTAAAAAATGAGATACCTTCAGTGTTGGGAATTAGTTTTATCGGCAATTAGGACCTCAATAAAAAATGAAATGAATTTCAAATAAATAATATATAATAAAATGTTGTTAAAGCCACCTCAAGGTTAAAGTTGATCGCTAGCTAAGGGTTGTTTTTCCACAGTGTTAGTTTAGCAACTCACTCTATGGAAAGTATGCTGCTTAAAGCAAAGCTTGGTGATGTCCAAAAACCATGTACCCGGTACCCAACCATCATGAAGCAATAATGATAATAACAATGATATGTATTATTATTAGATGTTCTAAACCATGTGTATCTAAAAGTATAGTGTATATACACCTGAGATGATTGAAGGCAGTCCAGGTTTGCAATCACTTTTCTTTTTTGCTACTTTTGCACAGGGACCTCATTCCCCCAAATTAATAAAATCCTTGTTGATATGTTATTCAAGGCTGTCCTTGAACATCAGTTAATGTTTAAATTGATGTGTCATATATCAAATCGGGTCTATTTGTAAGTGGAGGTGATAGGTTTTACTTTAGCAGGTAGTTTTTTTCACAATCACAGAAACACACACACACACACACACACAAACATGCATGTTGTATTACTCAGTTCTTCACTTACTTATTAAGTTTCCTTCACTTTATGTTTTTCAGCGTATTGCTTTAAGCCAGACTTACAGAAAAAAGGATGGAATTTTTATTATTTCACTTTCATTTAGTACAGCACCCCACACTGATGTCCATGACAATATATGCTGACTTTAATAAACTAATTTTGAAAGAGCAACACCTGTTCTCTCCCATCCTCGTAACTACTCTTGGCTCAAGACAGCATATCTTTTCACATCCATAAATGCTGCTATGCTGGCATAGAACTGTAGTAACCACTGAGAAAGAGGCCATAAGCTGTGTGCCAGCACTCTAGTTAACATTTGATTTAGTGGACTATAGGCTCTCAGGGTCAGTCAAAGTTGGCTGAGTTTCTTCTTGAGTGCTGTTGTATTTTAGACTTTATTACCAAAAGCTAAAGTTAGCTGTATGCTTGTTATCTCCTTCTGAAACATTCATGGTCTCTGTTATCACATGGCAGCTGTGATCTTTGCATAAAGACGCATTGTAAGGCCTTCATTTAAAAAATGAAGAGCTGTATATTGAACTTTGAATACCACTCACATGTGGGTGATCAGGGCAGCAGATAGCTTTACACAGACAAATTCATCTTTTAGCCAACATTTAATTTGAATGGTATCATTAGTGGGGAAATATGGGCTAATACAAGGTAAATGGACAATCAAGAAAGGGGCGGATCCATTGGTGGATGGATAAATGACTGAACTGCCATAAAGAATTGTTCAGTGTAATCACCTTGTTGAATAAAATATCCACAATATTTCCTCTGACATGAGAAGGAGGCCTGCACATGGCATTAATCACAGCATGATGACAGTTTAGTAAGAGGAAGTTAATCTGCTATGATGAAAACTCTTGTCTATACACATTCAAATCTCTTTCTTTCTAACCTCCTAGTTCTATAGATAGATACAGTATAAGGAGGTGGAATTTACCTATAGTTTTTTTTAACACAAACATAGAATGTACTGTCATTACAGGATATCAAAATATGTTAAATGAAATAAAACACAATGCAAAATCACGCTTAAACAAATTTAAGTATGTAGAAATGTCACATAAACAGTTTGAGCAAAATATGTTTCACAAAAAAGAACTTGCCACATGAGGTTGGCCCAGTAGATCGACTGCAATTCTGTATTTTATTTTTAGTTTCACATAGAGGTGGAGAAGCAAGTCCATTTAAAAATTTTAATGCAAACTTTATGTCTTTAACATGGCTTTTGAAATTTAGCGGAGAGTTTAGGATTGCCCCATATACCTTTTTTTGGCTACCAAAAATATTAATAAGCTAACAGATCACTCAACTGTAAGTAAACTAACACATTTAAAAGCTCTACTTTTACTGCTATACTACAATACTTCTCCTTTAGCGGATAAATATCTGCCTTTATACAACCTTGAATTCTATATTTCTTTCGAAATACACTGAGCATTTAAATATCCCAGCACATACTCTGAAGGTATTATGCATTCAGGGTCTGTTACCACGGGAACGGTCACTATCTTCTGTGTGAAATTAATTATAGGTGGACATTTGAATTAATTAACTGGACAGGAGTGTGACATTACACTGCTCTGGCCTTATGACATTCAACACTCACACACATGAATTTAAGGGCGCATGTGCTTGCACCGAGACACACACACAGATTAAATAACCAGTGTGCAGATCATTGGTACAATGTGGATCATCCTTAATTACATATTGCACAGCTCCTCCGCATTTGTGCGTATGTGTGTGTGTGAGAGAGAGAGAGAGAGAGAGAGCGATGATAAAAAAGTTAATACAAGTGGATCAGTTGTATTTTATTCAGATTAATGCAAGAAAAAAAAGATCAAATGATAAGCTGTCACTGCTCAGGCCTAATAGACTGAAACTTGTGAAATCCCAAAAGGCAATATTCAGCAAAACACCTGAATTTTCAGTACACCCCTTTAGTTTTGAAATTGCAGCCTGACTCTGTTAACGTTTGTAGCTTTTACAACACAATTAAACCGTGACCCATCGTCTTCTCCACTACACGTACAGGATAGTCCGCTTTGCACCTTTGACACATTTAACTTCTTAACTTAAATCATTACGTGTGTGAGCATATAAAGATCATAGTTAGGACATTTATTTATTTCATTTAAATACAATCAGCAAAACCTTAATCAAAAATAGGAACTAGAGAATGTTTTAAGCAACATGATTGCTTAAAGACACACTTCGTCCTAACAGAGAAGAAGTGCTTAAAAAAATCTGTGACAAAATGTTAGTTTGAGGACACCCCGCTGACATAACTGTGCATCCACAGGTAAACATGGCAATAGATTTGCCTTTAAGGGAATCCAGTGCTGTACTCAAATGCCAGACAGATACAAATGACTGAAGATCTTCTCTCCCTGAGATGTTGGAGCTTGGCACAGCTCGAGAAAAGAAAACTGAATTATCATACCAAAGCAACAGGAAGCTTTTATGAGCATCAGGCTCTTAAGCTGATATTCAGGAAATTCAGCATCCCGACTGACAATATCCTATGGAAGATTAAACTGAAAACTGGTAGCTTATGTTAGCAATCCTTCCATATGCACCAACACACAGATTTTCTAACTTTTGCTCTGACATCTGAGGCTAGAGAGGCTCTTGATATTAAAATGCAACCCTTCAAAGCCGACAAGGCACATGTTAATATGTGATTGAACCCCACCACATTCCCTTGTGGTTGGTTTAGACATCACATTTAATTATCAATGCCCTAATGGTTCTTCAATGTGCATATGTGTGAATGCAAGAGAAATTGAGTCTGCATGCAGCGTCCAATTCTAAATCTGTCCCATAAGGCTTTTCAGTATGCAAGAGATATAAGACCTTGAAAACAGAGTTATATCTATACAAAAGAGGCTTGAAAAGAGGATTGAATTGATATGTAAAAAAGAATAGCTCAAAATCATATTTCTTAAAGGAGAGTTGTTGAGAATAAAGGTTGCATTTTGTCATGAACAGTGCAAGATGCAAACATATCAGTTAAGAATGACACAAGGCAACCAAAACACTTAAATACCACAATTAAACCACCAGAATATAGACTGAAACCATGAACCAAAAATAACTGGCATAACTGGCACTTCTTATAAGAAGAGAGAAAAGACTTACCAGAGTAAGAGAAACCTGACTGTTGACAGTCCAACAGTCAGCATTTACAAAGAATCGTTGAGTCATCTGATACATATTTATGTATATGTAATCAATATTGTACAGAGATGCCTTGTGAGTTGCCAATTATCATACAATGAAAAACACAGCACCGTTCCCAAAGAGGTATTATAGATGCATAGACAGTAAAGGCTAAAAAGTGAGTAACATATCAGAAGAAAGTAAGATTAAGGTAAAGGAGATCAAAGCAAGATAAAAGAAGAATGTAAATAAGCTCCTCAGTTGCCTGGGTGGATGAAATTTCAAATTCATTTGAAGAAAGGGCACCTAAAGTAGAAATCAATGAAAGGCAACAAAGGAAAATGCGATGACAGAAAAATGAAAAGATGAAAGAAGTGTCACTTTGTATCAGAGAAAGAGACAAATACTAATACACACACACACACACACACTAATGTGTTCCACTAAATCCATCATTTCAGTATCCATCTCTACGTTAATATCTGGAGAACATGTATGGATTGCTGAATGAAGTGGAATATCATATCCCTCCATGATTAGGAAGGTCTAACGTCTTAGGCTCAACTGAGGCAACAGAGATTATTTACATCTGGACAACATTCAACATTTCCTGTTTCTCAGCATGTTTACGTGACAAAAGAAAAGCAAAAGAGATTTTTGTGTTAGTCAGACCAAAACAAGACTTTTAAAATGTATGTTAACATATTAGCTATAGCCTGAACTCATACAAAATCAAATTTTTCACAGCTAAACAAACACACCCAGATAATGAGGTCTGGTGTTGAATAAGTCCTGCATCTATACGCTCAGCTAGACTCAAATGGGCCAAGGTGCTCCACACTTGCTCCAACTTTTATCTTTAGCATTTTTTTTTGTGAAAACAGTAGTGTAAGTCTATATTTATTCAGTCAAATTTCTAATGAAGCGCCTCTCAGTCAAATACCATATTTTTTTTCTTTCTTTTAACTTGAAATCATATCCAAGACACATAACTTTCTAGCCAATTCTCATCCCTCTCGTGTCCCATAAGTCTCTTGAGATCCATCCCATGTCTTCTGTCACTGTCTTAGATACCACTGTTTTTGCTTTTATTCCATATATTTGTTTGTTTGCTTCACTATATACAAATGCAGCCAAAGGACCTGTGTATAATTTTAATCTCTTTCAAATCTTCACACTCAAAACCCTCATCATGGGTGAATGATGTCTGAGTCTGTATCTCACTGGTCTCTTGGTTGCTGTTGTTTGATGACAGAAATTCATTGGGGTCTACCTTTTTCTGCTACATAATGATAAAATATATACTTCACATTCAAGATAATGAATGACCCAGGCGGTTTTATTTGGCTCCATGTCTTGAAATCAGATCCTGTCCTTTTTTTTTAATCTCCATCATCTCTCATCCCTCGCACCAGTCCCCCCTTGTTGCTCTCAGAATCTCCTCTCATCATTGTAAACCATCCCCATGTCCCATTTTAAGCGGTGTTTTGCAATCAAGGGAATTAACTTCATGTCTCTCATGTTCCATCCTTGTAAACCGTTCACAGTAATTATGAAGGTAGCTACTCAACTGGGGATTTCATCACATGGTTGAAAGCTCTGCGGAGAGGCCAACATCAGGAAATCCTTGTCCCAGCAAAGAGACACTAACAAACCGAAAGACATACAAAACTGTGAGAAAATGAGCCAAATGAGCCCAGAGTAGCCTTGATTAAAGCCTCCATTGGGAAACCAAATGCAGGCACAAAGGTTGTCCCTCTAAATGATGTTCAAAATTAAGTATGAAATAAATTGTTTCCCCTATTGTTTGTTGTTATGTAAAGAGTGATACAATTAGTCTGGAATGTGCATGGTTAAAAATGCTTGGCGTTTCGTGAGTTTGGAGGAAAGTAGCTAACTTTCACGCAAAGTGTTTCTGAGCACACAGGACATCAAACTGTATTTCCCTTGTTCTGTTTAACTGGATTAGGTCTTTATTGGAAATAAGAATATGACCATATCTACAATTGTTAAGCCTAAAGGGAATCAGAGCATCCATTTTGAAGCTGCCATCTTTTCCAAATTTACTACTTTGGGGAGGAAGTGAAAAAAAAGGCCCGGCATAATTTATTATGCTATTTTGACCAGGGAATAAAACATGCAAGTAAGATACAAGTGAGGGGGGAGGGGAAGAATAATTAGACTTGATTCATGTCGGTATATTAAGCCACTCAAAATTCCAAACACTGTTTCCGTTGTGCATCAGCAACTGGTAGAAAAAAAATGACATGGGTTCAAAGCCATATCTTTGTCACCAGTGTAATAACCAAATATCTGCAATTGTACTGTTTCTTTGATGTAGCTTTAAACTTCAAGGCAATGGATGAACAGCTACATTTTTGTGTCATATACTTTCCTGCAATAATAACTGATCTAGATTAGCAGTGGAACCTGCAGCCTTTAGCCAGGAGCAGCTAGTAATGTAAGTGTTATTTATTTCTGGTATCTGTAATAGCTACAGTATCTGATCTGTGTTGCTTTGATGGGATGGATTGTCCTGACTTTGTAGAAGTGACAAGGTTAATCAGAAAAGTCTGTATAGCTGTTAAGAAAGAAAAAAGCTTGATACACACACACTAACACACACACTCATACCCATGGGTTCCTCAGCAATGAAAAAGGATCTCTTATAAACCCCTATAGAATTGGTTGGAACAGCAAGGAGAGTACAAGAAGAGAGGGGGGTGCCACAGCATGGTAGGTATAACAAACTGCATCAAGTGGTAAATAGATTTTGAATTACAGTATCATTCCAAAGATTGCTATTTGAAATCCACTTTTCTGTAGCCCTTGCAGCCCAGCCGATAATAACTGTTAAAGCTTCAGTCATGTTAAGAGTGATGAGTAAATAAGTAAAAACGCACTAAACACAAGACAAGAATCTGCTTGGATAGTAGTTGTCTTGAGTTGTTTTTGGATGAAAAGTTCCAGGAGAGTGAAAGTCAGTAAATTGTGTGTGTGCTACAACAGGTCACAGAGGCTAACCACGATCAATAATCTATTAGTTGCAAGACCTGTTCATGTGGGCAGTCATAAATACACTTAAACAAATAACATGCACAAGTACATATACATTTAGAGATGTCCAAGTGAACAAGGTCAAATCACACAAGATGTGCATAAATGACATACGCATATTGTCCAAGACAAAGGCCAGTGTCCTTCCAGATCTTATACACTCACACACAAACTTCTCCAGAGTTAACTTATTCTTCTTCTCAAGTATTTGAACCACGGGGGAGTATTTTACACCAAATGGAGCATTGCAGCTTTATCTGTTATGCTTGGCTCTCCACCTTGGTCTTCTCTACTTATCTTGTCTCTTTTGCTCATCTCAAATATGCCACAGCACACAGGACTTGAGGGAAATTTTGTTTTTATAGAAAAATATGGCTGGGATGTATTTGTCCATGCTGACATCACTGTGTTAAAATGAGGATTACAATTCTGTTTTTTCACACTTCTTACCGAATGACCTATTTGCACATGCAGTGATGTTGAAGTGTTATGACCTTGACTGTGAGCACATGTGCTCTGCAGAACAATGTGTACTACATATTGTCTTCAAAGGAATAAAAAAGACAAGTTGTCCATGATAAAGAGCACAGTCTGGGTTTTATAAGCATTTAACCATTTCATTCCAAAGCTCTCTTTAGATACAGCACATACTCATTCCAAATACAACACATGGACTCTGTTTACACCTCACATTAACATGTTTCCAGGGTTATCTGATCAAAATAAAGATCTAAACCCATTTAGGATGCTTGAGGACAGATTAAGATCAGATCACTCAGCCCACATTCACAGTATTTGAAGAAGCTTTTTGTCCTTAGCACTGGACAAATAACTGTGTGCTCATTTTTAAGATCATTATATGGCGATGGATTCCAAAGCTAAAATGTTATGTGAAAAATCTGATGAATTTAGTGTCAAGTCTTAGGTCCTAGGCTTTGTTTGAAAAACTGAAAATAATTAGGAAGAAACTCCAAGCGATTTATCACAAGACTGAATCAAAAATCTAATGTCATACATCAATGTATTATGTTTCAGAAATCATTCAGATTCAGGGCAGAACAAGACAAATCAAATAATCTGGATGTGGCCACCTCATGTATCAGGCAGCTATGACATCACTGACTCAGGACAAGTACTCGTTAAACATAAAACAAAGTGCATATGTTCTGTATACATTTCTATATTTATTCCTATATGGTTGTGTAAAAGCATTTATAGCAATTATTAATTTACATGTACAAGTTGCTCATTTAACTTAAATCTCAGGAGCCACTTCCACGCATGTGCTGGAGTATGAGCCGGACATATTTTAGAGATGCTCCGGTGCAGTGGCACGTGACAATGCAAATGTCTGCAACATGTGCTCTGGAACTGTTGTGGAGATTTTCCAGCAGTCTCCTTTTTAATATCTATGAGACATCAGTGGAAGAGACGATGTGTGAACGTGTCAGCAAATATGGAGCATTTTTAGGTGGCTGAAAAAGTGAGCATGTGTGTATGCTGCTTCCCATTCCATCCCAGCTATTGTGGATAGAAACATGCAGCACTCATATCAACACAAAAAAAGGAGCCTCCTGTGCTATATTTTCAATGTGCTGTAAAGAAAACACAGCGATTTACACAACGTAATATCTACATCACGTTCTGCTTCTGTGTGCTCTGGACACCCGTCCACTTTGTCCCCAGGAGAGCCCATCTCCTGCAGAGAGCCTCCTGCTGTGAAGTGCTTGTCTGAACAGCAACTGTGGAAAAAGACTGGATCAAATTTCTCACACACTCCTGAACATCTCTGGTGTGAAAATGGCTTACGAGTACTGGTATTTTTTCTTGCTCGGTGTGACAAAGTTTACTGGTCCCTGATGCACTTCTCTGTACATTATGATGAAGAAGCATGAAGTGGATGGCTGACGTGGCAGCTTCAGTTTATGGATCTGTCTCTTAAACAAAACTCTGTGGTTTACCTGGCCTTAATCTCTATCTCTCCTCTTCTTTTTTCCCCCTTTCTCCTCTTATGATTGATGGTTGACTGATTCATCACTCAGCAACCCTTAGGCTTTGAGTTCCCTTCCTACCTCTACCGCTTTCTGTCGCCCTTTGTGTAACACACTTTTCCTTGTCGCTTCTTTTGACTCCAAACACACAGACTCAACCCTTCCAGCTCTCTTTTTCTTTATATGTATACCTGTGATACGCCTTTAAAACACTCTAGTACAAATTTATCTTATTATGTTGTTCTGGCATTAGCACTAACAAAGTGGGTTCTTCAATCCTCCAAAACACTATTAGAACAGCTATTTAAATATTTTTCAGTGTCTTGCTAAATACCTGCATCACAAAGCAACAGATGAATACAAAAACGCTAGGTATGATTGAATAAAAACGTTATAGTTGATCCTTTTAAAACCTTGGCATTGAGCGGGCAGGATCAGGATATTACCTGCAGATACTGTGATGAAATATGGAGAGAGTTTAAGATATATATATCTTGGATAAAAATGGCAGTCATTTGAAATCCATGATGTTGTTTTTGTTTCAGTTGAATTGTTCATTTAAAATTATTCGGAGAAGCTTAAAATTTCCATGCCAAACTCAATTCTAATTTGTGTGAGAGTGTCACCTTTATTGATATGCAATATTTCAGAGAGTTTCAATTTGTTGCCCTTCCTAAAATGTCCAAAAAAAAAAGAGGAAAATCCATGTGACATATGCACTTGCTCCGCTATAAGATGAGGCAGTGCTGTCATTAAATTATATTTCTGACACAGGTTTATGTCACGCCCATGGGGTTTCTCCCCATGTTTTTGGTTTTGGTGTTGGTCATGTCTTGGTTTTGTAGTCCATGTTTAGTTTTTAGTTTTGCCATGTTTTAGTTTCCCTTCATTCAGTTCATTAGTTTCACTCACTCCACCTGTGTTTTTCCCCTCAGCTGCATTCACTCTCCAATCACTCCCAGCCCTCTATTTAGTTTCCAGTCTCCCATGTCACTTGGTCGGATCTTTGCTTGTCTTCCCTATATGTCTACTTACCTGTGCTACCTGCGTTTCCCAAGTTAAGTACCTATTTAGTCTATGCCATGCCAAGTGTTTTTGTTTGTTTTCCACAGTCACGTTTTCTGAATCCGGCTTAGCCGCGCCTTTTGTTTGTACTTTGTTTTTTGTTAAATAAACCAAGTTTTCCTTTTTGAAGTCCGTGTCCTACCTTTCACCATCCTCACCAAACCTGACAGTTTAATTGCAGCATTTCAGGAAGCGACCTGACCTCTTTCAAAATGAGCAATGCTATACACAGAAATAGGCACACACTCATCTGACACGACTTCGCTGCTTCAGTCTCATTCTAGCTGTCACCTTGAGATTTTAATTAAATTAGTTCATCTCAAAATCTGTTGTCTCAGGGCTTGTAAAGGACACTTATCACGTGTTAAATATATGATTAGGCCCTTGACTGCACATAAAGACTCTTAAACATATTAAATCCAACTACCCAGAGAGTACTCTCTCGGGCAACATGGTTTATTTTCAGTTGTTATATGGCTGTGGGGATTGAAAACAACAAATTAGCAGCATACACCAACAAACACATCACTTATTTAACAGTCCTTGCTAATTAGCTAAATTAAAGTTGAAAGTGAAATGGAGGAGCCCCAAAGGCACATCACACACTGTTTGATTGGTATTCTGTTTTAGCCTGCACAGTATACAATGTAGTTGACAATACCAATAAACTGAAACAACTTTTTCTGCCTTTTTCAAATCCTTTACTTGCTAACTCATTCAACACTTTTCTCCGTGGTATTTCCTTAGAAATTTTCACAGACAGAAGCACTGTATTGCACCGATGTATGCTTTCCTAAATTTGATTTTAATCCTTTCTCAAACATCCTCTAGTAGTGATTATTTTCTGTCTTTCTTTGTTTTATGCTTGTCTTCAACTGCTAAATTTTTCATAGAAATGAGGAACTGAAAGATTTTTTTATCAAACTGACAGCTTTAAGTATCTCTTTTTCGGCACATGTCCACAGCCATTTAGACAGTCAGCTGATGAAAAAAGCCAATCACTCAGATACAGTCAGTAGAGTTAAAAGCTGTTATTATGCTGATGGCAATGATGAATTAGGAAAATGTATGCAGCTGTCTGAGTGAGACAGACAGCAGCAGAAAGCAGAAAGTTGTTATTACAGTGATTAACGATTTTTAAAAAGGAAAAAAAAATCAATTGCATCACATGTGACCGTTGACTCTTGGCCAAAATTGTCAGACTTCTGGTCAAACTGTGACACACCCAATGAAACAGGAGAGCTGAGAGCTGTTTTTAGGACCCATCTGTACTGCTGACTTGAGGCTGGAATGATGAGCTACCAGTCTGCAGCGTATTATTACCTGACTAATTACATTGGCTACCTCAGGCTGGAAGCCCTGTGCCAGTATTTATTATCAAAGCGAAATTAAACTATTAACTAAATTAATGGTGCAGTAGTGTATGTTGTGTCAGCTCACTTGAGGGACCATGATGCGTGTGTGCGATTTTTATTATTTGTCAGTGCATTTTGCATGATGATGGTATATTTATGAAAGAAAGCAAACATAAGAGCCACAGGGAAAATGATGGATGGAAAAGACTAATCGTATATGGACTATGTGCACATGTTCTTAAATTTTCATAATTATATTGTACTGCCAAGCACATGGTGCACAAATAATTTTGTGGTTTACACTACTAAATCCTACACAGGGGCAAGGCCAGTGCCTGATTTAGTGATATGCATGGCACACAGGCATAGCAAGAATGCTCTCATTACCAAATCTACGTCTCACGGAGTTGCACCAATATTCTAAAATTGTCAAATTAGTTTTTCAAGCGATTAAACTTTACTTTAGAATTTTGATTAAAAAGGACATTTTCCAAACAAAGAGAAATCTGGATCAGGTTACCACCTTAAACAAAGAAAAAAAAAGATTTATGAATAAAATGTTCTCACAGAACATACCAAACTGTTTCTTTGCAATGATTGTATTAATTACCAAAATCATCATCACAAAAGCTAGGGAAAGTACTTTTGTGGAGAGAAAAGTTCCATTTAATTTTAGAGACATTCTAATGTTGCTCGTGTGGAATAAAATGAAATTTGCCAACAAACACATTGCTATGGTCCCGAAAATAAACAAAGGCTCAGAGGAACCTTAACATGTAAGACCACCATAAAACCATTCAAAAGAAGTTCAATACAAATAAATACTTGACAAACCAAAACCCATAAGGGAGAGGGCATCCCCAGCCAAAACAAACGAAAGTGAGAGCAGTCTGAAAACCAGTGGGCCATCGGATCTGGGCTGCTCCCATGACCTTTAATTCGAAAACTAACCTAAAAGAACCAAAAAGTACATTAAACACACCATGACACAGAGGCATGCGTAACATACATTTTCTGCAAGGACAAACGTATGAGAAAAGTATATTTGTTAGTCTAAAATGTATATTTAGGATATGTCCTTTTCAACCTCTGCCCTGTTTCTTCACGATAGATTTCCTGTTAAAACAAAACTCGTTTTTGTTGAGGCTTTTTTTGTGACGTAGATTTGTGTTGTGTACTCATGACATCCATAATTTAGGGATATCAAAACTGATCAATGCCAGGTGTCTTACTGATGGCTCAAAAGATCCAGCTGACCTTACAGAAACTGAACCCAGACCAGTTTCTTTTCACAGGTCTACAGGCTGTGGGAGGAAACCAGAGCATCTGGGAACATGAATCCCACACAAACTCAGGGCGTTCATGGTTTCAAGTCAAACGCTTATCAGTGTATCACTACGCTGTTGAATTTTTCTACACTGTGACTATGAGCTTTTGATCCTTGTATGGTGGTGTTTTCTTTAAGCGTCAATTAATTTTTTTTAATAGAAGTAAAAACTTAACAAAGGTATTTATGAATAGCAATAGTGGGATTTTAATAATAACAGTAGTGTCTATTGCACATTTTCTAGGTTGTGTGAACAAGTCCTGGACTAAATACACGCTATAGGAGTAGTGTGCATCATCAAATCTATCACTTTGTTTTCCACAGTTATGGTGATGACTGCACAGTTAAAATGATCCATGTGCAGGATGGATTTCTTTTAAGTATTGTGTTCCAGCATGACTGAACACAACAAGTTATTTTAATTTAAAGTGGCAACCAGGAGCTATTTATTTGGAATCTATGATTACTGTTTATAGGCTTAAAATAAACTGGACAACTTTCTCATCAAGATGGACAAGCCATTATTGTTTCCGATAGCACTGTTTGGCTTCAATTAACAATTATATACCAAGTGTTTAATTTGCAACAATTATTTAGAACTCTTATTTCAATGCATTTGCATATTATTGCTTAATCAAATATGACTTTGCATCTATAGTCGTGCTAATAGATGCGAGTCCTGCATTAAGTGAATGGGATCATGCTTGCTCATGCACACTGGCCATTGAGCTGGAAGGATTCGAAGCACATTACATCTGTCATACTTTACAAAGCACCCGTTGCTTTAAACAAAATGGAAAAACAATACAGAAAAGCCTATCACACGCCCCGTTGAAAATGATTAATCCTGCAAACATGCATTAGGAAACAGAAGGGAGAAGGTTTGCACAATAAACTGTGTGGCACACTCATTTGATGTTTGATCATTTTTACACCTGGCTCTCAGTGAGTGAATGGTGTGTGTCTGTGTGTTGGAACACAGCGGCGAGATTGCATGTGAACCTGAACCTGAGCGCTATTTAAGACTTTAGAGGGAGTTTTATGCATCTAGAAATGTTAACGCCCTGTTTGTCTTGCGTCTGTGTTTGTTTTTCTTCCCATATGTGTGTGTGTGTGTGAATATCTATTTTGTTTGTATTTGTATGTGTGTGTACTTGTCCATCACGCTTGGAATGTGCTTGTTTGTGGCCACTGTCCCAGGAGTCTACCGGATGCTCCTAAATAGAGCACAGACAGGTGTGACATATTTGAAATTTTGTCTCCACTTGCATAAGCAGACTGGAAAATATCCATCCATAACAAATAGCTTCACAGAGGAGGAGAGAGGGCAAGTGAAGTGGATGGAGAAGGGGTGGAAAAGGATTTCTCCATTTCAACGGATCAACGACTTTCCAATTTTAACACAATTCTAATTTAGAATTCAGACGGGAATGCGGCAAGATATTAATTTGGGGAAATCAACAGAGAAATTGGGTCACCTGTGAGCCGTTCATTTCATGCAGACAAAACAAATAAGTAATTTAAGAGGAAGAAGGGAGAAGAAGACGAGAAGCATAAAGAGAAAATTATATAAGCT
This sequence comes from Odontesthes bonariensis, assembly GCF_027942865.1. Lineage (NCBI taxonomy): Eukaryota > Metazoa > Chordata > Actinopteri > Atheriniformes > Atherinopsidae > Odontesthes > Odontesthes bonariensis. The sequence continues at coordinate 29,284,350 of NC_134509.1, read as the reverse complement.
CAAAGCGATGATGAAAAAGAAGAGGAGAAGTGATAACTAGAGTGACATATACAGTCAAAACAAAGAGACAGACTACAGGGAAGGTGGCTGTGAGAGGGACAGACGGAGTGGCTTGTTAAATTGACTTTGGTCCCTAATAAAAATGACAGAGACCGAGTTTGCATTCATTGCAACACATATCCAATGAATGTAAACTAATGTCGGCAGTGTGAGGCTCAATCAGACTTTAAAGAGGAGAGCGGAGGTCAGGGTCACAGTTGCATTTAGCTCATTTAGGTTGAGAATGATTGCCTTTCTGTGATACAGATACACACAAACACACAATTTCACACAAGAAAACACACTCTCAGGCAGAATCCTGTTTTGAATAGATTATGCAAATTGGCCGCAAAGTATGTTGGGTTCACAGAATAAAAGCATGAACTGTGACAGTGACTGTTAAGAAAGTCTTGGTTTTCGAGTTAATGGAGTATTGACTGAATTGACGATAGTATGCAGTTAAAAGAGAAGACAGCAGAGAACTAACTGCACAGTTGTATGAAAAAGTTTGCCTCTGGTTAAATATTTGTGCAGAACCTTATCTCTAAAATGCCTAAAGTTTGAGATAAAACATGTAGATATTTTAAACAAGTTCGGTGGATATTTTTGGTTTGTATAATTTTAGAGTGAAGAAAATGCAAGAACCGTGCAAGGAATTTTGCGATAGCAAATTGTAAGATATGTATGGTTATAGGACTACTTCAGAGACAGATGAAACTACACTATGATTGCCAAAGACCACAGCTGCATCTGCTCTGATATGACCCAACCAAAAGAGTCATCAGGAAAATCCATACAACAAAAATCTGCTCGAGTTCAGTTCATGCAAAACCATGAGAATCTTAAACAATCTTAGCAAGAATTAAAAGACTTCTAGCTGGCTATTAATAACATTTACAAGTTATGATCCTTGCCAAAGGGAGTACTGACCATGCAGGGTTTGCGCCTGGTGCCCTTTCACTTTTTTGTTATTTTGAAACAATAAAATATAAACATTAAGGAAATTGTCATAATGGCATCTATGCTTTTGGGAAACTATGTAATCTTACAGTTGCTTTGTTGTCCCTTTATGGAGCCTGGAGCACATAAATGCATGCGTTGATAGAAAGTACAAGGCAATTTTACAGTCCATTGTTTGTTTGTAACAGTAAAAGTAAACAATTTGTCATTTTGTATTAACATTTCTCCCTTTCCTCCCTTTTTTCTCTCTCTTCATAGGACAGTCCACTGATTCTCCAGTCAGACAGAAACGTGACTGTCAATGCTCGGAATGATCAGGGTCAGCTGACTGGTCAGCTAATTGTCGGTAAGGCACGTGCACCATACAAGGAAATGCCCTCACATACTATGGAAGCAATAGCACTTATATAGTATACTTTTGAAACAACCTCCAAACCAAATCATTTCTGAGACATTTAGATATATGGCTTTCTTTGTACTTAAATTCTTAAATGCATTTCCCCTCTTTATGATTACCAAGCTAAATGCAATCTATTTTCATTAGTGTATCTCAGTGAGGCTGACAGCCCTGTTGTTTTCTTCACTAAATCATGTTTTCCAAGCTCTTATTGGATTACTGAGAGCTCAGTGTCCGACAGAAGACGTCACTGAAAAGACATGTGATGTTTTTTTGGATGAGTTATTTTAGAGGGCTAAATAAACCTTTTAGAATTATGAATGGAATGTTGTTTTTATCATATGTATTCAAATTTGCACATTGGAATTAGTCGTGTAAAATAAGTGAATGCATTGTAAAAAATTCCATACAAAGTATCAGTATTCAGGATTTCCAAGTTATTACTGTGTTATCATTGTTCAGCTGATAAAATAAGAGGTTTCATTTCTTTTTTTTAAAAGATCACGTGATCACAATTAAAGGTTCAAAATATGTCCAGACATATTCACTGAAATAAACTCAAATGGCAATAATTATAGTAATATAGTATTATGATACAAAAAGTACACATATTGTAGCAAATAATCTGTGTAAGTTAAAGTCCAACGTGTTCCTTTGAATCTTTGACATCTTTGGAAATAGAGGTACGGGGGAAATTTAATTTGTTCAGCACCTTTCAACAACAAGGCGATGAAGCAAAGCACATACTGGAGGACAGTATGAATGTTTTCAGAAGTGAAGAAATAGAACGCTCGTCTGACAAGAATGAGTCAACAAATGTTAATGCTGAGCTGTTACCAAGTGAAAAAGGTTATGCTGGAGGGAAGTTTGCTGCTGAAGTTGTTATTAAGAACAAGCCAAAAGAGTGATCAGATGGCAGCACAGATAATGTTGGTGAATAATGAGTCCGGGTTGAAGGTTGAGTCAGTAATTCAATCTCGTCATGATCTGCTGTCTGGGAAGAAAGCAAAGCGATTTGGATGTGTGCACAGGACAGCCCAATGAATGCTTTTATGTATAGAAGGTGAATTCAGAGGATTCTCAAAACACCACTAGACCTCCAGAGCATGTATGAGATACTTTACCCTGTGATGCAGTAGGATTCCAGCAAGATTTGTGAGATCAAATCCATGAATCCATCATGCTGGGCTCCAAGCTTTACATTTGTGACCAAAACAAAAAAGTTAAGACCGATCAAAGTCCTGTACTGTGAACAGATTTTAGGTATGAGTCAACGATGGCTGTTTCCTTTTACACACCAGCTTTCTATTTAATGCGTCATTGAATATTTCTGTGGAGGACTTAGCACATGGTTTTATGCTAAATCATGTGGTTCATCAGATTAGCGAGAGTACCTCTCCCTGTGGTTCCAGTGGGTGGACTGATCAGTCACACTGTTGTGATCAGGATCATCCATATGAAATTTTCTGTGTTGGTGGCTCCCACTTGCAGTAGGTCTGACAAGTTCCCAACAGGGACATCATGACATGGAGACAGCTGAAGCCAGTGAGTTGACATATAGAAAAAGGAAAATGCATTTTCTGTGTCGTTCCTGCTTGATTACAGTATTAATCTATATAGTCTTTTGGAAGTGGTTTAAAGCTCCAAAGATATAGAACCTGAAGTCTGTCAACAGCAGACTTATTTTTGATTGAAGCTTTATTTGAAACGTCATGCTCTGTGACATTAACCTTTTCATTTGAGCAGCTTTAAAATAAGAGTCCTCTGAAATGAATCTTTTCTTCACTTTACTTTTTTACACTATTGTGTTTCAGGTTCTTAGTGCATTTGCATGTTGTTCATCCGATGGCATTTGTTATTCTAATGTAAATTTTGCTCTGATTTTGAAAAAGTGATTCCTCAAAACATATAAGGCTGGAACGATTTTCTTTTGATTAGATAGATCGCCTGTTCTACTGCCATGTTGATACGTATCCCTTAATCTGAAGGTTTTGGTTTCAGAAGGAGGGAGGGAAGGAAGAACTGGGCTATCAAGTTTAAAAATGTACATGTTTTTCCCCAAAAATGAGTTGCTTCAACTCAGTTATATCTGCATTTACTTCAAAATAAATTTAATCAATTATTACTTATATTTCATTATTAATTTCTTATTGTGTGTTATGAGCTCTGACAAGACTCCAGCGTGCAAAAATGATCGAGCACAGATCCCAGGTAGACAGAACAGTTTTCTGACATAAAAGGAATATCTTTCTTGCTTTTCTGGGACAATGAAAGCCTTTGGTTTTGTGAATGGCCTATATTTTTTGGGACAAAATCCTGCCAGAAACGGCCACACTGATATAAAACATCAAAAAACAAACAAAACAAGATCAGGAATGTTTGCAGGTTTTTTTGTATTTTTAAGCCTCTAATGATGTAGTCGGAAAAACACTTGCATGTTTAGGATGCAGAAAGAATGGAGAAATTGATTGAAAAATACACATTAATTGAAATCTTTTGACCAGAATCACAAAATGAGCAACCCATTTGTGGTTTTGTTTTTGCCAACAGAAAAAGCCTTCTTGCATAGACTTTGTACTACAGGTGACATAAATTGTATTTTCTGGTCGAGGGCTCTATCAAAGGTCTTTGAATGCAGAATTCATTTCCTATAGGCTAGCCAGGCACATCTAGAGTCTTTACTCACACACTCACTCTCTGACACTGAACTTTTGAAATCCCTGACAGCTCACCTCCTGCTGTTAAAACTCCCCGAAGCTGCTTCCCTCACCAAGAAAAGTACTTCAATTCTTGTGTGTGTCTGAATGATTGTGTGCCTGCATGCCTATCTTGCATTCAGCAGTATCATTCCGTTCTGAAAGTTGATGGCCAGACCGCTTACAGCTACCAAAGCTTGTTATACTGCAACAGCATGACATAAAGAGTGTGTGACCTGACATGTTTGGTCAGATATATACTTGCATTTAACTGAGCCAAACACTGGCGACAAACATTTGAACTTGTACTCGCCCAGAAAAAGAAACTACTCACAAATTCTTGTTTTCTGTTACACGCTTACGTTGTCACAGACCAGCATAGCTACCACAGCTATGAGTTAAGGTTCCTGAGAGAATGAAGCACGGAAGTGAGAGCTCCGTTAGGTGCAACCAGTAACAAAATAAACACGCTGAAAACCTCAGTGACTGTTATCACACAGGAATGAATGAAACTAAATGAAATGGGACGGGATGTCTCCTTTCGTGTCACGTGTGGGTGGTGGCATGGAAGGAGGACCCAGGTGCAGACACTGACCGTAAGCCAGGAGGCAAAAATGAAACTAAACTATTTATTTTAAACAAAGGCTGGAAATACATAAAACTAAAACATGGAAAACAAAATCAAAACTCTGAATAACTAGAAGACTGACCAAAACAGAAACAAGGAACCGGGCGCAGCACGAGAGAGAGTAACGCTGAGGATCTAAAGAGAGTTTAAATACAGAAGAGGGTGATTGGTACATGAGTACAGCTGAGGATAAGTGAGCACAGGTGAAGGGAGTGGAGCTGATGACTGTACTGAAGAGAGGCTGAGGAAACGAGTGAGGAAGTGACAGAACCCAAACGAATGGAAAGACAAACATCGAAAAACATCAAAACCACACGGATCATGACATTTAGAGGAGATTCATCTGTAAGACATTAGAACTCTCATGTTCCTTTTATCTCTCCCTCTTCCATCTGTGCTGACTCAGAATGAATGCAAACATGTCAAATAAAATCAGATGTTCTCTCTAACCTTCACTATTCTCACAGAAAAACTCTTTGAAAAAGGCAGTTGTTTCTCCTCACCAGACACTTGCCATGTCGGAGGCAGAAAAGTTCCACCTCAGTAAGCCCCTCATTAGTATTCATTAATGAAACTCAACAGAGTAACAACTTTCTTCAGCTTGAACAAGAGACACAGGATCATCATGATAAGTGATACGGAAAGGTGAAAAGTCCACAAACGTGTGAATTAGTGCATTGACACAGAACAGCAGGACACTGGAGCGCTGACACCTTTTAACATCGGATATTAAGATAAATTCTGTTTCGAGCTGCAGGGGAGAACAGAAAGTAAAGTCTGACTCAGAGCTGTGTTAAAGCCACAGGAGAAGAACAGACCACTGTCTGGATAACATCTTAAAGATCAGAAAAGAGACAAATCTAATTAGCATTTAGCATCACTTGCTATGAAAACACCACTAAAATATCAGCTGTAAACAGATCATGGGTCTGATTTGCATCCTTTCGTTCTATACAGTCATGATGAAAATTCCACATATTGGTACAGCTCACACTCTGCCATCGGCTGAATTTTAAGTATATAACAGACGCTGCAGAAAACACTCACAACTTCTTCACCGTCACCTCGTGTCCTACTGAGGGCTCATCTTTGAGAGAAAAGTTCTGAGTGCATGCGTTGGCCTTGGGCCTCTCATCTCAGTTTTATTGCCCTCCTTCTTTCATGCCCTCGTCCCCTCTCTTCCTCTGTGTTGCTGTCAGCTCGTTAAAATGAGTGAGAACCTGTCATCTTTGTCTTCTGAATGGCCGACCATAAAGATGATGAGTGAAGTTGGAGTTTTTAAGCCATACCCTTTCACCCGCCTAGGTGATGATGTTTCAGCATTAAAGGCGGTGAATTGGTATCTAAATGGTTTTCTCCGCCTGAAAACAGTATGCTGTGTAAAAGGAGTGGAGATGTGATTTACTTTGTATTTAATCCGTAAAAGAACCAAGAAAACAAAGAATCAAGAAAAGAACACAATTGTGCTAATGTAGATTATTTGTATAGATTTGTTGCACAGAAACAAATTAGCCCAAAGAGGATGAAAAGACACTGGTATTGGTATTGCCCCCACAAATGTTTGGATTTTAATCACAAACCTTATTTCTCATGGAACTCTCTTGCTTAAATGTCTTTTTAAAAAAATCTTTAAGTCATCTCAAGATTGATTAAATCTTACGCCTTTCTGAATCATGAATTTAGGAGCTTGAATTTAACAGGATTCAAGCTTAACAGATCTTAAATACTTGCCTGTATATTGCTTTCCACTCTTTGATACAGAGCTATATGTTCTGCCACTAACTGCCAGTTATAGGCAGAGCAACAGTGACCTGAAGGGAGCATGAAACGGCAAGCTAAAGCTTCAGTGAAGCTGCGACAATAATCTGCAACAGCTGATGGGTCATGACACTTTTAACCAGCAAACACTCAGCTACAAATAAGAAGATGCTACTATTTTCTGTATGCTTTCAACAATTGATTCAATTTTGGGAAGTGTTTTATTCAAGTTGTCATCTTGTGTTATTGTTGAAGATATTCTATCGTCTATCGTTAGTGTGTGAGCACACAGATGATAAAAGATCATCTGGATAGTGCAACTTCCATCTCTTGCATTGTCAATGCCAGAATGCCTTTAAGTGTGTTAAAAGGAACTGCAATGTTACACAGTCATAGCAGCTTATTATTAAGCTCATTTTTGTGTTGCAAGCCTGAAATTCAAAGTTGGATATATATTAAAATATTAAATAAATATAAAGAGACAAAATAAAAAATATGCTGGGTTCCAATTGTCTGCAATGAAGTGAAAGTCAAAGAAAATGGAACTTTTTTTCGTACCATCTCAACTTACTCCGATTTGAGGTTGTATACTGTTGCAATCTTTTACTCACTTTCCTGTGACCTCATTTTATGTTAAACAATTACATTGTCTGCTGATTTTCTTACCTTCTCCTAAACTCAGGCCAACATTTATCACTTCATTATCTTTACCTCCTTCCAGTAATTATGTTGTCCTTTATCTAGGTAGAATCACCCATCTCATCCCTCTGGCATTTGGCTGATTTAGCTTAAGAAAAAAAAAAAAAGAAAAAGTGTTTTATCACAGAAACGAGATTAAGGGACTGAAACGCAAAGTCCACAAAGAATAGCTATTGTTAACAGTGGCTGCTTTTAAGTGGGACAGATTTTCCAATATAAAGTCAAATTTGTTCATCTGCTGTACTTAAGATTCTTCATTCCTGGGTTTATGGATGTAGAAATGTGAAAATATGGGAGATTTATACATAATTTGTTTTCCTTCACTCACACAAACATGGCGTTGCCGTTGCAGTTAAACAGCTGAATGTCAGCTAAAATTGCTTTCTGATTAGTGTTCGTGTGAGAACTTGCGAAGCCAAATTAAATTTTTTCCATTACACACAGTGTAATTATAAATCTACATTTCTTCAAATCCCCCTCTGAGAAACAAATGATGTACATAACTGTCATATTTAACTGTGATCATATTTTAAGATGATATTAGATCTGGTTTAGCTTAAAGAGAAACACAGCGATACTACGTTGTATGATTCTACATGTCTCTCCCTCATCCAACTGGCAAAGTTCAGACATATCTTCCACATTTTATGTTGCAGCTTGAACATCAAATCAATGGTTATGAGGCACTTAAAAATACATGGAGCTGTGCATTAACAGACTTGAATGCTCTTAGGGGGCCATCGAGGACTCAATAAAGGCATGGATTTGCTGGGATTGTTGTCATTGATCCTTATCATGGCACTTTAATTGCATATAGCTAATTGTCTACATATGGTTTGCCCCATATTATGGCAAATGCTGTTTTTATCACTTGCTCATATGTGTAGGCATACGTTGCTCTAAGGAGGAGATTAAATGGACCCTGCAAAGTCATTCTTCTGCACCAATGAGCTACCGGCATCATGTTGTTTGCTTGTGGTTGGACACTAATAAAATGACAGATGTATGGTAGTATTAGTATGATATCACTCTCCTCCGCCCAGACAGTTCCCCCACAGGCATCGTTAACAAAGTATGTCTTTCAAAGGTTGAGAACTTGTGATTACATTAAGGAAGAGCATTTTTTGCAATTTGATAAAGGTGTTTAATGATAAAATCACTTTCAACTGTTAAACAAGTGTCCGTCACTAGTGTTGATCTAATGATATCTCTCGGACTCTTGATTATATCTCTTTCCGTTGTCTCAATCTGTTCTAATGCAATGACAATAGAAGGTTAAGCCCTTGGACACAAATATGACATAACTGGAAATCTTCAAGCTTTTTTCTTTCTCCAGACATTGTCTAAGTGGCTCTAAGTCAGAGTTCTAGTAATCTGTATGTTAGAGTTTGTGGTGGTGCATTGTTGGATGGCTTTATAACATAAGGCTCACATAGTTCATGCTTTGTCGCTACATCTCATCTGTAATATGTTTCCCTGATAAAGCATATCTTGAATAGGAGATATACAATCCAACGATAAAATTATAATGAAGGTTTTTTAATTAAATATTGAATAAAGCTGTAAATATCAGATATAAACTTCAGAAATATGCAGCTGGGTGACCAAAATAGAGCAGAGTTGCCCATGTGTCTAAAATTACACATAATCTGCCACAAAGTCAGACAGATGATGCAATATTCCTCTGAGCTTATTTCTAAACTCAATATTTATACCCATTTGCATTTTAGATACCAGGGTGGAATGTTCAAGCTCCCCTTTACATTGGCATTCAAATTTTTAAATCACCACGACACTCCTTAAGGCACGATTGCCATGTAATGTTTACTGACATGCTGGCTCTGTTTTCTTTTGGATTTTCAAGAAGTCCAAACAGCAGAATACGTTAACATTTACAAATCTTTTCACTTGCAAGTTTCACACTCAGGGAAAGGTGCCATAAACATTCACGTTCTGTCCTAAGTTTTATGAGACATTTGTGTTGTGTTTAAGAAACAAAAACTAAACATAGAAATAACCTGTTATGTGACCATTACGCTGCCTGTAAGCAAGTACACTAAGATGGCAACCAGATATTTACTGCTGATGTAAAAAGGTCAGTTAATAAAATGTCTCAGTTAAGGCTCACTAAGTCATATTTGAATGCAAGATTATTGTCTTGTGCTGCTTCACTTTGAAGTGACTCAGGATATTAATGTAATTATGTTCACAGAGGCATGCAAGTCACTAAAATAGCCATAAAGATCTGATAACTGAGTCTCAACTTTTCAACAAGGAAATATTTTCTATATTATTGTATGTACTGTATGTGATAATGAAACTTTTTGAGGCTGTCTTTTATTTCTGCATTTTTATGTTGTTATTATAGCATGGAATATACAAGTAAAACAAGAAAAGTACTTGGTTTTAAGAGTCAGAGAGTCAGAGAGGCTCACAACAACAATGGCATGTTGGTCCATTTTGAAAAGTTGTTTAGAAAGTATTAACATACTGTATCAACAAAAGTTGACAGGCAAAGATCTTTGCAAGCGGTTGCACAGCAGCAACAGAGCACCATTACTATTAATCTGGGGTCATTTTTCTGACCACCTGATGAATTTAACTCTTTCCTTTAAGGCTGATTCTGGTCTCTACCATCTTCTGAAACGATAGCTCACTCTTAAAATTCCAAATGCTTTGGTGTGTTCACCAGCTAGTCTATACCTTTGACTACTGTTTCATTGTATAATGCTTTTACCAGTTTCACCAGGTATCCATGCCCTACACCTAAAAAAATTTGACTTTTTTTAACCCTTTAAGCGCCAAAGTCGCAATATTGCGACAAGAAGCGGTGTTGACTTTAACAGACGATAGAGCCAAGCAGAGTGTCAAATTTGCCGTATACTCCCGTCCACTAGTTGGCAGACATCCCGAACTTATACTTTGGCTCGGAATACGTCACACTGTAATGTAAAATGTTCGAGGAAGTCCCTTCCACGTTGTAGGAAAAAAAACCGGAGAAAGTGTGCCACGGATCTTGATTGCTGAAGCGGTATTGCTGGATTACAAGAGTTAGAGACAAAATAAATAAAAGATGACTGGGAAAAAGTTTACTTATAGTGATGTGATCTTTCTTTTGGAGATGACGGTCGGTCAACTAGTGAGCTCGCTAAGCATGGTGCGTCTTTGCATGGCAATGGCGATGCTGGGCAAAGCGAGGAAAATGTACTAGCACACGACCCTTTGCCTAACAAAGTTAGTGGAAAGGCTACTAGGAGTGTTGGTATTCGTAGGGGGGCTGGTGGGAATGGTGGAAATAGTGAAGGTGAGAGTAGCGCTGGGACCAGCGTGAGTGTCAATTCTTTCTACCGTGCTAGCCATGGTGGTGCTTTACTGCGCGGCAATGCTGCGGCTGTGCAACGCACCAGTATCTCCAAAGCACAAAACACTACATTTTCCAAATCTTTGCCCAACACAAGCAGGGGTAAACGGGGGCGTAGTGTCCGTAGAAGGGCTGGTGGGTGTCGGATTGGCCGCAGGGGTGGTCTGAATAGGGCGGAAAGTAGCGAAGATGAAGCGTTGCTAAATGGGAGAGGGGGTGAGAGGAATGAACGTGGCCGGAGTGCCCGTGGGAGAGGTGTACGTGGTAGAGGCAGCAGGGGGAGGCTAAACAGGGCTGGAGATGGTGACGGTAATGGTGACTGGGTCTTTTTGAGAGATGAGGAAGTTTTACAGGAATGGATAAAACCCTTTGATGAGGCAATTGGCTATCGTGGTGATAGAGAAATTCAGACTGAATCACAACCTCTCGATTTTCTGTCCCTCTTTCTTACGGACAATTTCTGGAGTCACACTGGATCACAATGGAGACAAATAGGTATGCACATCAGTATCTGGGCTCAACAGCTAAAGCCAAGCTCACGGTTTCATGATTGGTATGATGTTACTGTGTCTGAAATGAAAGCCTTCCTGTCACTGCATTTGTGCATGGGGCTGGTGGAAAAGTCAGAAATAGAGGACTATTGGGCAGAATTTTGGCCGTGCTATACACCTGGGTTTGGGAAAGTAATGTCGAGGAACCGATTCGAAATTATCCTGTCTTTCCTCCATTTCTCTAACAACGAGGAGTATGTTGAGAGGGGCCAGCCAGGCTATGATAGGCTGTTCAAAGTGCGTCCAATAATTGACCTCATTATCACACTTTTCTCAGCTGTGTTTGGTCCACGCAAAGAACTGTCATTGGATGAAATGACCATAGCTTTCAAGGGAAAGTCCACCCTGAAGCTTTACAATCCAAACAAGCCGGACAAATATGGTTACAAGGCATTTGTTCTGAGCGATGCCAAATCTGGCTATGTTCTGGAGTGGTCAATGTACACTGGGCACAGTGGTGATGATGAGGTTGCTGCCCTAGGTGCCACCCATGTCCTAGTTCGTGAGCTGATGGCCAAATACACCGGGAAAGGGCATGAGGTGTATATGGACAGCTACTATACGTCACCAGCTGTAGCCAATGAGTTAGCACAAAATGATACTGGTTTGTGTGGGACAGTCAGTAGCACAAGACGAGGTATGCCAAAGGCCTTGACAAAAGCAGCACTGCCCTTGCACAAAGGAGATGACCCGGTGTTTATGAGGCATGGCAAAATGTTGGCTTGTGCATGGCATGACACGAAGCATCTCACCATGTTGTCAACCCTTCATGTGAACTCCTGTGTGTGGAAACGGATCAGGTCCAAACATACTGCCAGTGGGTTCAGAGACATCAACAGACCTGTGTGTGTGGATAAGTATAATGCGTTCATGGGGGGAGTAGACACTGCCGATCGGCGGATGAAAACGTACCTCTTTCCACATCATGCTAAGAAATGGTACAATCGCATTTTCAACGCCATTCTGAGCATAACCATGGTAAATGCCCAAATTATCTACTGCAGCTCTACTGCTGGCCCACACAAGCCACTGAAGGTCTTTGTGCAGGGCATTATCACTGCTCTACTGGAGGGCTTCTCCAAGAAAGAAACTAAAACAAGGGGAAGGCCTTCAGCAGAGGGGGGAGAAATGCCATTGAGGCTTACAGAACGACACTTTCTCCGTGAAACTGACGATCGCCCAGACTGTGTAGTTTGCTCTGATCGTACCCGCCCTAAAGGCCGCCATAAGACAAAACACAGGTGCAATCAGTGTGGGGTTGGTCTGTGTGCTGTGCCATGCAATGAGAGGTTCCACACTCTGAAAAACTACAAGCAGTGTCATCTGGATAGATAAGCGCACATTAGGCCTCTGTAGTCAAATAACCTGCTTTGTGTTCACTACCAACTTGGTGTTTACATGTGTTTGCTACTATACGGCACAGCAGTAGTCAAAATGTGCAATTCTTAGTTTTATTATACTGTTTTCCTGTCCATTTGTTGTGTGGTTAGCATAACAAAGGGACAGGGAATAATCTGTCTAAACAATTTCAACATCCATTCAAAATATCAATCTTGAAAGTTGGCCGCCACTATCTGGTGTCAAAGTATGCAAATAAGATTAGTAAATTATTCCCCACATACACTTAGGGTGATTCTCAATATTGTGCCAACTGTCTGTGTGCTGTGCCTTGCCATGAGAGGTTCCACACTCTAAAGAACTACAAACTGTAATCTGGATAGATGGGCACAGATAAGGCCTCTGCTTCTGAAAAATGCCTACTGTTTATATGAGTTTTGTGGTATAATAATGGTTATAATTTGCAACATTTGGCTTACAATTCACTGTTTGCTTGTCCATTTGATATGTGGATAACATAACAGATGGATGGAGGGGTGGATATGATGAAAAAAGTTCAACACTACCAACAATATCATTTATTTCCTGAGAATTATCGAATTCCAAAATGGCCGCCACCATATGACGTCATAATATGCAAATTAGATAGGAAAATTTACAACCTACATGAAATTCAGGTCATTCCCAATATGTTTCTCATTTACACTTTGTCTCTATCTCTAACCATTTAGAAGCCACAGCCTTTTGAAATTTAGATGTCAAAATCTAGTCTTTTTAAAAAAAAAACCTGGCGCCTAAAGGGTTAACATGAAAAAATTTGTCTAAAACATGGAAGTAAAAAAATAACAATAAGCCAAACAAACAAATTAAAATGCAAGTTTAAACAAAAGCACTTTGTAACAAAAAAATCCTCAATAATATGAATAGGTAAAAACATCTTTGTTTATTCCAGTTTCAGCCTTTTATGGCCTTGTACGTCATTGTTTAACTGTCAGTATTTCATAAGTGCAGTGAAACCGGTCTCCCTTTGTTCAGAAACACTTAGTGGACACCTGTCCATGGTTTTCAGAAAGGTAACATTTTATTCTGGAAACTGAGCTGTAATCCCTGATTTGTGTGTCTTCATCAGCCACAGCAAATATCAAAGTTATTCGTCTGATGCAAGCTGTTGTTTTTGCCAAACCCTGCAAAGGAAAAAAAATCAATGCTCTCTCTTCTTGTATGTGTGTTAAAGTAGTTCCCAGACCATATCTGGTTTTTACATACACATGATAAATCAAAAGTAGTATGCAAGCACATGACAGTATTCACTGTGATGGTAAAATTAGAAAATAAAAAAATATAACCATAAAGAATATATATATATATATATATATATATATATATATATAGCACCACATTTGTGTGTCTTCATCAGCCATTCCAGCATTTCATCTTTCTTACATCCCACAACACTGACACCAGAGATGGTGTTGATTAATGTGGATAACAAATGGCACTCATTTATCTCTCACTCTGTCTCTTTCTCTCCTCCCTTATTATATTAATGACTGTAATCAACGCTAAATAAAATCATTTCTGTCCCTAAGTGCACTAATCTCAAAATGCCACCTGTGGCAACCTCAAAAGTTGAATTAAAATGTTTCTCCCACTTCCCCCTGTATTCCCCCCGTGCTTTTTCTTTTACATGTTGTTCCTTATTTATCCTCATCTGTTTATTTTAGGATTAAAATGCTTTCGGGGGCAAAAGATATGTTGCCAAGATGGGGCCCTCCTGTCTCTTTGACTGGTAGAAACACTTCAACTGATGTTGTGACCCTGTTGTTTCCCATGATTGCATCATGGACATGCTGTCTGCTCTTTACTCTAAAGGGTAAAAAAAAAAAAAAAAGGTGTTTTTTCTTTGCTCCCTTCTCTTCTTCTTGAAAAGTGTTACACTGGTTGACTTGGAACACCATCCAGTTAATGCAGAACCAAGGCATAACATGCATTTAGTTTAAACTTTAGCTTAAATATTAATAACTCTAGTAAGTCCAGAGAATTTAAGAAAAGACAGAAGGAAAACAAATAAATTTCAGCAAATGTTTTAAAGAGAGAATGTACAATTAGATAAAGATTAGGTGAAATTCCTTTCCATTTTAATGGAGCAAAAAGCAGATATATTCTGGCATTTTCCAAGTGTCCTAAAGTGAAAATGTGATCCAATAGTAAGCTGAAGAGCAGTAACATTCAATCAGATGGGACCAAAGTTACAAAAGACAGGACTGCAGTATAGCTAGTCAGCTATTAGCTGGTGTATAAAATGGGTCCCAGAGAGATGCATGACAAACACCAGCATGTACATAAAATGCTTCTTCAACAGGTGTCACATACTGTTTACTTGGTGCACATCCACTACTTGGATTATGTAGTATTCAACTTGTTTGATTAGGGGGAAAAAAAGAGGAAGAGTTTTTTTTTGTTCTTCAGTTTTAGTAGGATTGAACTGCCCCTCTCAGCGGCTGGTGACCACCTTTCAGAGGGTATCAGTCAGCCATGGATGAGGCAGGTTAGATCAAACAAGTATGGTGGATGGAAGACATGCTATGCAGACATGAACTCAATTAAGAGCTGAGTAACTCAGCAGCATTATTAACCTCTGGTCATGGTGAGGAAAGTGAGCCAAGATGAGGTAGAGCTCATTTTCTTTTCCTTTTTTTTCCCCATGACTATATAACTATACAATTCAAGGATCTCTATCTATCTCTTAGACTGCGTTTATAATAGCTTATTCATTATTCTATCAAATACAACACATAGATATACACACATACAGTGGTTTCCAACTACTATTCTTGTGGTCAACAAGAAGGATAGTTTATTTGTATGAACACGTATAAGTTGGATGAGCACAGGAACATTGCCAAGGTGAAACTTAAGCAAATAGCAAAAATGTGTACTCTTTAAACTTACATAATGGATTCTATGTCAGGAAACAATTTAGTTTTTAAAAAGACTTTGTGTTAAATAGGTTTGAAGAGCTGTTGTGAGAGCCCCCACTGTGATTGTGAGTGCACCACCCTGTTACCCACTGTGGGGAGACGTCGTTTTTCTCGATAATAATAGAATTTGATTTTTTTAAACACTATATTTTATACATTCAATTCAAATTCAAAAACACTTTATTTATCCCAGAGGGAAATTAAATGTTGATGTAACTCAATTAAATCAAGGAGTTATTATAGATGCTGATGGCTGTGGGCAGGAAAGATTTCCTGTAGCGGTCCGTTTTGCATCCAAACTGAAGAAGCCTTTGACTGAAGAGACTCTGTTTTCCAATAACAGTCTCATGGAGAGGATGTTCAGGGTTGTCCATAATTCTCTTGATTTTATGCAAAATCCTTCTTTGCATTATTGTCTCCAGAGGTTCCACAGTCGTCCCCAGAACAGAACCAGCCTTCCTTGTCAGGTTGTTGAGTCTTTTTAGGTCCCTGGTTCTGATGCTGCTGCCCCAACAGATGATGCAAGAGGAAATGACGCTCTCAACAACAGACTTGTAGAAGATCTGCAACATCTTGTTGCAAACCTTGAAGGACCTTAGCTTCCTCAAGAAGTACAGTCTGCTCGTCCTTTCTTGTAGATGGCTTCACTGTTGTGTCTCCAGTCCAGTCTGTTGTCCACATGAACACCAAGGTATTTATATTCCTCAACCACCTCCACTTCTTCTCCCATGATGGAAACAGGGTTTGATCTGACCCTGTTTCTCCTGAAATCTACAATCATCTCCATTGTTTTGTTAACATTCAAGATGAGATGATTGTTCCCACACCATGCCACAAAGCAGTCCACCAGCTCTCTGTACTCAGCTTCTTGTCCATCTCTGATACACCCGACAACTGCAGAGTCATCTGAATATTTCTGTAGATGACAGGAGTCTGACTTGTACTGGAAGTCTGAAGTGTACAGAGTGAAAAGGAATGGTGAGAGTACAGTCCACCTGTGGTGCTCCTGTGCTGCTGATCACCTGGTTAGACACACAATTCTTCAGTCTGACAAACTGTGGTCTGTTTGTCAGGTAGTCATTAATCCAGGTGATTGTTGAGGCCTCCACCTGAGTCTTCTGGAGTTTCAGATGAAGCAGATCAGGCTGAATTGTGTTAAATGCACTGGAAAAATCAAAGAACATGATCCTCACAGTGCTGCCTGCTTTGTCCAGATGACAGTGGGTTTGTTGAAGCAGGTGTATGATAGCGTCTTCAACTCCAACTCCATGTCGATAAGCAAACTGCAGGGGGTCCTGATATGTGCTGGTTTGCTTACAC
Source organism: Odontesthes bonariensis (assembly GCF_027942865.1). Lineage (NCBI taxonomy): Eukaryota > Metazoa > Chordata > Actinopteri > Atheriniformes > Atherinopsidae > Odontesthes > Odontesthes bonariensis. The sequence continues at coordinate 29,267,622 of NC_134509.1, read as the reverse complement.
AGGTGGGTCAACAGGAGTCTCTCCAGGACCTTCATGATGTGGGATGTCAGGGCAACAGGTCTGTAGTCATTGATGTCTGAAGGGTGAGTTTTCTTTGGTACCGGAACCAGACAGGATGTCTTCCATAACAGTGGTACCTTCTCTTGGGTCAAGCTAAGGTTGAAAAGGTGTTGCAGAATCCTACAGAGCTGCTCTGCACAGGCCTTCAGGACTCGGGGGCTGACACCATCTGGACCTGCAGCCTTGTTCCGGTTCAGTCTCTCCAACTGCCTCTTCACCTGACTTCAAGAAACAGAAAAGTGGGAGGGGGAGGCAAAGGGGACAGCAGCATCTCCTGATTGGGTTGAAGACAAACTAGTGGAAGCAAAAGAATCCATGACTGAGGTGGAGGTGGAGATGTTACAGGAAAGCTGTGGGTCAGAGGAGGGTGGGATGTCTCTTTGGCTGGGAACAGGAGGGGAGGATGGTGAGCTTGTTCCTGAACTGAACCTGTTGAAGAATGTGTTCAGCTCATTTGCTCTGTCCAGACTTCCATCCATCCGCTCCTCCCTCTGTTTGAGGCCTGTGATCTTCTTCATTCCTGACCACACATCTCTGATATTGTTCCTCTGCAGTTTACTCTCAAGCTTCTTTCTATACACCTCCTTGCTCTCTCTGATCTTGACTTTGAGCTGCTTCTGTATACTCCTCAGTAACTCCCTGTCTCGCTCCCTAAAGGCTCTTTTTTTCTTGTTCAATAGTTCCTTTAGCTCACTGGTGATCCAGGGTTTGTTATTAGGGAAGCATCTCACTGTTCTGGTGGGGATGGTGTTGTCCACACAGAAGTTTATATAGTCAGTCACACACTCAGTCATGGCATTAATATCCTCTCCATGTGGCTTACAAAGAGAAATCCAATCGGTTGCATCAAAACAACCCTGTAAGGCTTCTTCAGCTTCCTGTGACCACTTTCTAACAGTCCTTTTTGTGACAGGTAGTCTCTGGACAAGGGGTTTATATGCTGAACAGAGAAAAACAAGGTTGTGATCTGATTTACCCAGGGGAGGTCTTAATTTGGAAATGTATGAATCCTTGACATTTGTGTAAAACAAATCCAATGTCTTGTTTTCTCTGGTAGAGCAGCTGACAAACTGTTGAAAAGTTGGCAGTGTAGCAGAGAGTGAGGCATGATTAAAATCACCAGATATTGCCACAAAAGAATTGGGGTGTTGTGTCTGTATCTTAGCAACAACGGAACTGATTACATCACATGCAGTGTCGGCAACAGCTGAGGGTGGAATGTAAACAGCCACCAAAACAACACTGGTGAACTCTCTTGGCAAATAATATGGACGAAAACTTACTGCCAATAGTTCAATGTCAGGACTGCAGAGACGACTCTTCACAGTAACATGTCCTGGGTGACACCATCTGTTGTTGACAAGCACTGCCAATCCACCCCCTTTCCTTTTCCTGCTACTCTTTAAATCTCGATCTGCTCGTAGTCAGGAAGCCCGGCAGAGAGACGCTGGAGTCGGGGATATGATCCTGCAGCCATGTCTCAGTAAAACACATTATGCTACATTCCCGATATTCTTGCTGAGTCCTTGTCAAGGCTAGAAGTTCATCCAACTTGTTAGCTAACGATCTTACATTGCCCATGATGACGGATGGCAGAGATGGTTTGAACTTCTTCTTTCTTTCTCTCCTCTTTGCTCCTGCTCTGCATCCACGACGCCTCCTTTTCAATTCCAGTGGGATTTCTGGCTTCAGTTGTCGAATTATTTCTGCTTTTCCAATGTTAATCAGCTGCTCCCTGTTGTAATGACTTTAATAGCCATGTGTGACAGCTATTAATATAAATACCTGACAAAGACTGTCAGCACACATTTGAACTCTCTGGGGTCAAGGGTATAATTGGCTGTTTTTGGCTACTTTTGATTTCACCTTTATATTTAGCCTTAAAAGCTGTTTTCCTTGCCTTGTTTGGTGTTATTTTGTCACTTCACATGTGTGACTTTACAGTATTATTATTTTTTTCATTTTGACATACTGTATTCACACATTGGACCTAAAAATCATACAAAAAACACAAGATCCAAGTAGGAAAAAGTTAGATTTTTTACTGTGAAAACCACAGCGAGCATATTAAAAATAATCATGTGTTTTCTGTGAACCTCATATTTTAGAGAAATCCTTTTGGGTCAGCTGATGTGACCCCAGCTGTAGAAAGTAACTTTTATCCACGCTCTGACTGAAACATTTAATCTGGAATGGACCAAGGCCGGAGACACCATGTTGTACTCCAATACATAATAAATGAAAAGTAATTTAGAAAACAGCAAAACCCAGCCAAGAATGAGATGCTTTCAGAAAAAAAGGTATTCATAAAATCTGTATTTAAACAGCACATGGGCACTAAAGTTTGACTTACATGACCTCATTTTTTAGTTAAAAGCCTTAATGCTGCATTTAGCATATTGCCAGAATTTTAACCTAAGGAAAACTGCAGAGTGACTTAAAACCCTCTAGACCCCAACAGAATTTTACAACAATGCCCCAGATTCCTGAGAATTCCGAAAGAAATGGGCAATTTGAGAAACATTTCAAATAACCAAGAATAACTTGAAAACTAATGACAAGTGTTCATTGTAAGTTTCTTTCTATTTAAAGATTGGAAATGGCTCTTTCAAATGATATGTGATCCATTAGGAATTATTCATTCATGTATTCATAGACGACCATTGAACTGTATCAAAAAGGATATTTTGAGACTGAACAAATATTCACTCCTCTTTTTAACTTGAAATGGATAGTTATAGTACTGTAGGCATATTTAAGTATTATTTTGCATAACATATCAACATCTCAGGTGATTCTGAACGACCTCAGTAATAATAAAATGAGAGTAAAGTGAATGTAATGAAATTTGTTTTTATTGATATTCAGTGTAATTTCCCCCCCTCACCCCCTGCCATACACACACACACACACACACATTTACACACATGCCTACATGTAATGTAAAGCGACCTTGGGTATCTTGAAAAGCGTTATATAAAACTAAGTTATTATTGTTATTATTGTTATTATTATTATAGACGATAGGCTATAATGCAGAGAAATAGGGGCAGCTGTTTGGTAACCTTCCTCAGAGAAAAAAAGTTTGGGCCCACTTCAGAACTTCACTACAGTACCATGACAAGACTACCACATACAATTTTCCACAAAATGTATTAAGTATTTCAAATACGTTTGCACAATTACATTTATAAGATCGAGTTGATCATAGTCTAACTCTGGCAACCTAAATGCTGGGGCTATCACTTGGTGGACGAATGATGGTGACAGCAGGTTCGGTTTGAAATTCTCGCATTATAATCAGGCACGACATCACTTGAAATGTTTGTTGATAGGCGCCTTACATAAACCGGGAAACATGTGTAGGCTACTTATACCAGGCAGGTAGTTAGATTACCAGTAGCAAACAAGGAGTTAGACTTTTTTTAAAAAAATCTACAGCTTCGTTTGACATTTCCTCTCCGGAGTTCAGCGTTTCAGCGCTCTTGCTAGCACTGTCACTGGATTACATCGCTAAATAAGGAAGGACTTGGATTTGGAAATTACTTCAACTATTACTACTATTTTGGGATCTTCAATGGTAACCAACAGATAAGGTAATGATCATCATCATCTTTGCTTTATTATCTCTTAGTTTAGGTGTAGTCTGGTGCAGGTGTAGTCTGGTGTATGCTCTGTTGAAGGACACTGACCGGCAAGCTCGCAAATAACTAACGATAAATCAGCTGGAGTTAGCATGGCTAATCAAAACGGCTGTAGGTGACAAGGTTGGCCACTACGTCTCAAATTTAGGTTGTATATCTATCTAAATCACATTTACAACTTACGTTAGTGTCACTGAAATCCGAGTTGGACAATTGCGAACCGGTGCAAATTGCCAGGTAAACATCCGCGGTCTTTTCGGAGCTGTCATTTTCTTGATCTTGATTTTCTTGAATTGAGTGGCTGAGGTAATCGAGTAATAATGAACAAAGCTGGTAGCTACAAAGTAATACTTGGCACACTGCGAACCAATATCAAACATAACTACAGTAGATAGCACAATTAGCCGGCTAGTGAAGCTGCGCCCAAACGCAGAACCTCCGCTCTCATATCAGTCTCAACTGCGGCCAAGAGAAATCCCTCAAAAACATGACAATATCTCGAAATAATTGAATACAAACATATATATTTTAATACAACAATCTGTTCATTAAGCTGTTGTGAACTAGTGAAGTGTGTAGTTACAGTTCAGCAACATCATTTTCCCGTAGTAAGACGTGTATTTTCATGCCGGCCGGCGGCGGCCGCTATGGGAGAATAAAGAACGGCCGGCAACGGCCGCTATGGGGTGTAGAGGGTTAAATGAGACAGAAAATGGTTGACTTTCTCTACATAGCCAAAGGACAAGACCAACCTAAATTTAGATGTGTTTCATAGCTCAAGAGTGCATTAGTATTCACATATGCAAATATGCATGGCTGTAGATGCGACCAAAGACACATCTGGAGGAGAAATGTTTACACGAATGTCCCATACTGTTTAAGCAACTCCCATGATCTCTAATCTCCAGGAACGTAAGTGAAAGATAGTGAGGGCAAGAGAACTGAAGGTGTAGGGAGGCATAATGACAAAATGCACTGAAGCTGATTTTAATTAAAAATTCATCTTGCACTGTTTGGGAAAAATCAACCATGCATGAAGTGTTTACTTGGTTTAGCCACACTCTTCATTGTACTTACCCCTCAATCCTTTTACAGTGTCTTCTTCCATCATGTCCCCTCATTGCTAGAAGCCTTAATTTAAAGCCTTGAATTAAACTCCACGAGAGCATACCCATATCACTTTTATTATGCTTTAATATGCAGTCGTAAAAGTTACACTGGCACCTCTTTAATAGGCAATTCGTTAATTGCAGAATATAAATTGGAAATCCTGTTTAACTTAGAATTCTAACGGAATTGTAAGTTTTGTTTAGTTCTCCTTCAGACAGGCCTGATATAAGTTATAGTACACCAAAGCAAGTTCCAACAGCTCCTTTTAAACTTCCAGGTTATAAATAGTACTAATAATACCACACTTTACTAAGTGAGACTTTTTCCATTTCCTAGTTGCGTTTAGGTAATAAAAGCAGCTTAAAGTATGTGCTTAAGTTTAAAAAAGATCAGGTAAGGGGTAACATACATTCTTTATATAACACCACCATCATTTCTTGCACTTCTGAGTATGAACTTGTAAAACATGATAAAGAATAACACATTTACTTTAAAGCCAGCGCACACCATAAAATTTTATTCTAAGATATGTTTCTAGCTACTTAAATTCAATAGTCTCTATCCTTGAAGCAGCTCTTTTTAGATCTCTTGTGAAGAGGTATAAATTTCACATATTCATCCTGTATATACCATCTAGTTGCTCACTTTGTCTGCCACTCTGTGCTAAGAAAAAATAGCCTTCCTTTGAACTGACATTGATGAGATACAGTAAGATGGTGAGACCATTGATGTTGTGTTCCTCAAATCCAACTGTAAAGCCCTGAAGCACTGCAGACAACTGCAGTCAGATGAAGACATTTAGCAGGTTTATCGTTGCAGCAAACTGTTTCACATGTGTTCTTCTAGCCCACCATTAGTAGAAAACTCTTGATCTCTGCAGCTTTAAATAAACACCCTTCAAATTACACAGCCTAGCCCAGTAAGACCTGATGCAACATATATGAGCATGTCTGTGCCCATTGGTAGAGAGTGCATCAGGTTTCAATGCATTTATCAACTAATTCAATAAGTAAATGGTGACTAACTGAAAGTTTGTTCAAAATGCTGTCTGCATCGTGTGGGCTGTCTGGGTGCCCTCCAGTCCTTTGAGATTTCACATTCATTCACATTCACGGACATATTTGATTTTGAAACTGCTTCAAGGGAAACATGCCTTTGCAGATATTTGTGTTGTGCACTGAGATAAAATCCGATATAACAGACACATATTTTATTTTAATTTCACATCTAGTCATATAGACTTGTGGAGCTTGATTCATACTGTGGCATTTAGTCATGATATAACCAAGTTTGCCCCTGTTGCACTGAAATGTAGCAAGGAACTACATCAGCAGACTGAGGCTCATGTCAAATATTCAGATATGATTCGGACCCTCACTCATATGCACTGAGCTGTAGGCTTCTGTGATATTGTTTTCACGTCATTCCATCCTCCAGCACCTCACCTCATCAGTGAGGTATTCCTGAAGCATCATTATTGCTGGAGGATCCTGCGGAGGGAGGCACTTGTGAATGCAGAGGAAATCCTTTCAGGAAGTGATTATTTAAATCAGTCTATCAGTTATTATGTCTACTTAACGAGGACTCCTGCTGTTATTGGTGGCAGCAGAATTACTTAAGTGTGATCAGTGGAAGAGACAATTCCAGGAGCCAATTAATTGTCCAAAAGCACTTCTATTTATAACTATTTATATATTGCACTACAGCAGCATGCAATACATATTTAAATATCCCTGTCGCTATCTTGAAAGAAATTGGATCACTTTGAAAATGATTACAGAATGGGAGTCCCCAGAGGGTCATTTCACGCCTTTTAAACTTCATTGTCTGTACAGCTGTCAATTTTGATAAATAACAACTGACATATTAAACATTGTATTAAAAGCACAGCTTTCAAACGGCTCTCTTGCATTTCACAGTTTAGATGATTTCTGACACATCAATTAAAACTAAACTAAAACCAAAAAAGTTTAAATTTAGCACACCCACTGCTTCATTTTCCAATGCTACTCTGTACTGCTGTCAGGAAAAGTGCTCAGCTTTTTCCACCAGCGATCACTCTGCAGTTCTCTTCTGCCTTCCTTTTCCTAATGTTGTTGCTGCTGGCATGATCCCAAAGAGTTTTAAATTTATATATTTACCTCTTTTTATCCCTGGGTTTACTTAAAGACCAAATGTTTTTATACATGTCTTTCACTCATGATTAACAGCATGCTTATTCCCTTTTTTTATATATGTAGTCTGTCTCTTCCTGTCTTCCTTTTGCAGATTCAAGCTCAATCAGTTTCCTGTGGTAGCCAGAAGCATGTAGCTGTCAAAAAAATGTTCCCTTCTTAGCGGCTGTCAGCTGTCATTTCAGTGCATGTCACTTTGGTCCAGTCATAAGTCTTGCATCACATCTCATCCATCACTTTTTCAGACAGCTTTTCAGCCTATCACCAACATCATCGCAACTGTCTAGACTCCCCTGGCGATGTTCTTCCAGGTCATGTGATTACTCCCCTAATATGATTACTTCTCGCTATTTCTTTAACTTTTTCTCCAATCCACTCCATGCTGGAAATCTAATCTAAGCTTTGCGGCATTCGCCTCCATCTGATATTAATACTTAAAGAAATGTCTGATATTGCCCATTTGTTAAAAGCATTTGTTCTGTTTCTCTAGATGCACCTTAAATTAGTTTAAAGTTTGCCACATTTTGTTGTTTCAGACCTATCTGAAAATATATATATTTTTAATGAGTCGATACAAAATACTTCACAATGATAAAGTAAAAAACTGCTTGCCAGAATTTGTTAGCCTGCTGAAATGCACACAGGTAAATTTAAACAAGTATTCTGACCCTTCGCTTGGTAGCATTGGTAGCACAGGAAACCTCAAGTCTTCTTGGGGATGATCCTACAGGTGTGGAACAACTTTCTTTTTTTTCTACTTTCTTAATGGGGAAGCTGTTGAAGCTCAGCCAGATTGGTCAGGAAGTGTTGATGCTCAGCTGTATTTAAGTCTTTTGGTGTCAATTCTAGACTCTGGCAACATCAAGCCAGGACTTTTGGATGCCCCTCTCCTATTGAAAGGTATAACAATAATAATAAGGATGGCTGTAGCTCAGGATGCAGAGTGGTTGCTTGTTTAATCCTCAACTTACCACTCAACATGCTGAAATATCCTTGAGCAAAATGCTGAACCCAAATTACCTCCCATTTGTGGTCCTTACTTGTTGTAGCGTTACCGGGTATTTATATACCTATTAAATATAAGGATTTATGAGATGTTCTTACAGTCTCAAATAAACCTTACCTCGAATTCAGGGCACCACCTACCTAGGTTTTGACTTAATTTAAGTCACAGTCAGGTAGGAAAACTGTTCGAAATCTTACGATCCTGGTGTTAAATTAATCATTCAATTAATATTCAATTAATATTCAGTCTCATATCTCGCTACTTTCGTGAAGTTCTCGTTTGGTTGGACAGACATTACGTAAAGAAAGCATACGACACAATCTGTGATTATAACATATATATAGATATATGAGCTGTTTATTACAATGATATGATCTTAGACATGAACCTTTAAACAAACAGGAGATGCATTGAATATGGGTGATTATATAAAACACTTAGTGAATATAAAATAAAATATGGGAATGGAGAGTTACTGGATTTATTCAAATAGTTTGGGTTGGCTGACTATTTGAATCTAAATACTGACATTTCGGATTAATTTATCATTCTGTGAAAGCCTCGAGACATCCATCAAACCCACTTTAAGGTGAAAACGGGTCGGTCTTACTGTGCTGAAGTTCTGTTCAGTCGGTTCGGACCATGGTAGCGGCCACGCGGGTCCAAGGGGATTTCTCTTCCGCTCTCTGGGCCTTCCTGGCTGTGGTGGCTGACTTTAGCGGACTTCTCAGTTGCTTCTTTCACCGGGAAACCGAAACGATGGTGCCGAGGGCTGGGGTTAGATGGTCGAATCTTCTTAGTGTCAGTGGGTCCGTTGCTTCTCTGATGAAGTGAACTTAAGTTCACAGAAAATTAATAAAAGGTTGCTTGGAGTTGGCTTTCTTGGTAGGAAAAGGTGATGATGGCGTGAAACAGCGGAGGTTAGGACGTGCGACGTAGAAGGACGTGGATGGCGAGGGACGAACAAAAACACGTAAAACGTGCATCTTCAGAGTATTTCAATCTGTTTCTTTGTTCGGGTCTTTCTTTCTCGTCTCCGGGGTCTCACTGGGTTCTGGAGGGTCTCCTCCGGTCGTCCGCTGCATCGTTATCCACACGTCCTTCCGTTCTCTCCTGAGATTATGGGAAAACTCCCAAACTCCGGCGAGCTCTTCTCTTCTGCTTAAACCATCTCTAAAAGTCTCTGAGCAGCTGTTCTCTGCTCAAATCTCCTTCTGAAACTCTGGGTTGGAACCCTTCTGGAACAAGAGGCAAGAAGCAAGAGAGCAGACGCCTCAAGCGAGCCAGCAAACGAGAGAACTAGAGAGAGCACAAGAGCGCCAGAGAGCACTAGAGAGCGTGTTTTCCGCGGGTTCCGGGTTTTGACTCTCGGAGGCGGGGCTTACACTACTTTTTCAGCCAATGACATGCTTGAACTGTGTGCATGTCTGTGTAAGGTGATCTGTGCTATATGGGGATTTCTGGATTTAGACAAAGAAAACTCTTATTTCTCCATTACTCCCATCTCATAGAACATTTGTCTCAGTGATTCTGAAAACACCACATCTTGTTAAGATATGCAGATTAAAGATATAACATAGACTTGTAATATAAAGACATCAAAATAACACACATGATAAAGACAATTATGACTTTCAAAATTCAGATGAATATCTATGAAATCGTGACATATGAATAGTGAGTCACACAATGTTCAATTTCTGTGTTAACAATGGGGATACCAAACAAATAACAAATAGATACCGAAGGGACATCGTTAAAAGTTACTAGTTGCATATACATTGTCCATTTTACTGAGTCCTCTGGGATTTAAATGTTCAACTAATCAACACTGCAGACCACTAGGGGGCAATGTGGTTCCATCAGGCAGGTTGGGCATTTTCCACCAAAATCAGTTATTTGTCAATATTTAAGCCAGAATCGTACAAATTGTCTCTATATGCGTCTTGTGATCAAGCTGGAAACCTGAAAGAAATTGTACACGGTTATCAAACACATTTAATATAGTTTTAAGATTCGACTAAAAGTGAGCCTTAGTGAAGTCTTCTCAGTTCGTATGTAGCCATCTGGTCGGTTTGCTGGTGAAAAGGGGTGTTAAAGTGTCAACTTTCGAGTTATGGTCTAGATAAGATAGTAAGTGTCCCACTTTTCAAAGAGTGAGTTCTTTGTTCGTTAGAGTCTATCCCAAATTTTATTGCAGCGTCTGTTGCGAGTTCGACTCCCCAAAAGCTTTTAAGAGGGCAGGAAGTGAACGTAAATTAAGCAGTTTCTGTCTCTTTTTCCTTTGTGGAAAGAAAATGAAGATCTGGTTTATATCCACATACGTAAACATCCACCACAGGAATGTTGGTTTTGTCAAAGTTTGAAAAACTCTTAATCCACACGGCACTGTGACTGCTACATTCCCCCATTCGAATCGGATCTGAACTCGTGGCTGATCCGAATCGCAGGTGAAGAAGTCCAGTGTGTCCGAGTCTGGTGGTTGCTAGGACTCTCAAGAGGGTTATGGTGGGTGTCTCGAGACAGCCTAATACAATTCTGACACAACAATGGCTATAAACGTACAATGGCTATAAACGTAATCTTGTTAAGCTTACTTAACCTACGTAGTAAATGTCTAATAGCTAAAGATAATGTTCATAAGTAAAGGTTTCTAAGCCTATATAATTTCAAATGGAAAATCCTAGTAAAAGCATGCAGATTTCTTTTGGAAAAAAAAATCAATGTTAGGGGAGAATTTTGCTCATGTTAGAGTCATGATCTAGGATGTGGTATTTCTTAATAGTTAGGAAATGAGCACGTTTACTACCTGAGTGTGAGCATATTCGCAGGACTTTATACGAACAGTAATGTGTAACATATTTGTCGCGGCGGCGGTCCTGGACAGGGCTTCACTGTACAGTAGCAACGAGTGATATTCTAACTAAAAGGATCCATGGTGAAAGCTGTTGTCAGTGTTTCACTGCTAATTTGGCTTTTAATTCAGTTATAGACCAGTTTCCCCCATTTGTAGATGTCACATGGGTGAAATAAGGTAAGTTGAGTGTGTCACCAGATGATGATAGACTTGAAAATTGAAGTTTTGAACACTGAGGTGTCCTGGATTCAATCTTGAGGCATCATGATACTACGGAGTAGTTTTATCGTGATTAGGTAAGTGATATTTTGAGGGTAAGCTTCTTTGCTTCCTTTAAGAGTTAGCTATGGTTAAAGGTTTGGTATTCGGGGTTACTAGAATGTTTGTTGGAGTGTATGGTCCTACCTCCAGGAACAGGCTAGCATTTCTAAGTCTCTGTTAGCACGGTTGGGTTCTGAACCTTTTCTTTTCTTTTAGTAGCAGACTTTTCAGGCTATCAATATCATCTTGACTGATGGCACTTATTTCACTAGACCATTGCTGAGATTTGATGTGGTCCTTGTCGATGACTCTGCTCATCTCAGTTGTTTTCTGATCTGGTGATGGTTGTGACCATGCAGTGTGTGATGGTTTATAGCGAGACCGAAGTCTATAATTGCAGTTGCGGTTTTGAGCAGACTGCTGGTCATGTCGATTTTGAAAAGACATGTCTTTTTGCGGGTTCGAATGAACACTGTGGTTTTCACTGTGGCAATGAGTTGGTTCATGGCTGGGCCATGAGGATTTGGAATAGTTGTGTTTGGAGCCTTTCTTAGGCCGTTGAGAATGTGGCCAGTGGGGGACCGCTGCTGGAGGTCTGCCACTTTGTCCCACTTCTAACTCTGGGGACCAAGAACCAGGGTTCTGGGTCTGTGTGGTGATGGGTTCTGGCTGTTTAGCTTGTCTATGTTTTTGGAAACCTAGACTGGCCCATTCACGTAGCTGCTGAATGGTAGCAGTGTGAGGGTTAGCTATAACTCCTAAGTGATAGCTGGTAGTTGGATGGAGGTTTTGAAGGAAAAGAGTTTTGAAACTCATGTCTTCTTCCATTCCTACCTTGTTGCTGAAACCAAAATAAGCTTTGAGGAGGCGGTAATAATACTGCTGAGGCAGCTCATTCTGTCCCTGTTTAACCATCATGGCAGCGGTTAAGCCAGATGGGGTCAGCTCATCTGAAAACTCGCGTTCGAGTGTTTGGCAGAGGAGTGTATAGTCGTTCCGGATGTAATCGGGTTGACGTTCAATGAATCTACTGACTTCGCGGCTAGATGTAACCTTAATCAAGTAGAATTTGTTGTTAACTGATGCGTTTGGAAACCTTCGCAGGAAGAAATCAATGTCGTCCAAATATGCTCGGGTGTCATGTGGCGTCCCAAGAGTCGGTTCGAATCTGGGCACATGGCGAGCAATTTTGTCAAGCTCTTCGTCAGAAGGAGCTTGTGGAACTTGAGGTTTTAGAGTGGGAAATGATTGATCCGGTTTACCTGGATCATAAACGATCTTTTCAGATCTGAAAGAATTTGTTGTCGTTGAAGACGGGGGTGAAATAATTGAGCTCTTGTAGGCTGTTTTCACTTCAGGAAAAGGGTTCCCTCTGTCTTCCTGGGGGAAACCATGTGTTTCCTGTTCATGTCCAGTCTCCAAAGACTGACGTAGGTCTATCTCAACACCTTCTGGTTTATCTGATAGGTGTTCCTGCTGTGGATGAGCGGCGGTTTGCTCATCCTTAGCTTTGCTTAGCTGTTCTGTCAACAGCTGCATTTGTTCCTGCTCAACATTAAGATGCTTGTCATCAGTTGGCACTTTGACTGTTAAATCCTGCATTTTCTGCAGAACCACATGTAGAGATTGCTGGGACTGTTTTTGTGCTTGGTCCACCTTCTTCAGTTGGACTTGGGTTGAAATCAACTCTTGTTGGCAGTTTTGAAGTAGCTGTTCAAGCTTTTTGTTGTTTTCATTGAGTTGAATAATTCGTTGGTTTGAGTTTTCAACCTGTGTTGTTAACTCTGTTACTTGGGCATTAGCTTGGCTGGATGCCCTCTCAGTGGCTTTAAGTTGGTGTTGGAGGAATTTGGTTTCCTCCTGTAACTGTGGCTTTTTCTGTGACCGAGTTTTAAGTTTGTCAGCGGCTTGTTCCATCACTTGGTGTGCATGTTTAACGAACACCACAGCTAGACTACTTAACATTTTGGTCAGAGATTCTTCTTTGGGCTTTTTAGCTTTTGTCTCAGCCGATGGCTTTAAACTGATTGGCTCTGTTTCAGGTGTTTTAATGCATCTTTTCTTTAAGGCATAACCCAGTATCAACTTTTTTGTTAAGTCCATCATCTTGTTTTCACTTGTCTCAGAAAGGGTTCTTTCTGAAAATAAGTTTGAGTTTGGAACAAGGGAAAATAGTTGGGTTAATGTGAAGGTAGTTGGGAATAAGGATTGTTCTCCTGAAATTAATTTCTTCCTTTTGAATTTGTTTACTTGAGAAACAAATAAGGAAGGATGTTAAAATAAACACGACTGTGTTATTTTACTCAAAACTGGAAGAAATGCATTTAATTTAGAAGCTTATCATTAACCGTTATGGTAAAAAGAGGGAAAACATTAATGCTAACACAAAAGGGAACATACAAGCTCTTGGCTGTTGTTTTCTTTAAGCCTTAGTGTCTTATAATCAGTTCCTGTTAAGGTAATCTGATTTGGTGAAAGACACATTTGAGATAAATTAGCTTCAATTAATGTTTCCAAATAACAAAGTTGGTATTGTTTATGTCAAACAATTGATTCAAATGCATTAAAGAATATTCAAATATAGCTGGTATTCGTTAGTACCAAGCAAAATGATCAGCTTCCTTTGTGATCCTATTTAATGTGATCCTATTTAATGTGATCCTGAGCGGCTCACATGTCAAAAAGCTTCAAGTGGGCGGGTTTGAGAGAAGGGAGGAAGGAGTGACGTCACTGGTGACGATTTCTAGCACCGCCCACCAATAGTCCTTCAAGGATTCAGTGAATTCGCCTCATTTCCCCTGGGGAACGAGAGGGTTAACTTCTCTCACAGACAGTGCACAAGCGATGTTGCAGTTTGCTCACAAACTTTTAAACACAGCTTTGCAACATTCACAATGCTTGAGACACGGCGGTCTCAGTTCAGAATGCTTCTAAAAGTCACCAACTTTGATAATAACAACGAATAGAGTCACCAACTCAATTTTTCTGCAGCAAAATTGGTCTGTCCACTACTGCCGTATATTATTTTAGTTAGGGCTTGTAAGCATTTTAAAAATAAACACACCCTCAGTTTTTTCTTTCAACTGGGTTCAACAGACACGGCGTTCCGGTCGTTTATTTAATAATACAAAAACAATTGACTGTTTAAGTCATTCATGCGATCACGTTTTGTGACCGTGTGTATTTTATTTATTTATTTTATTCATTTATTTTATCAGGAGCGACGGCTCTGATTCATTGAGTTAAGCTCAGCAGCTTTAACTTTCAATAAGTAATCTGTATTACTTTATTTTAGGCGTCACAACGCTCCGTTAAACAACGTTTAAACTCGCTCCCCCACTTCATGGGGTTTCTATATAGCACCTTGATGCTTTTTTTTTTTATGTCCGGCTGCAAGATTACAGCGGATCAAAACTCCTGTGTTTGAGGAGGCTCTGAGTTGACTAAATTCACCGGGACTCGCGGCTGAATTTGTGATACTCATAAAAATCAAATCAACCGTGTTGGAAACTCGCAACTACGGCCAGGCCTTTAAATTCAGCCTTCTTGCGCTGTGCATGCAATCTTTATTCTGGGAGGAGACAGCGGGACAGCTGGCTGCTCTTCTGCGGTGTGCAATTAATATTGCGCACCCACGGATTTGGAGAGTTATCATGCGTCCACGATTACTCTGATAAAGTGCTTTTAGTCATTCTAAGTTTATAAAGACAGACACAGCCACTGCTTGCATTGCTCACACACAGATAATGAACCAGCCAATATCATGTTTATGCTTTCCTTCACGTAAGTCAGTCTACCGTAAAACGCCTCGCACGGGGCACCAAAAATATGTGGCGTTACCGGGTATTTATATACCTATTAAATATAAGGATTTATGAGATGTTCTTACAGTCTCAAATAAACCTTACCTCGAATTCAGGGCACCACCTACCTAGGTTTTGACTTAATTTAAGTCACAGTCAGGTAGGAAAACTGTTCGAAATCTTACGATCCTGGTGTTAAATTAATCATTCAATTAATATTCAATTAATATTCAGTCTCATATCTCGCTACTTTCGTGAAGTTCTCGTTTGGTTGGACAGACATTACGTAAAGAAAGCATACGACACAATCTGTGATTATAACATATATATAGATATATGAGCTGTTTATTACAATGATATGATCTTAGACATGAACCTTTAAACAAACAGGAGATGCATTGAATATGGGTGATTATATAAAACACTTAGTGAATATAAAATAAAATATGGGAATGGAGAGTTACTGGATTTATTCAAATAGTTTGGGTTGGCTGACTATTTGAATCTAAATACTGACATTTCGGATTAATTTATCATTCTGTGAAAGCCTCGAGACATCCATCAAACCCACTTTAAGGTGAAAACGGGTCGGTCTTACTGTCCTGAAGTTCTGTTCAGTCGGTTCGGACCATGGTAGCGGCCACGCGGGTCCGAGGGGATTTCTCTTCCGCTCTCTGGGCCTTCCTGGCTGTGGTGGCTGACTTTAGCGGACTTCTCAGTTGCTTCTTTCACCGGGAAACCGAAACGATGGTGCCGAGGGCTGGGGTTAGATGGTCGAATCTTCTTAGTGTCAGTGGGTCCGTTGCTTCTCTGATGAAGTGAACTTAAGTTCACAGAAAATTAATAAAAGGTTGCTTGGAGTTGGCTTTCTTGGTAGGAAAAGGTGATGATGGCGTGAAACAGCGGAGGTTAGGACGTGCGACGTAGAAGGACGTGGATGGCGAGGGACGAACAAAAACACGTAAAACGTGCATCTTCAGAGTATTTCAATCTGTTTCTTTGTTCGGGTCTTTCTTTCTCGTCTCCGGGGTCTCACTGGGTTCTGGAGGGTCTCCTCCGGTCGTCCGCTGCATCGTTATCCACACGTCCTTCCGTTCTCTCCTGAGATTATGGGAAAACTCCCAAACTCCGGCGAGCTCTTCTCTTCTGCTTAAACCATCTCTAAAAGTCTCTGAGCAGCTGTTCTCTGCTCAAATCTCCTTCTGAAACTCTGGGTTGGAACCCTTCTGGAACAAGAGGCAAGAAGCAAGAGAGCAGACGCCTCAAGCGAGCCAGCAAACGAGAGAACTAGAGAGAGCACAAGAGCGCCAGAGAGCACTAGAGAGCGTGTTTTCCGCGGGTTCCGGGTTTTGACTCTCGGAGGCGGGGCTTACACTACTTTTTCAGCCAATGACATGCTTGAACTGTGTGCATGTCTGTGTAAGGTGATCTGTGCTATATGGGGATTTCTGGATTTAGACAAAGAAAACTCTTATTTCTCCATTACTCCCATCTCATAGAACATTTGTCTCAGTGATTCTGAAAACACCACATCTTGTTAAGATATGCAGATTAAAGATATAACATAGACTTGTAATATAAAGACATCAAAATAACACACATGATAAAGACAATTATGACTTTCAAAATTCAGATGAATATCTATGAAATCGTGACATATGAATAGTGAGTCACACAATGTTCAATATCTGTGTTAACAATGGGGATACCAAACAAATAACAAATAGATACCGAAGGGACATCGTTAAAAGTTACTAGTTGCATATACATTGTCCATTTTACTGAGTCCTCTGGGATTTAAATGTTCAACTAATCAACACTGCAGACCACTAGGGGGCAATGTGGTTCCATCAGGCAGGTTGGGCATTTTCCACCAAAATCAGTTATTTGTCAATATTTAAGCCAGAATCGTACAAATTGTCTCTATATGCGTCTTGTGATCAAGCTGGAAACCTGAAAGAAATTGTACACGGTTATCAAACACATTTAATATAGTTTTAAGATTCGACTAAAAGTGAGCCTTAGTGAAGTCTTCTCAGTTCGTATGTAGCCATCTGGTCGGTTTGCTGGTGAAAAGGGGTGTTAAAGTGTCAACTTTCGAGTTATGGTCTAGATAAGATAGTAAGTGTCCCACTTTTCAAAGAGTGAGTTCTTTGTTCGTTAGAGTCTATCCCAAATTTTATTGCAGCGTCTGTTGCGAGTTCGACTCCCCAAAAGCTTTTAAGAGGGCAGGAAGTGAACGTAAATTAGGCAGTTTCTGTCTCTTTTTCCTTTGTGGAAAGAAAATGAAGATCTGGTTTATATCCACATACGTAAACATCCACCACAGGAATGTTGGTTTTGTCAAAGTTTGAAAAACTCTTAATCCACACGGCACTGTGACTGCTACATTGTTATCTCTTTGGATAAAATTATCTGTTATGTGAGCGTAATGTAATGTGAACTTTCACCTTCACTCGACATTCTTAACACTTTGGTCAATACTTTTTTTTAAACTAAAAGCAGAACAAGGTTTCACTGTGTTTTTCCTATTAGTTTAGTTGCCTATCTTCTGCACTTTCAGAACACCTTAGTGATTGAGCAGATATGTTGAGAAATGTACATGAATAAAATACACATCTTCATATATATGCCGACCTTCACACATGTTGCAAATCCGCAAAACAAGCGTATTATAGGACAAGAGGTGAAGAAGTAAACAGCATTAGCCAAAAATCGGATACAGGAATTTACTCAAATTTAATCCAGCTTCACTATGTCTCCTGATTTCCTTCTAAAACTTAAACCCTCTATTTTCCCTTATTTTTATAAACATTTCTCACACCTCTAACTGTCAAACTGCAATTTATTTGTCTTCACATATATTAGTAACAGCTTTTAACATCACAAATCTCCACTTTTTTTCACAGTGAGTAGGAATGAGGGGCGAAAGGATATAGAGTTGGGCAGAATGAGACAGAATGAGAGACATGAGAAAAAAGGAGTTTATTCTAACACTGATCTCTGCTAATAAAGTTTGCAGTGACTGACAAGGCTCTTTGGCTTGTTAAATGACACTTGTTATCGCTTGAGAACCCAAACAGTGAGGGAAGGAAATAGGGAGACCAAAAGAAAGACTTTTCTTTTTAAGTTCAACAGGGATGAAATAGCAGCACATCACTGTTCAAATTACAAAATGAGAGAAACAGCTCGAACTGCAGTTTTGACCACTGTGGTGGTTCATTTATCAGTGCAGCTAACTTTGTCAACTTTTCACGGAGTGCTGGTAACTTTTTTCTTTTAAAAAATGAACAGCAAAACAATATAAAAAGACTTTCCAACTCTCTTAACAATGTCAGTGTTTTGTCTGTTTCAGCACTTACTAACATTTGACAGCTAATGCTGAAGGAATTTTGCTCTAAATCAGTGGCTCCCAAGAGAGAGAACTATTTACAATGGTGCAAAGAGCTACCTGAAGTGTTTTGGATCAAACTGAGGGCAACATGGAACACAAAGCTTCATGGTTGGTTTGTGTTGAGTTTAAGAAGGCAGATACAAGACCTTCTTCAGTCACTGATAAGAAAACAAATATCTTGAGCTGCGCTGTATTTCCAAGGTCAAAATGCTTTCAGTCAAGAAACTAAACTAAAACATTCTGTTGTTTGTTTTGCAGATGCATGACTTTGTTTTTCTTCTTTTTCGTTGAATATAATATATTTTAGTTGGTCTATACTATTGTTTTAAGCACCTTCCAAAGTTGTGTCCTCACATCCTACATATTTAAAAAAAAACATTTTTGTCCCTGAAAGAAAAGCAATTAAATTAAAGGAGATATGGTATAGTTGCAAGACAAAAATTAGCCGAGCACAAGGAATTTAACTCAGTTAATGACATTTCACCTCTTAGGTTTAAACACCATCAATCTGGGTACGTGCACAACACTTGGACACAATTTTCCGTCAGCACATATAATGTAAATTATGAGTAAATCGTATGATTTTCACAAATTGAGTTGTAATTTGATTACAATTACTATTTGTCATAGCAGCTTGGATTGGGTTAGTTTTTGGACTATATTCTTATACACAGCTCCTAATATCTGCACTGTTATGGCTCTGGTGTCACAGCATGACAAAACGTAGATGCCCTGGTTCAGAGTTCAAATCCCTCTGTGGTGTTTAAAGCTAAATATTCAATCATCAATGAGTCTGTGAAAGGCTTTGGATAAAAGGACATGTAGATGGTAACTTTTATGTGCTGTGAATGATGTTACCAATGAATTATAACTCTGTGAACCCCTCTCTTTCTCTCTATTGTTTCAGGTTCAGAAATGGTGGAGGCTCAGTGTCAGAGGTTTGAAGTGAGGAGTGCTGATGGTGAGACAGTTCTATTCTCTGCAGATGAAGAAGAGATCAGCATCGGTACTGAGAAACTTAAAGTCACAGGTACCTTTTTTTCTCTTTAAATGTCAAGCAGTGATAACATTTTTAGCTTTATGACAATAACTACTTTATAATAGCTATTATAGCATTTTTTTGTAATAGACACCAAAAATGATTTTCTAACCTTTGCTATGTAATCATTTTGTTTTGATAAAAAATATAAATAGATAAATTAACAACACATCTAAGCATATGTGTTGTGGTAAAGCCATAAATGCACGTTATTTATTTCACATACTCTACAAGTTCATTTACAATGCATCTAAAAAATATTTTGAACCTCAATTCATGTTTAAGAATCATCTTTACATGATAGCAATACTTTACAATACATAGTAAGAATAGTTTGTTTTGAGATTTTAATTGATTTATTAACAATCAAAACCAAAGGAGATTCCATTTATTTACATGTTATTTCTCTTCACTTAGGACTCTATTACAGCTCACATACATATAATATAATGTTATAATAATCTGTTTCCTTGATGAGCTAAGGAAATAGATTGCAGCATTTCATATTATTGAAAATATTTTATATATATATGTATATCAAATATCATTGTAATATATATTATGAGCAGAACCCACATTGGCAGTTGGTTTCACAAGAGAGGGGCCTGATAACTGAGGGCTCTACTTCCCATTCTACTTTCAAAAACTCTAGGAGCCACAAATAGGCCTGCAGTATGAGAGCAAAGAACTCCATTTGGAAAATACCAAACTATGAGGTCTTTAAGGTACAATGGAGCTGTTTATATGAGGAGAAGTGGGAGTAAATTCTATTGTTGATTTAACGGAGAGCCAATGAAGAGAAGCCAAAACTGATGAAATATGATCTCTCCTGCTGCTTCTCATCTGGACTCTGTCTGCAGATTTTGGGGAGCTTTTAAGATAATTATTGGGATAGCGTAATAATAAAGAAAAACAGGAGTCCAACCTTGAAGTAACAAATGCATGCACTAGTTTTTCTGCATCACTCTGAGGAAGGATGTTTCTTGTGTGGCACTTAGTGAGATATTGCTTTTATTTGAACACTGGCATAAAGGCCTGATTGATGCAGTAGTTCACCAATTGTTATATTTCTCTCATATCCACAAAGGAATGCTGGAATTCAATCACATAGAGGCTGTTGGGTTCTTAGATACCTTGTCTGACCGAGGACCTTTATTCACAATTGCTCAGGATGTCTGCACAGGCAGATCTAAGAAAACTGTTAGTCGTAAAAAAATTCTTCCATCTCAGAATGATGAAGACTGCTCTTGGGGACTTGCATTGCTGAGAGTTTTCTTCTATCCTTCCGCAAATCTGTGCGTTAACACAATCCTGTCACACTGTTCAGTGAACAACTTTCTCAGCCTCAAAGCTTTGCTTTCACTCTAATACACATGAGTCTGCCTGGTCATGCCATACAAATTTATTTAGGGACAGATGGACTCAAATTAAGTTGTAGAGCCATCTCAAGGACCACTGTGGGATGTAGGATGCACCAGAACATAATTGGCATCACAAAAGTTTAGAATACTTTGAGTACCTCGTTGTGGTATTTTAGTCTTTCATTTGTAAAACAAAATCCAAAACCATTGCTTTCTCACTGCTGAATTTTGTTTGTAGATTGATAAGGAAGAAAAAAAAAATCAATTTAGACAAATACAACAAAACATGAATATCTCTTACTAGTCTGAAAGGCTTCTACAATCTCTTTTGAGTTTCAAGGTTATGTGAGGAACAGGTAAAATAAATAGAAAATATTAATAAGAAAAAGAAATCTTAATAAGAAAAATAAACAAAAAGTAAGTATATGAAAAGAATAGAATGATTTTCTGATCTGATATATTAATTCTCTAAGTCACTGAGTGAAAGTGAGAGAATTAAGTGGAGGCTTAGATGGCCTTAACTTTTAACTTATTTTGTTCAAACAAGTCTTGAGTTCTGTTATGGTTCACAACTTTAAAAGAAATATGTATTCATACGAACCAAACAAATTCAACATTCAAGGTGAACTTTTACAAAATGCACACAGATGTACTCACAAAGAGCTCAAGGCAATTTCGGAGATTTGTCCATCAGAGGCACTCTGAATAAATGAGGGCAAAGAGGTGTAGGTCTAGAGGTGATTGTTTCTATCATTTAGCGTGTGCTGGAGATGAAAGAAGAGAGTGTGGGCAGTAAAAACAAATGAAAATTTGAGCACAGTCATGCACTGATGTCTGCTGTTTTCTTGCTGTGCTACTGTTTATATTACACATCTGCAGAATGATACTTTTAAGATTTAAAATGAATGGCATGACCACAGAATTTTTGACGGAAAGCAAAAAAATTCAGTGCGTTGGCTCTGCTTTGAAAACTCCAGGGGCATTGTGTACTAGGACAGATGTCAACAAACAGAGGATGACAAGCTCATAAAGATTTCATGCAAACAACAGTTGTAAACAGAGTGGCGACGAAACCCAAAAGTAAGCTGGAAAAGGATGCCATATAGTTGTTAGAGAGACAAGCAGCATTGTGCAGGGCTGCAAATAAGCAATGCAACATGCAACAAGGCCGAGCCTTGACTAACATCCATCCATCCATCCATTATCTATACCGCTGAATCCGTCGATCGGGTCGCGGGTGGGCTGGAGCCTATCCCAGCAGTCAATGGGCGAGAGGCAGGGTACACCCTGGACAGGCCGCCAGTCCATCGCAGGGCCACATAGAGACAAACGAGACAAACAACCATACACGCTCACACTCACTCCTAAGGACAATTTAGAGATGCCAATCAACCTAACATGCATGATTTTTCTTTTTTTTGGACAGTGGGAGGAAGCCGGGGTACCCGGAGAGAACCCACGCATACACGGGGAGAACATGCAAACTCCACACAGAAAGGCCCCAGCTGCTTGACTAACATATTCATCCTTTTTTTTTTTTTACAAAACTGGGAGCTTTCAAGGACCTGCTTAAATCTATTGGACTCAAACTTGTCAGTTGATGCTTTAGTTTTAAACAACAATTCAGACAGTAGTCTTGTTATCTGTGGGCTTGACGATGAGTTACACTCCCTCATACAGTAATAAATGTTTTGTGGTGTTGAGCTTTCAACATATCCTCTAAAGTCACAGCACGAGACAGAGCCAAGCATCTGTTTACAGCTTCAGAGGCGGCTGCTGGTTGTGGGTAGTCAAACACATCATATCGGAGCCAGTTTTTTAAGATTAGTAGGGACATTTATTTTGGTGAGAAAGATAATGCAGTCCAGGAGACAGCTTTTATGAAGATACATTAGCAACATGAATAATAAATATGTTTAACCACTCTGAATACTGTTTGTGACCTTGATTGAATATTTAGAATACCAAGTCAAAACTTACGTATACTACAAACGCAACAAAAAAGAAAACCAAAGGTGAAAAAGGCCTATTTGCCTCCCCTATATTCCATGTGTTCATACTAACATCAACACTACATGGCTTCCATGTTTTCACTGTAAATACAAAACGTGAACACTTTATATGACACTCTGAAGGTCTGTTTCAAGCCCTTTTAAGTGTCTTATAAGAATGTGATGCGTTTCACGCTAGTTTTTAATGCTCTCTTTTCTTCCTTTAATTAGCTTTTTCCTTCTCCACAGGAAATGAAGGAGTGGTGTTCAGCCATTCTGTAGAGACGTCACATGTAAGGGCAGAACCTTTCCAGGACCTAAAGTAAGTACACCAAATAATTTTCCTAGCGTGGATGTAGATGGGAATCTGGCACATTAGGCGTATTCCACTGAAAGATTCCTCTTCTTGGTATTTTTTCAGTTTCTATTGATTAACTGTGGAATTATTGTTGTAAATAATTCCACAATGACACCACAAATAAGAATTTGGTGAGAACATTACATAATTTTGTAATGTACAGAATTACATATGTTACACATTATTATGTATGTATACTGGATAGTGTATATATTCCGTGTATGTATTGTTATCTAATTGATATAATCATATAGGTAGTTGGTTCATATCCTTAAATATAGCCCATAAAGTATCGAGCCCACAAGAAGCAAGAGGGAAATAGAGATGATAAGGCAAGAACATTAGTTGGTTATGGTAAGAAAAGATCATGGTTATAGAGAAAATACATTCTTATTACAATGCTACTGTCATTTTCATGGATGCCACTTTTACAATTCACAAATAGTTGCTTTCATGGCTATTAGAGAGTGCATGTTTAATGAGCATCTATAAGCTCTTATAGGGTGCTTTGGCTGACATAAACAAGCGCTCTATTGGGATGTATTTGGGCAGAAGACAGTTTCCAGTGGGTATAAATATGGGCATGTTATCTATTGTTCACATTTTTGACCTGATAGATCCGATTTGGATTTGGAGTTGAAACAAAGCAAAACTAGAAGCATTAAAGTTTAAATAAAAACATGATTACATTTAGAAAAATAATTGATTTGATGTCATTGTAATTATCATCATTATTATTATGATAATTTTGCATAATTTCCCTCATCCCATTGCCTCCCAACAACCCAATCATAACTTTGTGTAACATGCTATGTGGAAAGAGAAAACATCAACCATTTTTATGATAGCGCAATAGTTCACAAACAGCTGTGGAGGCAGTTCTCTTTACAAAAATGCATTGTATATCCATCCATCCATCCATTATCTATACCGCTGAATCCGTCGATCGGGTCGCGGGCGGGCTGGAGCCTATCCCAGCAGTCAATGGGCGAGAGGCGGGGTACACCCTGGACAGGCCGCCAGTCCATCGCAGGGCCACATAGAGACAAACGAGACAAACAACCATACACACTCACAGTCACTCCGAAGGACAATTTAGAGATGCCAATCAACCTAACATGCATGATTTTTTGGACAGTGGGAGGAAGCCGGAGTACCCGGAGAGAACCCACGCATACACGGGGAGAACATGCAAACTCCACACAGAAAGGCCCCAGCTGGGTGTTGAACCTGGAACCTTCTTGCTGTGAGGCGACGGTGCTAACCACCACACCACCGTGCAGCCCATGCATTGTATAGTTTGTCTTAATTTTTTTTTTCAGTCAGTCAGTTATTATTGTGTGAGAAATTATTTAAATTAAATGTTTGATAGAATGTTAGGTTTTCAAACTTAATTGAGTTATTGGCTTCTATTAAAGGAACATTCCACCAGTGGAGACATGAATATGTATTGAAAGTGGGCCATATATGTAGTAGAATAGTAGCATAAATTTCTAATTTGGTGCCTTCTTGATCGAGAAAAGGCAGAAAATGACTTTTTTGTGCTTTTGGATTAAAGACAACAATCCCCATAGTGCATTGCAATGCTCGAGATCCTCAGGCCACTCCCCCGAGAGTAGCACCGACTACGCTACCTGGAAATCATGTCACACAATTTCTAGTGAAGAGTTTGCGAAATCATTAGTGAATTACTCCTCGTTTGTGTATCGAAATGGTGTGCACTTGCATGGTACCGGGATGTTCAGCCAGCACAAGGAAAATACACGGAGTAAGTTTTCATAGATTACCCAAAGAGTTGGACTTGTGCAAAAAGCCAGGAACTTTTGGAACTGCTAGCAATGCTAAACGCATTTGCCTGGAGGTAAGGCTTTTTTTCTAGCTCGACTCTAGCGGCTACTGAGAACACACACTGATATAGTCGTCTGCTGTAAAGCAGCACATCTCATATGATTTGGCTGTTTACAAAGTAAATATCTTGTATGTTTTGGTCGCTTGCTGTTCTAGTGTGTCTGCCTCGCTAACTCCACTCGTCAGCAAAGTTAGCAATGTAACGTTAGACACTTTGCTATGTAGATCTAAATAAGTTCGTTATTAGCGATGTAAATCCACCATGTTTTACTGTGTTAGTCTGACGTTATTCAAATGTTTTTAACGTTATTGAACGTATGACATTTCAGACTAAAACGCCGTCGACGTCTGCTGCAGAGTTGTCCTCATCATCAGAAAACATTGAATCCCAGACAGCGCCAGACGTCAGCTGTACCTTAACCCATTCCTCGTGATACATTTTGTAATATTACCATGTCTTATATGTCCTAAATGTCTTTGTCTTATATGGTCTTTTGACCTTATCCTTGCACTGCCTTACCTGTTTGCACTTCCATCGAGCACCTTACTGTATACTCAATCATAGGGTCAATACCTTTTTTTAATCGTGTGGATACTGTTGTTTGTGTCTTTATGTTCATGACAATTCTTATTTTGTGAATTAAAAAACAAAATGTCACTCCTTCTCTCCTGTCTCCCTTCAACAAAGTTTAGAATAGCATCATAAACTTGGAAGGAGGTAACTGATTTGCAACAAACTTATAATGCAATGTATACTTGTAATGCTTCATAATTTATAGTAATTATAGGTAGGCTATGATCACAATTCTGTCGTTTTGTCATCTGAGGTAACAGTAGCTATATTTGTGCAATGAACATGCCACGTTAGCGTGTTGGCAAGAGTATTCCTTGACATAGTAACAAAAAAAAAAAAATTACTTTACAGGAAGACGTCCATTTGGCCCTGTAGGCTTTGGCTGTCGTTTCCAGTTGACTTTAGGTATTCTAAAGTAAGTCTCCATATGGGGTGCGAAACTCGGGTGATCAACAACACACACGTCCGTGTCATCCTCCGATTTCGTCCAGAAGAAAAAATTGGCACCGCTGGAATTCTCGGCAGCAGACAGACTCTTGTTCTGTGTCCATTGGCGCACAGTTAGAGCACAGGCACCACCAATTCGCCCCAGCTCGAGCCATATCTTCTTCTAAATCCCAGTCCTCCGTATTGCATCTGTCTGAGTATTCGGTACCTTCAACCATGTTAGCTGCAGCTCTCAAAAGCACTGGCACTGATCTGTGATAGGTCTGTTAGCGCATTAGGTCCAACCCCCCTATGGGCGGTGTTGAAGGGTGGGAACTAGCGCTTGTAGTTTCTACAGAAATCCACCCCTCTTCCACTTCCTCCTACAATGACGCAAAATGACGATTTTTGCGTCATTGTAGGAGGACGTGTAAAGAGGTGAATACGGATTTCTCCCGTCTCAGGGGGATGTGAGAGAGTGTTGCATGACCATTGAAAAGTATGACTGGGTTTCTAACAATGCAAAGCCTAATGCAAATGGGTGGAGTGTCCCTTTAAGAGATGTACACTGATTTTCTTCATCATTGTGTTCATCCACTCACGTGTTGTGTTTTTGGGTTGTTTAGGAGCCATACAAAGTTTGTTCTTGACAAAGTTCTTACCCTAAAAAGTCTCATTAGTGATAGCATTTCAGTTTGTCCTGTATATAGCATTGTCTCTCAGAACCACATAAAGTCAAACAATCTACCCATATTTAGCGCTAGGAGTGTTTCCTTAAAAAGGATTTTGTCTACAAAAATTCACAAATCACAATTAGTTGGGCAACCTAATGTATTTAAACTAACTAAATGTTCAAGTCACCCATCTTCTACACACAAACCTCCTCTCTGTTTATTGCCTATCTGGATCACTTTTGTGGTATTACATCTCTCTTTTAACTGCTGATCCTCTCATATCAGCTGATATAACAGATGGTTTGTTGCATAGAACCATCTGGGAAGTCCTCCTTGAAAACCATTTGGAAAAGGGCAGGCACTTTCGAGAAATTATTCAGTTATTAGATGAAGCATCTGTCTATTATTGTCACAAGCAAATTTCAGAATAATAAAATGGTACAAACGAAGTCAGTCAATAATTAATCATGAAATAAAGCCCACCTGTAGCGGGACACAAATTGGTCAAACCTTTGTGTTTTCACCATATGGGTATAGCTTGGAGTCCATCCATCCATCCATTTTCTATACCCACTGAATCCGTCGGTCGGGTCACGGGGTGGCTGGGGCCTATCCCAGCGGTCAATGAGGGAGGCGGGGTACACCCTGGTCAGGTCGCCAGTCCATCACAGGGCCACACAGAGACAAACAACCACACACTCACTCCTAAAGACAATTTCAGAGACACCAATTAACCTAACATGCATGTTTTTGGATGGTGGGAGAAAGCCAGAGTACCTGGAGAGAACCCACGCATACACGGGGAGAACATGCAAATTCCACACAGAAAGGCTCTAGCTGGGAGTTGAACCTGGAACTCTGTTGCTGTGAGGCGACGGTGCTAACCACCACACCACTGTGCAGCCCTAGCTTGGAGTCCATATGATTAATTTTTAGGATTTTGCTTCCACAAATCTCGTGATATTCCAGCTCCTCTACAAGGAAACCTCTTTTAGAGTTAGAGTTTGTTTTAGAGTTTTTAAAGTTCTATGATGCCAGTGATTACAGTGAGATGGTTTAATGATAAAGTATCCAATCATGAGATTGTGAAAGATGTTTTAACACTTGAAAATCGACAAATTTCTCTGTCTAATTCTTCTGCTCATGAACTCATCTGTGGTTCTGACAAAAATGTACGCATATTTGGGTGCAAGTATTTAACAGAGCAAAGGGCATGCTGCTGAAACACAATGCAGCTGGATCTGGTTTAATTCAGTCTCGTTTGGACCCTGCATGAAAGAAAGTTGACCTTGCTTCAAATGGAGAATGAACAGATTAAGAGAAGAGAAGGAGATGGGTCCAGAGAGAAAGTACAGAAGCTGAAGCAGTGTTGAGGGGTGGAGGAAACCCAAGTGCTAGAGATGGCTGAAGAGATGTTATAGATAGAATAGCCTGAGGACATAGACTGGATAGAGCATTCAGAAAGGATTGACACTGAGATTTGATACTAAACAAGAAGGGCTGAGGTAGAGTGTGATGATGAGGACTGTCTAAAGAGAAAGAACAGAAACTGAAACACTTCCAGAGAAAGGAAGCTAGTGTATGGCAGACCTGATTAAATGAAGCCTGTTACTGCAGAAAGTCTATGTTGCAGCGGTATTAATGCATAGTGAGATGCAGCAAAATACAAAATCATTCTGGCTGAACAAACTAACCACAGCTATTTTCTTTTGAGATGAGTCTAAAGACTTTTTAAGTATTGGATCAAAATATGAGACAAGCTATAAAAAAGAAAGAAGTTGCATGATTGTTGTGCTTTTCATGAACGGCCCTTGAACAGTTGCTGTGAATTTTCACAGATCATTTTTTAGAAGGCCGATGGAACCATGTGACATGCCCTATTCATAGTGAATTTTCAAATGTGTGTTTGCTTAGTATTAGTAATTCCTAAGCAATCATACATTTAATCAGAAAGCACTAAAACATTCACTGGTGTCTCAAAAGAGTTCCACTTGAAGCAACTATTCTTTTTAGTTTATTGCACTCTTAAATTTGAATTTCAGCATCCACAAGTGGTTATTTATCAAGGTTAGTATTGCGTGAACCAGAGCATTTTAAATTGTTTCTTTTTTTCTTTTTTTTTTACACCACCTCAATTCTTGCATTTGTAAGTAATCAGGTTCAATATAATTCTGAAAGACTTAATTGTTCCTCCTGGGCTCGGCGATCCTATGCCCATATATTGTTATTGACAAATCCTAAGTTTTATATTTCTATATTTCTATTTCTACAAATGATTTTTTAAAATGATTTTTCATTTTTTTTATCCATTTATACAAGAGAAATCTTTCAGACAAAAACTCAGAAATGGGGTAATATTGAATTTACTGAACTTAGAGGTATGAGGTAGAGGTACCAAGAAAAATGTGAGAATAACTAAAAGCAAATCAAAATTTGTTATAGAAGAATTGGAACAACCTTTATGATCAGGGATCAAAGGAAAACAAGCTGGATTTATTTGATGGAGACCAAGAAGTGATGAAAGTAGCTGTGTGCCTAGATGGGGGTGGAAAGATATTGGAGTAGGAACACTGGGTTAATGAACGGGTCAGAGCAGATAAGCAAGGATATAAACCCTGTGGTGAATGCCTATGGGGAAGAAAGAGGATAACTAGCTACTTGTGCTATAAACACAGAAGTAGCAGAAGCAACACAACATGGAAACAGGTTTCCATTATTAGAAACTTGTGTGGTAGAACTTTGACTGTATTATTTGTTTTGCTTCCTTTTTGCTATAATATATTAAGTAGACTCACTATGGGTTATTCCATTTGAATTTAATTGAATTAATTGGATTGGACATCTGATGGGATTGAATTAAAGGAGATAGAGAATCAAAATCCTCTTATTCCCGTTTTTGGTGTTAGTTTAGTGAGTCTCCACGCTATGGGGAGTACACACGAAGTGCCAGCAAGTGTCAGAACCTCTGTTTCAAGTACTCCCCTTTTTAATATATATCCCCCTATCCGTTTTTGTGAAAAAGTGACGTCACTTTATCAGAAATCGCCCCCCCCCCCCCCCCCCCCCCCCCCCCCCAAGTCCACAGCCACTCCGTTTCAGACACGCCCCTTCGGCGAGAAACAGGAACAGGTGAGCCTTCCAAGGCTGTGAAAGCGGACTACGATCGTTACATATTCTTCCCCCAGAAAGCAATGATCGCGATCAATGGCTTTTATTTATTTTTAACAGCATCCCCAACCGCCAACTTTTCCTTTGCGCTGCGCATTTCACGGACTACAGTTTCACAAAGCTCCGTTCCGAGCAGCTCATGGTCAGTTCCGACAGGGACAGACCCAGACTGCAGTGAGCTATGAGCTCGCTGCGTGCTCGCTGCAGTCTGTGTCTCGCTCCGGTGATCACGTGCACCTCTCCAGGATTATGGGGCGAGCAGGTCGGATCACAGCTGACCCTTCTCACACTGCGCATGGACTATTTGCACCGCTCCCCTCGGGCAGGAGGCTTCGGTCCATTCGGACCAGAACCTCCCGTCACAAAAAACAGTTTTTCCCTCTTGCATAAAGTGCAACCAGTACACACAGACATTACCCTCAGTTACCCTGTATTCATTACATTCAGTGGTGTGTTAATAAAAACTAGAAAAACATATGTCGATAGAAAAGGTGATTACATGCTTCAAACACTCTATTTTGCAATTAGCTGAATGAATAGATGAACTGAATGATATATCTATTATAATTAAGTTTTTAATTGAGGTTTATTCGTTCAAAAAGATATTTTACATTACACTTGTTGACGTGGTTTCTTGACAAAAAGAAAGTGGAGGCTCTGTACTTTTTGACTATCTTTTTTTTCGGAGCTGTGGGGTTCTTATTTGCATTATTTATTTATGTATCTCTGTTGACAACCTTTCTTATTATTTTACATTTACTTTCCTGTCTTTCATGATCCTTCTGTTTAGGTCTCCCCACGTGTACAATCCTTCTTTCCATCCCCTTCTCCCCCCTCTTTATCAGTCTAATTACGAAAAGATGAGCATTTTGCAATGAAGGTAAATGGGACATGTAATGAGCGGACTGAAATCCATTTAAAGCTAATGATCTATCCTAAAGTTTAACAGTGGAATGGGAGGGAGCAAAAAGAGAAAACGTATGAAGATAAGTGATACGCATAAAGTACAGGTCAAGAAATTGTTGTCAATAAAGATACTCTACCTAAACTTATTGGGTATACAACTTCTACAAATTGTTACTTTTGAATGCATCTCATTATCCCTAAGTGACATTTCAGAAAAGATGTTTTCAGTTTATTCAGAAAAGATGACGGACAAATTTGTTGAATGTTTAAGTTCAACCCCATAGTTATATCTTTTAAACTAATAAATAGCTGTTAGTGGACTTAAGTTCGAGGAATTACAATCACATAGATAGAATGAAGTTAAGATACATTTTGTAAAGAAACAAAATGCTCAGCAGCCTGCCTGCCATTCTACAAAATCTATGCGGTGCATTTTCAAAGCCTCAAGTGTTATCATCGATCTAATCCATGTTCACACTCTACTACCTTCTTCAAAATGACTTCAAGCATGTTGGAAGCAGCTGCAACGCACATGCAGTCAGGAAGAGCAGTCGCCCACCAATCGGAAGGTCGGTGGTTCGACTCTGGCTTCCCCGGGCTACATGTCGAAGCATCCTTGGGCAAGACACTGAACCCCACGTTGCCTACCGATGCATCCATCGGTGTATGAATGTGCGTATGAATGGTTAGAAAGCACGTAGTTATGTACAGACTTAAGATGTACTGTATGAGTGTGAATGTGACATGTAGTGTTAGAAGTGCTTTGAGTGGTCAGCTAGACTAGAAAAGTGCTATACAAGTACAGTCCATTTACTTTTGGAAAAGTGCTGTGCCTGGCATCTCTTTAAAAAGCTTGCCTCAATATCTTATAAAATAATTTATGAAACATAGCATGGAAAATAGAAGCGCCAGTTGACAATTACGCTGACAACAAACAGATGGAAAATGATGGATATATGCTATAGATACTGATAGTAGCACATTATAATGTGGGAATTTCTAAATATTAAGTTTTTTTTTTTTTTCAATGCAAGCAGAGAGGTATTGCGATAACAAAACTGCTTTTCATTATCAGTACAATGCGTAGCTCCGCCAGCATTTCAACAACAAAGGCCGCAACAATATACTGCATCAGACATATGAAAATAATTTTGCAGTCATTTTCAATCTTGATTAAATTTTCTACTGCCAATTTGACCACTGCCAATATAAGTAGGTAAAATGAGTAAATGAGGCACTCTAGTTGATTACCCTATCAATATGCTAGTTGTTGAATATCTATATTTATAATTTCATCAAATATCTAGAGGACTTAAGCATAATATGAAAGTTTTTATTGAACAAATTTGGAGAACAGTATCAGAATTTATTTTATCACCGATTTATTTGTCTTTATAGAAATGTCACTCTTCAGAAACCCACTCATTGGGTTTCAATTGAGAAAGTTTTAAATAAAATAACCATTAAAAACGTAGCAGCTGATCTCTCGGTTATCCTTTTTTGGAAAAAATTGCTTTTTTATATGCAACTTTGCTGAATGGTGAGTCTTGATTTGTTATTATGAGACATGATTGCAGAACACTGCAAAGTGGTCTCTACTTATTTCAGACAGGATTGTTAAAACTCTACACACGGAGCCAGCTGTGAATGAGGACCCTTTTTGTTTTTGAGTTACTATTGTTGTCCTGAATATGTCCTGATCAAAACCCCCATCAAAAAATGATGCATGTTAACCAAATCAAAGACAAATCGAGCCATAAACAGACAATTAACATGTTTTGTCTGTCTTTTAAATATTAAAAAGCTACTGATTAGAAAGAGTTTTGCCAACTCTGTGTGTGTGTGTGTGTTTGTGTTTGTATGACCACTGTGAAAAGAAACCTAAAATGACAGCTCTCTACTGGACTTCAACTCCTTTCAATAAGACATGAAAAAGAAGCAATGTTGAGTAAATTTTAATTTCTAGCTTCTCTCACCTCATACTTTGGAATTACTCTCTTCGTTTCTTACAGTTTTTACCCTACAGTCACACAGGTATTTTGTCACTTTATTTCCAAATGAAATATTGTCCACAACAGTTGTCCGTTAAAAAGAAAAGACATATTTCTCCTTGGATTTTCTGATGTTTGAGTTTGAGTTTTTTTTGTTTGTTTTTTTTAATTAAGCTAGTGATGCCAAAAGTAATCTATAACACAAACACCTAAGATATTTGTACCAAGTCCTGCACACATTGCACAACTATTTGCATATCAGAGCATTACTTTTACTGAGGGGAAAAAATCAACCAACCTTTAACTCATCAAAAAACATAGCAAAATCAGCATTCTGATGGTATAACACTGAGATACTTCACATGTCTTCAGCATCATCTGATTGGCTACACAACAGAGAGGAAGAACCTTCTTCAGTCAATATTGCCTTGTTTTTATCCACCCTTTCATCCTCTTATCCCTCCCCATGTGCCCTTTTTTGCCTCCAGCCAAGCCCAAGGAGTCAAGTGTCCTTGGAGAGGGTTAGTCCTCAGCCAGACAAGGGCATAAGAGAGGGGATTTGGGCTCTGTGCCCTTTCTCCCAATCTGTCACTCTAGTCTGATATATCTACCTATCCCTCCCTCTAAGAAAGTTAAAGTGGACTGCAGAGAAGCCCACAGCCCTTTGGGACTCAGAGCATGGGAAAGGATTTTATTTGAATGGCTTACAGAGGTTATGTAGGATAGGGTGCAAGCAATTGTAAAACAGGGCTTGGACAGCAAGTTCCTCAGATACCGTACTGGGTAAAGGTAAAAACAAAGGAAACAGACACACTGGTTTCCACACAACAAATTATAAGTTAATAAATCCCCATAAGCAAGGTCTAATAAGAATAGACTGACATTAGACTGGGCAAAAAAATAAATGAAAAAATAAAAGTCTTAGGGAAAGTATTTTAGTGTTTTATAGGTTTAGTTTTACTTTTACTTTTTTTTATTTTTTTGGGGGGGGTTGTAATGTATTGTATTTTTTATGTGTTTTGTTGTAGTTAAATATTTCACATTCTACTTGTAAAATATCTTCTGATTAAATTTCAACAACATAAGAATATTTATGTTGGTTCTTGGTCCCAAACACACACATAGAGAAGAAACAAAATCAAGAGCAACCTATTATAGATTTGAGCATTTAGACGGATCTGTGTTCTTTTCAGTCTTTATATCTATGTAAGGCAAGGCAAGGCAAGTTTATTTGTAGAGCACAATTTGTACACAAGGGAATTCAAAGTGCTTTACAGCTACATAAAATCACAAGAAGGAAAATAAAATCATTCCAAAAACCAAAAAATAATCATTCATTAATTAAATTAAAAGCGAAGAGTCATATGCTCAGCTAAATAGAACTATTTTCAGCCTGGATTTAAAATTGTCACAGTTGAGGCCTGTCTCATATTTTCTGGAAGACTGTTCCAGATTTTTTAGGAACCTAAAATTGAAACGCAGCCTCACCTTGTTTCGTCCTGACTCTGGGCACCAGCAGGAGACCCCTCCCTGAGATTCTCAGAGCCCGAGTTGGTTCATATGGCTCTAACATGTCAGAGATGTACTTTGGCGCTAGACCATGAAGAGACTTGTACACAAGCAGAGCTGTTTTAAAGTCTATTCTCTGAGCAACAGGAAGCCAGTGCAGAGATCTGAGCACTGGACTAATATGGTCGTATTTCCTGGTTCTAGCTCGAGTCGAGCAGCAGCATTCTGGATGTACTGCAGCTGTCTTATAGCCCGTTTAGAGAGCCCAGTGAGCAGGCCGTTACAGTAGTCTAACCTACTGGAGACAAACGCATGGATCAGTCTCTCTAAGTCTGGTTTAGACACCATTCCTTTGATTCTGGCAATGTTTTTTAGATGGTAAAAAGCTGCTGATGTTATTGATTTAATGTGATAATAATGTGTTAAAGTTCAGGTCTGAGTCCAATATTATCCCTAGATTTCTAACTTTATTATTTCTAAATTGTTTTGCATCCACACATTGATCTGTTCGATGCAGTGAAACAATGTATCTACAGGCCCATGTTCTCCTGCCATCAGTGACAAGTAGATGTCATCTGCATAGTTGTGGTAGGACATATTATAGCTGCGTATTAGCTGGCCAGTGCTGTAGTGGGGCCTAAAGCCTGATTGGAAAGTATCAAAAGCATTGTTAGACAGGAGAAAGTCACTAAGCTGTTGGTATACAACTTTTTCTAGGACTTTGCCGAAGAATGGCAGGTTTGATATGGGCCGGTAGTTGTTCAGTACTGTGGCATAAAGAATGCTCTTCTTTAGAAGGGGCTTAATGACAGCAGTTTTTAAGGCCTTTGGAAATGTTCCAGTCTGGAGTGAGATGTTAATTAGATGAGAGAGTTGTGGTAACAAACTGCTCAGCACAGACTTTAGGAATCTAGTGGGTATCTCATCAAGGCAGCATGTCGATGAACTCAGACTGCAGATGGTCTCTTCGACTGTTTTGTCAGTAACAGGTGTGAAATGTGTCAGCTCTAGGTGTCTAGCTGGCTGCAGAGTAGTTATTTGTGTTGTGGAAATTATTGCATTTTTAATGCCTTGAACTTTGTCATGAAAGAATATTGCAAACTCATCACACTTAGATGTAGAAGTGAGTTCTAAAGGTAGTGAAACTGGAGGGTTTGTTAATCTGTTTACTGTAGCAAACAGGACACGAGAGTTGTTACTGCAGTTTTTGATGATTTCAGAAAAATAACTCTCCCTTGTTGTATGCAAAGTCTGGTGTAACACACATAGCTTTTCTTTGTAAAAATCAAATAATGGACCTGGAGCATTGACTCGGCACTCCCTTTTCTGTGCCCTGACCGACTCTTCTTTTCTCCATGGCGCCCTTTGCCTACTTTTAATCATCCTAACCTGGGGCCTCATGTACAAAGACTTGCGTGGATTTCCTACTGAAACATGGTCGTACGCTCAAACCCAAATGCCCTCCAACCTCGGATGTATGAATCTGTGCGCACGCATCAATCCAAGCACATTTCGTTTGTACATCCCAATCAACGTGGAATTGAGCGCACATGTCGGAGCACCCGACTCCTCCCTGTCCACGCCCCTACTTAAATTTGCAAATCATATTTAAATGAGCCCTGAACCTGCGATTCCCCTCTGTGTAAGATTAAAAAATAAAGAAAAAAGAATGAATAAGATGGGAAAAAAGAAGAACTTCACAGAAAGCGAGATGTCGGTGCTACTTTCTGAAGTGGAGGCCTGCAAAAATGTGTTCTTTGTCACCTGTCCTCCAGTATAAGCAGCAAACGCAAGAGGAGTGGGTGGGAGAGCCTGTGCAAGGCTGTCAATGCTGTGGGGTCTGAGAAGTGCACACAAGCAAAGGTGAAGAAGAAGTGGTCCGACATTAAGGTGGATGCGAAGCAAAAACTGGCTGCCCACCGCCGCAGTGTGGCCAAAACAGTCGGGGCAACTTTGGGTGACACTGCTCTTTCTGGGGGCCCACAGAGACGATCAGGGGCTTGTTAGAAAGATCTTAAGCTGAAGTTTAACCAGCAAAAAACGGCAAGAAACTAACTTTAACCACCGACTGTGATGCTGTGAAGACGGGATAGAAATTGGGGGCGCACATACTCAATGCACGTCACAGGGAATAATATTAGGACAATTACACAATAAAGTTACTCACCAAGAAGCCAGCCATCACGCACAGTGCCAGCCTGTAGTCTGTTCCCAACGATGCTGTTACTCAGAATGTATGAATTGTGCGTTGAACCAGGCCACCTCGCCACAATTATGGTTAATTGCATTTACGCATCACATATGATCTGTGCATTGATTGAATGAAAATGTTTCCTGTTAACATACAAATTCATCATGTGATTGCGCTTTTATAGCAATGCGTCTGCAGTCGATAGCTCCGATTACAAAACCGGCTCTCGCTTCAAATTGAGCTTTAATGTTGGCCTGCTCAACTCCATTGTGGGAATTTGATATACGTGGCTGAGATGTGGATAATTCTGTCCCACACATGGCTCGGGTCAGGGTAGACTGGCACAGTCCCAATCGGTTGGCCAGCTCCCTCTGAAAATCCCCGGTTGCTATAGGAACCCCAGTGTGCACATCACCTGTGAGCACAGGCAGCGCATGGCTCCTCGCTGTGTTGCGCTCCAACGCCGGCCGCAGCCCTGCGCACAGTTCTTGGAGGATTTCCCTCAAAACGGCTAATGAGTCGCCATCATGTGCCAGCAAATCCTCTCTGTCTAGTGAACACACGCTCTCTTCGAATTGCACCATTTGCAAAGTCTTCTAATACTGCTAAAGCACCCATTATTTTTAATAGTATGCATTGCACCACTTTGCGCATGCTTTTATATCCACTCGTGTAATTGCAGACACATGGGTGTGTTAATTGTTTATCAGTATTAATTGTTCATGTATCTCAAATGTGCACATCACTGTCTGAGGACTAATTGTTTTCACATTTATTTATTATAACAGTTTCCCAACATCACCTTAGGTGTCGCCTAAGAATCAACAGCTGTAGAAAAGTGCGTACGCCAGCCCTGAAGTTGGCATGAGGCACCGCACATTTCCACGGTCATTTCACTCTTGATACATCTGATCGTTGACGTGAAAATGTGCGTACGCCACCATTTTGTGCTTACGCACCCTTTGTACATGAGGCCCCTGGACAGGACCAATGGTATTCAAAACATTTAAGAGACTTTATGTGCAAGAGTTCAACAGATCATCAACATTAGAACACGGGGTGTTCTCAAACCTAATCATTTGCATAAACTGTGTCAATGTTCTGTCATTTATGAGTCTTCCCCGAACAACTGCAGACCCAGCTGCTGGTTTGGGTGTAACAGACACAAAAATGATCAGATAAAGCAACATCAACGACATCCACATGAAATAACAACATCCTTTGAAATTAGCACATCTAGAGTGTGCCCTCTGCTGTGGGTGGGCTCAGTCACATTCTGAGTTAGACCAAACATCTCAAGGACAGCAGTGAGTTCTTTAGCTTGCTTGTTATGGGCGACATCCAAGTGCACATTCAAGTCCCCTGTTATGACTAAACAGTCAAAAGCAGTGCACACAATTGAAAGTAATTTGGTAAAATCATCAATAAAACAATTCTGTGGTGGTTTGTAAATGGTGATATAAAGTATGGGAGATTGTTTTATCTCCATTTTGAATGACATTGTCCCTGAACATGGCACAAACACCCCCACCCCTCTGGTTTTCTCGTGTTTCAGACACAAAATTGAAGTGAGGTGGACTAGACTCAATCAGGACTGCATTAGCTATGTTTTTGTCGAACCATGTCACAGTTAAAAACATAAAATAAAGATTGTGAGAGGAAATAAACTATTAATTAAGAATGATTTGTTACTTAAAGATAAGTTTGAGATTAGCTACAGTTGAACTGGACGCTGTGTTCTTGCAAGGGATATGAATAAGATTTCTCTGATTGGACAGTCTGATTGTCCCTTTCTTCACTCCAGTGAAGACTTTTAAAACAGGGGAAGCCCATATTACGCTTGGCTAAAAGCATGTCAACTACATTTGGTGTTGCTAACTGCTTAGTTGCGAGCATAGCCGCCATTGTGACAAAACTACTAGCTAACACGACAAACAAATGCACAACAGGAATATGATTGACAAAACTTCTAAACAACAAGGATGTGTTTCTTATTTACAGTGTGATATTTACAAAAGTGTATGTGTGTGAGGATGGAAATGGAAACGATGGGAAATGAGTGAAACTCCGACAGCACTTTCACAGACAAACAAGTCTCTTTCGTATCCGCTTTGGGACTGAAGTTCCAGCGTGCTTCTCCCCGCTTAAAAATTCGGCTGCCACAGAATCTCTCATGATGGACAAACACTTACTCCAATCATCACGACACAGCCCCTCATATTGACACGCCCACGTCTAATCTACCCCCAGAGACGCCGAGCAGCCTCAGAAGTGATGAGTTTTTGTCGATTTAGCCAATGATGACCTAGAATTGTAGAAAAAAACTTGACTCTCCCGCCCCCTCCTCGAAGCCGGGCAGCCCTCGGCTCGGAAGCCTGGCTGTTAGTGGCGGCTTCATAACATGATTTCCTCAGTGAACGGCGGCGATTTCAGAACAAATCACTTCATTAAGCTACAGGACAACATGTTGTAGTTATGAAAGTAAATGCAGTATTGGGCATATCTTGTGTTTTGTGAATAACTGTTTTATCGTCAATTTAACATTGAAGATGTAGCAATTTCGCCAGAGAATGGGAGAGGCTGTCCGGCTTCCCGTGTTGTCTCCGCGGGGAGAGGCTGTCTGGCTTCCCATGTTGTTCCCGTGTTGTCGGCTGCTTCACTCCATCCTTGGACCTCTGGTTGAGATGGTGTTTACCAACACAGACACCCTTAGTGTCCTAGACAACAGCATTGACGCTGTTGAAAATAACAGCTGTGGGCACCGATGGTGGGGGCCGAGCTGGGGGGGGCTTTGGTCGGTAGAGTAGGCTGAGGAGGGAGAGGGGCTCGATGCTTCTTTGAGGATATAATTCTTAATCTTGCCATGTTTGGCGTGAGAGGAACCATTTTAATCCCTGATTTCACCAAGCTTTCAAGGTGATCAGAAAATCTCATGGGTGACGGTGGAGAAGAGAACGACAGTGAAACATCTCTGGAGGGTGTAGATGCAGCTGGTGGGTCCCACGCCTGTGGTGAGGGCGATGGAGGAGCTGCTGAATCCTGTGTTCGGGATGCTGGAGGTGCTGCTGTGGCTGCAGTGGTTGAATCCTTTGCTGGGTCCTTGATTGGCGAGGCAGGAGCTCTTCTCTCGCTCCTCTTCTCTCTCGGCGGCAGCACAGGACCCGGTCCTGGCCCTTATCCTGGCCCTGGCATTCTGATGCCTCAGAGCGTGGAGGAGATTATCTGTCAGTCGTCTCACTCCACCTCTGTTCAGGTGTGGGCCTTTTACTTGAAACAGATCATCTCTTTGCCAGTGAAGATTAAAGTTCTCAATGAAATGCAGTCCTCTGGACTCACACACTTTGGACAGCCATGTGTTCAACTGAAGCAGCCGTTTTTTTTTTTTTAAGATTTCAGACTGATTCTCTCTGATGTCTGCTGCACCATCAGCTGTTTCACCCCTTGATGTTTTGCCAGTAGCTCAGGTAGTAGTTTTGTGACGTCAGAGGCAGTGGCACTTGGATAGCTGCAAGTATTAGATATGGCTCCGTCTCCAAGCACGAGTATCTTTGACCTTGACACATGGCACTGTTTTTCTGTCCATCTGTACCGTCTCTCTATCTGTTACACTCAGTCACATTTGGCTCTGACAGTGGTAAAAATCTTTTTGTTAACTTTATTCCAGGTGATGTTACATATCCTCCGTTGATACCAACAGTTTGAAGTTTCTTTGGCTTAGTACCAAGTCCATTATAAGTGTCTTTACAGAGTCTTGGAAAAGACACAGTATCATTTAGCTTTTAGTTGTAAGTAGCAGTTTTTTCTCCACCCTTTCCTTTGGAAGTAAATGTAGAGTTCTTACCACTGGATTCCATTGGGAGCGTTTCATGAAGTCCAAATTTCAAATACAAATTTCTTGTTGATATATCCGACAGCTTTCACGGGTCATGTTGAAAGGATTGTAGTCGCTGACTCGTCAGATAAGTTGTAAAAAAGAATAAAAATTATTAAAAAAGTCTTGGTTCACTTAAAAGAAGATAATAAAATGATATCCAAGACTTGTGGAAAGAAGTAAAATGATTTAAAAGCAAATAAAGCGATAAGCAGCAGGAGGAAGCAGAGACACGTCTGCACTCTTCAGAAGCAGGAAGCAAAAGTGTATATTATATTATTGCTGTATCTACTAAATGTACAGATTTAATATCGTCATTCCTTTTTCCACCAAAAGTTCTGATACATATTTATCCACAGGAAAGTTCTAACAAGACTATAAGGGCCCCGGGTTCTTGGTGTTTTTCCAGGTTAACCCAATTATAGTCTGTAAATTTTTATACGTCCCTCGAGTAGGGAATATGGAAATAATTCACCCCATGGTCTTTATTTTGCTCCCCTCACTCAAACATGCTCCCAACAGTTAACTCGCCCACAAATTAGTTTCCTTACAACTCAAGATTACGTTGAGGTCAGGAAATAAATTAAATTACTTAGTTTTCTCATTTTTGTGGCAAATATGGATATAGAAATCACATTTGAATAAGCAAAAAATTTGTACATTGTGAAAAGAAGAGCAATAAACAGTCAATTCCCACCACATAACCCACACATTATTGTGATAACTTGGCTCAATAGCTCAAAGTCAGAGGTTGAAGAAATAATCCACGCTGTCTTGAACTTTCACATTAGAGATATTCACTCTGCGTCTCTCTTATAATTGAGGTTACAGTCCTCTGGTAGAAACAGCAGCGTGATCTGAATTAGGCCCACTTATCATGCAATTTTTTTAATGGTGGCGCAGACCAGATTATACGTTTCTCAAGGTTTTTCTGTGAGAAATGCAGAAGGAGATACATGATGTGAGATGGCAAAGTACATGACCTAATTAGCTCCAAAAAAAACTAAAGTAATCGTCTGCCTCTGGCATATTTTTTATTGTTTGTTTGCTTTGTTTTGATTCTTTTTTCTTTTTTTTAGATGAAAAAGTTTTGGGTGAAAATAATTGGATAATCATTGAAATTCTGATTCAGCCACAGTCTCAGATGCTGACTTTTGTTTCAATGCTTAAGGGGGTCGTCTTCACACTGTGCAAGGATCAGTTTAAAGTGTGGCAGAAAGAAAAACTTTGTTTTCATGTTTTGTCTCTTTTCTCTGTTCATTCTTTTCATGTCTTTGACCTTGGTGACTACAGGGAGTTGTCTTTATCTTGATCAAATTCCTTTGAAGTCTATTCTATTGCAGAAGTGCTGACCTGTTGTGAGCCCCATTGTTGGATAATGTAGACCAGTTTTAAGTCAATATATAGACAACTATCAAACGCTAAACTTTGTCACCCATAAGGTGAATCAAAACCTTTAAGCCCCTAAAAAAAGCACATGAACTCAGAATTTGCTGTCCTGTGATTGGATTTTGGATACGCTTTCCTTTTCTCTGGTACAACAAGGACATTCAACCCTGCCCTGCTCTGTTTCGTCTCTTATTGATTAGACACAGAGGGAAATCATTGAGAACAAAGAGAGTAAGGAAAAGCATGCCAAATAACAAGCAAGCTTGGTTATGGGAACAATCCATAATGTATAAGAACTTCAGTGTGTTTTTTTGTGTGTTACATAGTCTGGTTGTATAAACGGAAGCAGTACTTCTTGTCCTGATAATGACTCTGGAAATAAGTGTTACAAATGTCAGTGAGACAATCTGATGCGATAATGAATTTCCTGGTGTAATGGTCAAATTTCTTATTCCTTGTTCATTTCCGCAAGAGAAAGTTTATCAAAATGGACATAGAAAGGTGCCCACTATTCATTTGTTGGCACTGGAGCCACTTTGAAGCCCAGAATTGAAATAAATGGTCATCGCTGCCAACATTGCTGTCTTTCTCATTCAGGGAATATGCCCATCACATCAAAAGGACCAAAGTCCTGACCACTGAACACATCACATATTAGCTAGTTTGCTTAATAAAGATGAAATTAAAATATGTTAAAAATAAAGTAGCTTGTGTTTTTGGAGTTCCATCTTATAGTACCATGCATTCACTTCAATCAGAACATGATAAGTATGTCTTTAATGTCTAATTGTCATCCATGCATTAGATAGTTTTTCCTCTTCTTTTGGGCCATGGTTAAAATCAACAAATAAGAAATGAATTGCCCTTTTATTAATTACCTACTGCCATGGTCAGGATTGATTCTGCCTTTAAAGCTCTCCTTATTATTTTAATGTCTATTAGCAGTTACACACAGTTCTTTAAATCTTTGTCTGCCT
Source organism: Odontesthes bonariensis (assembly GCF_027942865.1). Classification (NCBI taxonomy): domain Eukaryota; kingdom Metazoa; phylum Chordata; class Actinopteri; order Atheriniformes; family Atherinopsidae; genus Odontesthes; species Odontesthes bonariensis. The sequence goes on along the minus strand of NC_134509.1, from coordinate 29,225,040 downwards.
GCACTTACTAACTCACTGTGAGAGGCATTTTAGTATGGCAAGTAAATCTTATTTTTTGTCCATAGTTTTCATATGAAGTAAGAGAACTTCCACGAATTCCAACCACAGAAAATAACCTGGCATACACTCTACCAAATTGGCTTTACATTAGCTGTAATCAATGTTCTATTATGTTTTTTAAATATACTGTTACCCGGCTGGGGCCTTTCTGTTTGGAGTTTGCATGTTCTCCCCGTGTATGCGTGGGTTCTCTCCGGGTACTCCGGCTTCCTCCCACTGTCCAAAAAAACTCAAAAAATTGTCCTTAGGAGTGAGTGTGAGCGTGTGTGTGGTTGTTTGTCTTGTTTGTCTTTACTGTTAATATTGGGTGATCTGCAATATTAATTTATAGACTCCCCTTTCTTTGCCTCAGTAAGCTGCATACGTTGCTGTTCAGTCAATGTTTCTCTTTGCTGATTACTGTTTATTTTAATTCATTACCTGCTGTTTATCATTGGTTCATGATGTAGTCATCTCCAGGCGTAATATGTGTAAGCAACAAGAACAATTAAATATTAAACAGTCCTGCCATATTGCCACACATCTGTTATTTTTGGGAAGTTGCGTATGTGTGGAAGTGTATGAGTGTGTGTTTGTGTGAGTTGACTGCAAAGATAGAAGACTGTTAATATCAGGCTTTCCAACAGAGCCAAATTTACCTCTGTAGAAAAAGACTATTATAATGGCCAGAGGCCAATGCCGGTTTGGCAATGGTATTCTCCGGGACCTATCCCGGCCCAAACCATCGACCTGGGCTGCTTGGCCCATGGGGAAAATAGTTGTAACTAATTTTTGTCACTTATCTTATTCTTGCATTAATATCAATTCAACTGTAGTCTGCATAAATTCACCATTGGAACGCAGCCGCCTGCTGCATCACAGCAGATTAAATAGGTTCTACCATGTTGTTAAATATGTAAAATCTCACAATTTATATGATTTAGAAGTGTATTCCTATATTCAAAGAAGAACTGAACACTTTCTTTACATTCCAGTTCTGATGAACAATTGCTTAACGCTTTATCACGCTTTATCTCCTCATCAGCCTGCATTCCCACAGGCGCGCACATGTGGTTACTAACGCAATATTAAATAGGGGCGATCACATTTGTTGTTTAATATTTGTTATTAAATGCATCTCAAACATGCAATTAAAATAAATATAATTATTTAGAAGAGCTGTATGCAAATATTGTACATGGTTCGCGTGCGCAGGGGCAGGGGCAGCGCGAGCACGTTGGGGTGTTTAGTTGCCTTTTTTTAATTACTGGAGAGTCTGCACGCGCGTTCTATCCGCGGGAATCAGCATCATGTTTCATGTTCAAGCCTTCCCCTCCTATTTATTATAATGTGAGCTGAGCCCGCTCACGCCCGTGCAGGGAATAGACTGTTCTAGTTTCAAGTTACAATGAGCACTTATCCGGACACCGCGCGGGCACGACGCTTTGATGTGAAAGGAAGAATCTGTTTTCTTGTTGATTTCTATCCATTTCGGACTGAACACGGATGCAGATGCAGACATGTTTACGTCCTGTGCTTGCTGTGTGTAAACGAACCGAACACTTGCTTTACATTCCAGTTTTCCATATTTTGACAAACAGTTTCAAATGTGCTGTCACGCTTATTTCGTCTCGCCGTCATATCGTGCATTTCCATAGAGGCGCGCACACTGTGGTTATTAACTCACTATAAAATATATATTTTTTTTTATTGTTATCGATTGTTTTCTAGCATCAGATCAGCAGACCACTTCCAGTGCTACTGATGATCCCAAGGAGGGCACGACTACTAAAGGGCCAGGTAGAGGAAGATACTGTAGTTAGTCAAGATAGACATTTGTGATGTAAAATATTGGCATAGAGAAGAAAACCATAAGGTGGTAGGGTGGTAGACTAAATCATACAAATCATTTAACACAACCACAATTAAATAAATAAATGAATCAGTGAATGAAAGAATAAATAAAGTGTGTCATGTTTTCCAGCAACATAGACAACTCTTAATGAACATTTTCTGTAGCCTCAGAGGATCAGGTGCAGTCTGAAGGAGAATGCACTCCATATCAGAGTGGCCTGAATTTGAATTAAATTCCCGGACTGAGAAAATGGCCCACCCCGGCCCTGCCAGAGGCTGTTTTTGGCTTGGAAGTGGAATCACAGTAGATAAATAAAACATCAAACTCACTCACGTATAACCACACAAAGTCAAGTGCATACACTCACATGCTCTGATGAAAACAAAAGGTTGAGTAGCTGTATAGCAATATTTAAAAAATGATTTGTGGTGGGAATTCAAGGAATTGAAGCTCTTGTAAAAAACACCGTAGAATGCATTAAAAATAAATGACAATGATCTGCCTCAGGGACTGTGTAAAGTTAATCATCCTGATATGGGAGTAAGGTTAGCTACTAAAGTTTTTATTAAGTTCCAGAGACTGTTATCAGTAAATAAAAAAAAAAAAAAAAAAAAAGGAGAAAAAAAAGTTGTACTAGAACTTTGGGTAATAATTAAGTCATCCTATTGTTCCTTGGAGAAACTGCTGCTTTTTAATTGCAGTTTTATGGGAATGAACTGTAGTTACTGAGTACCAATGGGCCTTAAACAGCTGGGGCAAGACTTTTTTGTCCAAACAGTATTACTGCAATCACGTTTTATCGATTCAGTTTAGAATGCTGCACATTTTTTCTTCCATTTTCAGGCTTTTAAGTTGAAGATATTCAGTGACTGATGAGTAGAGAAAATCCTCAAAAAGTATTTTTTGAGTTTTTATGTTAAAGGACATTTTTATTTTGATGAGGCTACAGAGGGAGAAAACTCAACGGAGACAAATGATGATATCTACTCAAACAAATGGGGAAGTTTTTATTTAGTTTTATTGCTTAGGGTTTTATTGCTCATTAGAACCTGACCTTTAATTCAGATTCTCATCGTTATAAGTATGATTTGTGCACCATTTCTACATATGTTTTTAAATGAGTATCAACCATTCATTCATTCACCATTCAATTCATTCCTATGGCAGTATTATTCCATCTCTAACAGGTTTTCAATTTTGTTTTGTTTATTTATTTAGTTTCTGCTCATAAATTTGTTTTGCTTATAAGTATGTTGAAATGAAACACTGGAGAAAGTACATGTACAGTACATTATTAACTATTACTGCTGATGAGGATTTGGTGTTTATTATTTAAAAATAATCAATAGCAAACAGTTCTGACTTTCTACTTCCACAGTACAGTAAATGCAGCATGATGTGAGGAAGCTGGACATTTTTACTCTGATCATTCTGAGCTGGTACTGTGATGTAACATTACCCTGCAAATCCTACTGGCCCACTGGGCGGGCCCAAACAAAGTGAGTTTTTCCAGAGTTTTTGAATTGATAGTCACTGCAGACATAAAAATGCATGGTGTCAAGCTTTTTTCTTCATAATATGTCTCTTTTAAGAGAAATTAAATGAAATGTTGCAGTTAGTGAAGAAAGTTTGAAAAAGAAATGTAAAAGAGGAAGAAAGGCATATAAATGCTTCCTTGAAATAGAACTGTTGCTCTTCTCTGTACGTGACGTCTGAGCCCCTGCTTTCAAAACGTACGAGGCTGTTGATACTGCAAGACCATAGTGTTCATAGGGACTCTTCTTGTGAACATGGTAAACACAGCCACATTTGAAAGAAACAGCAGGGACGGGAAGGTGTTGTATTTTCAACACCAGGACGTCTCTGTTTGCATTTTGTCAGCTGGGAGAGAGAAGTGGGCACAGCAAGAATCCACCCAGGAGGTAAGACGCAGGGAGGTGGGATGAGAGAACCACTGATAGGATGACTGTAGGAGGGCAGGCAATGAGGCAGAGAAATGAAAAGAAGCACAGTTGTTAATCTTATGATCGTTGTCTCTATTCAGGCTTTTGTTTCTCACCTTTTAAAGCACTTTCTCTTTCCCTATGGTCTCACTCATCAAGTATTTTTTTCTTTCATGTCTCCACTTTTTGTACGCAAGATGAACTTTTATGTCTAAATTGATTTTTTTTTGTTTACTTTCTCTCCTTAATTATCTTAAGATGATTCAGAAATCATGGATTTTTCTCTCAGCCCATTGTTGTTTTTTCCACCATTCAGTCCTTCACTTAACATTGTATCTTTCTATCTTTTATATCTGTATTCAGTCTAAAGGCATTGCCACCTCTCTATTAACATCTGTTATAGTTTAAGCTCTGAATGAACCATTAGTCAGTCAGAACTCCCTAGAACTTGTTTTGTTTTTCTTCTTTTTTTTTTTTTTTACAGATGTAGGCTGTTTGACAAATGTTTGTCTTTACTTTTCAAACATTTGCCTTTACCCAGCTGCCCTTAAACAAAATAAAACTTGATTTAAGCCCAAATGGAGGTTATTATTTTTACAGTCACAGAATATGAGGTGCAACAAATGCCAAAAAGCAAGGAGAAGCTATCAAACTGTCCTCAAATTGTTTTTTACTTATAATATCAGTTGTAAAAAAATATTAAGGGAGAAAACTTTTCTCATCAAAGTCCTGGACCTGGACCCCACTCATTATATCCTCTATGTTGGACTTTCTGGAGCGGTCCTTAACTGGTTCAGGTCCTACTTAGAAGGCCGGAGTTATTTTGTTACAATTGGCAGCTATGAATCTGAGCGAGTGGCCATGACTTGTGGAGTCCCCCAGGGGTCAATTCTTGGACCTCTTCTGTTTAACTTGTATATGCTCCCTTTGGGTCAGATATTGCAGAACTTTAACATCAATTATCACAGTTATGCAGACGATACACAACTTTATGTGTCTCTGTCACCGGACGACTGCAGCCCAGCAGACTACTGTGTCAGTGTCTGGAAGAAGTAAACACCTGGATGAGAGAGAATTTTCTGCAATTAAATGAAAATAAAACTGAGATCATTCTGTTTGGTAGCAAAGAGAAGAGGGTCAGCGTTGGTAAATATCTTGAGACTCGGGACCTTACAATCACTGACCAAGTTCGTGACCTCGGAGTGTTGATAGACTCAGATCTGACTTTCAGCAGCCACATCAAAGCTGTCACCAAGGCAGCTTTTTACCACCTCAGAAACATCAACAGAATTAAAGGTTTCCTCTCCCAAAAAGACTCATCCATGCATTCATTTCCAGTAGACCCGATTACTGTAATGCTCTTTTAACTGGACTTCCCAAAAAGAGCATCAAACATCTGCAGCTCACCCAGAACGCTGCTGCTAGAGTTTTAACCCGGACTAAGAGATCTGAACACATCACACCAGTTTTAAAATCTTTACACTGGCTTCCAGTCAGTCACAGAATAGATTTTAAAAGCCTGCTGATGGTTTACAAATCCCAGAATGGTTTAGGCCCAAAATACATCTGTGATATGTTCAGAGAATATAAACCCAGCAGAGCTCTTAGATCCAAGGACTCAGGTCAGCTGGTCCAGTCCAGAGTCCAGACTAAACATGGAGAAGCAGCATTTAGCTGTTATGCTGCAAACAAGTGGAACAAACTGCCAGTGGAGATTAAACTTTCACCAAATGTAGACATTTTTAAATCCAGGTTAAAAACATTTCTTTTCTCATGTGTCTATGCATGAAATCTGCACAATATCTTTTAATTTATCTGGACTGTTGCTTGTTTTTAAATTCATTTATATTATTTTATTTGTTTCTCTTTATATTCTTTTATGTATTTTTAATGCTTCTTACACTTCCTGCTGCAATGCTTTTATTTTATGTGAAGCACTTTGAATTGTTTTGTACATGAAATGTGCTATGCAAATAAATTTGATTTGATGATTTGATATGTTATTCATTACTTTATTTTTCCCATTGATGATTTATTTCATTCATGATTTACATTATCACCCTATGCACAATGCAGACTTTAGTGCACTCTTATTGCTGCAATGCTTTGTTCCTTTATAAGCGCTGTGTATGGTCAAAACAGTGATTGCAGAAGATTACAGTGGAACAGTGGGGTCAAGGTGCTATTCCCAGCAGCATTTCATCAGTTTTTTTGCGAGCAGAGTAACATTCATAGTCTAATTTCCCAACATATGTTCTTCCATCTATATAACCAGTAATGTGAATAGCTCCGGGCACTTACTTGCTGATACACTTTTAACCTGTAAATCTATCGGTGAAAACATCTATCTACTAGTTTTATATCAGTTGTTTTGATCCCAGTGTCTTATGCTGTGGCAATTACTTATCAAATCATTCTCATTACTGTGTATTTTTTTCTGTACTTATCTATATCTTACTCTGTGCTGCAGCTTCCCAGCTAAGATGATTAAAGTTCCATCCAATCTTTTGAAAAAAAAAAAAGAAAGAAAGAAAGAAAAAAGATAACAGTTGCAAGGCACATTGAAGAGAAAGACTGCAACTCAGTTATGTCATTAATGCAGAGGGTGGCTGTGGTCACTTTAGCTGTAGAAGACTAAGTGCTGGCTGCTACTTCAGATTTTAAATTTCCAAGTATAAAAAGCTAAAAGCTCTGAATCCAAGTTCTCTTGACATCATTATTTAAAGGAAGACACTAAAAGGAAGAAGACACGATTCTTTGACACTATTGGTCCTCATGTTCTTTCAATAAAATGAACCATTTGACATCTGGTTGTGTCCCTGCTTTTTTCAGCATGCTGCTGTTCAACCCATCTCAAGAAACCCAATCCAGATCCCCCCTTGTCATTGAAGGACAGGCCCATCACCAAATAACCTTTTATGGCAAATATTTTAGAAAAGAGTGGTTACTAAACAGCTTATATAAACTTATAAACAGCAGAGTATAATATGTTTCCTTAATCTGCATTCAACTGAAACAGCTCTTCTCAGAGTTACTAATGACCTTTTGATGCAGGCAGAGATTGCTTTGTACCGGTGCTTCTTCACCACAGTTCTGCATTTGATTCTATAGATCATATTCTGTTGGTTGATAGGCTCAGGCAGCAGGTGTATATATATGAAGAACTACTCTTAAGTGTCTCTCTTTATATCTTTCTGACTGGTCTTTCTCAATAAATGTTAGTAATTTCACGTCTGAAACTTTGGACCCGGTGCTATTTGCCCTATACTTGCTTCATTTGTGTCATATATTAAGTACATTTAAAGGTGTATCCTACCATCATTACGCAGATGAGATTCAATTATATGTTTCTTTTAAGCCTCGTTATATTTCTAGATTTTTACAGATAATACTGGTGATTATTTCTGCTCCATCTGGTTTTAGCCCAAAGGTGAGAGAGAGTCTGGATTTTCTGTCTTCTTTAGTCAAACCTACTTTACGCAATCTTGCTGTTTTTATGAGTCAGTATTTGAGCCTTGATCAAAATTAAATAAATGTAGTGTAGTTCAATTATGTTTTTATCAGCTTAGAAATATTGCCAAAATCAGGTCTGTCGTATTTCCAGTGGAGATGGAAATAATTTTCCATGTTTTATCTCATTCTGTTCTGTTTGAGCAGTCCTTCTCTGAACCAGCTGCCTGGCTGCTCACAAAATATCCAAAAAGTCTCATATTACGCTAGTTCTGATTTCTTTACATCGGCTCCCAGTCTGGTTCAGAATCCAGTTCAAAGTTCTTGTTCTCACATTCAGAGCCTTGCATAATCAAACCCCTTCATATGTTAAAGATCTACTGCTGCTATATTAAAACAAGAGGACTCTGAGGTCTTCTGATCAGGGTTTGTTGGTTGTTCCTCGATGCAGGCCTAGAACTAAAGGAGGCTGTGCTTTTGAGGTTGCTGCTCCTAAACATTCAAACTCTTCAATTGGACTTAGGATGTGTGAGCAATGTGGATATTTTTAAAAAACTTAATAAAACACATCTATTTAAATTGGCTTTCATTAAGCTGTTTTTTATATTGTGTGGTATGCTTTTTTTTTTTCTTTGATATTTTATTTATGTGAAGCACTTTTATGTATGTTCTTGTAAAGGGCCATTTTAAATAGAATTTACTTACTTACTTACATATCAGTTATACTGAAATTCAATATTCTAGAAGGCCCAAAATTAGTACGCGTCCTGTAGTTCAGGACAAGTCATTCACAATCTTTATAATTTTCTTAGGTAAATATGAACTGCAAAATAATGAATAATAACTTCAAAACTACTTTTTTTTAAATGTGTGTGCCAGCTTTTGGTGTTAAGGTGTCTTATTATGGGAGACAGATGATATAAACATACTTAAACAATTAATTGGGCATGATGGGTTCTTTAAGAGGGCGTTGTATTACTCTGTCTCTCCAAGCCTTGAGTCTTCCAACATGGTTGATTGTTACAGAAGCAATTGTAACAGTTTGATAACTGTTTCACAGCCACCACTATTAAAAAATGTTGGGTCACACGTTGTGCTCTGTATGAAACTATATATACTATTATCCTTAGACTGTGAACTAAGCTAAACTACTACTACTAAAATAAATTGATGCAATCGTTGGTGGTGATGAAATGCAATGGGTGTTTGTGATGAGAAGCAACAGCTTAGAAGATGACAGCGTATTTTTATTTTTTTATTTTTTTAAATCTGGTTACTATCATCCAATTGTATGCCAAGCTTATTTTTCTTTCATTCAAATGTCAATGACATGTTGCACTTGGGAAACAGTTGATTTATCTTTCAGTTTTCTATCCACTGCCGAACCGCCCTCAGAAGACCGGGCAGATTGAATGAACCACAGATGGGACTGAATGCACCATAATCTTTTCTTTTTCTTTGAGAGTCACGACTGTTCCTCTAGTTGGATCTGTTTCCTGTCAGGCCCTGTTGTGTGGAATGCAGACACATTGCTGATAAAGCAAATACTATCCTGTTGTGGTTTTGATTTTATGTGTGAAATTAGAAGCCTAGCAAATACAAACAAATACACATACATCTTGTTGATATACGTTTCTGTGGTTGTCTGTTTGCCTTCTTGTTTGTTTGTTGTTGACCATAAATAGTCATTGGCCCACTTCAGTCTCTTCTTCTTGTTTTTTGAAGCATACGAGTGGCTGCTCTCTGGAAACTCTGCAATGAGCTGTCAGACAAGTTCGACAATTCAGCAACTTTTTTCTTATCACTTCTTTCTGTGAAAGAGTTTCTCAGAGTAAACTTACTTTCTGATTGTCTTTTTAAAAAGCATTTGCAGTATTTTCTGTTGACCCTTTAGAAGTTGAATATCTTCGGATTTAAAAATCAATGAATATTGGGCCTCATGCAAGAACCGTTCGTACGCACAGATTTGTTCTTAAATCGTCCGTACGAGTGATTTAAGAAAATTTGCGCATTCACCAATCTTTTCGTATTTTACGTTTTCTTTCAGGTACGACTAGAATTTACGAGTGATCCAGACCTGTCGTAGGAGTTTCGTAAAATAGTTCGCTGTTATTCCAATCAAGTTTGCTTGACTAATGGATTGTATATTTAATTACTTTGAAGCAAACATAAATAAATATATACATTATACCCCATAATGATGCTGACATTATTCAGTTTGACTTAAATTGAAGGTTAATTTGAATCTGTATATAACAAGGTCAATGGGAAGCAGGGCTGGACTGGGACCAAAAAATGGCCCAGGCGATCACACAAGTAATAAAAATGCAATTAAATCCTAACACAAATGTATTCATTTAAATAAATCTCCTCACCTTACAAAAGCAGTTTTTTCATTAAATCCCTCTTCTCTGCCACTCTGTCAATCACTGTGTCAGTATCAAAGGACACAAGAACATCTTTCTCGGTGGCCATCAACCTAAAAGCTTCCAGTTTGCTGGCAGAAAGGCAACTCCTCAGTCTGTGTTTGATGTAGCTGAGGGTTGAAAATGACCGAGGCAGGAATATTAATTTCGTATTTCTCCGGTTACCTATCAATCCATTTCACTAATATTACATGGGCAACTGTAACCTGTAACACCTGCAAACAATATAGTTATAACAAGCTAAAATAACACTGAACACTTTGGTGTCTACATGAGAGTGTCATAAACATTAATGACACACTTAATATCTATGACTGATGTCATTGGGTATTTGCAATATCTGCACACCAGTCAACTTTACATAAGCCTACAAAATCGAATGGCACTAGATACGTTATAGCCTTGCCTACATTAATGATGGTTTAAGTACTGTAATGCTAATGACAGGCGCATGTCACTTTTACACCTTCAAATAAAGTAAATCTACTCATAGCATTAGTTGAAATTGAAAATAAAGACTGAATGATCTCTGTGACAGAAACGTGCACGCGCAGACACACACACACACACACACACACACACACACACACCACAGTCGGTGACCACCTCCTAACCAACAAGGTTGTGCAAAAAACAGGCTAGGCTTTTTATTCGTGTTGCAGCCTGACTGGATAAAATAAGTAATAATTTCAGCATGATCAATTCCCCCCATACTGATGTAGTGAAGATGTAGCCTACCAGTCGTTTATATATAAATACCTAATTTAAGTCTCCACGCACACGGAGAGCCCTCAGTCCCATTAAAAAAACATGTCGTCATTCTGCTAACATTTCGCCTAACATTAGCCTACTTCTTACCGGGCTGGCTATTCTGACCTCCTCAATCTGTCCCTGGGTCACGTCTGTCTCCTCCTCCTCCTCCTCCTCCACCTCTGAATCCACCTCGATAGCTTCTTCGTCTGTGTTTGGCCTACACTGTTCTACTGCTGATGATGTTGACGGCCCTGGCCCTGCACTTGATGGCCCTGCACCCGGTGCTGTGGTCGTGGTGGAAGCACTTGCAAACGTGTCAGTAAGCTTCGCACATTTGGCTGCTTGTAGGCTTGTTAGCCTTTAATCTCGCAGCTTCTGTGCACCACCCTTTCGTTTCTGTTGTTTATCCATTTCGGTTTTTGACTGTTCTCTCCTAGTCCGTTCAGCTCAAATGGTAGGATTGATGACCTGGGTCAACGGTGAGGGGAGGGGCGGGCCAAAGAGGTGCTGAGAGATTTAATTGGACTAGCCGATTGTCCTTCGAGAAATTCTACCAATGCAGTGTTTCCCGCAGCGCATCATAGTCAAGGCGGCCGCCTTAAGGCTGAGTTATACTTCTTTTAACTGCCCTTGCGCTTTCTTCTTGCGCGTATGTTAATGGCTCGAGACGTTTATACTTCATTTAGCTTTGCCGGCGCTTGCGTGTGCTGCATGGCGATTCACTGCCAGGAGAGTAGGTGGAGTAGCGGGTTTTTTCAATGACAAGCCTACTATGATGAAAGGAAATTCACCGCCAGGACCTCTTCGAGTGATTCATGCTTCTTCTTCTTGTAAATAGCCGGTATTTTGTCAGATTTTCAACACCTTGGGGGTCTAAACGACTACTTTCTCGCCTGAAAATGTTTCAAATGTTGCTAAAGTTATATATTTACAGAGTTTATAGCTTAAGGGAAATCAGCTTTTCAGGCTGGCTGATTTCGGCTCGGGCAGGAGTGAAGTGCACTGTGTGTAAACGCTCTGCATGCTGTCTGATCGATGAGTATGTCGTTTTCAAGTAGTAGGCTTGCGTCTTTTCTTGCGTGAAGTTTAGAAAATTGAGGTGACACACGCAAGCTCGCAATGGGGGGCTTGCAACCGCGCAAGGGCTTGCGTTTCTTCTTGCGTCTTGCTTTGCGTCTTGCGTTACCGACTATAAACCAGGCTTTACGGTAGCCGTCCAGTATTCCGGCACATCAACTTAACTCGCCGGATTGGATGCCTAGTCTCGCCGTGTTGCTACTGCAGTGGGCGTGTACAGAGGGGCTTGTATACGAAGTTGTAGATAGAACATACGGGCTCCGGGGGAAAGTAAATAACTTGTGATTTTAACCAACCGAAGTTTCTCCCTCTAAAAATTTGAGTTTTGGAGGGAAATGAATGTGTATAAATCGTCAGCAATGGAACATTATTTCGTATTTCACCATGGCTGTGGATCTGCGAGCGAGGAGAGCTGCTGTGCTGCTGCTGCTGCTGCGACACAGGAGATCACATGATCTACTTTCATTGGATAACGCACTCAGTCTGTCGTGGCAAATTTGCATAAAGTTCGGCCGAGCCCAACTTTTTGACGTGCCGCAGGTCCGCCGCTCGCGTGCCGGAATCCCAGCATGCTTTGCGAGCACGGCGACAACGATCGGCCAGATTTCATTGAAAATGAATTGAATGCGTTGGATACGGCTTGACGTGCCGGAATAGTGGACGCCTACCGTTAGCACACTCGCACTGCCGCCTTGCCAACGTTCGAAAAAAAAAAAAAAATATATATATATATATATTTTTTTTTTTTTTTTAAACCGAAGTAATAATGCTTTCCCAGGCTCAGACATTAAAAGACAGCATTGATAACATTGAATTGCGACACCTACTGGTTGTTAATGTAAATAGTTAATAATGTAAATAAAAAATAAAAAAGTGTTACAGCTCATAAACAGCTTCGTTATTGCTCTAACAGCCCCCCCCCCCCGTTCCAAGTAACCCCCCCCGGGCCAACGACTCACCACCTTGACTAAGCAATTTCCTGCGGGAAACACTGCAATGGCCGCATTTTGTGTTGCAATTACTGTCACGGTCGATAAAATAATAATAATATATTTTTCAAAATAAAATTAGGATGGCCCCGGCCCAAAAATATGCGTCGGCCCACCGGGCATTGCCCGGTAAGCCCTATAGCCAGTCCATGCCTGATGGGAAGCGTAACCAGCGGCTAACATGCTACTTTTGGATGCCTTAGCGCGTCAGGCTCTTGAAGAGACCGTGTAGATATCCTTGCGGAGACAGACGAATGGCTGACATCGCGATTAAAGGCTCTAGCATGGTTGCCGCGTCTGCTAGCGCGAGCGGTGTTGATGACGTCACGATTTCGTGCCGGTAATATATGAAGGTCTTCGAGTCTCTGCCCTCTTCTTTGCCTTCACGTATCTGTCCTGTAGCTTCTTCCACACATTCTTACAGAACTCTCCCTCTTTCCCCAAAGTTCTGCCAATCTCTGTCCACCAGTTTTGGGAGTTTACGTGGTCCCTGTGCTGTTTCACTGCAGTTTCGTACAGGTGCTGTACAAACGCACCTCCTGACTGAGCCTGTCTTAAATTTGTCCATCCGGTTCGTCGTTCTCGGCGCAGTCAAGTTACAAAAATCGACTGGTGCGCGAAAATGCGATGCACCGTCTTTTCAAGGCAAGCGCCATGCCTGAAACGTCATTTTGACGTCACGGTCCGCCACCGCCGTGAGCGACACGTCCACTGTAACTCCGGCTTAAGACTGCCAAGGACTGTGCTGCTGTAAATATGCAGCTTGCTAGAGCCACAACTCCAGAGAAACACGCCGATCAAACCCAATTCCACCACACGTCCAGGTCCTCACCACCCTTGGATTTTTGGCCACTGGAACCTTTCAGAGGGAGATTGGGGACTGATCGGGTGTGTCCCAGTCCTCTGTGAGTCGTGCGCTCCCCTTGGTCATCAAAGCTCTCATCAGTTTATCACCCATGGTACATCAAATTCCCATACACCACTGTCCAACAAGTAAAACAAACTGCTCTATAGCCCAGAGAAGGCACGCCAGATTTGCACAATATTGCCATGAATGAGGGTCTCCTACAACCTGAACCAGCCCAGGCACACCAGAAGGTGTGGTGCCAAAAGACCCCCCTCATGGACCACCCCATCAAAGTGCCATCATGATGAGGCAAGAACTGATTGCACGGCTTTAGTTGCAGTCATCGAGCGCCTGCCCATGGCAAGACGTTTTTTTTTTTTTAAGCTATTATATTTCGTATAAAAATACGAAAAATTTCTTGCATGAGGCCCAATGTGTTTCAAAAGACTGTTAAGAGAGAAAAAAACAAGGAGACAATTTTGAGTTAGAAATGCTGGGATTTCAAGATATATATCAAGAATATGAACAGAAGTATAAAAGTGTAATTTTGTGACCAAAGATGCAGTAAAATGAATCACTGGACCAGACATGATGTTGCTGAATTCACATTACATTCATCTTTTCTTTTCTTTCCTCTCACCTGGCGATTCTACCAACCCCGCAATGTCCTTTATATCTTTTATCTTTTTATGTAAATTTCTTTTTTCTGAAATTATTTCCTCACAAAAACAAGTCAGTGAACAATGGAATGGCTGAAGTTTGGAAGAGTGAAGCTAGTCTTTCGCTACTGACTAAATTATCAGCTTGGAACTCCATCGAAGGCACAAAGGCATGAAATTACTTGACATTTTTTCTCCTTGTGCACTTTGCCATTAGCCATTTCCTCGGCTACATTTCACAGCAAGGAGGAAAGCCAGAGTTTCAGAAAATCATTTTCATGACTTACCTCTGGATTCGTCTGCCAATGTGTTGTGTAAAGATGGATGGAGGCATCGGATGTTGAATGTCATGAAAAGCCAAGCGTGCAAACACTCAAACCTCTGGGAACAAGTTGATGAAGCAGTACCATGGTCTTGAGCGTATTCTAATAAGTCACTAAACGGTGAGCTGTGGTTATGTTTTGGGAAACAAATACAGAAGCTGATCCCTTTTACCAGAAGAGTTTCCTTACAAAAAGACTGTGATAAGGTGGTTAATGGTGTAAAAGTGTCTTTTAGCCCTGACTATGAACCTTTTCTTTTCTTTGCTGGTGTGTACATGAGATCATAATAATAATAAAGAAAGAATGACAACAGAAAGACTTTCAAACAGGACTCGAACTACCAGCTCCTGACTGAAAGTCTTGTGTTAGAGCCATAGTTCCTTATTTCTACCTCACCTGGCTACTTATCTTTATTGGTATAAAGCTCTTTAATCTAATGAAGGGTCTTAAATCTCTATACTCGTCAGAAGTTAGATTTTCTGATATCCCATTTGTCACTGAATGTAAGGCAAGGCAATTTTATTTATAGAGCACAATTCGTACACAAGGTAATTCAAAGTGCTTTACAGCTACATAAAATCACAAGAAGGCAATAAAATCATTAAAAAGAAATTAAAAATTAAAAACCCATTAAAAATAATCATTAATTAATTAATGTACCATTAGTACCATGCTCTTTCGAAAACACACAATGGTGAAATACTGGCTATATGAACAGTAGTTAATGTTCATGTTAGCCAGTAAAAACCTAAACAAAACACAAAGAAATGGACTGAAAGAGAAGTCCAGAATTTGTGCAGCCGATATCTGATGGAAGAATTGTGACCCAAGTTCTCAGTTGTGTTATTAACCGGACACGGCCCTTACCTTCTGTGGTTACAGGTCTTTAACATCTTGGGCTGTTCAACATGTGACTGCTGAAATGTTTGTGCCTAAAACAGAGATTGGTAGCCAACCAGCAGTCCATAGTTGAGCTACAGATTAGGGAAATGTTAGTTTTAACACACAGGACACCCCTTTAGTATCAGTTATGCAAGGAGTATTTTTACTTTACTTAGTCTTTATCTTCATTACATTCATTCTACTCCTGTTGCCTACTACAGGATGGGGGATGGGGATACCCTCTACATTCCAAACTGACATAGTGGGTTCCTGACCAAGCATCTGGACATTTATTATTGTAGTATATCTTGTTTAAATGCATGATATAACCTAGCATAACTATGGAGCTAACAGAGAGTCCAACAGAATGTGATGCTATGCTTTTTCAGACACACTGTCGGTGATCTTTAACATGAATGTGCAAATAACAGAAAATCTGGGAGTATAGGTCAATTAATCGAGCACAGGAGCAAATATAAGCTGTAGAATAATTAATCACAGATTTGATTTTATGCTTCATTTTATTTACATTTTGATCAGTAGTCTATATTGTTAGTCTAATATTTCAGAGAGCCGGTCAATTATTAAATGTAGGAAACACGCATTCTGAATCCCTGTATTTTGTGTTTCCCTTTTTTATTGTCTTATTATTCATTCCTTTTTTTAAGGACAATTGAAAGAAGTGTCTCCTTATGAAGACAATATGTGACAGCTGAAACAGTAACAGCTAAAGCTAAAAATATTATGATTTATAATATATTTGTGTTCATTGACACATATTCACATTCACAAAACATGATATTTTTCCACAGAACTTTCTGTTCCGTATTAATTTACATTTTTTCTCACACAAAGACAGACTCTGACACATTTTTTCTACAAAGATAAATTTCTAATGTACCTTAACTTTCTCTGGTCCCCCCTCAGTAACTCAGAGAGTTTTTCTTTTATATATATAACTTTTTAAAACAGCCCAAGGCTTTTTTTCCTCTTTTTTCCCCATACCTATTGGATTCATGGGAAGATTTAAACAGGCTGCATCACCCTCACTCATCCAGACACAGTCACGCTGCAGAAGTCAAAAGGTTTTAGAAATGCCGCCTTTCTACATTTTGTCTCGATTCACCTCTCCAGAAGTCAAAGATTGCGACTTGTCCTGTCTTGAGACTTGACTCAATGCATCACGTAGCACCACCTTTTAATATTTAAAACTTTTTTAAGGGTTTATTGGACGGCATTGCCTGATGGAAACTGGAGCACTGAGGCAGATGATGGAGCATTTAGTGGGAAAAGGTTAAAAGTTAGCGTCCTAAATGGCAGGAAGGCGATAAGGTGGTGGGGCCTTCAACACTGCCGAAAAGGAAAAGGGCAGGATGAATGTCAGCCAAGTCATCTAGGAAATATAAATCATACTAAAAAACCCAAACTTGAACATTTTCCTCTCAACTTTCAGCTGAACTTTAAAAAAAATTATTTATTTTTTTCACATCTAGTTTTTTTAGCAGAGAGCAAAGACTAAACTTAAAAAAAAGGAATCACTGATCTCTATAGAAATTTAATCTTGTCAATATTTATGTCCAAAAATGGATATATATATTTTTTGAAGTTGAGCAAGATCGTGTCCATGCTTGAGGCCTTCTGTGCACCATTTGCACAAACATAGTTATAAAATCTAGAGAGCTTTTCAATTAAAAAAAAATTCAAATTAACCCTGAGAGTTTCTCAGCTGAATGGAACAGAAAACATCATAAATTGTTAACATGAAAATATATTTCTAAATATCCTTCTTACCCACCACCACCCTTACCAATGCACCCTCTCCCTCTGTGTTTTAGGCAGACATATATTAAGATAAAAACCATTTCATGTTGATGTATTGCCATCTTGCTTATCTTGTCAGTGTGGACAAATATGGATGTTGTATGAAGTGGCCTTGTTGCAACTGAAGGTCAAAACGGATCTATGAGCGAGAGGGAGTGCTATGGATTGTTGGCATGCGAGAGCGAAGAGTGGGGAAGGATGAAAGGATGATGTAAGAATCAGAGACACAGGGGGAGAGGAGACATTTTCCCTAATAATATTGAATTGAAAAGATAACAGCTCAGCTGCAGACTCCTGCTATCTACACCATGAAAAAACACAACCTTGCAGAGGCCTGACCAGAAACTTGATGTGCCTGTGTGTGAACAAGTTTGGATAAGTCTTCTACTGAGTTATATATGAGCCACGTTTCCCTTTCACCACACACAGATTCGTTAGGTTTGATCCCACATCACAGTAGACAGTTTTTTAACTGCGCATTCGGCCTACAGCTGCATACAATTTAATCAAAAACATCAAATTCAGGACGAACATACATATTGTTACAGCCCTGTTTGAAGACAAAAAAGTTCTGTTGCAGGAGATGTGTGTCTTCCACCTGATAGTTTGCAGTGATTCCATGTTTCTATATAGGTCATTTCAAATTTGGAACAACTGAAAGAAAGTATATGGCTTTTTTTTTTTCAGGAAAAACAAACAAGAGAAGTGAGTTCAATTGGTGAAAGCAAACATGAAGTGTGATGCTGACAGAGAGAGAGGGAGCAATAGACATAGATTGATAGATAGTTCAGAAGTATGTGTGTGCTTGTCCATCAGAACTGGTTTAAGTGTGCAGCAGCTCCACTTAAATTGCCTCAGCTGTCAAACCAGAGATCCTCACATCTCTGCTGTTGACGAGGACAGTACGCTCTCTCTCTTCTTTCTGTCTCCCGCTCACTCTCTGTCTCCTTATGCATATGCAGAAATGCATCATATATCACCATCTACATGTCTGAAGGTCTATTTGCTTGACTGCTTGTCCCCATTTTTGTTTCTTACGTTCTTAACCTCTAACTGCAGCAACATGAACTGTTTTTACAGATCAATAAGTCAGAGGCGAAGTGAAGTGTCTGCTTGGAACACTTATTATATCACTTGGATGCTCAGCACTGCACAGCAGCAAACCTTCCATCACCTTTAATCCGCCTCAGAACTCCTTTACACCTCCAGCACCTCTACTTTAAACCCAGAATAAACACAGTTAAATCTGGGAGACGACTATTGCAGGCTGCTGATAGATTAAAGTCACTTTTAAATGGGTTACATTAATAAAAGGTACAACCAAATGGATAACCGAATTAATTAAATCCCACTCTGAGAGCCCAAATTACAAGTAACAGCTTGATAACATTAAAACACACAGAGAAACGATCCATTTAAATTAAAAAGAATTAAAAAGACTCCACCATTGTCACTAAAACAACAATGGCTAACGGAGGGGAAATGACTTAATTCTCATGCAAACCAGTCTGCTTTAAGAGTTTTTTTCAATGAAGGGACATTGTGTCAATGCCAGTTACTTCATTGCTCTGTCACATGATAAGAGAAGTGTCTAAAGTCCAGTGAGTTTGCATTTAGCAGTAGTAGAATTGTCTCAATTATCTATAAAAAGAATTTCTAGAACTAACATAAAGTACTTCTCCCAATGAAGAATTTTTGTCCTTGAGCAGCACATCCTGATTTTTTTTTTTTTTTTTGTTTGCTATCTAGCTCTTAATGAATAAATCCTAAAATGTAGAATGCTTCCCTTAGTATGGGTGGACTCTAGTCTAGTGAGGGACATTAAAAGAGGAAGCTGTGTGCTGTCACTCTGAGCCAAATTGCCTTTGGTGCTCGTCCATATCTCTCTATGTTTCTTTGGCCACAGACTAAACTCATGTCAGGACTTTAGTTGATATACCCTCTAGCTTGAATTTTTTTCTCCCCTCTTCTTCTCTGGGCAAAGTGTGTTTGGAAAAGTGCCCTCAACGTATGCATTATATTATTTGATCATTGTTTTGAGTGTTATAACCACTTCAAAAATTGTAATTCTGTCTGCTTTGCTGAATTGGGGCTTTATTTCATTTCATTTCGCAGCACGCCCTTGAGCGAAGCACTGTGCTTATCTAACACCACCAAGCTGTTTAATCATCCCATTTTGTTTTCAACTCTGAGTCACGGACTAAGCCAGTGACCCTTTGTGCTCCAGGGACAGAGACACCAACCATGGCCTGAGCGCTTCATAGCTGTGTCATGGGTTTCAAAGTGAAATTAAAATGATTGATTTACTAACAATTGATGATTTACTAACATCTGTTTACTCAAAATTCAGCAAGGCACACTTTGGAACAGTTTTCTCTAACCACAGTTAACTGCTTTTGTCAACAGGGTTAATTGAAATCTGCTATTACTGGGACAAGAGTGGTCACATGAAGTAATACAGCATTAGTAGACTAACATATAATACTTATCTCTAGATTCGGTGTAAGACAAAGCATTACAAATGGAACCAACAATGACTTGCTTCTGTTTAAAGACTGGTTTCAACTTAAGTTTAGCATGAATTGCATTGCATGCATTTTGAACTGTCTTCATAAAAAGTCTGATACAGTGGTCACCATAGCACAAAATTCTACACCAACAAGCTCTCAAGAGCGCTCTGAACATGTCACCAAGCCAGTGACTCCACGTCCACAAAGCCAAAGAAATAATTGCTGACTGTAGAAAAAATAAGACAAAAACACACTCCCCTTTCTACATCAGCGGGACATGGATTTGCATCTTGAATTTCAGTGGATAATGATAACAAAAAAAAATAGAGTCTTGAATCTAGCATTTTGAATTTTACTTCTTGTGCCAGATGTTTCACAAAGTTTTTGGCACAAAAGGTTATGGTGTTCAGAGCTTTTGAAGTTGAATCTATGAGTTTTGATCACAGTAGCAGCTGCAGGTATTGAGACAGAAAATGATTTAGACCTAAAACTACTGTTCATGATACCTGTTTGTGCAGGTGTGTTCCAGCGCTGCTTTTAGCGTGACTACGATGTTTTTTTGATGGTTCTCAGGTTGGAGTCCCCAACTCGGACCCTGACTCTGGAGGCTCCCAGAGGGGTGGAAGTCAATGCTGGAGTGGGAGACTTCACAGCGTCTT
The DNA here is from genome assembly GCF_027942865.1 of Odontesthes bonariensis. Taxonomy (NCBI): domain Eukaryota; kingdom Metazoa; phylum Chordata; class Actinopteri; order Atheriniformes; family Atherinopsidae; genus Odontesthes; species Odontesthes bonariensis. Next base: position 29,204,807 of record NC_134509.1, on the reverse strand, counting down.
GTAGGGAAGATCTCCTCCTGCAGTCCTCAGACGGAGAGGTCAGTGTGTGTTTATTTACTGTATGTGTTTCTACTTGTGCTGTTTGTGGGAAATTTCCAGAGTGGACTTGATGATTGCTATCTTTTTTTGTGTGCTGGGTTTTAAGTGGGTATAGGGGAGAGAATTACACTGGGGGGAAAACAGTAGTGTTGATATGAAAATACAGTGGGGTGTTTGTGTCACTGTGCGTGAGGGCTTTAGACTCTGTGGCACTCTATAGTGTTGGGCCAGCTTCATTAAAGTACCTTATTAGGCTAATGAGCGTCATCAATCCAGGCGACCTTGTCCCCCTTTTCTCCCCTCCTCCTCTCATCACTATTTTTTTCCTCTTTTCTATTTGAGAGAAGTGACTTCATTAAAGCTGGTTTGATGAGGTTCCTTGTCAGTTGTTGGTGCGTTTGTTGGTATGTGTGTGTCATTGTTAGCCCATTATCTCACTGTCAAGCTCTTTGCATAGCAGCCTGCCACATTTTGTGAGCACCAAACCAGACTTTGCCATTATCTCTTTGGGTGTTTGTAAGTGTGTGCATGTATGTGTATGTCAACCTGCCATATTGCTTGTCCACTGGAGCATGGTGTGTCATTAACTTAGTAATTAACAGAAGAATGACCCCCCCCCCCCCCCCCCCCCCCCCCCCTCTTCAAGCTGCACTCACTGTCATTGTCAGTCACACACGCACATAGTCACAAATACACTCTCACATTTCCATACACAGTGTTGCAGTAGGGAACTACAGTTATGCCCAAATGTATTCCGGTGTATGCCATATTTAAAATCCTGATAAACTTTCATTCGGTCAATAAATTTCTTTTAGCTGGGAATCACAAAACCCCTCTAACTTTCCTGGTAAAATTAGTAAAATACACCTACATAACTTGATATCTGTTTTCTAAACATTTGAAATAAATACTTGCTCTTCGTTTTTTTTAAAAAGGTAACATCACATTTTTCTATCAAACATTCAGAATCACTCTTCATGTAACTGGGACTTGGTAACAGATGCTAAACACATAAAATGTTTCTATTTATGTATTCATTTATCTATTTAAATTTTTTTCAGCTGGATAGATGGATAGTAAGTTTTCGTGCGTGTAGATGACGTTAGTGTGGACCTTTTGGCTGAAAGACAGAGTCGAGTCTTTAAGTTCTACTACAGTTGATAACAATATTTCCATCCATACATCCGTTTTCTATACCTGCTTAATCTAACTCAGGGTCACGGGAGGGGGTGACAAACGAAACAAACAACCATCCACGCTCACACAGTCATTTTTTTTCCCTGGGTGGTGAGAGGAAGCCGGCGTTCCCAGAGAGAAGCCATGCACACACAGGGAGAACCTGCAAACTCCACACAGAAAGGCCCAAGCCGAGACTTGCTGTGAGGCGGCAGTGCTAAGCACCACACCACATGCTGCCCTGATAACAGTATTTAATAACAATATTTTTAAAAAGTAATATTTTGTACAGGGGCATGACCAAGTGTCAACCATTTAGAGACCTTGAATAAATACACTCACTGCTATATAATAAACAGTCATTAATTGAGTTAAAGCAACTTAAGTATAATGCAGCTGTTCTAAAGTAATTGAATATTATCATGTCATTTATTTAATACTTCAGAGCAATGTTTCCATGGTCCGACGACCCACCCGATGATGTCTTGTTGTTTTTGTTGTTTGTTTGCTTTTTCTTTTCATTTAGTTTTCTGTTGGGTAATGTGTAGAAGAGCAGCTGGTAGGTAGGGCAGCGTCCCTACCATCATGTCGTCTGATCAGATGTGTTTCAAAGTAACAGATATTTGGTCTGACTTTCAGAAATGTGGGCTTGAAGTCCGTCTGTTCCTGGCTGCGACAGATGGACACTGGGAGGGTGTTTGTCATTTGAAAGGACAGTATTTTGATCCCCAGCTTCCTTGGTCCATGAATTGAGGCATCATTGGGCAAGATGTGAAAGCCTACATTGCTCCTTATGTGTTCATCGGTGTATAAGTTTGTGTAAAACAAGAGAAAAAAAGTGTAATGTGAATGTGGCTGATAGTCTAGTCAACTAAATCTATACAAATTAACTCCAATTCCCTTTATCTCATTCCTGCTCCTACTCTCTTTAACTGTTTTGTGCAGCTTTCTTCTTCTACATCTTCTTCTTGTCCTCCTTCTGCCTTCTTGCCTTCTCAGCCTCTCAGTCCTTCATCTCTATGTAACCCAGCTAATCTAATTAACTTTCCACTGCCAGGGTTATACATCAATGTGGATGTCACTTCACAAGGAGGGGAGGGGAATTATAATTTTTACCTCTTTCTATCATCTCCTCCTTTCTCTCCCTCTGTTTTCATGCGCTTTTGTCTCCTTGGTCTTTGTTCATCCATTATCTCTCTGTGTTTCTGTCTTCCTCTCTCTGTCATCTCTGCATAAATAGACGTCTCCCATTTGATAAAGAACATTAGCATGAAGCACAGTGTAACAAGGGTTGTGGTGTGGGCCTTTAGCAAGGCTTGATACCATGAAAGGCATGAGAAAATTAAGGATTTATGGTGCACTGCCTCTCAACCTCTGCACCCTTTACTGCAGCACTCATCAGCCCAGCACAGAAAGAAAATCCTCTGTTCACTGAGGTACAGCTTCATAAATGCCAGAAAAGTCTTATCAGCATGAGCAAATGTATTCAGAAAAACCCAAATGAACCAAATACAGAAATGAACAAGACCAACATTGAAAAGATTACTGACATTATTATATAATCTTATTTCAGTAAGGGGGTTGAGGGCAGAACATGACTGCACACCAGACTGATTATTTTGTCATAGAAATAAGGAGAATCTTTTTCTTTTTTTGATGTCATCTGCTGGTGGGCGGACAAATGGGCAGGGCCACATTAACATATTCACAGATCCCCATTCACTCATTTTATGATAAAAAAGATATGGTCATTTCCTCAGCCATTTTAAGGCAACGAGAGCTCTTTACATGGCAGAAACATCAAAATGGGCAATTTTAAGGGACACGGACAAGTATTCAGAGGATTAATTGCTGCTGGAGTGAGACTAAGAGGGGACATGTGTATGCCTCTGTACGGCTTGACAAAGAAAATACCTTAAACCAAAGGAGAGTCTGTAGAGAATCTATTAATTAAATGATGCCCTTCTCCAGCTCAACCCATCCAATTTGAAGGTGCTGGAGGAGTTTCATCCTGGAGAATGGGCAACAACTCCAGTCACTAGATGTGCCAAGCATATAAAGACATACCCTAAGAGTACAAAAGAACAAAAGAGAAGTCTACAAAAGTACTGTAGCCAGGAGGTAAATTGTTAATTCTATATACGTAGCCTCTTAAGATGTTCACAACTGGTAAAAGATGGTTTGTTACTTTCTTCTTTAAGACAACACAGTTTGCTACTGATTCTATTTTGTTAAAAGCATGTTGTGGTAAATTTAGTATGTGACATGCATTTCAAATAATCACAAGCAGGTTCTTTTGATGTTGCATACTTTTGACACTATGACAATGTTGTGAATATTAACACTTATTCTGCCAAGGTGCATCCTGGTCTCTCTTGGCTCGGGTAAAGAAACTGAAGCGAGGCAATGTAAAAATCATACCATATGTCTAAGTAATTTTACCATGGTAATGGTCAATGATGTAATGTTTAGCATGGTGTCCATATCATAAATGGTCCATTTTAAAACAGAGAAAATGTGTTCAAATAGAATCCCATAAAATCCAGTGACACACTCACATCTACATCAATCCATCCCACGTATATGATTTTTTTCTTTTTAATGATCCATGGCATTTAACAATCACTTTATTCATAATTCTATGTCCTTTCCCTGCTTCCCAGAATCTCTGAATGATCTTTAGCTGGATATTCAAAGAAAAAAAGTCATGATGGGATGCTGTTTCATTTAGTATCTTTAGAATCTTGTGATCTTTACAAGTTCAACAATTTGAACATTTAGCATAAGAGACCTGAGAGGTCAAGACACAGTATTATTCCAAGCCACGATACCTTATTTTCCCTCTGTCTTGCACATTCAGCACCAGATACCATTGCATTAATCCATGCAAAAAACATTGCCATGGTTCACTTGTCTGAGTGCCAACCCAGTCTGTTTTAAGGGAGAGCAAAATATGCAATATACATTCTTCTGGCCAAAAAACACTTTATCCAAATAACATTCCTTTTCGTCAATTTTCATAGGCGCTGTCCTTGACCGCTGACGCCATCAATTGAACAGAGACAAGCAGATGAGGGCAGGATAGAAGGAGGATCGGATGAGAGGGAGGTGGAGAAGGATGGCAGAAAATAGATGTTTCTGTCGATTTTGCAGGAGAAAATAAAGGCACGCAGGACAGCAAGGCTTAAAGCCAAATCAATGTTGTCAGCAGCTGGCACTTAAGAAGGGGCCATTAAAGTTTAAAAAGTTTGGAAAGCAGCGGTGAAATTAGGGCCAAATGGGTTAGAGGTAGGGTAGCACTGGCTTCCATTAAAATCAAAGCCAACAAGAGTTGACAGGTCCTCTCAAGATTCCCGCTGTACTCCTAACTCTTTTTTTTATTATCATCTATTCCTATTTTCTTTCTCTACATCAGCCTTTATCTCTACTCTACATTCATTCACTCTCTGGGTGGTTTCCATTCTTCTAGTTTAGGTCCCTATTTTTTTAACTTGTTCGTAAGAACAAAAATACAAGCATATCTCTACCATTCATGTTTCTCTAGGTTGATAGCCTCTTTACAGTTCACTCAGTCCAGCTAACCAAGAGATAAAGCAATTGAATAGGTTTTGTCCTTTGTAAAAAAGAAAAAAATATATATTTTTTTCTAAATCATCCCTGTCGGGAGACAGTAGCACACAGGGAGAAGGAAGAAAGAGTCTTATTATATGTATATAATATATGTATTATATGTCTTATATTATATATATATATATATATATTTTTTATTTATCCAGTTTTTTCATCCTTAGTGTTTGACAAGGTGTTACTGCCAAATTAAATGGTTCCCATACGTAGAAAGGACACACTTAAGGCCTGAATATCCCTTTTGAAGCTATGGCACGTTTAAATAATCTAATACGTGCTTACCTCACAATGCTACTGACTTCAGTGAAGAGAAATCAGGTTAAGTACATAAACTTTTCACAAAGTTGGGTTACAATGGAGTTTTGTTGTTTGTTGACACAATGCCAGGGTTTATTAAGAGTTCATAGCCTGGAGGTGTTATAGGCTGGTATACTGGGACCGTGTTTTTTTTCCTCACTGCTTGCTGTTTTACCTGTGGGTAAGGCAAAATCATAAGTAAATTAGAATGCTGGCAGGGGGTAACTCCCTGTCCTACTTGCTGATGCTGATATATAAATTCACATTTAGTATTAGGAACTCACTGCAAAATGTAAGTAATCAAAATCACCCACACAAACACTGTATCCAGCACCATATGCCTCCGGACGCATGAACTAACCTGCATACAAACCAAGCTTAACTATCTAAAAACACAGACACACAAAAGCACCAATATATTTATCAGGCATGCACACACACACACACACACACACACACACACACACACACACACACACACACACACACACTTCTTTAGTGTTAACTCAGACCACACATCAGCAGCCGCCCTTCTCTCATAGTCTCCAGGGCCGTTTTGTTTACCTCCAAAACTTTTTTTCATCCCCCAGCTCCACTTTTTAAGACTTTATCTCGATGCATGTGCTCATAAACAAGAGATAACAGATTAGCAAACGCTCTCCAATGGCTTGTAGATGTGGATACTTTCCAAAAGCAGTGAATTATGTCAGAAAATGTATTAGCCTTCACTTCAGGCAATAGTGCGAGATGTATGTGTTTGTGATGTAACTCTGCATCAGTCTCCAGATGTGTGTGAGATTTGTAGATTTTATCTCATCTTTGTTATTCTGTCACTGCACTGTCACTTTCTATTACCCCTTTTTGACCAAAGTCAAAAGGTTCCTGTGCTGGTTCAGGGCTGGTGCTAGAGTCAGTTCTATGCCGGTTCTACCGCACTGGTTTGATGTTCCAGAGCCATGACGTAGCCGTGTTGTTTTTGTGTAGAGGGCAACATAGCAGGGAGAGAGTTTGTCTTGTTTGCCCCAGTATATGAATGTATTGATAAAACTGGAATCATTTTGTAATGCTGTTTTAAACAACCATTAGTGTTTGTGCAAACTCCTTTCAGCACCAACAAGTTATTCCAAATGCCAACCAATTTTTAGGAAGGACAGTATAAATGGGATTTGTACTCTGTTTTGGGTGAGATCTATATTTGTCAGTTATCTTTAATAGAAAAACCCAGCAATGTTAATCAAAATAGATGCAAACACTTTAAAAATTCAGCTGCAAACTGTGATTGTGAATGTCACTCAATAAGGCATATTGTGCAGCAGATGCAACTGCTGATTTAAAACATAACCAGCAGGAAAATGAGAGAAACACAGAGCTCACGTTCATCCACTTTGACTTTTTGTCCTTAGTGAAGCTTAGTTTTGTACGTTGTTTTTTTTTTTTTTTTTTATTGTTCTCTCTTAAATAAAGAAGACTAAACACTACACTGGATTTGGACTTTTAAACATGGCATTAACACCATAATTGTTGATCTGGTTGGTCTTTTTTTTTCCTTTTCTGTGCTCGACCCTGAACCCATCCCCCTCCCCCTAATTATTGTTCTACTGTATTTGTATAACTGTTAATCTCTTTTCTAGCCTTCCTGCATGTTTTTATGAGTGTGTTTGTCTGTGCCTACATGTGTCCACACCGTATGCGTACACTACACGCCGGATGTTACATTCTCAGTCTCTCTTCAGCCTCTGTCATTTAGTCCATTGTCGGCTCCCATTCTAGTGTCTGTCCATTCAACAAACCTAATGATGTGTGTAATACACTCAGATAGCTTCGCAACCACCCACCTTTTCGTGTTCCTGAAGTGTGTACGTGTGTGTTCCATGTGTGAGTATGGGGGCAGTAAGAGAGGACAAGAAACGAAGAATGGGAGACGAGGTTAGCTAAGGCTAGATAGGCAAAAAGGTTGAACTGTGTGTATTTGTGTGGACAAAATACCATGTGCTTGTGTGCACTGAAAATTACTGTCCTTTCAACCTCCATCATACCTCTCTCCCTTCACTCCTCCAACCTCTCACTTAAAGACTTGGGGTTTTGACATTGGGAAATATGTTTGTTCGCTTTCTCTGGTGAGCGGTGGCTGTGGAGATCAGAAACACTCACATCTGTCAACTTACAAACATCTAACAAACTTCTCTGCGATTTTTTATTTAAGAGACTTATATTTCACTGTGAAACTTCAGATATTTTTCACAAAGATAATTTTACTCTTAGCATTTCTGTATGCGCCGTATTGGTGCAATCTTAAGTATTATTTCTACATTATTCTACAGTGATAAACTGCAAACACAAGGTAAGAAAGTTTAAGTTTCACGTCCTTGAAAAGTCATAATGAGGTTTTCAACAAATTGAATGTAATTTAAACACAGTTTTAATATATAAATAGCATATTATCATCATTGATTTTTTTTGTTCTAATTTATTTCAACAACTCTATTAAATCAATGTGAAAAATGTGATTAGAAAAAATAGTGCTGATTTTGCACATTCCTAGCTATAAAGAACTCGGCAGTAACAAAAGACTGAATTTGGTCTTATTCAATATATAGTTCAGTCTTGTATTTAAATAATCTCATACGAGGACAGTGTCTACAACTGTGTCCTCTCAAATCTGTAAGAAACTTTCTGTTTTCATTGTTTCTCTCTTGAAGGCGGGGTAGGGGTTCTTTTTCTGGAACATTTTTTTACATATTGCTTGAAATACTCTTCACACCCCCATTGCAACTAATTAATTAAAAGTTTTGACACAAATATGAAAAGTTTTAGTGGCCTCTAGAACGTACAATCTAGGAAAAACACTATCCAATCATTGTGAACGGACCGTTCACAATGATTGGATACTGATGCCATCTATCAAAATGCAATCTGCTCCTCCCTCCCCCTCCTTCCCCCTGTGCGCATACCCTGCTCCGTGAACGAATTACTCGTCCAGAAGCTTGGCAGGAAGCTAAACTAGAGCTAGCTTGGCTAGCACCTAGCATTATTAAACCTATAGTTATCATATACTAAATACTAAATACGGCAACGACCGATGCTTGCTGTCAGAACAGCGCTCGTGCACCTTCGTGCTCGAGCGCGTTCATGTACTCTAGAGGCGTGCCTTCGGGGGGAAAGTGAAGAAAAGGGTTGGGACTTTTTACCTGTTTATTTTCAAAATGCAGCTTCGCTGGACTCAAAATCCAGGATCTCCTACCCTACCTTTAACCTATTAAGACCTGAGCAAAAAGCTTAAAGCAGCTCCATATGACAATTAATAAAAGGTAACTAACACAACTATATATCTGAATAAACAGTTTGAAGTGATATATCACCTTAACATTTAAAGGGACACTGTGTAATTTCTTCCCCCATCTAGTGGTGCAATTTTATTTTGCAAAGTCGAATGAATTTGCTCTCTAGCGCCTCGCGTTTTCAAATGTGCGTTGCAACTTGTTGAACTACGACAGGCGGTATGTGTGAAGATTCTCTTTTTCGCTTTTTTGGCTACGAGGATCCCTTCTCCTGTGGCGTGGCATAACTATGGTCTTCCATTGCGAACAAAAGTGCAGGCCGTTCAGGCTGGTTTATACCAGAGAATGTCTAATGGCGTAGACTGGCTCTGCTTATACCTGCGTGCAAACGTGACGTCAAAATGACGTAATTTCCGCTCGCAGGCCTGGCGTTGGGGAAAACGCGATTCGAAGTGCTTTATGTCCCTCTCGGCACTTCGTCGTTTTTCATAGACCGGAAGGACATGGCAGCCTCCATAGAGCTTGCCCGCTCTATGTAGATACAGACAAGTTATTCTTCACTCAGGAGGATAAGTGAGATTTTTGACAGAGATAATTTTACACCAATGAGGACTAATTTATGAATGAATATGTTGATTTGAGCTAATAAATGACTTAATATATTACACAGTGTCCCTTTAAGTTGTTTTCATACAAACAGCCAATATTTTCCTTCCTGAATGGAAACATTGCAGTTCACTATATAAAGGTGAAGCACTTAGCATGTTTCCCTCCAACTGGACTGCCCCATCATGGAAGACATTGACACTTGTCACATGTTGGGTATAGCCATTCGATTAGGCAGTTTAGTTTTATTCATTGCAGAAATTCCCAAATAAGCAGGTATGTTGCTTAAATTGGAAGTTATTTTTCTGTCAGGGAGACCCTAATTTTTAGGGTAGGGTTTGATCCAGTATGCTAGCAGAGATGTTTCAAACAAATGTTTCAGTCCCCTATCAATTTCAAGAAGTTGATCCTCTCCCTAATTTGCCAAAGACATTCACAGATGGGTCCCTGATCCATTAATTTCTACTCCCTCATCTGCATCAGATATTTAACTGATTGATTTATTTATATCCTCAGGATGGTGGCCCAGGATCTCTAGCAAAGGGTATCAAATATTTTTCAGTTATGAAACTCAAGTCCAAGTGAAGTAACAAGTCAGTCCAAATCTTAAACTCCTTGTTGAGTCTTCTTTAATCTTTAATCTTCTTTAATTAAGTCATCAACGTTGTGACAAAGTCTGACTTGTGACCATGTGATTTAAGTTCACACCTCTGGCATTTACCATTTGTAAAAAGCGCTTAAGGTTAAATTTTGTCAATGAGACATGACTAAAATTATTTGAAAAAGCATTTTTGAAAAACTATATATTTTGTTTAAGAGTGGATTTCTGCACCCTCTTACACTCTCATACTTGATTGTAATCCGCTCTTGTCCTCTTAACTTTCTTTTTTTCTCTTCCTTGTGTCCTCTAGGACAGGGATTCTCAACCTTTTTTCAGTGATGTACCACTTGTAAAATATTTTTTCAGCCAAGTACCCCCTAACCAGCGCAAAGCATTTTTTGTTGAAAAAAAAAGACGTAGAACACTGTGTCAACACTGTCTTTTTATTAAACTTTGCAACTGCAAATAAACTGCATTCTCCTCAACTGTTTGCAAATGAAAATATATAAAAAGTTTTGGGGGAGCCTGTGTTCCTTTACCTTCTTTGTCACCTGTCCCTCTGTGTTCTCAGCAGCACTTTAACCAGGACTCCATTGTTTGTGTTGTCAAGGCGACAGTGATTTATTTCGTCAATCATGTAAAAGGCAAATGCCGTGATTCATGGTTATCAGTCGCGTCACTGTTACGTAGCGCGCTCTAGTAGCCAGTAGAACGCCGCCATTTGGGTACCTGCCCCGCTGCCAGCTGTGTTTGTAAACATACCTGAACATACATGAACTTATATTAATTGATATTTATAATGACTTTTGAATTGATGCTATTTTTTAAATATATTTTTCAAAATCTCAAGTACCTCCTGGAGTGCCCCCAAGTACCCCAAGGGGTACGCGTACCCCCATTTGAGAACCACTGCTCTAGGACACTTTCATACTTTCCTTTGAAACAAATCATCAGCACACTCAGTGTTGTTCTTTCTCCTCACCTACCACACGCTTTAAAAATTGTTCATATGTTTTTTTTTGGTCTTCCTCCTTCCACCTCATTCCACCTTTCAATCGAAGAAAATTTTAGCCTTTCACCACTGTCCTCACATCCTTTCTCACAATTCACCCATTTCCCTCTTTTGCGTTTCTTGACCGTGCCAAAGGAAATCATCCATGAAAAATGTTTTGACCCTCCATAATTGCCACTCCCCACATGTTTCCCCTCTCCTTGGTGCCAGAGGCGTGTGGTTGCCAAACTGCTGTTGGAGAGAGATTGGTTCAGACATAAAAACCTGTTCTTTATGCATATTTTCAGGCACAAACACACAGCCTTGTGCATTTATGCAAATGCAATGGGACACATTCTTATAAGAAAAACAAAAGCAAAATAATTTCCTATTATGAACTATCCATTGTAGTTTTCCTCCAATTAACTGTTTAGGAATGAATCGCAAGATTAAACTAGCTGATCGTTATCAGGAAACAAAATTCAGTTGTTGATTTTTGTTTTGCTTTTGAATTGCATATGTATATGCACTGTTTGTCAGGACCCTCACAAAAAAGTGATGGTTGATCCTATTATGATAATACGATATAATATAATATAATATAATATAATATAATATAATATAAATATAATAATAGTAATAGTCTCTACAATTTTGCCTGCCTACAGCATATATTTGTAAATGTCATTTTTCCAAAAGCAGCAACTGAATTAGATTATTGCTGTAAACTGAAGGTTGACACACATTAAAACAAAAGTTTACTTTCAGGATTTTTAATAGAATCTGTCATTTCTTTGATACATCAATTTTTTTTCTTACCCTATGGCTTCATAAAGTCTGATTGATAATCTGAAAATAAAACAGTTGGCTCAGGTGGACCTGATACATCTCATAGTTAGCTTTAGGCTTGGACTACTAGCTCACAGGATTCCTCATTCTGTGAGGATTCCTCATTCTGCTCTCTTTTACTTCCAATCTACATGTGACATTACTGTTGTCATTAACTTGTATTCCTTTTTCTCAGCAGATATCAGTGAAGGCAGCTGTCCGCCTTTCCTGACTCTAGTTCTGCCAGAGGTTACTTCCTGTTAAAAGGGAGTTTTCTCTTTTCACCATCGCATGCTTGGGACAGGAGTGATGTTTTGGTGGAATTTGTTGGTTTCCTTAGCTAGGCAACTTTGAATTGGCTTTATATGAATTTGACTCATTTGGACTTTGATGAATTTGAAAGGATTTAATTAAGACGGTATCACGATGAATTGGATTGTTATTGGCTTGACTTGGGCGGTGTCTTTGAAGTGCCTTGAGATGACATTTGTTATGATTTGGCACAATATGAATAAAACTGAATTGAATTTGATTAAGTGCTTAAATTTTATTCAGTCATAAATTTATTCTATATTGTTACAGTTTTGATTGATGCTTTAGAAATAAGGTTGGCGTACCTCTAATAATTTTATACCAATTTATTATAGTACCGGTGGACTGCTTCTAATGATTTTTTAAAAAGACAATTTTAAGAAAACTAATTATAATTGCTCGTTCTGTTAATCCACTTTTCTAATGTGCCTTATTCATGGAAGAATAAAGGTTTTAAACACACCAAAGGTTGTGTTTTTTTTCATTGAACCCAGAGGCGCTACAGAGATTTCTGTCAAATGCGTTGTGCCCAGTTCATCTGGAGTGTACACAGGGAGCAGTATTGTATTTGATGTGTAATGCAAGGGTATGGATCAGAAGATAACATTATCATACATGAGGTTGACTGGACTTGAGTCTATATTTTTTCAATTAAAATTAATTAAAATCACGCTCTAGCAGTTTTTAACCCCCCTGAAAACATAACTGTGTTCTATAAAGCTGTTTACTTTAAAGTTTGTGACACTTTTTGTGACACTTTAACTTCTTCCTTATTCAGTGAATGGGGATATTCTAATGTGGGGTCTTTCACATCCTAACCTCTAAATACTTCCTCAAAAGTCTCTTTCACATATGTCTTTCAAGCTGGGATTGATGTGATCTTTGTGAAGCATCATATCAGGTGTGAAAGTCCAGTGGCAGAACGGGGGGTCAAAGTTGATCACTAGCAAAGGAGGTAGTAACTGATGCAAAAAGCCTGCCTCGTGTGTGCTTAACCACATCAAGCTGACATTGCAGAACTCTTCACCCTAACCAACAATGACTCAGTTTATTTAGCAACAAGGCTTGATGTGTGAAAGGACACAATGATGCGAGGCTGAGACCCCTCTGTTTGAGGTGTGAATTACGATGGGGAAAAGCAGAGGGTTAAGGACATCTTTTCTTTTGCTTGTTAGACACAACCAATATGTTAAAGAGGCTAAAGCCTCTGACAATTTTCAGTGATACACTGCAGGGCTACGAGGGTCAACTGTCTACCAATGGAAGAGACAGTATCTGTTCAGAACTCAGGGCTTGAGAGACATAGGGTGCTCTTTCTTGGGGAAGTTGCGGGCGTAGCCAGCTGCTGCAGCTGCAGCAGGGATGGAGAGACATTCCCTCTCAAGCTTGTGGTGTCTCAATTTTCATGATAACGTTTGTTGAAAATACAGCTATTTTTGTGGGTCAAATGTGAGATCAAGGAGAGAGGGGTATCTGCCCTGATGGAGAGCCCCCCCCCAAAAAAAAACCCCAAAAGAATATACTACTATACAATAACATGTTGCAGAAATTGAACAGGCGGTTGCTGCCTCTTATATAAAAAAACCTGTGATTCTTGCACCCAGTGAGTGAGAGCCATGATCATTATTTTATTGGTTATTACATTATGAGTGGAGCAGTTCTTTTTGGTGGACGGCTCTATGTGCCAGGGTCTTAAAAATAAAACACGTCAAAAGAAATGCATTAATGGGAAATGCTTACTCATTCTTGTAGTGTCTCTCAGATAACTGGTTAGAACAGCATTGTATATATATTTTTTAATGGCAAAGCCATGCTTTTTATCAATCAATCAATCAAACTTTATTTATAAAGCACTTTTCATACATTTATAGGTCAAATTTATGAAGCAGCTTTTCTGAAAAATGAGCACTCCAGGCCTTTGTCCTTTCTAGTTTTTTTGATGGGACACAGCAGCATTTCCAAGTAAAATGAGTCCACTTCTGCATTAGTTTAAAATCTCCGGACAAAACAAGAAAGCTTACATAGTGCAGTTTCATGCCATCCCAGTCATAAATGGAACATGTCAGGTCTATCATCTTAGCAACCTGGGGAAAATACTTAAACCTGGTTCCACACCTATTTTGTGCTAACTTCTCCTATAACTTGCAAGAAAAAAAAAGTTTTTTCACAGCCCCACTGAAGAAGTCAGGATTGGTTCCTTTAAAGGTCTACACAGAACATACAGTCTATCTAACTTCATCAAGGATGTGCACAGCCATAGTGTTGATGGCTGGTTTTGATTCTGATTTATCTTGTAACACATAGGCTAAATACAATTTCCTTCTTTTTTAAAAAAACATTTGTTTTTCTTGTCACTTATTGGTGCAAGCTGCTGAACTTGCATAGCGGCACCTTTCTTGTACATTCTTGTCAGGACCCTCACAAAAAAGTGATGGTTGATCCTATTATGATAATACGATATAATATAATATAATATAAATATAATAATAGTAATAGTTATAGTTAATAGACTGTTGTGCAGTGGAGGCAGAAGCCTCAGTGCACAGTTCACTGGTATATTACTGCTCCCTGCATCACCAAAAAAGTAGATCCTTTAGAAAACCAAAACAACAGAAGTCTTTTCTTCTTTTTCCTTGGCTCATAAAGTAGAGATGAAAGATGTAGAAAAACACAATAAACCGTATAATGATAGAATATGGCTCATATATAAACAACACTCACCCATGCAGTTACAGTGCAAGCCTTTTGATTATATCAAAAATAAAGTTTTGTTCTTTCAGAACAGAGCCTTGATTTCAAAAACACAGTCACAAGCTCAGAATCCCATGTACACAGCAAACAACAAGCCAACCTAGTGCTTACAGACATTTGAGATGAATGTCTAATGTGCTAATCCGATCTTAAGCTTCAAGAAATTACTTTCACCTCTCTTTCTCCCTCTTTCCATCCACTCATCTGTCTGTCCAACCGCCTCCAACCTGTATTGTCATTATTGTTATAAAAACCACACATTCCTATTTCCACTTCCATCCACTCTCCTCTTATCTCCTTTATATTGATTGCTACATCCTGCTTCTAAACTCAGTTTCACCCTCTCTTCCCATAATCAGTGCCCTCGTCCTGCCTTTTTGTTTTTCTCCAAAAAAAGGAAAAACAAAAATTCATCTTGTCATTTTATCAATCCCATTGTCATGCTCAAGTGAATTTTAGGTATCTGTTCCTATTGCAGCAGGCTCTTCGAATCAGATTTGGGTTATGTAGCCAACTATGAGTGAGTTTTTCCCTTGTAAGACGAATGAAGATATGCAGCTTTTAGGAAAGCGAAAGAGAAGATGACAGATGAGCACCAGGGACCTGTTAAAGACATACCCTCACATTTTGAGATGTACTGTGGTATTTTTCTTTGCTCTGTACTTAGGGAAATGTACAAACCTGCGCTTTTCCCCAGCTCTTAAAGTGCCTTCTTGTTGTTGTTGTCATGACATGTCTTTAAAGTCAGTGGCATGGCAGCCTAATGACACAAATGTAGACAAAGAAACTGCTTTGCCCATTTGTCTTTACCTTTTTTTCTGAATCTTGTGCTGAAACAGGACTGTTATATTGATACCTTTCTATTACATCATCTGTTGAAGATTTTCTGAGACATGTAGGCAGTGAAACAAACACTTCATGCAGTTGAATACAAACACTGTACACATTTATCAAGAAAGATTCCAAAATCATTCCGGTATTTCTGTTTGCCAGTGTTGATTTCAACATGGCATTTTCATGTATTTTCAGTTGGTTTAATGTCAGTTTAATATACAGTTACCATGATTACAGTTGCCTGTCTCATCTGTAAAATTAATGTAAATATCATTGCTTTATTTTTCACATACAAAACGTTCCCGTGACTCTGCTCTGCAGTATTAGAAGAGAATAATTTGCTTCCATTTGTCATTTAATCATGAAACAAAGTTCCCGCTAGGCCTGGAATGGACCGTAATTTGGTGATATGACTTTTACTGTAAGATAAAAGGACCAATACAGATTTTGTAACAGGAAACTGAAGCCTAAAAGTTTAATGGTCTAAGGCTTTGTGTCTGATTACAGTCACAGTCTTTCAAACATGGGTTGTGAGGTGGAGTACAGAAGTTGGTTTGACCCTGTTCTCATAGCTGCTTTGTTCACAGTTGCTGCAGAAATATACACAAGAGATTTCTTTTCTGGAAATTTTACTTTGGATGCTGCCCTCTTTTTTTTTTCCTGTAACTTGAAGAGTGAGAAAACAAGTGGAAACTCAGATGCTTGAGTGGAGTCACATCAAATAAGTAGGCAGTCCCTCTATGTGGTCCACAACACATATGCGTTCAGCAGAATGAGCACCGTCCATGTATTATCAAATCACCCAGGACTCTAGTAATGTTGGGTCTGAGCAGGGCCTAAGTACCACAGGAAAAATCTCACAACAGATATTCACCACACAAATGTTAGCTTCATGTGATGCTTCAATTCATCCTTCAGCCTTCTCTCTCTCACACACGCACACATTGGATTAATATGTGATCATTCATGGAGGAATGATCATTGGATCACACTCTCACTGTCAGCTAGATTTACTGACTTAGAATTTTTTATTTTTTTTATTTTAAACAAATTAATGAATGAGGGAATGTGTGAGGGGTAGAGGAAAATGAAGGCATTCAATCCTTCTAATACCATAACAATAAGATAAAATATGAATCATATGCAAAAAATGCAAGGCAAAGTACCATCACCCTCCCATAAAAACTTGGCAGATTAAGATTTTTATTATCAGTTAAAGCTTATTTTACTAGGGGCTGGCCCACATGTTAATTAGCTGTCTAAATGCCTCGTCCTTCCATACATCAATTTTCTAAACCCACTAAATTCAAATCAGGGTTTTGGTGGGTGTGGGAGCCTATCCCAGCTGCCATTAGGCAAAATGTGGGGTACGCCAGTCCATCACAGGGCCAACACAGAGACAAACAACCATAAAAATTCACAATCACTCCGAGGGTCATGTTGTATGTTTTTCGATTGTGGGAATAAACTGGAGTACTGGAATGAACCCAAGTATGAACAGAGAGAACATGCAAACTCCACATAGAGAGGAGTTAGAGCATCATATTGACAAAAAACATCTTAGTTTTAGATAGATCGATAGATAGATAGATAGATAGATAGATAGATAGATAGATAGATAGATAGATAGATAGATAGATAGATAGATAGATAGATAGATAGATAGATAGATAGATAGACAAAGTTGCAGCAGTTCTAATAGTGGCAGAGGTAGAATTGGAGGAATCACCATCTTTACTGTTACATCAATCTGTTTTAAAGGGGTCTGGTTACTTCTCTATTATTCTTTGTGGTATTGTCCAACAGAACTACTGCTTTTAGCTAAAACCTATTTAAAGGCAACATGAACGTGGGGTGGTCGGTGGCGTGGTGGGTTGAGCGGCCGCCCCATGTGCGGAGGCTGCGGTCCTCGCTGCAGCTGGCCCCGGTTCGGGTCCCGCACCGGACGGCCCTTTGCTGCATGTCTTCCCCATCTCTCTGCCCCCTGCTTCCTGTCTCTCTCTCCAACTGTCTATCCATTAAAGGCATAAAAAGCCCCAAAAAATATTTAAAAAAAAAAAAAAAAAGGCAACATGAACGTAAATGTGCGTTTGTGTGTGGTCTTTATACTGAAGGAGATTTGTCCTGTCAGCCAATGCGAAATCATTAGCTACACTAATTGATTCCTAACTGTTGGATTATCTGAACCACTCATTCCTCTCCCTCCCTTTTACTTAGATTCATCTTATCTCCCTCTCTGTATGCTGACCGTTTTCTGTCAAGCACTTGATATGACATTTCCTCTCTATCATCTGCGCTCTCATCCTTCCCTCTGATCTTCCTCTCCCTCTCTCCTTCCTGCCTTTTTGCTCTCAAAGCTACTTTCCTCTCACATTTTCACTTCCGCTCTCCTCATTTCTAAATCGAAGAACATGAATAATGGGCATGCAGATGTCTGCTGAGATTTCCTTCAAACCTTTGGGTGGGTGAGAAACAGAGCAAAAGAAAGAAACATAAGAAAACATGAGCAGAATTATTTGGAAGTGTATAATTGAGTGGATAACATTGCTAATAAGTAGCTTGACATGAGCTGCACCCAAAACAAGTAATTTCCCCTTATATCCAAATTCGATTTTTTTTTTCTTGGTTCTTCAGTTATTGAGCTCACTGATCTTTTTATTTAGCCAAAGATTGTCCATGAATGTGAATAAACTACTTTGTAATATCACCGGTTTACCTCATCATTGACCATCAATTTAAGATTAAATAAGAATTTAAATCCCACTCATACTGTTTTTGTGGACAATTACTGCTGAAATATATCCAAACTGTCCATCTTGAGATGTTACTGTGGGCTTAGCCTCCTGTGTGAGTAATCTGTGACATTGTCTGACTTCACACTTTGTTAGAAAGCTGTCTGGGTGCATGATCTGTCAAATTCACTGGCCTTGCTCAAAGTTAATATGATCATCTGTTAAACCATTTTCTAAGTTTTAGGTTTGACATCAGCTTTAATAACCCAAGCTGAATCGTTATAAAATTTATCATCAATGGTACTTGTAATACTTATTAGTGGCGCGATTATCTAATAAATAAATTGAATTTTATGTAGACATGTAAAACGATCTCATCCAATTGACTGTATTTCTAAAATAAATATATTAATCTCAAAACAAGAACAAAGTCAATTAAAATGTGTACAATTTGTTGTTGTCACCTTTGTAATTTTTCATGCTGCATGTTTTCTCTTGTGTCTTTTATAGTTCCCTTTGCATCCTCCCTTTAGTCCCACTGATTCCCCTCTTTTCCTCTTCACTTAGTTTGCCCTCTGCCTCCTTCACTCCCACTCCCCCTCTTCATCAAAACAGACTCGTTCTAAATAAAAATTCCCTTTCTGACTCCATAGATCTTTCTTGATGACAACCCAAGTCCACCAGGGACAACTGTCATTCCCCACAGCAATATACTTGATACTCCCCCTGTATCAAGAACCAGTTTTTTTCTCATTTCCACTTTCTTTAAACATAGCTTTACCCTCGTCTGTTTGTTTGTGCGTTATTTTAAGCGCCAGGACAATCCATGTGAGCTCAATCCCTACAGCTGTAACATGAGCTTTTATGTATTAATAGCCATATGATATGGATGTTGAGTGAAATATTTTAATCATCTGTATTTTGTGTTCACAGATTTTTCTAGATGCCAACACTATCAAGCTTGGCAACATTCCCCTCGGTAGTGCTGTAGACCCACTGGAAGGGGCACCTGCAGGGACTACCTACACCAAACAGACTGTGTATGAGCTGTGTGCCTGCGCTAACGGCAAGCTCTACCTGTCCCCAGCTGAGAAAGGCTCTACTTGCCAAACCACCAGTAATTTTTGTCTCTGGAGCTGAAGATGGGAGGCAGACTAACACACAGGACATATGGACTATCGAGTTTAAAGCTAATGCTAGCCAGTGGACCGAATCGACATGGATTATGGCTTGGATGAAAGCTGATGCAAGCTAACAGGCCCAATCAACATGGACTGAAGCATGGCAGGAAGTCTATGTACATTCAGTAATCAAATAACATGGATAACAGCTTGGCAGGAAGCTAATAGTTGCCAACAGACCAAACTAACATGGACAGTGGCTTGGTATGAAACTAATGCCAACTAAAGGACTGAATCAACATGGACTGGAGCCTGTGAGGCTATTGCCAGCTCACCAACCAAATGAATAAGGATTGGTCAGTGGCCAATGCCAGTGGAAGATAGATGACTTGACGAGACGCAAAAGGCGGTTTGATAACGAGACCCCTCATAGACATAAATGTGGAGTCGAAGTCTGAGGCCCTAAGTTGGTTGTTTTTCCCCTTTTTATTTGCTGTCACAATGGTGTCTGAAAGCCACAAGGATTGCTCTTGGGGGTTGCTTTGTGTGTTCACAGTATGACCAAGTTTTCCTGGAAAACATGCTCTTGTATTTTGTTAGGACAAACAGATATTATCATAGACTGTAACGTCCACCAGGAGCATGGACTTAACTCCTAGTGAACCTATGAGTTGGATAACAGACATCGGGGAGGACATTGGCTTAGCCCGATGGGTAGCTAATAAGTAAATCAGACAATTGTTTTGTCTTGTGGGAAGCTAAGGCTACCTAACGGACCAATTTATACCAGAAAGGCCTTCCTCTCCCTCTTGCCCTCCAGCCTTTCAACCTATACACTGTCATGCAACCCTTCTGCATTTGTCTGCACCTGATAGTTACAATGTCCTTCAACCCCACTTTCATAAGATAAAAAATGCAAATAAATGGGCTTCATCCTTGTATTCACCAGCTTTTTCCCATCATGTATGTTTTCAAATTTTTCACAGCTCTTCTTTTTCCATTTCTTTCCTTCATCTCACACCTTTCACTTACATTTTTTCTGTTCTTATTTCTTCAGAGGTTATATACTCAATTGTATTTTCATATTTTATATCTTTCCTCCCTGCTCCAGTCATTTTCTTCTGTCTATGCACCTGTTTTCACTGGACTGAAAAGGTCACTATTCCTATACATTTTTTTCACTAATGAAGTTTGAAAAAGAAAACTATACAGAAAACAGTTATCTTGCTGCACAGTGTTCTCCGTTCTCACTCTCTGTTTGCAATTTCCAAAAATTTCAAGCATCATTATCAGGGAATATGATGCTTTTCTTTGCTAATAAATTAGATCAAATAAAAGAAAATAAAAAAAAAAAAATAAAAAAAAATAACTTCCTACGGGCTCACCACCCGTGGGAGGGGCCATGGGGGTCGGGTGCAATGTGAGCTGGGCGGCAGCCGAAGGCAGGGACCTTGGCGGTCTGATCCTCGGCTACTGAAGCTGGCTCTTGGGACGTGGAACGTCACCTCTCTGCTGGGGAAGGAGCCTGAGCTGGTGCGCGAGGCTGAGCGGTTCCGGCTAGATATAGTCGGACTCACCTCGACGCATGGCTTGGGCTCCGGAACCAGCCTCCTCGAGAGGGGTTGGACTCTCTTCCACTCTGGAGTTGCCCGCGGTGAGAGGCGTAAAGCAGGTGTGGGCATACTTATCGCCCCCCAGCTGTGCGCCTGTACATTGGGGTTTACCCCGGTAGACGAGAGGGTAGCCTCCCTCCGCCTTAGGGTGGGGGGACGGGTCCTAACTGTTGTTTGTGCTTATGCACCGAACGGCAGTTCAGAGTACCCACACTTTTTGGAGTCCCTGGAGGAGGCACTAGAGAGTGCTCCTCCGGGAGACTCCCTCGTCCTGCTGGGGGATTTCAATGCTCACGTGGGCAATGACAGTGAGACCTGGAGGGGCGTGATTGGGAGGAACGGCCCCCCCGATCTGAATCAGAGTGGTGTTTTGTTGTTGGACTTCTGTGCTCGTCACGGATTGTCCATAACGAACACCATGTTCAGGCATAAGGGTGTCCATATGTGCACTTGGCACCAGGACACCCTAGGCCGCAGCTCGATGATCGACTTTGTAGTCGTATCATCGGACTTGCGGCCGTATGTCCTGGACACTCGGGTGAAGAGAGGGGCGGAGCTGTCAACTGATCACCACCTGGTGGTGAGTTGGCTCCGCTGGTGGGGGAGGAAGCCGGTCAGACCTGGCAGGCCCAAACGTATTGTGAGGGTCTGCTGGGAACGGCTGGCGGAATCCCCTGTAAGGAGGAGTTTCAACTCCCACCTCCGGCAGAGCTTCAACCATGTCCCGGGGGAGGTGGGGGACATTGAGCCCGAATGGGCCATGTTCCGTGCCTCCATTGTTGAGGCGGCCGACCGGAGCTGTGGCCACAAGGTGGTCGGTGCCTGTCGTGGCGGCAATCCCCGAACCCGCTGGTGGACCCCAGTGGTGAGGGAGGCCGTCAAGCTGAAGAAGGAGTCCTATCGGGCCTTTTTGGCCAGTGGGACTCTGGAAGCAGCTGATGGGTACCGACAGGCCAAGCGGAACGCAGCCTCGGCGGTTGCTGAGGCAAAAACTCGGGCTTGGGAGGAGTTCGGGGAGGCCATGGAGAACGATTTCCGGACGGCCTCGAGGAGATTCTGGTCCACCATCCGGCGGCTCAGGGGGGGGAAGCGGTGCATCGTCAACACCATGTATGGTGAGGGCGGGGCTCTGCTGACTTCAACTAGGGACGTCGTGAGTCGGTGGGGGGAGTACTTCGAGGGCCTCCTCAATCCTACCGACACGCCTTCCGATGAGGAAGCAGAGTTGGGGAGCTCGGACGTGGGACCTCCCATTTCTGGGGCTGAGGTTGCCGAGGTGGTCAAAAAACTCCTCGGTGGCAGGGCCCCGGGGGTGGATGAGGTCCGTCCTGAGTTCCTCAAGGCTCTGGATGTTGTGGGGCTGTCTTGGTTGACACGCCTCTGCAGCATCGCGTGGACATCGGGGGCAGTGCCTCTGGACTGGCAGATCGGGGTGGTGGTCCCCCTCTTTAAAAAGGGGGACCGGAGGGTGTGTTCCAACTATAGGGGGATCACACTCCTCAGCCTCCCTGGTAAGGTCTTTTCGGGGGTACTGGAGAGGAGGATCCGCCGGATAGTCGAATCTCGGATTCAGGAGGTGCAGTGTGGTTTTCGTCCTGGCCGTGGAACAGTGGACCAGCTCTATACCCTCCGCAGGATCCTGGAGGGTGCATGGGAGTTCGCCCAACCGGTCTACATGTGTTTTGTGGACTTGGAGAAGGCGTTCGACCGTGTCCCTCGGGGACTCTTGTGGGGGGTGCTCCGGGAGTATGGAGTGCCGGACTCCTTGATATGGGCTGTTCGGTCTCTGTATGACCGGTGTCAGAGTTTGGTCCGCATTGCCGGCAGTAAGTCGGACATGTTTCCTGTGAGGGTTGGACTCCGTCAGGGCTGCCCTTTGTCACCGATTCTGTTCATAATTTTTATGGACAGAATTTCTAGGCGCAGCCAGGGCGTTGAGGGGGTCCGGTTTGGCGACCTCAGAATCGGGTCTCTGCTTTTTGCGGACGATTTGGTTCTGTTGGCGTCGTCAGGCCGTGACCTTCAGCTCTCACTGGAGCGGTTCGCAGCCGAGTGTGAAGCGGCTGGGATGAGAATCAGCACCTCCAAATCTGAGACCATGGTCTTCAGCCGGAAAAGGGTGGAATGCTCTCTTCGGGTCGGGAATGAGATCCTTCCCCAAGTGGAGGAGTTCAAGTATCTCGGGGTCTTGTTCACGAGTGAGGGACGAATGGAACAGGAGATTGACAGACGGATTGGTGCGGCGTCTGCAGTGATGCGGGCTCTGCACCGGCCCGTCGTGGTGAAGAAGGAGCTGAGCCAGAAGGCGAAGCTCTCGATTTACCGGTCAATCTATGTTCCTACCCTCACCTATGGTCACGAGCTGTGGGTAGTGACCGAAAGAACGAGATCGCGAATACAAGCGGCCGAAATGAGTTTCCTCCGCAGGGTGTCTGGGCTCTCCCTTAGAGATAGGGTGAGAAGCTCGGTCATCCGGGAGGGGCTCGGAGTAGAACCGCTGCTCCTCCGCATCGAGAGGAGTCAGATGAGGTGGCTCGGGCATCTGGTGAGAATGCCTCCTGGACGCCTCCCCGGTGAGGTGTTCCGGGCCCGTCCCACTGGGAGGAGGCCCCGGGGAAGACCCAGGACACGTTGGAGAGACTATGTCTCTCGGCTGGCCTGGGAACGCCTCGGGGTCCCCCCAGAAGAGCTGGAGGAAGTGGCCGGGGACAGGGACGTCTGGGTCTCTTTGCTCAAGCTGCTGCCCCCGCGACCCGATCCCCGGACCAGCGGAAGATAATGGATGGATGGATGGAAAAGAAAATAAAGAGGAATGTGAGCTATAAAACCTGTATTAAATTCAGGTTCAGGAGGCTGCGAAAGTAGACACATAAATTTGTGCTATTTGTCTGTTTTTCCCATCGAGCGGCAGCCAGACATCAGACCTAATTCAGTCGAGATAAAAGACTTTATAAATCGTAATCCTAAGTTTCCTTCAGTTTCTTGAAGACTTACCATTTTCATATATTTGAAAGACCTTTGTCTCTTTTTGCTAAACTTTTGCTCTCCTATTTCAAACAGTCTTTGCTCTTTGGGGTCTCTCATTTTTGGTATTTCTTTACGTGTCTCTAATTACATATGATACTGTTAATGCCAACTGTAAATTTACATCTTAACTCTCTTTGGTTTTCTTCCCTCACTATTTCCAACAGTTAAGTATGATCTTGTTGTCTTATCTCATCTTTCATCTTATACCCATCACTAACCAAATGCCATATCTTGATGTTTCCATATCCTTTTTGTTATATCCTCATTCTTTATTCTTGTCTTACCATCCTATACTTAAATGTCAGGCTATCTGTCCAGCATTCTTACACCAAACCTTTCCAAATACCCTGAAGCCCAACATGTAAAGTAAGAAGCTCCAAAACATTATTCTAATCACGGGATTCCGTGTGAATGGCTATCCTTGCACCCAACATCTGCAGTTGCTGAAAATAATAGGAAATCAGCATTTTTGTTGGGCACAAATCCCCTTGGAAGAAACTGTGGATGGATTTTGGTTGAATGTGTATGGACTCTACTAATATAAGACACTAGGCGTTCTTTCTTTTATTTTTATTTTATTCAAATAAAGCGAAACACAGGTGCCTTTGCTACTGTTGGTAAAAGCACATAATAGTCTGAAGATTCACACTACCCTCAGTGGACCATCTGCAAGTGTCTCTGAATTATCTATGATCAATTTACCTACCTACAAATGTATTTAATTTTCTGTCCCCCCTCCCAACAACCCTTCTCCTTTTCCTTGTTTTATTGGTCTTTCAGTATATCCACTTGAAGAAAAAAAAACAATCCTGGTTTAAAGTTTAATTTTCTGATGTGTTCCCTTCTGGTTTATTCTTGATAATAAAAAAGCACAAAATATGCCATGTATATAACAATACCAATAAAATACAAGATGAAATAAAACAATATTGTTTTTAAAGATAACCTCTGCAACCTTTGTGCTAATTATTTATCATTTTACAGTTTTTATGTTTCTTTAACCTCCAATAGAAATACAAATATCCACTGGTAAATTTACTTCACGGATGTCACTGATAATGCCAAATTTCATTTAATTTTTTATATTTTGCTGATTCGCATATATCTATTTTATTTTGTTTGTTTTTTAGCAAATATGAAATTCCACAGTCTAAAACATTAAACTTTTATCAATTTCTGTTCGTGTTGACAGTGGATTCAATCAATCATCCATTACGCAGTCGTAATCTGATCAGTCACAAGATTAAAACTGACAATTTATAATATGTTGCTGTCCTGTGTTCTGCTAAAACAACTCTGACTCATTAGGGTATGGACTTGGGGCAGCGAGCTGCTGGTGTCATCATCTGATGCTTGCTCATATTGGGATTAGGGGTGTGCCAAAATATCGATACTAAGATATATCGCAATATTTCGTCTTGCGGGACGTTATCGATATACTGGCGCCAAATATCGATATTTAAACAAAAAACATACTGCCGCTCTAAATAGATTCTCTCACAAAACCCTGCCACAATTTTGATTTACATTATCACTACTTCAAGCCTCCACATGATGGCGCTTAGCATGAATGAGAGTGGGTGAAGTTGACTGAGGTAGAAAAGAAGAAGGAGAAAATGGAAAAAGAAAATTACAGAGTGGCGCAAGGAGTGTTAGCAAACAGAGAAAAACATGTGAGATGCACCGTCAAATTTTAAATCTAAAGTCTGGGCCCACTTCGGCTTTTACAATACTGAGAATGGAACAACACTTGATTAAGACTTCGCAATCTGCAAGAATTGTATCGCGAAGGTCAAGTACACGGGCAACACAATGAACATGCATAGCCACCTGGTCCTTGGACGGCTAACGACGCTAATGCTAACGCTTCTGTAAGCCAGCCCACAATCGATACTGTATTGAAAGCAAAGCTTCATTCTGTAGCCCCCAGGGCTGCGAGTATTACTAAGTCCATTGCTTGCTTTATTTGTAAAGATCTTCGACCATATAGTGTAATCGAAAATGAAGGCTTCATACGATTGCTACATACACTGGAACCAAGATATGACATACCCTGTGGAAAATACTTCACTGAAAAAGCTAATTCCTGCGTTTTTGCAGAGACGAAAGCAAAAGTGGAAAATGCACTTCACTCTGCTGAGAGAGTGGCACTTACGTGCGACGCGTGGACTTCCAGGGCCACAGAGTCTTTTGTGACAATCACTGCTCATTTTATTCATGAATGGGAACTGCAGTCCTACGTTCTCCAAACTCGAGTGATGTCAGAGTCTCACACTGGTGCTAACATAGCAGAAGTCATACAGAAGGCTACGGTGGAGTGGAAGCTTACAGGGAAAGATCCAGTAGTGGTCACTGACAACCCATCTAATATGAGTGTTGCTGTTGGGCTGACTGGATACAAACACATTCGGTGTTTTGCACATGTACTTAACCTCGCTTCACAGCATGCCCTGAAAGTGACAGCTGTTGCTCGACTCATTGCGAGGGTCCGGAGGATTTCCACGTTCTTCCAAAGAAGCACCACAGCCGCTGATGCACTGAAGAGAAACCAAAGAATGCTTGAACTGCCACAGAGATGCAAGACAGGTTTCTGGAGCAGCAGCCTGCGATCTGTGCCTCCGTACCTGAGGCAGGTTATTTGTTCTAATCTAACGTTGTATTGTTGCTGATAACATTTTTGTATTCAAATCTATGCGTGTATCTGTTTTGTTTTTTACATCATATAGATTAGATTACATTTTAATAATGTTGTGATTGTGAATGAATGATAGTTTGAAATAGGCTCATGATTTTAACAGGGCTCTAGACTAACTTTTTGCACTGGTCGCACCAGTGCGATTATTTTTAGTTGCACCATAGAGAAAATAGGTCGCATGTGCGACAAAATTGGTCACACTCTCGAGCCTTGTTTAATATTATATTTAAATATATATGTTTAATATAATATCTATGCTGCTCCGTTCTTGCATTAAGGCATAGGCAAGTTCAATATTTGATAGGTTGCAAAATGTAAATTGGATATAATGTGTAATCAAAATGTACATTAAATTCATGTTTTTAATGAAAGTGCCATTCTGTCCTGTCCTATCGTGATGTATCATGGATGAAATTACTTACAACATATCGATTATCGCAGAATCGCTGTATCGTGATATTATCGTTATCGTGGGCAAAATATCGTGACAATATCGTATCGTGAGGTACCTGGTGATACCCAGCCCTAATTGGGATCAGGTAGGTTTTGAGGCCAAGTCACCCTGTGCTTTTTTGGGAGGTGTTTCATTTGTTTGTTACCGACTTCATAAATTATTTGTGGAAAATTTGCAGAAGCGGTTGCTCCACTGATATAATTCAAGAAAAAGCTGCACTTGAAGCACACACAAGTATCGCAGTGCAGTTTTCTTTCATCTGTTGACAGTGTTAAACTGTTTTCAGCGGTCTAATACCAACAAGCTCAGTGGAGCTTTACATACCAAACATGCCCTCTAGACCTTTCAATGAGATGTTGTTAAAATAATTTACCAAATATATTTTCAATGGAAATGTAAAAACGCTTTGACTCTATTTAGAGGCATATTGTTGTCACGTAACAAAAGAAATTATTAATTTTGTAACACATCAATAGGAGCTTCAGTGGCTCAAAGGTTAGAGGGGAAAATACAACACTTGAGACTTTATGTATTTGCATACTCAGGCAAGGCAAGTTTATTTGTATAGCACAATTCAACAGCAAGATGATTCAAAGTGCTTTAGAGATACATTAAAACATCCATCCATTTTCTATACCTGCTGAATCCGTCGGTCGGGTCGCGGGAGGGGCTAGAGCCTATCCCAGCGGTCATCGGGCGAGAGGCGGAGTACACTCTGGACAGGAAGCCAGTCCATCACAGGACCACACAGAGACAAACCAGACAAACAACCATACACTCACTCCTAAGGACAATTTTAGAGACACCAGTTAACCTAACATGCATGGTTTTTTGGACAGTGAGAGGAAGCCGGAGTACCCGGAGAGAACCCACGCATAAACGGGGAGAACATGTAAACTCCACACAGAAAGGCCACAGCCGGGAGTTGAATCAGATAAAATCCGTAGTTAAAATGTGATTAAGTTTTGAAACTCAAGCTTCAGATTTGGAGCTTTATTCAAATGCAGCTGAAAATAGGTGTGTCTTCAATCTGGACTTAAACACACTGAGTGTTTCAGCTGATCTGAGGCTTTCTGGGAGTTTGCTCCAGACATGTGGAGCATAGAAGCTGAATGCAGCTTCTCCATGTCTGGTTTTGACTCTGGGAACTGATAAACGACCGGATCCAGATGACCTGAGGGGTCTGGAAGGTTCATACTGGGTCAGGAGGTCACTGATGTGTTTTGGTCCTAGACCATTCAGAGCTTTATACTAAGACCAGCTTAAGGTTAGGTTTGCTAAGATTTATGTCGATCACAGTTTTGTTTTAGATCATTTTTCTGAGATAATAAATCCCATGTTCACACAGGTAGTATGAGCTTTCTTTTTTAGTTTATAATACATGCATTTATTTTTGTCCACTCTTAGCTGGTGCGAACCCTGCAGCAAAGTTCAGTAATTTTTGCATCATCTTACTGAAAGGCCTGTCTTTTTCATGGATGAAATTTCAGGGTTCCCCTTACGTGTGGTTTTATCCATTTTGACATGTTTACTGATGGCACTGAGTCCAAACTAGCCTCAAAATGTCACAGAGCAAGTTCAGTGTTACTTGAAAAGAATACAATGGTTAGATTTATTTGTTTCATGGCACATATAGACAGAAAATAATTAACACGAGTGGTGTTTATCCAAAGGGTATGTCAGCTGAGTCTTCCCGATGATCTGTCCAGCCCAGAAAGTGATCATGTGACTCTGATATTCATCCAATTGATACATACAAAGCCAATTTAAAATTTGTTGACCCGAGGGGAAAATTTCCTTAAACAGTCAGGTTAGGATTGGGTCTAAAATACATGTTGATGGTTTAGATAAAGTTATTGTTGTTAGCTCAGAGAGATGGGCTGGACAAAAACGAGTCTAATTTCAAACCAGGTTCTAAAGCTGCTGTACTTGATGGCACATCAGTGACAATAGTGGAAAGGATTCCATGAATTTTCTCTCTGATAGAAACAAAAGGTTAGAATCTAAAACCTCTTGGAGTGTTTTTTTTATACACTTGAGTTGGAAAATTGAATTAGTAACTGAAGTCAATACTAAGCTGCATCCATCGATTGATCTCAATAAGACTGCACATGTCATTGTTTTTATTGTTCAGTCTTTATATTATGTTTACCAATTCATTTTTGCAAAGACTATATCAGTGTAAGTATTATGACTCTACCATTACCACAAGCAGAAAGTAACACTGACTGCATTAAGTAAAGCCTTGAGTGTGTTGGGATGTGAGATATTAATTCTTATTGTCATTACATAGATGTGGGAACATGTGGAATCCTTTCTTTATGGGAACATAGCTCAAATAGTGCTCTTTGATGATGTTCGGAAATCCCTGATATACAGTTTAAATTGTGGACTGTGGACATATTTGTCTTAACATATTAAAAAATAAATTCAAAATATTGGCCTTAAATTATATTTAAAGACCTGTTTCACATGTGGCACTTTGAGAATATTGTATTGAAAGAAACAGAAGGAACTGAGGATTTACTCTGAAGGAAGCTTTGTGAGGTGTTAGGGATTCTTTGTTTAGAATATTCAAAAAAAAATAATAACATATGAATAAATTAGATGAAACACAAAAAATATAAACTTAATATCTAATAGACTTACTTGTCACATCTCTAATGGTCATAAAGTCAATAAATTGAGTGGTTCTCACAACTGAACTGTGAAGCATGCTAAGTACATACAAACAACAACGTTTCCTGTGACAGTTTGCCCATAATAGTCCTGTCCTACTCAGTTTTTCTTTCTCTTTCACCATTACTGTTTTTCATTGTTTGCCTCTGTAACCATGACCTGCTTCTTTAATGTCATTATTTTCTTGCTTTAACATATAAAAAACATGACAGCATTTTCCTGCAGACTGTGGGTCCTTTGTCTCCCAATCACTCTGTCAGTGGAGGATCGAAACCTGGTCCATCACAGTCACATCCTGTAATATCAGAATCTTTATTATAAAACAAACCACATAGTGTTACAGAGAAATTACAGATTGGATATTTAGTTGGCATTTTACAGCTGGGATAGGCTTCTCATACTGATGCACAACTATCAGCACCACTTCACCTTGCAATCAGTTGAAATAATAATACATTTTTTATCTTGGTTTACTTGTGTGGTTTATGTTTTCAGCTCGTGTTTCTGAGTAATTGATCTGCAGCGAGACTGCTGAACCACACAGATGTCTTCATGACATTTCAAACATAGTTAAGTTTCATGGCAGAAATCTTGGTTTCAGCTTCATCAAAGAGACACTGTTCACACTTTACTTTTAAATGTTTTTTATGGACATGACTGTATTATGTACTTTACACAGCGTATCTTTTTTCTCATTGTTTACTATTTCAAGGGTCCTGAACATGAGGATAACGATTTTGAAGACCAGCACACGCATAGCCAAACTGTACCTGACCTAGCGGTCCACTTCTCTGCAGCCAACACTGATATTGACCAAGATAGTACTTATGTGAATTATTCCCATCTTCCAGCTTTAGCTTCCATCTATGACTTTGTCCAGGAAGGTGCATGCGCAGACACCAGAGTCACAGATCATTTAAGCAACACAGTGTGCTCTCTTGCTCAACCTCCCAAAAAGGAGCGTGAAGTCAGAGGGAAATCAGTCCAAATGCAGCCAGTCAGCATTTAAAATAACTTTTTATATTCATTGGCTTGACTACGTTCAACTAGACTGAAATGGGCCCACTTACTGCACACATGTTCTAAAGTGTACAGTGCATTCATACAGGTGAATTTCTGGTAAAACGGATCTCATTCATATATTATTAAAGTGAGTTTAATAATATAAAGTGAGTTTTCGTGCCATTTTTGACCGATTCCACGCCTTGCATATGATCGAACTCGTCCTACAGATTTAATGCTACAAACTTCAAACTTGGCTAGATTACTCTTAAGACATGGGGGGGAAAAAATCATCGAGAAACCTTTCCAAACTCTGAACGGTGTGGGCGTGGCCAGGCGGTGAAAATCATGTGATGGCGTTTGTGATTTGAAAGCCTTATCGTCATCGCAAAGTCATGAAACTTGGCACACACGTCCACCCTGACAACCTCGTACGTATGTAAAGGGTATCATGTGTAGGTGGAGCAAAATGGCTCAGTGGCGCCCACTAGACATTTTCAAAAACCCCTCCGTATTGGGGTTATTATGTGCTCGTACGTACGCAGAGGGTATCGTGCGTGTGGGCAGAGCTGCGCGACTACGACGTCCAGCGCATGCCCCAACGTGCGCACATCTCGGTCCCGCATACAGCTGCTTGCAGCTTTCTAGTCCTTATTGTCATTACATAGATGTGGCAACATATGGAATTCTTTCTTTATGGGAACTAGCTCAAATAGTGCTCTTTGAAGATGTTCAGAAAACCATTATATACAGTTTATATTGTGGAATGTGGGCATATTTGTCTTTACATAATCAAAATAAATTCAAAATATTGGCCTAAGTTATATTTAAAGTCCTGTTTCACATGTGGCACTTTGAGAATATTGTATTGAAAGAAACAGAAGGAACTGAGGATTTTACTCAGAGGGAAGCAATGTGAGGTGTTAGGGATTCTTTGTTTAGAACATTCAAAAATAAAGAATAAAAGATTATTAAATTAGATGAAACCAAAAAAATATATAAACTTAATATCTAATAAACTTACTTGTCGCATTTGTAATGGTCATAAAGTCAATAAATTGAGTGGTTTTCACAACCGAACTGTGAAGCATGTGTTATGGTAAATTCTGACTCTTAGAAATGCTTTAGAAACCCCCACAGCAGGCTTTCTAATCCACATCACCATTTGCCTCGTGTACCATGTGCCGAGACACACTAATTGTGTTTCAGAGAAGTGAGACACACCCCAAGCCCCCAACCCGCCCCTTTCTCAGGTATAAAGTGTTTTGTTTCCCTTTGTCCTGAGTCTTTCTTCACCATAACTGCTCAAGGTTGGCATCTGTCTCTGAGTGTGTGACCCTGTGCATGTGTGTGTCAACAGGTGCCAACCTGGATGGGTTAGCCCTCCTGTTGTCTTGCGGGTCAAAAGTGACCCACTACCATGTTGTTTAGCTGTAGAAAAAATACCTTAAACTATCTTTTTCCAACTTGAAATTTTATGACTTTTCCTAAAGGGACCCCATCATTAGAAAAAGTCATACTTTATTTTTGTTTATCTTTCCATGTGGGCTGTACACCACTAGGGTACAAAGATTGTCTTGTGGGTCATTTTTGACCCGTGAATTATAAAAACATTTAAACACCAGCAAAAGGTTCACTGTTTTTTTTTCCCTTTCAATATAATTCATTCAGAAGTAATTACTTCACATTTATATAATAGCAATAATAAACCTTTATTATGTAAAAGAAAACTGTTGGTCCAACTGATGGTTGGTTTGTGGTTAAAAAAAAAAAAAAGTGTAATCCTGAAAACTGGTGATTGTCTTTTTGTATTGTGTAACAAAAAATACATGATAAAAAATGTATTGAATTGAGTTGAATAGCTAAATAACAGGTGGTTTCATCATACAAAATAGATTTTGGATTTAAAATTCAATTAAGTTGCTTTATTTTGGGGAATGATAGGGCGGGTCATTTTTGACCCGTAGGACAAGGGGAGTAAACTGAATGTTTAGACGACACAAGGGTTAAAAACGGAGGACAAATTTTGTGTGTATACATGTATGCATGACCAATAAATCTGATCTTAGTCTTAATAACCGTTGAGTGGTGTTGACTGACCTCTTTTGCAGAATAAAATAAACACGTGGCCGTCCGACAGAAAAATAGAAAGGTCTCTATTTAATTTCTCAGCAGATGTAATAGGAAGTTAAGAAAAACTTCCATCACACATGCTAAGCACATACAAACCACAACGTTTCCTGTGACAATTTGCCCATAAAAGTCTTGTCCTACTCAGTTTTTCTTTCTCTTTCACCATTACTGTTTTTCATTGTTTGCCTCTGTAACCATGACCTGCTTCTTTAATGTCATTATTTTCTTGCTTTAACATATAAAAAACATGACAGCACATATAAAAAACATGACAGCATTTTCCTGCAGACTGTGGGTCCTTTGTCTACCAATCACTCTGTCAGTGGAGGATCGAAACCTGGTCCATCACAGTCACATCCTGTAATATCAGAATCTTTATTATAAAACAAACCACATAGTGTTACAGAGAAATTACAGATTGGATATTTAGTTAGCATTTTACAGCTGGGATAGGCTTCTCATACTGATGCACAACTATCAGCACCACTTCACCTTGCAATCAGTTGAAATAATAATACCTTTTTTATCTTGGTTTACTTGTGTGGTTTATGTTTTCAGCTCGTGTTTCTGCGAAAACGAGGAGTGTCTATTTATAAATGTTCGAGAGAGAAAGGAAGAGGAAGTCAAAGACTCGCCAAAACCAACTAACAGCTGCTGCTCTTTTAATTTGTGACATTTCCTTCTCATTTGAACATGATCAAAATATATGTGTGGACTAATCTTTTCCTCGGTGAGTCATTATTCTCTTAATTTACCGTATTTACACCCATTTTAAACTATGTAGCTTTTATGTACTGTGCAACTTTCTTTCTTTGTTTTGCTCTGTGATTCTTTGATCACCTGGTTTACCTTTTGAATAAAGATTTTCCAGTGTAATTAATCAAGTAAATAAATTCTGGAAGGAATCTAATTGAATCAAAAATGTTTCTTTTAATTTTGCTTGTAGCTCTGAGCATGGTGGAGGCGAAGACCCAAATAATAAGGGGCCGTGTTGGTGAAACTGTAAAGGTTGAGTGTTCAAACTTTGATGCTTCGATGAGTGTAACAACAAACGTTAAGTATCTTTGTAACACACCATGCAATAATGTTAAACACATTATCGTCAAAGCAGCGTTTCAAAGGACTGAACGTAAGGACAGAATACAGATAACTAACCATGGTGATATTTTATTAGTGACTTTCGCTGATCTGAAACTGTCAGACTCCAAAAAATATTATTGTGGGGTTGAAAGATATTTTTGGGATTCATTTGAAGAGGTGGATCTTAAAGTTATTGATGGTAAGTTCTTGCTCTTCATTTTCATTTCAACAGACTGTCATTCCTTTGTTAAGGAATAATAATATCCCAGTGAGTAAATAATGTACTTTATATTGATCTGTAATCAGGAGGCCCCAAGACAATTGTTGCAACAGTCCCAGTTGGATCTACAGTGACATATGGTGTTCCAGTTACAAGCACCACGTCTTCAAGGCTGGATATCACAACTGAATTGTACGTGTGGTACAACACCCTTTATACGACGCCTGCTGCACCGACACAGCAAGGAGCTGGTAAGATGTGCACACATTTGCTCATTATCTTTATAGTGATTATGTTAGTAAATGTTATGGCTGAAAGATACATTTTAATAATTATACCGAATAAAACAGAATCCCTTCAGACTTATAGTACAGCAAAAGAAAAAAGATGAGATGGAATAGTAGCCTACATAGCCTCGGATCGTTTATTTCTTTTAGACACACATGCATTTCCAGTCCCTTTGTGTTTAAATCAAAACTTGATTTGTGTCTTTATTTTCTCTAGTAGAACTACTTGTAGTTCATTAGAGGATCTGCAACAGTAAATATGATGCATAGTGCTTCACTTTTACACTTCTTTTCCTTTCTCTTTCATTCGGACAGGATACGTGCCATATCTGGTTGTGGGTTCCATTGTCATAACCTCACTGATAGTCATCTTGATGTTCATGAGGACTTTGAAGAGACGCCCAAGTAAGTCTTTCTTCACCATAACTGCTCAAGGTTGGCATCTGTCTCTGAGTGTGTGACCCTGTGCATGTGTGTGTCAACAGGTGCCAACCTGGATGGGTTAACCCTCCTGTTGTCTTGCGGGTCAAAAGTGACCCACTACCATGTTTAGCTGTAGAAAAAATACCTTAAACTATTTATTTTATATTTATTTTATTCTATTCTATTTGCTTATTTTTACTTTAATTGTTTTCATATCTTTTACTGTATGCTGCTGCAACAAAACAATTTCCCAAATTGGGATGAATAAAGTATTTATCTATCTACACTTACAGTAGGTTGCTGCATCTGAGAAGTGCCTGCAGACGTACAGAATTAACAAATCTTGTCCTTCTATATGTTTTCAGAAATGGCGTCCAGTTGTCCAGCTGTTTCTTCACATGACAGTGCACATGTTGTAAGTTTGTTTTTTACTTTCATGCTTGGCCTTTTTTTCTTTTACACAGCTGCTTTGAGTAATTGATCTGCAGCGAGACTGCTGAACCACACAGATGTCTTCATGACATTTCAAACATAGTTAAGTTTCATGGCAGAAATCTTGGTTTCAGCTTCATCAAAGAGACACTGTTCACACTTTACTTTTAAATGTTTTTTATGGACATGACTGTATTATGTACTTTACACAGCGTATCTTTTTTCTCATTGTTTACTATTTCAAGGGTCCTGAACATGAGGATAACAGACTTGAAGACCAGCACACGCATAGCCAAACTGTACCTGACCTAACAGTCCACTTCTCTGCAGCCAACACTGATATTGACCAAGATAGTACTTATGTGAATTATTCCCATCTTCAAGCTTTAGCTTCCATCTATGACTCTGTCCAGGAAGGTGCATGCGCAGACACCAGAGTCACAGATCATTTAAGCGACACAGTGTACTCTCTTGCTCAACCTCCCAAAAGGGAGCGTGAAGTCAGAGGGAAATCAGTCCAAATGCAGCCAGTCAGCATTGAAAATGACTTTTTATATTCATTGGCTTGACTACGTTCAACTAGACTGAAATGGGCCCACTTACTGCACACATGTTCTAAAGTGTACAGTGCATTCATACAGGTGAATATCCGGTAAAAAGCTCTCATTCGTATATATTATTATATATAATTTATTATTGTTTCTTTTGTCAGGTGGCTAAACATGTCAGACAATGGGCTGAATGGCAAGAGAGACGTTTTTTTTAGGTGTACAATTGGCTTGAGAGAGGCCCTGTCAATGTCCAGAAATGATCCAAACTGAGATGAGTGGAAGAAAAGTTGCAAAAAGTTACATTACACCAATGTCAGAGATATATCTCAGCTAAAGCCAAATAAACTGTTGAGGTTGGGTCTGTTAGGGGAGAGGCAGGGTGCCCTCTTCACAACTTTTTATCTTATTGAACACATTTTTTGAGAAGGTTTCTAAGAAACCGCTTCCTCAAAAGCACAAACTTAGCGGTTCACAACTGTTGTACTTTGACAACTGTCTGTTACAGGTTTTTGTGTCATGTATTTTTTTCAACTTTTTCCCACAAGCTGATAACATCAAAGGTTTGTTTGATGTGTTATTAAGTCTGTTTTCTTTCTGTTGTCTCTGTATAAAATGCATTAAAGGTAACTATGAGACTTTGTAGAGGCATGTTTTTCTTTTTTTTTATATAATTCACTGTCATTTTTACTCACCTGTAAGTCACTCTTTATAAAAACATCTGCTGAATTACTAAATGTAAATTTGTGTCATGTCATGTTTTGCAGTGAGAGCACATCGGTAAGGACATAAGACTTTGATATGAACAAAGCAAAATGTGTCATTTTCTGCATTAACTCCACATACAAGATGAGTATGATGAGTACTCTGTCTTAGCATGAAGTTATTGTAGTGGCAGCAGCTCAGATTAACATTTAAACTGTCAGTTCACAGACACGTGAACAGAAATACACACATAGAGTTGTGTTAAGGGAGAGGAATGCCCTTTCATGGTTTGGATTGTGACTAAATCCTACATGCAGGACACATCCAAACATATGAGATCATGAGCACATTTAACAATCCTTTGCAAAATAACATAAAACTTGATCGTCTTTGAAATACTATGGATGTTATGAGTCATAGTCTCCTCTTAGCATTTTGACAGAGACAGACAGGAAACCTCTTTGACCCTTGTGTCTGGAAGAAGAGTTACAAGAAGACCAATATGAGCTGTTGCAGTGATCAGCCTCACCACCAGTCACAATTACTCTTTGCAAATGTTATTTTATTCTTGTTCGTGCTCCACATATTTTCCAGTAGGGCATATATCACCAAGAATCTTTGTTTGTCTCTTTTTCAGTCAACCACATTTCTAAAAAACCTACCAGGCAGAACTGATGGAAAGACAGAGGATGGGCAACTAAAGAGCCATTTAACTGTCAATGTGGATAGAGATAATCTGATTGTTGGGAAGCTGACCAGAGCGGCATAAGTAGGAGGCAGAATCACGGCAGTTTGTCCAAAAATCACCCCAAGGTGTTTATTTACAGGTGCCTGCTTCACGTGTAGCAAAAATATTTACAACAAGAAATATAACTGAACAGTTATCTTAGTTGAACTAAATAAAACTCAACTTAGAACTAAACAAAACAAAAAAAAAAAAGAAATTAAATCAAATGTACATTGCTACACCTGATCAGCACAATAGTTGCACTCCCTCTCCTCCTCGACAGACTAAAAGCCATTGCTTAAATAGCCTCACCTCACTGGGCACTGCCTCCTTGGTTGTACCAACAGAGGAGGTGAATCCACTGGCTTTTAACTTCACCATTTCAGTTTTCCACGTCACAATTCATACACATTACAGTAAAAACACTCATACCTGTTTTACTTCTTCATCTACATGTTAACCATACCAAAGTAAATACCAAATAAACCTAAATAATATCTTAACCTAATGTGTCTCACCTTTCTGATTTGGACTAGTCCAATGACCTCCCCCAATCATGTTTCACAGAATATAAAAGCAGAAATATTGCAGCACTTCCTCCCTTTGTCTCGGAGCACATGGTGGGTATGGTGAGTAGCACACTTAAATGTATATTTAACTGATTCTAAGGAAACATAAATCAATAAATTATAATTGAATTTAACAATACTTGTGAGTGTTTATTTAAACCAAAGATGTTGAACTATGAAATATAACCAAACATAATACAAAACACAAACAAACCCGGGATAGTCTGTGTCTGTAAAGTGCTGATTACTGATAGTAAAATGATTGAAAGCAAACAAGTATGGTGAACTAAAGATCCTATTAATAAATGAGACAAATGGTCTCACCCACTTTGTCACACTGATTTAACTGATTTCACTCAGATGACTGGAATCTATTTTTACATGTGAAACATTCACGAGTTACTGACTTTGATATTTCAAATATTTATTTTCTGTTTTTCATAACAGTAGTTTAAAAAGCACTCAGGGGTATAAGCATTCTTCCAAATAAAACCACCTTTTATCTCACAGCTTGACCTGCTGATGAAGGCCAAGTTTATTTTGCTTTGAAAAGGTTTTGTAAAGGTGAGCCTATTCCGTCATGCTTATGTGCACAATCACGTGCATAAATGTAGCCTGGAAAACCAGCGCCAACTGCTGGACGGCAAAATGTTTTGCCTGCGGTTGGGTCTGGCCTCGATCCACTTGTCATTTTGAAAATACTGCCCTGAATCTGGCAGATGGCAACTAAACCAATCACAACGCAGAGATGTGTTTTGAATCAACGCGGGCGGGCCAGAGGGTTCTGAGGGAGTGACGACAGAGCAGTGCGACGTTGGGCAGTGGAAGCGAACATAGACAAGCGAAAGCACAACAAGAAAGATGGCGGCGGCAATGGAACAGTGCTCGTTTGATTCAGCCTTGGCACACAGCCATTATAACGAACAGCCTTGCCACTCTCTATTAAGCCCCATTGTACCGGCTTTTTGGCTGCAGTTCCACCAGAATTCCACTGGGAGCGTCGGTGGAGACCAGAATGAATGGGGCCCAATGGAGCTAGATGCTACAAATGGTCAGTTTCACCTAAGTCTCCTCAAGAGCGCTCAGATTTGAATGTAGTTTCTGAGAGCTCAACATGGGTTTCAAGTAAAAAATCAACTGAACGAGTACATATATCCCTTTGATTTCTTACTGGTTGGCTTCTTGTTGTCCACAACGCGCTAGCATTGTGCTAATGACAGCTGGTCGACCAGCTATGTATGACGTCATATACACTTCAAATCCTTTTTTTAAGCAAATGAGTGGCTCTAAAAATCTAAAACTCAGCCATGGGTATTTTCTAAACACCCTCTTTCGAAAACAACATTCGAATTACTAGAGAAAAAATTATATCTTGAGATAAGGGCACGAAAGGGCGTATAGCTCCATAGGACTCCATTCATTCTGGTCTCCAAAATTGGGCGCCCCACGTGGAAAGAGGGTGGAACTGCAACCAAAATCGCCTCGTTGGAAACCGGAAATGCACCGTGAGTGGCGTATCTGTCCTATTATAGAATCTGTG
The DNA here is from genome assembly GCF_027942865.1 of Odontesthes bonariensis. Taxonomy (NCBI): domain Eukaryota; kingdom Metazoa; phylum Chordata; class Actinopteri; order Atheriniformes; family Atherinopsidae; genus Odontesthes; species Odontesthes bonariensis. The sequence goes on along the minus strand of NC_134509.1, from coordinate 29,165,480 downwards.
CTTGGCATCAGTTTTGGAAGAGTCCCCTCCCACCAAAGCTTTCTGTCGCGCTTACTACGTCACAGTCAGTTGCGCTGATTGGTCAGAGCGTTGGCCTATAGGCACAGACGCGGTTTGAAAGACAACGGGTTGTGCTCATCAACAATGTTCCGTTGTATCCATTGATCGGTGCCAGACTAAATTAGACATCCAATCCATTTAGGCTGGTTTATCAGGCTAGCATAAATGTACTGTGGACCATTTGATGATGTACTGATGTCCATTTAGAATGAGGTAGAAACTCTTGCATGCAATCCTCACTCGACTGCTTTGTGTTGCATTTGTTAACTTAAATTTACACGAACTACATATCCAACTATATATGTCCATTTATCTGTAACCCAAGCCATCGCAAACCAACTCAGAGACACCTGACAGGATGCCACATACTGCTATTAGATGAAAGCTGCATAATTCAATCATTTTCTTACTATTTAGTACATTAGTCAAGTAATACACTGCTGACTTAATGGCTGAATGAAAATGAAAATAAGAGAATTACTTGAGAAAGTCATAAAATAATATGTAATGATACAAATAAAGAAACTGATTGATGCATCTAGTAATGTAGAATGTGTTGGTTTTCTGCTTTTGTGTTAATTCATGTCTTTCTATCTCTCCACACAGTCACACACACACCCACATACACGTAGACAGCAGGGGTGACTTTGGCAGCAGAAATGCCCCCCGGAAACTGTTCTTGTTAAGCTCTCAGAGTCAGAGCAGCTTGATGTTGTTGCTATTGTTGTCACTGTCATTGTGTACACCAGCCACTAGGGGAAGAGTGTGCTGGCCTCGGGGTGTTTGCTCTGTTGTCAATGATAGTCAATGACACTCTGTAGCAAAGTGAAAAGGATTAAACAATTTCTTTCTCTCCTTTGCTTTCATGGACACACAAATACATACACATGCACACATCTACATTCATGAACTGGGTTTGCTTCTTTGAAGTTTCGAGAAATATGGAGCAAAATTATAGCGCACATAATTGTTTGTCTCGTTTGTCTTTGTGCGGCCCTGTGATGGACTGGGGACTTGTCCGGGGTGTACCCCGCCTCTCACCTAATGGCACCTGGGATAGGCTCCAGCTCCGCACAACCCTGAACTGGATTAAGTGGGTATAGAAAATGGATGGATGGATGAATTATTGCTTATTTGGTTGTTTGTCTTGTTTGTCTCTGTGTGGCCCTGTGATAGACTGGCGACTCGGCTAGAGTGTGACCCGCCTCTCGCCCAGTGGCAGTTGAGAAAGGCTCCCACCCCCAACAACCCTGAATTGAATAAAGTGGGTATAGTGAATATGGACCGATGGAAAAAGATTATAAAAGTCAATACATTAGTGGTGTAAGCATCTGCTATGTGAACATATGAACTTTACTTCATGCTGATCTCAAATAAAAGACACAAAACACTAAGGTTTCAATTTAGTATATACCCACCAGAGCTTGTGAACGGAGCGGAGCGGTGAAATATGGTGACGCTAGGCGTCCACTATTCCGGCACGTCAAGCCGTATCCAACGCATTCAATTCATTTTCAATGAAATCCGGCCGATCGTTGTCGCCGTGCTCGCAAAGCATGCTGGGATTCCGGCACGGCGAGCGGGGGACTTGCGGCACGTCAAAAAGTTGGGCTCGCTTGAAGTTTATGCAAATTTGCCACGGCAGCCGTAGTGCGTTATCCAATGACTGTAGATCATGTGATCTCCTGTGTCGGCTCAGCAGCAGCAGCAGCTCTCCTCGCTCGCAGATCCACAGCCATGGTGAAATACGAAATAATTTTCCATTGCTGACGATTTATACACATTAATTTCCCTCCAAAACTCAAATTTTTTAGAGGGAGAAACTTCGGTTGGTTAAAATCACAAGTTATTTACTTTCCCCCGGAGCCCGTATGTTCTATCTACAACTTCGTGTACAAGCCCCTCTGTACACGCCCACTGCAGCAGCAACACGGCGACACTAGGCATCCAATCCGGCGAGTTACGTTGACGTGCCGGAATAGTGGACGCCTAGCCTGAGAGCGGAGAGCGGTTTTCAGTTCAAAAGCCGGAGCGAGGATTTCGCTCCGCTCCAGTTCGCTCCGATGTTGGATTATAAAATTTGTAAAATAACATTTTTGATTTAATGTAGTCTAGTGTAATAAATTAATAATTAAATAGGAAACGCGGGGCAACATGAATGGAGCGAGATGTTACGTTCACAGCTGGGGACAAGCAGCCACGCGGGCCTTGTCACCCGTAGTAAATGAGGAAGTGAGCAATTCAAGTCGAGGGCGCAACGGTGTGTTCTATGTGTGGCGGAGCTAGCATTAGTTGCAGAGAGAGTGCGGATAATAAACAGGGAAACGCCCGAACTGTAGGGCCTACAAACGCTATCAAGCGTGGATTGTGTATTTCGTCTGGAGTTTTGGGACACGGGAACGCTCGGAACAGGTCAGGTACCGTGAAGACATATTCCCCTTTCTGATTGTCTGAATTAAGCTGACGGCTCAGGTGCTAGTTCTAACCGTGACCCTCGTTTCCTCTGCTTTGCTTCCGTTTCTGCTGATGCTCTCGCGGCCACACACACACACACGCACGCACGCCTCTCCCTCCTCCTGCCTAGCCCAGCCTGGGCTCTCTCTTTGCTGTGTCGTGTGATGCATATTTAAGCTGAGTAATCTGGTGGGCTTCATCCTGACGTGGTAGTTTTCTACCTGGCGCCCAACATTTTCTAAACCTTATTTTTTGTACGTCAGAGTGGCGATAATTTAACAGCCAGTTAAATAAGACAATACACCGGTCACATCATTAAATCAAACGCCGTGTGTCCCAGGGCCCTGTCATAATTACATGAAGTAAAAATGTCAGAAAATGCCTTCTCCTGAAAATTTGAGCGAGTGTGGAGCGATTTCGCCTGAGCAGCAGGAAAATTAAGGTGAGCGCGGAGCGAGTTTTGAGCGGAGCGTCCTGGCGCAACTTTGAGCGGGGGAGCGAATGAGCGAACATCCTCCTGAGCGGGGAGCGGGAATTGCTCTGCGCTCCGCTCCGTTCACATGCTCTGAATTGCCCACAAAAGTATAGAGAGTAACAACCTCTGCACTCATGGGGTTACACACGGAAGGAAAAAGACTAATAAAAGTAAAACCATGTTCAAGAGCTGCAACCTACCAGGAGTGACCGGAAGTAAAATGTATCGAGTGGTTTGAGACAGGAACAAGGTATTTAAAAAATCCCACAACCATCCCTGAAACAAAGTGAAGCATCATTTGGTCAGAAAATACATCAAAATACAAATATTTTATGTAGCCTACTGATTAAATCATTTCAAAAGTTATGATTTTTGACACATTTTGTATGGATGAATCTGTACTCGTTCAAAGATAAAGTGGGATGAAGGGCTGAAATAGTTGAATTGTTTCCCTAGCATCAAAGGGAAAATAAATGACAAAAACAATTGGTATTGGCTATTGTTTTAATAATTGTTTTTAATATAGATATTGGCCCTGATTTTCACATTTGGTGCATCCTTAGAAATCAACACTGACACAGTTTTCCTAATAACGTTAGCGGCTGATAAAGTAAAACTGCCTTGTTTCTTTCTACTTTGCATACTTTTTTTTTTGTTAGAGCAACATAGTTCAATGGAAATGAGTCAGTCATGTGAAAAGTTCAGTCAGAGTTGAACGATCATCATTTTATTATTATTCATTCTGGACAATGTAAATGTGTTTTCTCTACACATGCATTTGAAAGTATATTTTATCAATATGCGAATGACCCTTTTTCAAAGTGTTACAATTAATTTGAAAAAGTGCTGTAATGTATTTCTCTGAAAAATTTTCCCTTGTGCCATTTTCAAACGTGTTGACAATATGTCTCCAGAGTAAATGATGTTGGACAACACGTTGAAAAGAACTGACAGTAATATTAGAGAGATCTCAGTTAAGAACACCCAAACAGTCCTGAGAGATAAATCGTAAGAAGAAGAGAAAGCACCTCTGTGGGTGCACTATGACAACCATTAACATCTGTTTGATGAACTGAAACTGGAAAATTTGATCATATACTGTATGTACAAACACAGCTCTTGAAAATGAGCGTTAAACGTTTGCTCAGAGCACTTTCCTTTGAAGGAGGCTTACCCCTTACAAGCCGGTGCTTCCCTTCCCCTTGCTTCGATCAAACAAAATAAATCCCCATATTAACTTATCTGAAGTAATAAAATAGAAACACTTCAAAACATAAACACAGATATCAGGCTGATACATAGCCTACGGGATATCATGCCCATAAGGCTTTAGCACTCCCTGTAGTGGAGTACAGTGTAGAATTTAAGAGCCAAGATGCTACTAACTCAAACGTTTCATGGTTCTTTGCAGGAGGTTTTTCAAACTGTGTTTAATGAATGTAGAGGTACTCTGGTTTGGTGTGTTTTGTTGCAAACACACACTCTCTAGGCACTTTAGGTACCGCATGGTGGAACAAAATGTTCCTCTGTGTTATAATTTTTTAAGATGCGACACCTCATGGGTAGCTCTATTCAATTCAATTCAATTCAAAAATAATTCAAAATTATGGCAGTGCTGGAGAATTTGGGAGAAGCTAGGCCTATTCAGGAGTGACTATGTGTTTGATTATGCTATACCTCATCAGTTCCTCAATTTTTCCCTCATGAAATGGATCCTATTATGTTATTAGTGCAAAAATGTCTCCTAGAATATAACCACTCTGCAAAATGAATCTATTTTAACTGCACAGAGAAACCATCTGCCTGTATGTTGTCAATCTATTTGTTTGTAGTCTATGTCATACTCAAGCAAATCAGTATATTTCAACACTGTAAAGATGAACAGACTGAACAATATGTCACTGCAAAGGAAATATTAATTATTACAATTTAGATTTAATTAGTTTGACATCATAACAGCATGTTAACTTTTGTGATAATAGACCATTGACTGTATAAATGGAAGGTTCAACCCAAACTGTGCTAAGATATGCTTAGAATATTTTTCTGTGCGAGGGAAGTTTTTTTTTAGCAATAATACAGTTGCTCTTAGTGTTTTTTTTTTTAAATAATCTGCTTAAAATTTCATCTCACACTTTGACAGTTTGAGCACTTGTGTCTTAAAATATGGTCATACTGCACTTCACATGGACTAGGACAGGCCAATTAGCCAATTAAAAACCTTTCCAATCTCTGCTCTGAAATCAAATTGACCAGGTTACAACCATATCTAAACACCTTAAGCTGATTAGTTTCTGCTCCTTGCCCATGTCTTTAAAGTCAAAGGAAGCAATTACAAACAAGCTGCCCTGGGTAGCACTTATGATGTTCCTACTGTTTTCAAAGTCATATTACCCACTTACCTTCTCTCTGCTTTGTGCAGACACATTAGCCAATTATACATTTCATACATGGCTGATTATTTTTTTTTTGCTGTTCTTTTATCTTTATTTCAGTTTAGTTTTTTGATGCATGCACACAAATCCTTGGAGTGTTATCAAAGCCTCAATGTGGTTCCCTTCAGCTCCTGCACAGGATGAGCCTGTCCCACACTCACCTTGGCTGGAGTTATGTAACAAAGAGAAGGTTGCTAAGTTTCAGCATAAGCGTTCCTGTATTGGTAGCAGTTTTATTAAGCGTTTCAAATTCCAAATTCCTCATTTCTGTCTTTGAGCTGGTGTAAAATAGAAAGTAACTGCATGATCTCATGGACTGTGTAAAACGATAATCATGTTCTCAAATAAACATAACACATGGGCATTTAAAGGAGCCACACACTGACAAAGCACTAACTGAAACATCAATCCCTGTTTTATGTTAACATTTTAGTGCCTGTGAAAAGACTTTTTTTTTCTCTTTTCAGTCAGTGTGCTCTCAATTTGGAAAATGAGGGAGGAATTCTGCTCAGGAAGCTATACTAAAAGCTCCCCGGAACAGAGCACAGAAAATACATCTTTTTGTTATCTAAAAGCAACTCAAACCTTAACAACCTTGTAGCTGTTCAAGTTAAAACTATTGAATTTTACACATATCTTCTTTGAGTCAGGACTTGTGTAAGACTTGGACGGCTAACTGCTTGGCAGTGCTTTTGAAAAGATTTAAAAGGTGGTAAATGTTTGTGTTTTTGAAGGCTTTTCAGCCATTTTTTCTGTCTTCTAGTTGGCATTTTAGATTATCAACTGGCAAAATTTCAAAGTCACACCTGATCAACAGCTGGATACGTTGCCATATGCCCCACACCACACACCTTCCCATTCCAAAGACTTTTTTAGTATTTTTAAGCCCGAGCTCATCATTCAAAAGCCACATGAACCTCTGTCATTAATTCCTTTCATAAATTCTTCAACATTCTCTGCTTTATCCAGACTGTGTTAAACAATTAAGACATCTTTCCACTAAAGAATCTAAATTACAGTCACACAATCATCAAAAAAAGCACTGGCCATTTTCACAGTCGTGTTAAAGTTTTGTACCCTCAGCCACATAAATTACAAACTTTAGTATACATATTCATAACTGTGCCGAGTAAAACCAACTTTATTTTATTATGTTCACATTTTTTTCTCTTATTTGCATACAGCACCAGCGAGCACTTGCTGTTTCCCAGCTGGTGGAAAAGAAATGATGCAGCACTGCTCATGGGAAGCACCTTGGGTCTTCTTTTTCATTTTCCTTGATTGTTGCAATATTCTAATGTAGCTTGTTGAAACCACAGACCTCTACAACGAAAATCCATGTAGGTGTAGAAAAGCTAATTATCCATCCATTTTGTCACTGGACTAGTACTTTTGTCTTTCAAAATACAAAAGTATTGGGCTTGCCCAATGACTCACCCCAGTGGTTGCAGTATAAATTGTGCCAACTTTCTTATCTCCATATGAATGATTTGTCTATCTTGATGATCATAAGAAAGAAAAAATTGGGATTGCCTCTGATCCAAACAGCCCAAAGGGTGTTCGCTTTTTTGTGACATTGTATTCTTTTCTCTCAGGTGCCAAAGCAGCAGAACAATGAAAGTGTTATTAAAAAGCTTCATCTTATTCACTTACTCACCAAGCAAGGTTTGTTTGTACCTCTGTGCATAGGTTTTAATATAGTTATAATTGGCTCTGTGGCGCTTGTAACAAAGTCGCTACCAATTACAACTGAATACCAATTATCTGTGCTTGTGTATGGATTGGTAATGACTTTAAGGTGTATCCCAAGGAGTTCGAATCAATTTTGCTGGCTATGTAAAAGTGTTTGTGATTCATCGTAAGTACACCCTCTGGTGACTGAATAGTGATTTGTTTTCATCTTTAGTTCATTAGCAGTCATCAGGCAATTGGTCAATACCATCGACCAGGGGCACACAGAACACCATCCTCAATAAAGACAAAAATGTTTGTTTATCTGTGTGCTGCCCTTTGTCCTGTAAAACATGCTTTAAATGGTAAAGGCCTTTAACACTAAGAAATTGTGTCCCTTTGAAAAAATAAATAAACACACGCCAATATTTCCATAAGTAATATATATTGTTACTCAATATATATTAGTGCGCATGCGTCAACTCGTGTGCAGCCTGTTGCAGTCGCTCCCGTTTACTTTCGCGTATTTTACCACTTTTGCTACTTTTCGTGTCTTTTTAAACTTTTATTTTACACTATTTATTTAACTTAAACCTCAAACTCTGAACATGAGGATAGTGCAAGTTTTTGCTGTTCTGTTCGCTGTGATACTTCTTCACTCCGGTATCACAGCGAATCGAGTCGCATTGTTTACTCCGGAGAACAGCTGATCGACCTGAGGCCGGCTGACCTAGCGGAAAGACCAGCTGATATCCCAGCGGAGCTACGGAGGAGAACACATCGGGGGTGCAGAGGAGGAAAGAAGAAACGCAGGAAAAGGGACGGGTTGAGACTACGGAGAATCACAGAAAAGCGATTTAAGCCGTGTCCCCTCGCTTATTATGGGAAATGTGCGGTCCCTGGAGAATAAGATGGACGAGCTGACAGCGCTGGCCCGGAGTCAGAGGGAGTACCAGGAATGCAGTTTAATGTGTTTCACGGAGACATGGCTGCACCAGGATATTCCCGATGACAACGTTTCCATAGAGGGCTTTAACACCGTTCGGGCTGACAGAGATCGCACCAGGAGCAGAAAGAGCAAAGGTGGGGGGCTCGCCGTTCTCGTGAACAAGCGATGGTGCAACCCCGCTCACATCACCATCAAGGAGCGTCTCTGTGACCCGAATATTGAACTTTGTGCTGTTAGACTACAACCATATTATCTGCCCAGGGAGTTCACACAGGTCATCATGGTGGCTGTTTATGTCCCCCCCTCTGCAAACCCGACGTCGGCAAGTGACTCCATCCACTCAGCCATAGCCCGGCTACAGACTCAACACCCGAGTGCATTCATTGCTATCTCTGGTGATTTCAACCACATCACCATGGACACAACACTCCCCACATTCACACAGTATGTGAACTGTCCCACCAGAGAGGAGAGAACCATCGACCTGCTGTATGCTAATGTTAAGGATGCATACAGCTCCTCTCCTCTCCCCCCACTTGGAAGGTCAGATCACAACCTGATTCACCTCGACCCCTGCTATGTGCCTGTGGTTAAGAGCCAGCCTGCAACCACCAAGACTGTCAGGAGATGGTCTGAGGAGGCCAATGAGACCCTGCAGGGCTGCTTTGAAGCCACAAACTGGCAGACGCTCTGTGAGCCGCATGGGGAGGATGTTGATGGGCTCACAGAGTGTGTCTCTGATTACATTAACTTCTGCGTTGACACCATCGTCCCACCAAAGACTGTCCTTTGTTATCCAAATAACAAGCCGTGGGTGACAAAGGACATAAAGTACATTCTCAATAAGAAGAAGAGGGCTTTCAGAGCTGGCAACAGAGAGGAGGTGCGAACGATCCAGAGGGAGCTGAGAGTGAAGATTAGAGAGGCCAAGGATAAGTACAGGAGGAAGCTGGAGTATAAACTCCAGCAGAACAACATGAGAGAGGTCTGGAGTGGAATGAAGACCATCACTGGTTTCAGACCATCCAGCAACAGAGGAGTTGATGGCAGTGTGGACATGGCAAATGAGATGAATCTGTTTTTCAACAGATTCGACTCTGTGAACCTTGGTCACCTGCAGCCAGCACCCACCCCTCACTCTCTCCCTCCCCCGTCCAGCAGCCCTTCATCTTCCTGTGATGGCCCCCCTCACACCTCCTCCCCCGGCTCCCAGGCTGACTGCACTCTCCGGCATAACACCTCCACCCCTCCCCCTCCTGTCACCTCTACACTGACTTTCACCCCTGAACATGTCAGGAGACAGCTGAGCAGACTCCACTCAGGCAAGTCTGCAGGCCCGGATGGTGTGAGCCCCCGGGTGCTCAAAGTCTGTGCCCCCCAGCTATGTGGAGTCCTCCACAACATCTTTAGCCTGAGCCTGAGGCTACGGCTACACGGAAACGAAACGAGGTTTTTTTTGAAAACGGGTACGAAAATTCTTGCGACCACACGGAAACGCGCTGCTGTCCAGACGAAAACGGATGAAAACGATGAAACGATGCAGTACACACGCCACTGTGTCACACCACGCTGTGAGACAATAGAGAAGTGTTAAAATTGGCTCACAGCGTCAACGTGTGACTGACGCAAAAACGTTTTAGCTGTAACAATGGAAACGAAACGAGGCCGTTTTCAAACTTTCCCACTCTGGAACCCGTTTTCAAAAACTATCGTTTTGGGGTAGTGGGAACGCCGGCTCCGTGTGGCCGCGACAGCGAAACTATAAGAAAAAGTATCGTTTACAGTGAAAAACGTTTTCGTGTAGCCGCAGCCTGAGTCTTCACAGGGTCCCCGTGATGTGGAAAACGTCGTTCCTGTGCCGAAGGTGCCGCGCCCCAGCGGCCATAAGGACTACAGACCCGTGGCACTGACGTCACACATCATGAAGACCCTGGAGAGACTCATCCTGGAACAGCTCCGGCCCATGGTCAGACCACTTCTGGACCCCCTCCAGTTCGCATACCAGCCCCGACTAGGAGTAGAGGACGCCATCATCTACCTGCTCAACCGTGTCTACGCTCACCTGGACAAGCCGGCGAGCACTGTGAGAGTCACGTTCGTAGATTTCTCCAGTGCATTCAACACCATCAGGCCGGCTCTGCTGGGTGAGAAACTGACGGCGATGCAGGTGGATGCCCCCATTGTGTCCTGGATTGTGGATTACCTGACTGGCAGACCACAGTACGTGCGCCTGCAGCACTGCGGGTCAGACAAGGTGATCTGCAGCACCGGGGCCCCGCAGGGGACCGTCCTCTCTCCCTTCCTCTTCACCCTGTACACCACAGACTTCAGCTACTGCACAGAGACCTGCCACCTTCAGAAGTTTTCTGACGACTCTGCAGTAGTTGGATGCATCAGTAATGGTGATGAGACGGAGTACAGGGGTGTGGTGGACAACTTTGTCACTTGGTGTGAGCAGAACCATCTGCAGCTCAATGTGGCAAAGACCAAGGAACTGGTGGTGGATTTGAGAAGGAGTAAGGCCCCAGTGACAACAAATCTGCTTTAAAGTCTAAAGTGCGACCTTTGTTTACTGAAGAAGCATGGATGCCTTGAGAATTGTAGTGGTTATTATTGTGCAGGCGCTGTTTACTGCCTTGATTTTACACGCCCAAGTCGTACTCCCAGAGGAATGGCGTGACAATTTCGCATGTCCCGGTCCTCAGTCCTCTCGCTGTCGGAATTATTACGTCCTCATATCGAGGGGCAGTCCACTGTCATGCGATCACCTGTCAGTGTGCTCAAAAAAGTTGCAGGACAGATTGCGCTAAACAGCAAATGCATTTGGGTTGTCAAGACAGGTGAAAACGCAGATGTTCGGTTATGTGTGGAAGGTGTTTTTTCGAAAACGAGGTAATGTGGATACAGATTATTTTATAAACGGAGGGGGGGAAACATTCAGTTTTAAAAATACCCGGCTACGTGTGTACATAGCCTCAGACAGAAGGATGCTGTCCAGGATAAAATCCATGCTGGATAATCCTGCACATCCTCTTCACAATGTGTTGGTCAGCCACAGAAGCACCTTCAGCCAGAGACTGATTACACCACGCTGCACCACAGAGCGCCACAGGAAGTCATTCCTGCCTGTGGCCATCTATTGAACAGTCAATGTTTATTTAAAAGTATTATTTAATATTTCCTATTCAATTGCCAATTTCTGCACTGCATTTTTGTTACATTTCTTAACGCATTAATGATTAGTCAGCAAAAGGTGTCTGACACCCATGTTGTTCATAATTGTGGCTGTTTGGCATAAGGAGCTCTAAATTTTCCTAGGATACTTGAATGGTGATTTTGCTAGAAAATATATATTTTGTTTCATCTAAAAGGTCAGGATTTTAGAAGAGAAGAGCAACAGTTTGGGAATGCTTTGAGTCACGACAAGTTGACACGTTAGACTTAATGAGCTGCCTGTCAGTCGCAATTTTAGATGAATTGTCTGGCAAATACAGACAAATATTTGAAAGAAAGCAGCTTTACTGGGGCCTCAGCTGTATTAACATACACTTGTATTTTACTGTTTTTAAAAGATGGAACTTTGGAGCATCCACAGAGTGCCCAGGCACTTTCTAGTGTCATGTAAATGTACTGACTGTGTTATTTTTGGATATCTCAGCTTCAGCTTTAGTGGTTTGGTCAACTGTGATGATAAAACATCACAGATAAAAAATGCCTCTCTTCCAAATCCATATGTCTAGTCGACCTGGGGTCCGTTTCACAAAGCAGGTTCAACCAACTCTGAGTCTATTCCTGATCTCTGAGTTGATCTACTCTGAGATAGAAAACTCTGAGTTTTCGGTTCCAGAAACGCTGATTTGAGTGAGGTTAATCAACTCTGAGTAGGTTCACCTTGAGTTTTACGCGTGCACCACAACTTTAAAAAGCCAGCATCAATGGAGCCCCGATTCGACGAGTCACCTTGGCAACGGGGAAGAGGAGGGGCTACGTTTTTCACCAACCTCGAATTGGAAATATTAATGCGCTCATACGGCGAGTTTCAATACGTTTTTAGAAATAAGTGCAACACCGCTGTAGCAGCAAAAGTGTAAGTTTAAATGTAGTCCTTTGCAATCCCAATAATATTACAGGGAAACTGCTTGAATGGTAGCCCATTCATTTATTTCATTTAGGTGCAATCTCGCGGGGGAGAAGCGCACTTGGCAGTTTAAGATGAAATATAAAAACATTGTTCAAACAGGTGAGACATCGTCATGGAGGCTCATTTTGATCATGTTTTACACTGTAATGTAAATATTAAGTGGCTATTTGACTGTGCAGTTATTTTATTCCCAACATAATGTTGTTTTCACACACAGAAACTATGTCTTCTCATCTATATTATCCATCCATCCATTATCTATACCGCTGAATCCGTCAGTCGGGTCGCGGGGGGGCTGGAGCCTATCCCAGCGGTCAATGGGCAAGAGGCGGGGTACACCCAGGACAGGTCGCCAGTCCATCACAGGGCCACATAGAGACAAACGAGACAAACAACCATACACACTCACAGTCACTCCGAAGGACAATTTAGAGTCATCATCTATATCATGTTCTGTTAAATAATTAAGCCTATTTAAACTAACACAGACTTCTATTGAGCCAACAGAAAGAAGGCAGATGCCCGTAAAACGGGTGGTGCCCAGCACCGCCACCTCTAACGGGAGGCCAGTGGCTGAGGGAATCCACCCCCAAGACACGAGTGCCTTTATAAAATATGATAGGCCTATATAATATGTCTTTTTTAAGCCTATTCATACAAATATTTATTTGTCTTTTATGTCTTTTTTTCTTTTGTCCCAACACATTCTGATGGTGCCGCTCAAAAAGATAATTGTCTGTAAATGCAAAAATCTATGCGTGATTTATTTCTCTGCGCAATAATGCTGCACCTTCATCCACGGGATCGTTGTCAAAAGGACATGCCATGTTCGTGAAAAAAGTCGCCTCCTACTGTGCCTAATTGACTTATAGAAGTAGAAGAACTCGCTCTGCTGACTGAATGAATGAGGAAATCAAATGGCGTGTGTGGCTGAAAGAGGGCGGAGACAGAGAGAAACTCAAGGTTTCTTGAATAAAACCTGGTCCCGACCAGGTTAGGTTCAGAGAGTCTGTTACTCCGGTAACTGACCGAGAGGTTAAGTTACCTCTCTTTGTGAAACAGGCTAGAGTTACCCCTCTTTCTCGGGGTTGAGTTACCTCCCTTTGTGAAACGGAAAACTCAGGGTTTCCCTCATTTCAGGGTTAACCAACTCAGAGTTTTCACTAAACCTGCTACGTGAAACGGACCTCTGCTTTGACAACTTTGTCAACAATCTTTTCTTTGGGCTCCCTTAATACTCATGACGTTATTCGTCCTTGTCTTGCATCTTGGGAAGAATATGTTAAAGAAAGTAGGAAAATTATTTGAAATATATTTATTTCTTTAATGTTTTTTTATTTTTTTTAAAAGTAGATCGGGTTGCTAGCGAACCACGATAAAGACAACCCTGTGGAATATAAATGTACCTGATGGTGTAATGTTATTAAAATGTGCCACTCTAAGACAACAGCTGCAACCGGGTTAGTCTTTGATATTGGTGGTTTCAATGATAACAGGTATGCAACTGAAGCTGTGAAGAACTGGAGGCTACTGATGATGGAGATATGATTTTTGTGGCACTCCTGAATCAGATATTTTTTTAACAATTTTAGACAGAGCATGATTCATCTATTGTCTTTTTAATTTGCTTTTTTTTATGACACAACTGTGGAAATATACTCGGGCTATTCAAGAAAAACTTTAAAAATTAAATAATATGACTGAGTCCAACACCTATTTATAAAATATAGTTTTTTCATGCCAAACTTCAAAATTAGAAAGCCATAATGTGCCATGACTTTAACAAGTTGGATGCACTTACTTTATAGTCTTTAGTTTGTCCAGATTCAGAATGACTTCTGTTAAACCCTATTTACTTCAAATGTCATTTAATGCAGTAAAATGGCACACAAAAAGCTTTAAATGAATAGAAATTACATGCAAAATGGGCAGTGAGCGCCATGCTATTTTGATGCATTTCCAAGATATTGCTATTCTTTACCATTTTTGCTATCATTAACAGCTGACAAGAGAAGCATTACTCATCTGACATTTGATTTTACCCACTTATTTTTTATTGCGTGCAAACTTAAAAAAAATGAAAGAAACGTCATGAGCTGAAGCTGAAATACCAGAAGAGAATAAAACAAATATTTAAGTTGATAAATGCAGTAAAGGAAAAGGGGAGAGAGAAATTGTGATAATGGGGAGTGTTGCTACAGTAAGAACACTCATTAACCTGTCCTCTCCTATCCAACACCGAGCATTCAGCGTTTTACAATAAAAGAAAACCATGGAGTAAAAAAGGAAAGAAAAGAAAGCAAAAACCCTTCATTTAGTTTCCCATCCTGATCTCATGAGGAAGATAAATTGGAAACGGAGACACGGCTCTTGAGACCTTGAGGAAATTAAATACTGAATTCAATGGGCAGACTGACTCAATCACACCACGCTTTTGTAAAATGACTTGGGGATTGAATCCCTTGCCGCTTAGCTGGGGATGTTATTGCTCTTGTAGCTATTTCTGTTTAACTAATTCTGGGTAAAGGCCAGGCCACAAATGCACTTGAGCATTTCCAAGATGCATGATGAATCACACCCATGCAAATACATGCTTGTACACACACACACATACAACTAATTTCAGATGCACCTTAGCTCAATGTGTTTTTTGTGGTTTAACACTTACAGAACCTCACAAATACATATGTAATTCCACCCCTGGAGTGACTCACAGACTCTGCATGTTCTGTGTGCTCACACAAACACACAGATATTTATTCTTTGTTGCACAATGAAAACAGAATCAAACTGCTTACATGTTGAGTAAAAAAAATGTTGAGAAAAAGAAAAAGACTTAATTTTTTTTTATGTTTGGCTTTCATGGCATCTTTGCTCTTCCTAGTATTGTTTGCAGGTGTGCAGTTTCATAAAGTATACGCAAACATAGTGAAACCTATTCCTCCAGTCAAACTAAAATCCCTCTAGCTCTC
Source organism: Odontesthes bonariensis (assembly GCF_027942865.1). Lineage (NCBI taxonomy): Eukaryota > Metazoa > Chordata > Actinopteri > Atheriniformes > Atherinopsidae > Odontesthes > Odontesthes bonariensis. The sequence goes on along the minus strand of NC_134509.1, from coordinate 29,150,323 downwards.
TCTATATATAGATAGTTACTCCATCTTAGAGGAAAACTGTTTAGCAGTGTAGCTGTAAATTAGCAACTGATGGTAGTTAACAATGCTTTCTTATCAACAGTAATTTACCAAGCCGAAGTACCTAGAGTAACTAATAGTAATACATGAAAACTTTAAATTACTGTCTTTAACCATTTTGTATATATCAATGTTATTATATATTTGTACTTGGAGGCCTACATCTTTGTCAGGAACATGCCAATAATGTAATGTTAACACACTAAGAGCAGTACACATTGTTCAACGCACCGAGAGTAGAGGACCGGTGTTGGGCTGGAAACACCTTACCCACACAGCTGCAGGTTGTCCAAATTACGGAATTGTAAGAAAGAGTCCAATGAAAAATGGCTGCTGCACATACACAGTCTTTTGATAACTCTTGCTCGAACATTTCCCTCAAAAATAGTTGGTTTGTAATAGAGCCTCTCAGAATGTGATGAGTTCTGATCTGGGATTCAATTCAGCTTATTTCAATTCTACATCATTAATCCAAGAATGGAAAGTGTATAGCTACAGTAATTGTTATGGATAACAAATAAAATAAAATGAAATTGGAAAGAAAAGATGACACAGTGTCTGAGATATACAAGGCCTGTGGGTGAAGCCTTGATAGACTATATATTTGAAGGAGTTGGACACAGAATACATCTGTCTCAAACAAATACCTCCTGTATGAAAACGCAAAACAATTCCTGAACCCTGGCGGAATATTGTGCTGGACTGAGATGGCAATGACAAAGAACTCAATTTGAGATTTCATAACAGAAGTCCACATAGCAGTGGGTGACATCATCGTGTTTACAGCCATGCTTTCTATACTTTCTATGATTACAACAAATGGAAAATCTGATCTCATTAATGACTAAACTCTTACATAAAAACAGCTCACTTACATTTATCGCTCAACAGACCACACATCATGAAAAGCACAGCTGCAACCTAAAACAATAAAACTGCTTCCCTCCATTAAGTTAATTTAGTTTGGGGTTACCTAAATTGTATATGCTACAGTATCTTTTTGCCATGACTCACTTGATCAATCAGCACCATCCATAATTGATAAGTAGATTTACATATTAAAATACATTTACAACACACTTGTGGTTGATATGATTTTTCTTGGTAGAGATCTGCCACATCGTTTTTTTTCTTATTATTTGGTATTGGCTGGTCTTCAAGCTTGGTAGTCTAAGTCTTTTAACATTAGATTCATTAGGAAAATGTACATTGTTTTGGGCATATCTTCAATAATGCACAGTTATACTGTGTCTTTTGCACACAGAGTAGCTTTGACTTGTGACAAGGCAATAGGAAACTAGTGCAGCATGTTCTCCACCTCTAAAGATGTGGGTGGTGAGTGTGAAAGTGGAAGAGATGTTTTGAAGTATTGAAGTATTCTCTTATTTTTCTTATGCTTTTGCAAATGCATGTATCATTATGCAACCACAGTTCTAAACAAGTTGGGAATGCTGTGTAAATTGTAAATACAAAAACAGAATGCAATGATTTGAATTGTTTTTATTCACAATACAAAAGAACAAATCCGATGCTGAAATGCTATGGCAGGCCGTGGTGAGAGTGGTGAGAGTGGGTCGTCCAATAACTTGAAGGTTAGCGGTTCGATTGATTGGTGAACGGACAGCTGGAGGGGTGTCAGACCACCTCCTTGCCACAACCGAGGTGCCCTTGAGCAAGGCACCGTACCCCCCCAACATCTGCTCCCCTGTGAATGGCTCCCCACCACTCCAGTGAATATGGCCCTATGAGTGTGTGACCCTGTGTGTGTGGGTGTTCAACAGGCGCCGACCTGAATGGGTTCAATGTGGAGGAGTAATTTCATGCATCTCTCTACATGACAATACAGTTTCAAAAACAAAAAATCTAATATTTCATGACTTGAATTGAATATCTTTTTTGTTATTTTTAATACGAGCTTATCACAAAATGTAAGCAGGGGGAAACACAAGACAGGAAAAAAAAGTCATATAAAGTAGACTGTGTTAAAGTGGGAAATAGTTCTGTGTTCAGATTAATCAGAATTTTTCATTCTTTTTGTGAACTTTGGACTAAAACTGTACAGACAGAAATTCTGAAGTGGGTGTGTAGGTAAAGTAGGAAGGACTACAATTTTCGTTTAATTATGTTGTTCGTTGGATAAGATTTTTTTAATGATATTTGAGGTTACTGATCTTCTGTAATTAATTGACGTCCTCCTTTTCACAACAGGAACTACACAAAACCAAAACGTTTGCCATAATCAATCATTTATTCATAAAGTTTTAAAGTTACAACCTCCTCTAGTGTTGCTTTAAAAGAACAGTGTGCAACAGTTGCAACATCTACCTGTCAATTTGGAGATAGCACATCATCTCAAATGCCATCCACCCACAATTTAGCCACAAATTACATGTATACAGCTAAATTATCAGTCAAAGAGAAAAGAAGCAGCTCTGGCATCAATCTGAAGATTTCCATAGGTGAAAAACCACACAAGTGTTCTTTCCTGTTTTTCAAGACTTTGCCATCCAAAATTAGCTTCTTTGCATCCTAATATTTTTCTATATCTTATTTTTGATGGAATCAATTCATGAACTGTTGCCTATTCTTGTCTTACGTGATATGTATGATCCTCCATCATCTTCATCTCGGATCCCGCAGGTTGAAGGCTGCACGCCATAAGACAGTTACATAATTCAATTAAGGGTCAAGGATCCTTGAGATTACACTTGTGACATACAGATAAAACTGAATTGAATTGAGCTTCACACACAAAGATCTACTGTTGGAGACAAACTTTAACCTACACTTTTCAATAAACAGGTTTAAGTGTATCATAAGTATAAACCACATCCTTGCTCTCCATATCGACTGGGAAAAAGAGAAAAGCAGATGAAATATAGTCAATGGGATGTGAATACTTTCTGAGGAGTCTGTATATGACCCCCTACACTCAATTAATCAACTTTATATTTTCCACTGACATTTGTTTTCCCAGTGTACACAGTTTTCTTACCCAATATATGCAAAAAGCACAAAGCCATTTTCTCAGGAAAAGAAACATCAACTCTAGTTTTTGTTCTTTTCTTGTTGCAAATTATTGACAGTAAGAAAAACACATCTGCAGACAAACTCGGACCAAAGGTGGCAGCGAGGGAAAGCTGTGTTACAGATTGAATTTCTTGTAAGACTTTAGGATTCTGTGAGTTCCACTGTGTGTGTGTGTGTGTGTGTGTGTGTGTGTGTGTGTGCGTGTTTGAATGTGTGTGAGTGTTTTTGCCCTCACATGGACACATGTATTTTATTTGTGGAATTTGCAGTCCCACCTGTCGGGGGAATTTGATCAGTGAGGACACCATACAGTGAAGCTAATGATTAATGTTTACCAGAACTGGAGCACAGGCGCACAGGTTTTCAGACACACATAGATATAATCTGGGCAGATATTGAAGCTCATACCTTGGTATGTACTTGTTCTCCTGGGTGAATTTCTTTTTTTTTTTCAGCCACAGAGTGTAGTAAACAGGGAGTCCAAATGAAATGTGATTTTCTTCAGTTTTTGTTTGGGAATGAAATGCCGATTGCAGGATGGAAGCAATGCAAAATTAAATCCTCCAATGTGCTGTAGCCTAGAAGACAGTAGAGAAGAAATTGTCTTTTGCTACATTCTAAATTATCTTTGAACTTGAACATTAACTGCTGGAGTTCATTTATCCTCCCTGTGTTGTCTGATATCAGTACGACCAGCATACTCAGCTTGATTTATGTTCAGATTTTACATTCTACTCCTGCATTCACCTTGATTTTCTTCACAAGAAGAAATGTGACAAAGACAAGACCGATGCCACCCATTTGAGAGCAATTTAGGTAATTAACCAATGATGACATCCGGCCAGAGCTGCCCTACAAAGACTGTATCTTGGGAAAGGCTCTTGATTCCATAGCAACTTGAAAACAAATGTATTTAAAAATAAATGTATTTATTTACTTGTCATAATTAATACATTAGTCAAACAAAAATCCATAAAATGATTGGATTAACAGCTCATTTTTACAAACACATCTATTAAGTCCATTCATTTCTATAGGAATGAAAATGAAAAAAAAAATTGCACCAGATTTTGGAGAGACACCACACTGTGTCAAGAAGTTTGATAAGGTGGTGATCCAATTAACACATTGATCATAGCTGTTTATTTTGAGGGGCGGGATGGTGGTGTGGTGGTTAGTATCGTCACAACAAGAAGTTTTACATTTTTAGAAGCACAAACTGCCTGTGAGTGTGTGCTGGAGAGAGCTGCTTCTTTATTCTCCTTTATGCTCACCTACATCTGCCTTTTCTCTCACTCCTTAGTACATATATGAAGAATCCTGTGCTGTGTCCAGCAGAAAGCCTCCTGGCTGGGAGGAAGCAAATGCAAAAACAATCCAGACCAAATTGTCCATGCTTTCTCCTAAAAGTCTCCAACGCCCATGTGTAAAATTGGCTTTAGTGAACAGAAATGATTTGATAGCATCATTTAGCTCTCTGTTACTGTCATTTTGGGACACTGTCTGCTTAAAACTGGTTTATTTCTTTTATATTCACGTCGCAGCCCCTCTCTACCAAACTTGCCGTGATCTTAGTTGTAATTTGAATTTGTGAAAGCAGGTTGAACACGTTTAAACTCAGGCTTGTGGGCTATTTCCACTTTTTGAACACAGTTTGTGTTTTGGGAATTGACAAGACCATTTGGTGTAGTTTTAAAAGAAAAAAAAGTTTTTACAATTTTGCTTGATAAAGATCTCAGCTGGTCAACACTTTGGACCTCCTTTATTGGGGGTCCTAGCAGCGAAGCTGCAGGAACCCATTGAAATAGTAGCTTTTCTTATTATTATTGATCCGTATCCGCTGCAATTGAAGTCTATGGCAGCCCCATCTATGGTAAAAAGTTGTGAAATTTGGCACACGTAATTAGCCAAGTGCCAATCACAAACTCAAGAATTTTCATGGCCCAAGAGTCTACTCTCTAGCGCCACCAACACGCCAAAGTTCAAAGTGCATTCAGCCTAATAACTTTGGACTACATGGTCCAAATTTCACAAATGAGGCATCGTTAGAATCCTTGGATCATGACGAGTCCAATGACGTCAATTTGCGTATGCCTAGATTTTCCGCCATTTTGAATTTTATTAAAAAGCTTAAAAAAGCATTTCAGGTCACAGAGATTGTCCAATTTTCACGAAACTTGGCACATAGACTCGTAAGACCAAGCCGCACAAAAGTTATCGTGTGCAATTTTTAATTAGGCTTCCGATTTTCTGTAAACGCCAATCAAACTCGAGGTTGACGCCGCCAAACCGGAAGTGAGGCCATATCTTGGCAACCTTATCATCTTATGACGTCAGTCTTCTAACACAGACTCATGACCACTACGGTAAGAGGCCCAAGAAGTTTGGTGACGTTTGGCCTATAGGTGGCGCTATAAGTAGCAAAAATGCATTTTTGATCATATCTTTGGACCCCTTGGTCCAAATGTCACAAATGACGTACCGTTGGAATCTCTGGATGAAGACGAGGTCAACGCACCTCATGACGTCATCTGCGCCATTTTGAATTTAATCGAAAACCTTAAAAAAGCATTTAAGGCCACTGAGATTGTCCAATCTCCACGGGACTTGGCACATAGAATCTTCAGACCGCACATGAGATATCATGTGGATTCTTTTATTTCACTTCCGTTTAACCGCGGCAGCCAATCAAACTCTACGCCGACGCGCGAACAGGACATTTGGCCGTATCTCTGCGATGCATTGATGTATCAATGCCAAACTTAGTGCATGGACTCACGACCCCTTCCTGAGCAGCCCAAGCCTTGCCTATTGTGCCATTCTTCTAGGACCCCCACATCGCTGCTTGCAGCTATATTTGTATTTTTTTCTTTCTTTATGCATCAGGTGATTCATCATGAAATGAGTACAATAGGTCAAATTTACACACACAGAGCCTTACCTCAAAAAGATATCACCTGAGGGCAGCATATGTTTCTCCATAGCCAACAACATTAACTTGTGCGTTCACACATTTGTATTCATGTCCTATTCACTGATTTGCACTCATTACCATCACATATACTGGCTTTTGAATTCTGTGCTGATAACGAGCTGGTTGGTCACTCTCCCCTGTAGTCTGAAGCACACAGTCTCTAAGATTTCTAAAAAAAAAAAAAAAATCTAAAAACAACCTGAATAAACTCCAGTCCGGAGACAGAATATTGTTTATGTTTTTGTTTTTTTCCATAATTGAGTTTTATCTCACTTACAAAGGCTTTCAAAAGTGTTGCTGAACCAACAAAATGATATTCCAAACAATTTGTTTTCAGTTTTTTTGTTGCTTCAGGACCTGAGGAACACATTCATTTAATATTGGTTTTCGCTCCTGTCCCTGTGTACCGCGTATTCTCTGAACCCTCACAATTTCTTTTATGGTTTCATGAAATACATGTCGATGCCAACATTTTTGGAAAATTTGAGAAACATCTTTCTTTAACAGCTGCAAAATGTATCAGTCTTTCTGTTATGGTTCCTGCCTCATCCTAGGCAATTTTCTATCCCTGCTTCCCTCTCCTTTTCAAGTGTTTCAATTGCAGAAACAATCCCTGCTACGTGTGCATCTGATGTCAGCTGCAATTCAGTAACTACTTCCATAAATACCTCCCTGCTGCCTCCACACGCTATGAGATTATTGACTGCCAAGCTCCAGTTAGTCACATTCATGACACTTACTATAGTGTTTTTATGAATAAACACTTTTAAAGCAAGAAACTTGATTCTGAGTCTATGTTTTGATCTTTTGCTCAATAACTTTATGAATTGTGAGACGTTGTTTTTTTTTTCTTCATAATTCTTTTAACAGCACACAACTTACCCCATCTTTTGTTATTCTTGTCTCTACTACTTTGAGGCATGTTGCAGCCAGGCATCTGATTGAAAATAAGCATTATTTACTCTCAATTTTATGCAGGGTTTAAATTATTAGTGAAAGTAACCCATTGAATTTTTTTATCCACATTTAAAAACAGCATCAGAGCTTGTTGTATACCTGCAGCACCATAAAGCACATTTTCAGTTGCTCCCACAGTCTCACATTGAGGAAACAGATAAGTTGTCTTCCGTTTGCATGTGTTTTATACTAAGCTGAAAATTGCATTTGTCGATGTTCTGGGATTAGCTTATTTAGGACTTACTGGAAAGCAGTGGGTTGTCCAAACAAGCCAGAGCGGATTTGGTTGTGGAGGGACAGTGTGTATATTAGAAGGGAGTTTGTGCATTCCCAAATGCAAGTGACTATGTTTACCTTACAAAGTTTACTCAATTTGAGTTTGTTTCTATGTACAAATATATGTGCCTGACTTCTGAGCACATAACCAAACATGTATGTGACTGCGGTGCATTGTGTGTTAGAGCGTTTGCTCACACACACTCAACATCTTTGACAATGTCATATATAATTTTTCAAAACTACAAGCTTTCAACTTTTTTAATCTTCTAATTCCCTGACATTGTAAGCATGGAGATGTGAAGTCAAGGTATCGCTCAAAGCCATCAAATTATTGTTTTTTTAAAGGTCACAGTAAAACAGTTCCTAAAATTTCTAAATTTGACGGCTAATTTTTGAGAGATCTTTCTATCTTTAAACTGATTATTTTACTACACAGACACACATAAACTATTGCAACAGAACAACCTTTCCAATTACTCTACCGGTACTTAAAATTAACTTTAGAGATTGCAATGTTTGAGCATTTTTTTTTTTTTAAATCGAGAACTTCTCACTTTCCACGTAACAAAATAGATATGATTGATAGCTCAAATCTGTTATACTTACCAAGATAAAATGGAAGAAGATGTACATAAAACAAATCATTTCAGTCTGAGGCCTTTTATGTAGAGTTAGGCAGTTCAAGAGGCTTAGGTGTTACCATGGCAAAAGCATTGCTCATTTTAACATGTTCTAATCCAGTGTATAACAATTTCATTACCAAACAAAGGCTCATATTTTGAACGAAGGATTCATCTTACTTTAATTTCTCAAACTGAGGAAAGCAAATTCAGATATTTGCATAGAAACAAGTCATATGGCCAATCAGTTTAAGTCATTTGGGGAGCTGGACTGTGAAACTTTTTAATCAGTTTTCCCACTCAATATCTTCAGGGCAACTCTAAATTTACAAATATATGATGCAGTGCTACTGAGTATATAAGGGGTCCAAAAGCCAACCCCAACCGTAACATTCAAACATTATAAAGAGGCCCATTATAATGCATTAGGCTTGGAATAGGGACGAGTTAACTTACTGTTCGGCATTCATCGTAGAAAGGCACCTTCCCTGAATGCTAGAATTCAGAGAACTTGGGCTGTCTACTTAAATGAAATGATGATAACCAGAAATACTCATTCAATTTGTGAAGAGTGAAGGTTAAATGTGGCATTGCCTCATTGTACAGCAGTGTCAGCAGTGCACAGCGGAGGTCTGAGGGCAGCACACCTCGTCAGAGAACCCAATGTTCAGGAGTTAGGGTCAGTGGACACTATGGATTGATTTTCTGCAGAGCTGCAGTGATTTTAGAGAGTTCAGGTGTACCGCCAGCACACACCTCATTTTTCACCAGGTACTTTGCTGTGACTGTTGGGTTACGTCTTTCGATCCCCTGCTTGCACACTTTTGGCACACCGATGTATGATGGCTGAATTCTAGCTGCTAGAATGGTATGTCCTAGTTGCTATAGCAGCCCACCCACCATGAGAATGTAAGTTTCATAATTTAACAGTGTTGATAAGCTAGTCCACAGCTGGAAGGTGGCCAAAATGCTTCATATCTGCAGTGTGTTTGGAATTTCACATGTAAGCAGTTTGCTTGAGTTAACATAAACTCTTGTGATTAATTCTAGATGATCTGACAGCTGTCATCCAGGGTGTTGTGTGCACACACACCCAGCATCTGAGAACATAAACCACTGTTTAATTTCCTTTTATTTCAAGGGTAAATTGTATTTTCTTAATGGGTTTTAAGCATTCACGTTGGGCTGGATGGTTCTATGTGTATGTGAAGTGACAAATTCTGAATTTTTTATTTATTTTTGCTTTACTCAGACTTTAAGTTCCACAATTCATCATTTCATCCTTACTCTTACCTTACATCATAGTTTGGAGCATTCAGCTGTAGAGCTGAATTTAAAGCAAACTCATACACATTTTCAGTGTTGTGTGTCGTTTGACCCTATCTGGATCATGGCTGTGTTTGTCTGTGTGTGTGTGTGTGTGTGTGTGTGTGTAACACTCACGACGTGTTTACAGCTAAAAAAACTCACAACAGGACCAGTGCTAGGTTCGGTTACGGGAGTAGTGAGAAGTGTAAGTGTATTAATGACCGCAGACCAGAAAAATAAGTTTAAAGTGCCAGCTTATTATTTGTTGAAAAGAAAATAACAATATTACAACAGTTGACATACAATGACACAAAATTAAATTTCTAAATAGTTTCCTTGGGTCTTTCAGAATAGTTTATTTAAAGACATGCTATGCAACTTTTTCATGGTCATAAAATTGCTTGGCAATCATCAGTTTGCTTGGCTGACCCGTTCCGATGAAAACGGTGACATTTCCATCTCCATTTGGTGGCCCTAGCCCGAAACAGCGCTTGCAACTTTGCCTGTGGCGCCGCGTGCTTTGTTTAGCTCTGGAAGTCTTGCGACACACGAGAGCCGAGAACTACTGCTTCACGGCAGGTCGTAAAGGGCTCTGAGCCGAGCCAGGTAGCCTGATAAGACACACCCCCTCTCCATTAGCTGTCGACGGCTAAATTGAATGCGGTTAGCGGGGAAGAGACCACTGTCGGAGGAGGCCAGGGAGAAGAAGAGAGCAAGAGACCGGGCGAGGCACTCCACATCGGTGAACATCGGTCCAGCGTTCACCGAATGGCGTGAGCTTCAAAGAAGGGAAGGATTCAAAACTGATGCCGAAGTGGCTCGTTTTTTATTGCAATCGTAAGTAGATTATGCTCATATTTAGAACCTAAGTTTTTTTCCTAGACATAGTAAATGTGGAGCTATTGAACCTTTTTGGTGATCGTTACATTTTCCAAGTCAAAACTTGTGAAAACGATGTTTGGTTAGCAGCCATTGAGCTAACCACCGTTTTCATCAGTGGATGTAGCTGCTAGTATATAGACAAGTGTTGAGCAGTTGCCGTGTGCAGGTTAGCAGTGATGTCGGTGTAGAACTTGTCGTTTTCATTACAATAATTTTGAATGCGGCTTGCTGGAGTTGAAGGTATTTGAGTTACAACTCAAATACCTTCGACATCGCGAACCTCCGTCGTCTTCTCCAACTCTCTGCCAGTGTCTTGAAAAATAAACCGTAAATTGCCTCTGGTGGGTTTACGACAGTCTGGCTAGACTGTCGCCTATTTTCTACGGAGCTCCCCCTACAGCTTTGGGGTGTGTATTGCATGGTAAACAAACCCCGTATTACTGAGCCCTGCTTTAATCCCTGTTTTGAAATTAAAACCTATTGTTAGGTACTAAAGGATACTATTTAATCAAACCTAGGTTACAGTTCTATTTAAGTTCAAGTCAATACTGTTAACCTATTTTGATTTACAGTTTATTTGGTTTTTCCTTTTAATTCTATTTTAGTTATTTAGTGTTCTTTTTAAGAAGTAAAGGTTTTTAATTTCCTTTAAATTCCACTGTAACAAGGATACTGAATGTGGTTCGAGGAAAAAAACAAAACACACAGAAATCAATCCAGCAAAAGACTGAATAACTTGTGCTTCAAATCAATGTCCTATCTCTCTGATGATCCTGAAGGGTTAATCCCGTTTCTCTGAATCCAGTGCCATTTCAGCAGGACAACATGGGCAGGTCATACCAGTTTGGATGACTTGCAATAACCAGCAGAGGGCGTAGCTCCTGCTAGACGGTTACAGGGCTCCTGGGTTACGGCTCGCCATCTTGTTTCTCACCAGCGGAATCCAACTAAGCAATCAGCTCGGAATTTCCCGGTCCAATTTCCAGCAGAACCTTAAAGACCTGGTTTAATAACCAACAAAGCATAACAAAAGTTATTTTAACTTTGCTTTGTACTGAAGGAAGTAATGTACTCGCCGATTTGGCGGTGTGTGCGTGTGTGGGGAGAACGTGCTTCATCCACACCAGCTCATCCGTTAGCACCACGGTTTTGAACATAAAACAACATAAATGCGTTACTTTAGCTTACCGTTTCAATGAAATAAACATATTTTACAAATACATTCTTCTCAGAAAATAAAATACACTTTTTAACTCACCAAGTCCAGTTCTGTAACATATAACACTCTCAAACACAGTCGGGTTGAAAAAAAAAGAAAAAAGTTGCGGAAAGCTCCTTCTCCAAAATTGGAAAAATGTTTTAGACAGCAGGTAGACTTTTAATCATCAATTTTCTCTCTTTCACAGCACGACCCTTCTAGCTTCTTCGTAGAGCTGTAACAAAATCCGGGTTATCCGGTTTTCAACCCGGATAAATACGTCACCCGGGCAGACCGGATGGTGGCATGCATTTGATCCGCCTTAAAAAAAATAAATAAATAAATAAATAAATAAATAAATGATCCTCCCAAGTCGAGCCAGACGGCATTTCATTATGTCAACAAATGGCAGTTACAGCACTCTTGCACCTTAGTTGTGAGAGAAATGATGAAACCGGAATATATATCCCTCTTTAGTTGCCAACTAGGCTACAGTCATTCTCTAGCATGGTGTTCAGTCACGAACACACAGTCACACACTGAGTGAAACGAAACCTAACTCCCGCCCCGTTTGTCACGAGCCCGTTTGTCACGAGCCCGTTTGTTAAGTGAGCCATGCCCCCTACTGATCCGTCCTGACTTGCGATCCGTCCGTTACTTACAGTGAGTCTGGCGAATCATGCTGGCTCTGGGTGACTCACGGCCCGGCGCTCGCTCGTCAAGTCACGCGGCAGAATCGAAACTTAAAAAGCTCCGAGTTGGCATGGATTCGCTACTTGCCCGTCTGACCGCTGAGTCACCCAGAGCCAGCGATTCAGCGGTCAGACGGGCAAGTAGCGAATCCATGCCAACTCGGAGCTTTTTAAGTTTCGATTCTGTCTCGTGACTTGACGAGCGAGCGCCCAGTCGGCAGCAAGGATTGTCGTCAACCCATCTGACTGCTGAAGCCTCTGTACCTCGCTACAGGCTCGGTTAGCGTGGCTTAGACCCCGAAGCCGCCGCTAGGCACCGCCAAAAGCGCCATTTAGAATTCCAGCCGCCGCCAACCAACAATTTTAAGTCAAATTGAGCCGCCATCTATTAAAATTTGGCTGAGCCACCAAAAATTACGTGCACCTGCACCAAATACCCAATGGTTTTATCCACATATTAAGCTAGAAGAAAAATTACACAAATTTCCACACTGGTAACAATAGAGAAGCATACAGGCTACTGATATCACAGTGGGTGCCACCAAAAGAGTGCTGTTGTTACGATACACTGGGCAGCGGGAGATGACAGAGAATAGAAAAAAAAACTGAGATTTGACAGGAGAACTAGAGCTCTAGAACTTTCATCGAGCCGTGCGAAGTCGAGGAGAATGGCTGCCTTCTTTGCTGCTGCTGCCAAGGAGGGAAATCGAAGAGGTAATTTTTGTTGTTTTCACATTCTTTCATCATAGTAAGCTAGCTGATAACCTTTTCAGAGACTTACAGTATACTATGTCTGACTGACCACTGCTAGTAAGTTATTTGAACGATGCCTTTCTCGAACAGTAGCAGGTTAGCATTTAATAGTCATGCTCGCTTTATTATCAGATAAGTAAAAACCCAGAGACCTGTGGTAATTTGCTATTTATTCCCCCCAAATCTGTGTTTGTAGCGTTCGCCTGAGGATAAGATACACAGCGACGTCCATTAATTATATTTAACATTAGTTAACATGATAACCTTCATTCATGATAATGCCAAGTTACTGTAACTTACAATGACTTGGCATTATCATGAATGAAGGTAATACAATTTGTTAGTTATTGGGAGGGAGAGAGAGAGTGTGTGTGTGTGTGTGTGTGTGAGAGAAAGCGAGAGTACCCACCCCTTGGGCTTGAATTCTTTTTTTTTTTCATGGTTCTCCGTTGTTCTTGAACTTTAATAAGTGACTGAGATAATACTGTAAATAAGACATGTACATGTATTTGTTCCCAATCAGCACATTGTGCTTGAAAAGGTGTTTTTAATATGAATTTTTTTTAAACTTTTAATAAACAAATGCTAAAATAAATACATTATTTGTTGTAGTACTATCCATTTTTTTTTGCTAACCTGTATTGTGGAAATAGCCTATGTATATGTGTAACCAGTACACTGCATGTTGGGACCTTGTTCATCAGTAGAACGTAGACCACAGGCATGAAGTAACTGTATGAGCCATATACAGCCATGAACATTTTGGTGGTTGCAGCAGCCATTAGGCCTAAGGTTTTGGCTGAGCCAGCTAGCCAGCCAATAATTTCATCAGCGAGCCATTATCCTAAATACAAACGGCTTCGAGGTCTAGCGTGGCTTCATGCAACTACAGTCGTTGAAAAATAATCATTTAGTGATATAGGGAGGGCAAGATCATTCCATGTTGTTTACTTGTAGGTCTAAACTCAGCATTGCCTCACCTAATGCTACCACATTTGTCGCTGTGTAAATGCACACACTAGCTGTTGTGTCTGGCTTTCAGATAAAATGGCATTGAATTATTACTTGACAAAAATAAATGAATGAACTTGTAGCCGTAGGCTGCTCTTTGATATATCAAAATTAATTGATAAATGGGACAAAAAAAAGGCGAGGCGCATAGCCACTATCAAATCAAATTCAAATCAAATTTATTTGTATAGCACATTTCATGTACAAACAGTTCAAAGTGCTTTACATAAAATAAAAGCATTGCAGCAGGGAGTGCAAGAAGCATTAAAAATACATAAAATAATATAAAGAGAAACAAATAAAATCATTTAAATGAATTTAAAATCAGGCAACAGTCTAGATAAGTTAAAAGATATTTCATGCATAGACACATGAGAAAAGAAATGTTTTTAACCTGGATTTAAAAATGTCTACATTTGGTGAAAGTTTAATCTCCACTGGCAGTTTGTTCCACTTGTTTGCAGCATAACAGCTAAATGCTGCTTCTCCATGTTTAGTCTGGACTCTGGACTGGACCAGCTGACCTGAGTCCTTGGATCTAAGAGCTCTGCTAGGTTTATATTCTCTGAACATATCACAGATGTATTTTGGGCCTAAACCGTTCTGGGATTTGTAAACCATCAGCAGGCTTTTAAAATCTATTCTGTGACTGACTGGAAGCCAGTGTAAAGATTTTAAAACTGGTGTGATGTGTTCAGATCTCTTAGTCCGGGTTAAAACTCTAGCAGCAGCGTTCTGGATGAGCTGCAGATGTTTGATGCTCTTTTTGGGAAGTCCAGTTAAAAGAGCATTACAGTAATCGAGTCTGCTGGAAATGAATGCATGGATGAGTTTCTCCTGGTCTTTTTGGGAGAGGAAACCTTTAATTCTGTTGATATTTCTGAGGTGGTAAAAAGCTGCCTTGGTGACAGCTTTGATGTGGCTGGTGAAAGTCAGATCTGAGTCTATCAACACTCCGAGGTTACGAACTTGGTCAGTGATTGTAAGGTCCCGAGTCTCAAGATATTTACCAACGCTGACCCTCTTCTCTTTGCTACCAAACAGAATGATCTCAGTTTTGTCTTCATTTAATTGTAGAAAATTCTCTCTCATCCAGGTGTTTACTTCCTCCAGACACCAACACAGTACGTCTGCTGGGCTGCAGTCGTCTGGTGACAGAGACACATAAAGTTGTGTATCGTCTGCATAACTGTGATAATTGATGTTAAAATTCTGCAATATCTGACCCAAAGGGAGCATATACAAGTTAAACAGAAGAGGTCCAAGAATTGACCCCTGGGGGACTCCACAAGTCATGGCCACTCGCTCAGATTCATAGCTGCCAATTGTAACAAAATAACTCCGGCCTTCTAAGTAGGACCTGAACCAGTTAAGGACCGCTCCAGAAAGTCCAACCCAGTTTTCCAGCCTGTGCAACAGGATTCTGTGATCTACAGTATCAAACGCAGCGCTGAGGTCCAACAGAACCAGGACTGAAACATTACCAGAATCAGTATTCAACCTGATGTCGTTTAACACTTTGACCAGAGCTGTTTCAGTGCTGTGATGACGTCTGAAGCCTGATTGAAACTTATCAAGACTTCCACTTTCCTTCAGAAAGTCGTTGAGCTGGTTAAATACAACTTTCTCAATAATCTTGGATATAAAAGAGAGATTAGAGACAGGTCTGTAGTTGTTCATCATAGAGGCATCTAGAGTTCTCTTCTTTAGGAGTGGCTTAATGGCAGCTGTCTTTAGTAACTTGGGAAAAATGCCTGATGCCAGTGAGCTGTTAACTATTTGTAGGAGATCACTTTCTACTGAGGTAAAAACAGTTTTTAAAAAGTCAGATGGTATTATGTCCAGAGAACAAGTTGTTGATTTCAGCTGCCGAACTGTTTCCTCTAGGATTTTTAAATTAACAATATTAAATTGTGACATAACGTCAGAGTTATTTCTAGGTTTTAGACACAGATTAGTTTTCTTGTTTGTCTGTGTTGCGTTAATGTTTTGTCTAATTGTTTTGATTTTTTGGCTAAAAAAGTTGGCAAATTCATTGCATTTCTCAGTGGAGAGGAGGTCTGGGTTTGACTGTTTAGGAGGATTTGTGAGTTTTTCAACCATAGCAAACAGAGTTCGAGACTTGTTGACATTCTTATTAATCATTTCAGATAAATGCAGCTGTCTGGCCTTGCACAGCTCATTGTTATAACTACGCAGGCTTTCTTTGTATAGCTCATAGTGAATCTGAAGCTTTGTTTTCCTCCATTTACGTTCAGCTTTCCTGCATTCTCTTTTCAGGTTTTTGACCGTAGTGGTGTTTCTCCATGGGGTTTTCTGTTTGATCAAGGTGCTCTTGATTCTTATAGGTGCAACAGCTTCCATTACATAAAAAATTTTCAAGTTAAAATGATCCAGCATTCCTTCAACCGACTCTGCGCTCATTGTTGGTAACATAACTATGGCCTCCCTAAACTGAGCACTTGTTTTCTTCTTGAAGTACCTCTTCTTAACTGAGAAGAAGGTTGTTTGAACATTCTGAGTAATATGTAAATCAAATAAAATACAAAAATGGTCAGACAAGGCCAAATCAATAACCACAACAGAAGAAATATCAACACCTTTAGAAATGACCAGGTCCAGAATGTGACCTCGAAGGTGGGTTGGTTCTGTTACATGCTGCCACAAACCAAACATGTCCAGCACAGAAGAAAATTCTTTGGCAGTACCATCCGTCATATTATCCATGTGAATGTTAAAATCCCCGGTCAAGATAAAATGGTTAAAATCAGTCGAAATAACAGACAATAATTCAGAAAAATCATCAATAAAACTTGCACAGTATCCTGGAGATCTGTAAATGATTAAGAACAGGATTTTAGGAACACCCTTTAAAATAAAACTCAGATATTCAAAAGAAGTGAATTCCCCAAATGAGATATCTTTACACTGGAATGTATCTTTAAATAAGGCAGCCTCCCCCCCACCTTTCCTCCCATTTCGGCATTTATCCCTAAAACTAAAGTTGGGGGGGGGGGGGGGGGTTTAATAAGTGACTCAAGTGATTCAAGTGATGTGTAACTCGAATCCCCTCCTCGAAATGATCCAATCAGCCCGGATTGCCCAAAAGATTCGAGTTAAGCATCTCTACTTCTTCGTTCTCTGCTTCTTCTTCTGGCGCCAGAGAACGTAGCAACCTGGTTAGCTGGAGCTAGTCACATGGGTTACACATCAATGTGGCCCTTCAGAATAAGATATTTTACTTACGCTTGACCGTTTTAGCTGCTGACCAGAGCATGTGAACGGAGCGGAGCGCAGCGCAGCGCAATTCCCGCTCCCCGCTCAGGAGGATGTTCGTTCATTCGCTCCCCGCTCAAAGTTGCGCCAGGACGCTCCACGCTCACCTTAATTTTCCTGCTGCTCAGGCGAAATCGCTCCACGCTCGCTCAAATTTTCAGGAGAAGGAATTTTCTGTCATTTTTACTTCATGTAATTATGACAGGGCCCTGGGACACACGGCGTTTGATTTAATGATGTGACCGGTGTATTGTCTTATTTAACTGGCTGTTAAATTATCGCCACTCTGACGTACAAAAAATAATTTTTAGAAAATGTTAGGCGCCAGGTAGAAAACTACCACGTCAGGACGAAGCCCACCAGATTACTCAGCTTAAATATGCATCACACGACACAGCAAAGAGAGAGCCCAGGCTGGGCTAGGCAAGAGGAGGGAGAGGCGTGCGCGTGTGTGTGTGTGTGTGTGTGTGTGTGTGTGGCCGCGAGAGCATCAGCAGAAACGGAAGCAAAGCAGAGGAAACGAGGGTCACGGTTAGAACTAGCACCTTAGCAGTCAGCTTAATTCAGACAATCAGAAAGGGGAATATGTCTTCACGGTACCTGACCTGTTCCGAGCGTTCCCGTGTCCCAAAACTCCAGACGAAATACACAATCCACGCTCGATAGCGTTTTTAGGCCCTACAGTTCGGGCGTTTCCCTGTTTATTATCCGCACTCTCTCTGCAACTAATGCTAGCTCCGCCACACATAGAACACACCGTTGCGCCCTCGACTTGAATTGCTCACTTCCTCATTTACTACGGGTGACAAGGCCCGCGTGGCTGCTTGTCCCCAGCTGTGAACGTAACATCTCGCTCCATTCATGTTGCCCCGCGTTTCCTATTTAATTATTCATTTATTACACTAGACTACATTAAATCAAAAATGTTATTTTACAAATTTTATAATCCGACATTTTTAATTGACGTTGTGAGCGCATCGGAGCGAAATGGAGCGGAGCGAAATCCTCGCTCCGGCTTTTGAACTGAAAACAGCTCTGCACTCTGACCGTATTTCACCGCTCCGCTCCACCGTCCGCTCCGTTCACATGCTCTGCTGCTGACAAAATAAAAACTGTTTGATACCGTTTTTTAACCAAATAAAATATCATAACATGAAATACAGCATTCCTACTGTCCTGTTCCTACTTTTTATATTTTTAACTTTTTAAAGACCTATTTATTCTCTATTTATTTATTTACTTCCTTAGCCTGGGTGCCAGCCGAACTTAGCCCCGCCCATAAAAGATTTGGTCGGGAAGTTCGGTCTGGCTCTGCTCAGTTGGGAAATCATTATGCCCGACCAAGAATTGGTCGGACCAATCAGATTGCCAGGGCGGGCTTTATACGATGATGGACAGATGATCAACAGGGACATTATCGACTACGTCACTAAAGAGCTGAACACGGCTGCCGCTGGAGAGCTAGGGTGTGTAGATTCTGCCATCGAGTCTGTTCTACAGGATCTCGACATTGCATTCATTTTGAAAGACGAACAGAGGAACGTGATAAAGGCTTTTATCGATAGAAAAGATGTTTTTGCCGTCCTTCCTACAACAAGTGTGTGTTGCTTAATCTACGTCACATACTACGTTGCTCTGATTGGTTGTAGGTCTGTCCAATTGAGCGAAGAGGCATTTTTTCTCCTGGTTCGGTTGAAACACGTCCCATACCCAAATCTCTATTGAGCGGTATCAGACTCACATTCTGACTAGAATCGTGAGTATGACGTAGTCAGGCTATTACTTCCTATTTATCCATTTGAGAATTATTTTTATGAAAAGGCTTATTTTTAGTGAGGGTTATTTTAACCTGGGTTACATGTGCATTTGTCGGCGGGTGGATGGAATATCAGTGAAAATGATTGACAGTCAGCTGTTGAAGATGACTGATAAGACCTGCCTCTCACTCTCACACATCCTTCTTTCTCTATGTTTGTCATTTTTCTGTCAAAACTTTAACTGTTTCCTTCTATTAACTGCTTCCATGCAAGACCTTACCTCGAAGATTACGCTGAACATGATCTGATAAATATGTGCACTGCTCCACCAGTGCAGGTGGTGGTTGTTTATCACAGACTAATATGTTTTAGAAATGCAGTATGTTGTTCTCTTAGTTGATGTGGGAATAAGGATGGGAGTGATATAAGAAAAGATCCCTGGCCACAGAGGGGATATTGCAATTATGTTTCCTATACATGCTTGAGCACTCTATTACTTGTGTTCACACTCTTTTTTTATTCCGTACTTTCAATGCCCACGGTAAGTGGAACTGGAATCTTTTTTCTGCGCGAGAAGAAGCAGGTTTATTTAACAAGCATCAAATTGTTTGAAATGCAGATGCACAGAAAAATAAATGGATGGAAATCCAACCAAAGATAGTTATTATTACGTTCAC
The DNA here is from genome assembly GCF_027942865.1 of Odontesthes bonariensis. NCBI lineage: Eukaryota > Metazoa > Chordata > Actinopteri > Atheriniformes > Atherinopsidae > Odontesthes > Odontesthes bonariensis. The sequence continues at coordinate 29,130,852 of NC_134509.1, read as the reverse complement.
TCATGCTGAATATGAACATGCAGTATAGCCTCTGGTACCTTTGTCTATGCAATATGATCTGTGCTCAGTGTGACATCATGAAGATGAGAGGCAACGGGATTACATAAGCCAATTTGCTGGTTTCCACTTTGCTTGTTAAAGCCTTCGGGCCAGATGCATAAATGATTCGCCCACACAAAAAACCTGTACGCCTTTTCCTGGACACAAACTGGTAATGATAAAGAAAGAATGTGTGGTAACACGGTGCATTTTTCAGACCATGCTTACACACATTTTCAGAGCAGTTCAAACATGACACGAGGTTGAAATGGAAAAACAAAAGTGGCATATATTAGAAGGCAATTATTATGAAAATTTCATGGAGTTCATGGTCTTTTTTCCCCTGATTTTGTTCCTAATTGTTAAAATTTATGAAATGCTCTTATTTAATTATGGGTGCTGCAAATATCTGTAATCATGGCCATGTTTAATTAGCCTGGGCGAAAGCCGACTGTTGACTCCGTCAAACAGTCTGGAAAAACCCAAGAGGAATCCGTTTCCATGGAGGGCGGGACCTTACTCAGCAACTTAAATTCATTGGAGTTCCCTTAACCAATCAGTAATGTTTAGAAAGGATGTAGGTTATGCGCCGAGGTTCATGCTTACGCTCGCGAATCACGCTTCCCACATCCGCTTTCATTATACCGGTACCATTTGATAAATCAAACTTTTCCCAAAGCCAGTTGGAAGGAGAGCTACGACATCCTTGCCACTAACAAAATTGACGAGGCATTCCTCTTGCTCTTGTTTTAATTGTGTAATGCTCTACAGGGTTGAGACAACTTCATGGATAGCATCTAGCGTTCTTCCGTCGCCATGTTTATTTCCGCTGCGGTTGAACTACAATCATATGGACTACAATGGACTCCGCGCGTGAGTTCTGCGTCACCACTCGCAACTGTTTGCTGATTGCCAAATCACTGAGCGAACCGAGGTAGGGGGATTTGGCCAGACTATGTGCGGAGCCAAACTCTTTGGGCGGAAGTACGTAGGATGGCGTCGCCAGGCTAATGTTTAATGGCTGCCCAACACCTTGCTAATGAGCCTTTAAAACCTGAACATGATTGTTTAGATTTTCTGGTAGATTAGCTCAAATTCTGATAGAGGTGTCCAAGAATATTTTATAGAAACAGCAAAGGCCTTAATCTGTCCGTACATCTGTGTGTCCCTCCATAACATTTCCATGCATAAGTGTTCATTATAGCCCGTAGGCCTGATGCTCTGTTTTCTGCATGTTTTCTGTCCATCCATCCATTATCTTCCGCTTATCCGAGGATAGTTAAAAATGAATTGGAAATCAGGTTTGTTTATATGTAGACAATATCACGATGACTGAGATTTATAAAAGAAAACTAGAAATATCTATGGCTTTATAAATCTGGTGAAAATAGTATGTACTTGTTTTTGTACTTCTTCCGAAAGAAGAAATATTGTATGTGTCTATCCCCTGCTGTCTAATGTACTTAGTTTTTTCAATACTTGAACCACACTGCAGGTGAACCTTTGCTTGACTCCTTGAGAATCAATTTGATAAATTGACATGGAAACTTGCAAACAAGATTTTTCTTTTCATTTTTCTTTTAAGTAAACATAAACAATAAAGAGGATTCACATGCAACAGCTGTCCTCTTAATCTATATGTCAACATGTCATACGTTTTGTTGTCAAAGATGAAAAGTGAAACCAAATAGACCCAGCGGTGGACCGGCTGGTGACCTGGTGCGGCAGCAACAACCTGGAGCTCAACGCCCAGAAGACAGTGGAGATGGTCGTTGACTTTAGGAAATCCACAGCCCCTCTGCCCCCCCTCGCCCTCACAGACACCCCCATCACCACTGCGGATTGTCACCGGTTCCTCGGCACCACCATCACCCGGGACCTCAAGTGGGAGCCGACCATCAGCTCCCTCACCAGGAAGGCCCAGCAGAGGATGTACTTCCTGCGACAGCTGAGGAAGGCCAAGCTGCCGGCCCAGCTGATGGTGCAGTTCTACACGGCCATCATCGAGTCCATCCTCTGCTCCTCCATCACGGTGTGGTATCCCGGGGCCTCTGCCAGGGACAGACACAGACTGCAGCGAGTTGTGCGCTCCGCTGAGAAGGTGATCGGCTGCAGCCTCCCATCGATCCATGACCTGCACGTCTCCAGGACTATGGGGCGAGCAGGTCGGATCACAGCTGACCCTTCTCACGCTGCACATGGACTATTTGCACCGCTCCCCTCGGGCAGGAGGCTTCGGTCCATTCGGACCAGAACCTCCCGTCACAAAAACAGTTTTTTCCCTCTTGCAGTCGGACTTATAAACACTTCATAATCACCTCATAACCTGCCCCAGTCACTTTATTTTACTTTACCATCATTAAAATTGCACTAACGAAGCTGCACTGTTGTTGCTCTGTATATTGGAGACTGTGTATTGTTGTACACACCTTGTTCATTTTATATACATATATTTTTATTCTTTATTTTTTATCATTATACCCTATGTTACATGTTTGCACCTTACGGGATACAAAGCTAAAAACACCCTCATGTCAAAAGGATTTATTTTATTTCTGTTCTTTATCATATATTTCCAGCGGGTCCATTTGCAATGTAGCCCCACATTTCCAACTGTGATGCCGGCTTTATTACAATGTCATTTCTTTTTCTTCACCAACCACGCCCTCAAATTTCTAAGATAATTTCAGTTGTGATTCTATAAAATTATATTACAGATAGTCACACTTTGGCTTAATTCCAAACCCATTATATTTGGGAAGAATTCAACTGTTGATGTATTCAGAGCTCAGGATTTGGATTAACTTGATTAACTGAATGAATGTTAAATGTTCTAGAAGCAGATATGATTATATATATATACCTATACTTACGTTCAAACTAATGTTTTTGTCTTTACCCTGTTGGTCTTGATCTCATTTCACACAGAGATGTATGGTTCTAAGTGTTGTGCATAGCTCTGCCATCAGCCCATACCCCATTCCTTTTTATGCGGACTTTGTGGCTTCCTAAACAGAACACTTGAGAAAGACATCTGCTCTGACATGCAGATACCTATATGAGTCATATTTCCTTCCTGTCGTTAATAGGGGGGATACTTTACAGGGTGCAGTTATGAGCATCCTACCATATTGTCAGTGAGTACTGATGTATTGTTGCAGTGATAATAAAGTTGAGTACATCCTGACTTTTTTTTCTATTTATTCGGGATATTTATTAGGGATATGTTCTTATGGAGCATTAATTGTAATCAAAAAAATACTTCTAAAAATCCTGTTAATATTGCTTATATGTGTGGTTTCTACATAAAGTCAGGCTGGTAGAAGCAAGCAGAAGTGCTAAAATGAGTGCTGGACACTAATGTCTTCTGATAGCTCTGACTCAGGTCAGAAATTAGGGGGGAAAAAAATTGCACAAGATGCTCCCATGAATAGTCAAACCCTCTGCGTCATTTTTAATTACAGTTTTCATTTGTGCATGCACCAGGGATGTATTGTGTGCAGTTTATCTGAAACATGGATAAACATATCCGTCAAATTAAAAGGGAGGAGGAGGTGTAAGCTGTGCCTTTGTAGAGATGAACCCCCCCCCCCAAAAAAAAAAAACACTCCCCACTGTAATGTAATGGATTTGGGTTTAATTACAACCTTGTTGACACACGCACGCACACACACACACACACACACACACACACACACACACACAGGAGATAAGAGAACACCATTCCCTGTTTTCACTGGTGTAAACACCAAAGTAAAGAGCCAATCTTTCCTCTGTTTGCAGTGCAAGAGATGCAGAAATATGCACGCACACAGATACACACATTTTGGCAAATGAATACACAAACATTCAAGCCCACAGCTACAGCAAGTGTGAGTATAAAAAGGGTTTTGTCCAGGGATCATAGTGAACATGTAAAGGCACCAAAATGATAAAAAACCTGTTTTTGTTTGTTCTTAGAAAGGAAGACACAAATAAAGAGTCTGTGAGCATAATTTTATTCTGAGAGCTAAACACTTTTGTCACAGCAATGTGATTAGGAGCATTTTATCTTTGGCCCTTGGATAATTTTAAATATGTTTGCATAACACCATGAGCAGAAACTGATGTATGCAACGGTTGAGGACACTAATCTCATTTTCCTGGATATCCTCACAATCTCACTTACTAAAGAGGCTACCTAAATACGATTTTCTGACTTTTTATCGAATCTGTTGCACATTCTGAAATGAGAGATTGAGTCGGGGGATTTTCTGATGGGGCGGCAGATTGTCAACAGCCCTCCCACTTAGTGAGAGAGACTCTGAATTTCACACAGTTTGACATTGAAGGCTCATTAGAGGAGCAGTAATTCTCAACCGCAGATTTAATGTGACTCTAATATAAGCTTCCACCCCCCACAACTCTGTTGAGAAGCCTTTTGTCACCCAAATAACAAAGTTAAAGGAGAGGAAAGAAAAAAAGATGTTACTTTGACTGAATCTTCTCCAGCTAACTCCTGTTTTTTTCCTGATGCTAATTACAGTCAACAGGACTTGGAAAATAAGTTCTCAAAAGTCAACACAACCTAAATAACAACATCCAAGCATCTGAGGATGCTCCTGGGTGTCTCTGGCGGCGGGTCAAGTGATTGTTGGAAGAGGAGATCTGAACTGTGCGGTTTTAATTACTCTCTTCACATTCTTCCTGTGTGTCGTAGTGCAGCTGGAATACTTCACTGTACAGTAATATGTAAATGTGGTCTCAATGGTGCAGTGATAAAAGTTCGGCAGCAGATGTTTGGGCAGTCCTCTGCACTGTAGGGTCCCTTGAAACAAAGGGTATTTGTTGGGCCTTTTTTATGATGTGTGAAAAATTCAGACTCCATGTGAGATCCACTGAAATTAATGCAATGGTTTGCAGATAATCTAAACCTTGTCTTTGACTGCAAATAGTACAAAGACAACATATTTCTATACAGTATAAAGTTATGAATATGTGCTCAAAAGTTGGGATAGATGTATGTTTAACACTTGCTTCACATTTTCCTTTCACAACTCTCAACGGCATGTAATGGGCCTCCAATAGTAGGCGGGATAGTTATCTGCTCAGACTCTTTTTCTAAAGAACCATACAGTTGCAATATGTGCAGATACGTGGTTTGGCACTGCCTTGCTAAAATGAAAAAAAAAAATGAAAAATGACTTTTTCTGTTCAATAATCAATCAGGACTGTACCATATAAAAAAAGCCTCTGTTCATTTCTGTAGAAATGGTACCATCGCAGATGAGGAAATTAGCCGTGCCATGGATATCAATGTGTCCCCATATCATAATAGATAATAATAATAATAAATTTATTTGTATAGCACCTTTCACAGAAAATAAAATTCACAAAGTGCTTCACAATACGATGCAAGTCAACATTTCATATACACATCATATACACACATAAGAAAACACAGTAATTGCAGAAAAGCATGAGGCTACAAAGCAGATAGGCACTTTAAGTACAGATAAAAGCTATTTTAAATAGGTGGGTCTTCAGATTTTTTTTGAAAATGTCTAAAGAAGCTGCAGACCATAGACACAGAGGAAGAGAGTTCCAAAGAGTTGGAGCCACTACCTCAAAGGCACGATCACCCTTTGTCTTTAGACAAGAGCGGGGGACAGTCAATAAGCTCTGGTCTGAGGACCTAAGAGGCCTGGTTGTGTTATAGGGGTGGATCAGGTCACAGATGCTTAAAGTTGTTCATTTATTTAAGCATATAGCCTTTCCAATTTTTTCTGAAACCTGCTTCAGTCATCAAACTTAAAATTAGCTCTCATGATTTAAAAGAATCAGTATTTTGGTTTATTGCCTTTGTCCTTTTTTTAATTTACTGATTTGCACATTGTTCAGTTAGGTCATGTTTCATCTCATTTTTGTTGTTTTCTATGCTTGGTTTGCATATATTTGATTTTCATCTGACATAAATTCAGTTTGATTCTGTTCAGATGTTCACCAGTACGTTCGTATAAGACACATCTCCATCAATATTTCATAATATATTATTTTTTTACAGTGTAACTGTAAAAACGTCCAATAATCAAGTTCTGACTTGGTAACATGTTGATTTGGTGTACTTGCTGTGCCAGAAGACATTAGTAAAATATGCAGTCAGTACTAGTTAGTACAAGCAACTAGTCACCTTCACCTTGGAGCCACAGCGTGACAACGATGACAGTCAAAGCATTAACACAAACAGCCAAAGTGCAAGCTCTTAGTCGGGACATGTCACGGTCTGCAGTTGCACTCAAAAAAATATTTCGGCCATTTTTGTCAGTTTTATGTAATTCAGTTACATGACAAATTTCCATCCAATTTAGTTAAATAATTCTAACATAAACGAACGCATAGCGGTTACGTACTTAAATTGAATAAAACTGAGATAAATAGACAGTAAGAATTTATGTAAATCTGGCTCATAGAATTTACCTAATCTAAACCACTAGGTTTATGCCTTACATTTAAATAAACTCTATGTAAATCAAATATGTTTTAATGCAACTGAATTTAAATTCAGTTTCATCATATTAAAGGAATAAAACAAGATCATTTCAATTATAGCACTTTAATTGAATTCTTTAGCATTACAAGGACAAGTGCAACTACAACTGCCATACCATATCTCCCTGGGTCCTCACAATTCTCTGCATTTTTTTAAACTGTTGACAGCAACATTAAAGAAAAACAGAATAGTTCAACAAAATATTTTTCCTCAAATCTGTCCATGGCTGATAAAATTTTCCTTCAAAGTAAAGCACTAGGACATAAGGTATTTCTGCTAAATTTGCTGTGAAATTTCACATTTCAATCTTGAGCAACCCAGTTATGCAGTGAACATAGTAAACTGTATATAGTAAACATAGCCTATAACATCGCCTGCAACAGTAATATTTCTGTAACAAAAGAAAACCTTGCTGAAGAGAGGCACTTAAGACGTGCAAGTCTGAAAATAAATGCAGATTATGATTTTCCAAGTGTGCCTCACTGAAATCCAACAACACAAATACAAGACTTGGGTCTTGGATGAAAAAAAATGTAACAATGTCAAAGGGAAATGAGTTGCCAGGTACACATTTGAGTGCAACAATAACATTATGCTGTCTCATCTTTCTTTGTCAGTGCATTTATGCATCAACTTGTCACTGGTGTGGCAAAACTGTGCAACAAAGTTCACTGCAGCATCTTAATCTTCAATGATTGAGCTTTGGGTGAAAGCTTCTTTCCATCCAGGTTCATCAGTATCTTCTGAAACACCTCAAAGGTGCACTTCCAGTCCTGTGGATAGCTCATGTTGAGAGCATAGATCAATCCAAATAGCATGACGCATCCATGTGTGATGCTTCGCAGACCTGCAAGAACCTCCATCCCCTCAAGCAACAGTCCAACATCCTCTGGCTCTTCTTCAGTCTCTGCGTGTTCTTTTCTGATCACGTAGATCCCCATGGTCGTCTGAGCAAACTCCAGCTCAATTTTCTCCACATCGACACTCTAAGAAACCAACACAGACAAAACCAAGTTTAACAGTGTTTGGTCATTCTAAACAAGTAGTTAACATGCAAAGATACTACAGCAACTAAAACAATGTAATTTCCAGTTTTAGAAAAAATGGACCAAAATATTATGTCTTAAAAACTATTTAAAAATGTAAACTTTGGTTTGTTCTTGTGCCTTTGCATAATCTCAGATCGTGTTCTTGGGTTGCTTCAACAGAGACAGTCCACTTTTTTCTAAAACTAAGGTTAATGACATTACTATTGCAAAGAACCTCATAACCAGAATTGAATAATACAGAAATATCCTTTTTACATATTTACTGACCGAGTATTCCTTGACAAGATCCTTGCCATCTTCATTGAGGTAGACAAAGAGGCATTTCAAGATGCAGTCTCGCTTGAGGTTAATGTCATCACTCTACAGCGGGGAGAAAAAAGTTGACAGCCCTTAATAACTTAAATAGTGTACCATTTCGATACTCTGGTATCCCTTATATGTTTTTTTTGTCATGTCCAGACCCTTCTTGTGGAAGTAGAATTTAAATGCAATGGGCTGTGTGGTTAACTGAGAGAGCGCTTGATCACATACCTTGCCTGTTAATGCCATTATTTGACGAATTTTGTTCCCTGAAACGCCACCCTTTTTGTGGAACACCTTCATCAGGTTGTCTGTGTATTTGTCCAGCTGGGAGATGAACCGAGATTCAAGGGGTTTCACATTTATCCGCATAAACTCTGCATTAATCTTAAAAACAAAATTAAAAGACAAAAAAAGCTCATCAACAACTTGCTGTAAGAAGCAGATGAACAACTTTGTGGTGTGTTGAGTGTGTGGTGTTAAGTGTGCTGATAGTTAGTAGCAACATGGCTTAAATCACTATACGTACTTCATCAACTTGAAAAAGAGCTGGCCATCTGTTTCGGATTTCAGCAACCATCGGCATGTCTTCAACCACTTCTTGGCGTCTGTATGAAAAGGTAAGTTGCATTTTCTCTCGGATCACTGCCCCATTGTTCCTCTTCTTAACTTCTGTCAAAAGAGCGACCCGTTGCTTCTCCAGACTCTCTCTGGTTTCTCCTTTTGGGTAGCATGGAAGAAAATTTACTTCTGCCTTCCTGGGTTTTTTTATGTTAGCAGCAGGCTTTCCCTGACCTTGACGTTTATTTTTCAGGGAATTGACAGTTACTTCTGGGTGTCCATGTCGCCCAAGAATAGAGCGCAAGTTTGCCATTTTCACCTTGAGGTAGAGCTTCCATCCATCAGAACCAGTTTGGGATCCCCTCTCACGCAAACAGGGGTGGGCCTCTGTGAGGGCCTTGGCGGCTTCCTCCAGCTGATTATTCTTGGGGTATGCAGTGTACTTGATAAGTTCTTCAGCCATGCCCTCGAGAATATCAGACCTCAGCTTTGGAGATGGTGAGAGTAGAGTTCCATTTTTTTTAAATTCTTCATTTGCTTTCTCCAATTGCAGCTCTGCAGCACATGTAAATTTAGGTACCACAAAGACTTCAGGCCAAGAACACAACCTAGTCTCAGGAGATGAAATTTCTGATGACATTGTAGGAGATGACATCAGTATTGTCCTGTCACTTGAATTAAATGACACACCATCTTCATCTTGGGAAGAAGCTGAAGTGGACATCCTATCAGGTAGGTTCATGGGACTGCTGCAGCTTCCCAGAGTCATGTGAACACCAGAGGTTGTGGCTTCAATGGGAAGGTACATTATCTTCAGGGTACTTCGGTCTTGAATTTCACAAGTTGACAACAGATTCATATATTCATTGCCAAAGTCTTTATCTTGGTACTGAAGCCTAAATGGCTTGTCAAGCCCAAAAATAGTCTTTATCTTAAGGTGGAGTTAATCCACAGTTTCTGGAATTCCAACCTCAAGAGTAAGTTTCCTCGAGTCATGGTCCCCGCCAACCAGGATTCTTAGGGTAACATGACCAGCCATCTTCCAATAGAGTCACTCTGGAGAGATAGAAAACACACAAACCGCACAAACCGTCCACACACTGCATAAGGGGCAATGCTGTTCAGCCACTAAACCAGCTTGAACTTGACCATGTAAGCCGCAATTGACGTCCCCACAGCGAGTATGTATGAAGACAGAGAATACCTCAACATGTTTATATCAATCAAATAATAGTTTTTCGTTCTAAACAGTAGATAATAGTGGTGTAACGGTAAATAAAAACCATGTTTTGGTACTTCGGCACGATTATGTGTTTCGGTACAAGGGGAAAATTAATTTTAAGAAATTAGCATTAGCATTACCCATCCCATTCGCTAGCCATACAGACTAAACTCGTCACAGAAGCTCCATCAGGGGAATAAACGGACCGTACCGAACCATGATTTTTTTTTTACCGTCACAACCTAAGTGCAACTAACTTTAGCTGTATAAAAATTATTTGTGAATATATTAGCTGTTATTCGGGAGACACGAGGTGAAGACGGTTAAAAAAAAAAAAAAAGTATTTCAATCAAGCTAACGTGAAAACTGACAGATAACTTTATGTACAGCTGCTAGTTATTGATGAGAGCCACACATAATCGATTAAATAAAATTAATATAAAGATAGATAAAGACATACAACTTACCAACAACCAGGAAAATGGAGAAGACGTTGAGTCCGCGCTTGAATTGCTGTGCAAGCTGCTTCTTCTTCGTTTGTAGCTGCATGCCACTTTACAATGCTAGAGCGATATACTGCCACCTAGAGGCCAAACATTTATGAGACCCAATCTCATTCATTTTATGGGTTTCATTAGCCTGGGAATTCCCATGCTGCTTTGCGCTCGATTTCATTCTCACTGCAAAGTCAGCCTGGAAACCACCGCCCTTATTTTTGCCAGAGTTTGGGAACCAATCACAGAACGGGGGGGGCAGCAAGACGATGACGACGTCTATGCGCTACACCGAAGCTTGTAGAGTGTTAATTCAACATGACAGCGGACACAACGTTACCGTTCAATGCAGCCTTAGAAAGTGTTTCGGAGTAGATTCACCCTAGGGTCATTTGAACCGTGACATCCAGCCAAGTAGCCCACCCGAAGTTTTTCCGATATTGGCTGAACATCAGCTGAGTTACTGAGTTATCCCGAATAGCTTAGTACAAGCGCTAACGGACCCTGGCAGTATCTCCAAAATTACCACACTAAAATCACATGTCATGAAACCAAACTTCTACAGTAGTACAAATATGGTCTGTACTCACAAAACGATGCATTTGGAAGTTTGTACATAGTCCAGGAGTTTATTATTATCAACACAAGCCTGATAGCTTTTCTGCTGCTAAAGCTACGTCGACGTCACTTCTGGGAGCTTCAAAGTAAGATGAGGGTTGAGCTACTACTGTAGACAACAAAGCAAGGCTGCTCAATTTCTCCATTATTAAAATAAATTCACAACTCTACAACATAAAAATTCATGTAGAATATAGCATATAGGCCTACTTTGTTGTCAATTTAAGTAGCTTAGAGCGCAAGTTTACTTTTATTTTCCATTTTTTTCTTCTTCCTCGTCGAATTTCTGTCGTCATCTGGTATAAGTGATACAATTGGCTATGAATCGCGCGCAAAGCAGCATGGGAAATACCTGACGTCATTTGATAGACATTCGTAGGGCCCAATAAACGGCTCTAGGCGTTCGTAAACCACGCCTCAAATACGAGAAAATGCACACCTAGTTCCCAGACCACCATCTCATCGAGATTGTGGACGCGTCAGCCAGGCTAGGGTTTCATTTGAATTCATTCTAAATGAGAACAAATCACTCTGATTTTATTTATTTGTAGTGTATAAAGGTTGAGTATATGTTAAATCGGGTAAAATCAATTAAATCTACCCTTATAATACTAATGACACCCAAGAATCATTTTTTTGAGTGAAGGTTTATTAGAAATTACCAGCACATAAAAAGCAAGTGAGTATTTCAGTGAACAATTTTTCTCCTTGACTGGATTACTTTTATAAGATAACTTGCCATTGTGTAGCATGGAGAGGTTTGAGTTTGGGCTGAATCAAAGGTAAGCAGTATGCTCCAGCACCAGGTAAGCAGTAGAGACAGAGGCAGTGAATATTTGCATATTCATAGATTTCAGCAAACTAAATTACGCAAAGGTGTAGAGTTCCCTCTTAGTCATTTAAAGTCATGATGGGAACATTTTCATGGCAAAACTTTTAAATATGTAATATTGATTAAATAGGATGAGTTTATATGGGTATAATCAGTGGCAGAAAGGGAACTTCAGGGCCTTATCTGGTCTTGGAGCTTGCATATTTCATTTAACTGCTCAACAGGGGAGCTCGAAGGCACTGACATGCTGTGTTAAGACACATTTTCCTCTAGAGATATGTAGCTTTCATTGTAATACCGTTAAACCTCAATGAGCAAGAAAGGTGCAGCCAACCATTACACAAAAGACAATCCTTTTTCTTTATTTCTGTTTTTCTGTGTATGTGCACTGGGGCCAGTAACGTCTTAGTTTCTCTCTCCAGAGAATCAAATTTAAGAGGCGACGACAGACACAAGGAGAAAGGAGACAAAATGAGAAATCTTAGCCTCGGTTGTCATTTTAACACAGCACCAACTAAATATGAACAGTGACACAGCTTTATCATCAAATCACTGTATTGTTTTTGTAACCTGCTGCACTACTTAATCATATATGTCAGATGAACATAAAATCTGTTGATGATAATGTAAATATTTACTTTAAAGTCAGTTAACAATGTGGGAATAACATGTCACATCCTCTTCAGACACCACAGATGTTGAAATAACTTCTGCAAATGATGCATTGGTGAATTCTTCTCATTTATAATTACTCTCGCAAGTGTCCTCTCTCCTCAATCCTCTCTTCTCGGGGTGCATTTTAGGAACTGGGACATCTTTCAAAATATTTGGCTGTAAAGACTAAGAAAGACAATAAAAAAGTTTACAGATTAAACAAGCAGCACCATTCTGGGAGAACCAACACTTAGCAAATTCAGCAGTGACAGGTCAGCATTGAGTATTAAAGACAAATCCACCAAAAGCTTAGTCTCGGTCCAGGCAAGGATGGATCATGTATCATGGGTCAGCAGTTTGTACAAAACTCAGTCAGAGAATCAACAATAAGTTCCCAAAAACCTTTCTTAACCTGATCTCAGAGGAACAGAGAGACAGCAGACTTGTGTTCTGTAATAGGAGTCCATGTCAATTTTCCTTTTGGGAAACCAGTCACCAAAGCTGACTCTATGTTTGGTTTATAAATTCTAAATTCATAAAACTGGTCAGTGAAGACTCTGAAAATCATTGTGTTTGTCTGTGTATCACTTCAATAAACAACAAATTAACAAATCAGTTTTTGTGTATTTTAGAAATATTTCCAAGTTTTTCTGAAAATGGGGTTTATACATTGCTCTAAAAGTTTTGCTATGTGATATTTTTTTAAGCAAAAAAGGAAATGTCAAAATAACATTTGTTTGAACTAACAAGATTGAACTAACGTGAGTATTTGCTGATGCAGGACAGTGTATGCTCGACTGCAATATGTGGACTAAGAAGAGGCTCTGGAACTGGTAGATATCCTTGAAGGTTTTATTCACAGAAATGGCAGAACACAAGAGATCAGAGGTGACAGGGACATGGATGGCAAATAGCAAACAAGAAGCAATGATCTGACAGCAGAAAACAAAATATATATATATATATATATACTGAGGGAGTGATGAGGGAATCAAAGACAGGTGAGTGCTAAGGTGTGACACTGAAAGGAAGTTCAATTTAACAGTCAATGCACAGGAGGGAGGATTCTACGAAATAAAACAGGAAACAAGAAGGCTGCAGTAACAAAACACAGACCATGACAGGACTGACTGAAAAAATTACATTTGTTTTTTCTTATGAAGGTACGTGTCTGTCTGAAAATGTTGGGCCCTGACTTTTTCCTTGATAGTGACAGCAGTGAACATATAGAACAATATGCTGTATCTTACAGTTAAGTCAGTTGGAAACTTAATTTTTTGGTTATTTGTTTTGATCCAAAAAGGAACAAATTTGTTTTGATTGTCTTTTGTTTTGATTGTTAACGTTGAAAAGAACCCCAAAAAATGTTGCCTATTTACCCTTTTAAAATGATGTTGAAAACATTGATTTAAAAGCCCAACTTCAGACGTTTTAAAAGACAAATGAGAGGTGTTCTTAATTCTGCCTTAAGAAAAATAGTTTACCCATGGGGGTTTCTCTACTGGTGTCCAAAGTAAATGAAAAAGTAGATCAAGCAAACCACTCCCAGAGTTGCTTTTTTTTTTTTTTTTCAACTTTCTCGCTTTTTTTTCATTTTCTTTTGTTTAAAAAAAAAAACAGAGAAAATCTGTCTGATGTGGTTATTCCCTCTACAGTCAGCACTGTTCTTTGAGGAAATGCCTGCAGGTGAGACTGAGATGACAGCAGCTGAAAAGGAAAATGCCAGGAGAGCTTTATATAACAGGCTCAGATGGTATCCAAACAAATCAAAAAGGCAGAGGGAGGCTTTTATTGTTGAGTTGACAGCTGTGTTGTTACGACCTGATGGTATGGGATTGTGTTGAGATATTCTCAAACACTCAAGTTTGCAGATGTGCACATTGCTTTGGAGAAAATATACGGAGATTATTCTTTTTTTCCCCTTTCCAGCTAACGGTCAATGCAGACAAGGCACTAGGTTGCTGGTGTCATTTTCACTCTGTGCATCCATGAATACATGAGTGTATATGTAGCGTGCATTTGTATCAAGGAATCAAAGGATTTCTGTGTCAGCAACCCTGTGTAATGTCTCACAACACATCCTGTTCCAAATCCATCAACGAGAACTCTTTGCAATCTTTTATCGCAGTCTTTGACGGCTCTCAGTTTGAACGACTGAGAGGTTTGTTTGTTGCTGCCTGCCCTCTATCAAAGAGCATGTCTGCAGAAGGGTAACAAAGGGCAACAGGCTGCCACCAGTGCAACATGATAGGATAAAATAACACCTTTGTTGAATTTTCAGTCTTTGTTGACTCCGTTTAATCAACCACATCTTAAGAATTACACACGTCATGTTACATAAAATGATAAATGACTTTGCCAAACTTTAGCTTCATATTTAGTATGTTAGGTTTTAAATGACCTGTTCCCACTCAGAAGAAAGCTCAACAGAAAGCCTCAAAGATCCCTCTTTGGACATGCAGGGCTTCCTTTAGCCTGTAAATGTATCTTACTATGTATTTTACTGCCCATCCATGATGACGTCCTGACTCAAACCAAGTTCTTTTATTTCCAAATAACAGGCTAAAGTAGTAAGTCAAAGGGAGTCAAAAATAAAGACAAAAAAGAAGTGAAGCATAATGTCAAAGTTGGATTTAATAACAAGTCACGTGAGACATGAGACTCAGGTATCTGTTCATATTAATTGTTGCTAAACACTATATAGCAGTCTCTGCTTAGGCTGCTGCCCCCGTGACCCGATCCCCAGAAAAGCGGAAGATAATGGATGGATGGACTATATAACAGCATTTATTATCTGTATTATTATTTCGAAGTGCACAAATGAATCAGTACTCACAGAGAAAATAATTTCTCAAGTAAAATAGATTAAATAGTTGTTGAGGTAAAGTACAGTGAGCCATATGTTTAAGTGAGCCATATAATATTTTCCTGTATGAAGTAGTAAAAAATGTAGATATGAATGAATTGGCCTGCATGTACCGTACTTAGTGTACCCTCTGGAGAACAACTCTTGGCTCCTTTACATGCAGTTTATATTACTCTGGGGCATGCAGTAAAGCTGCTTAGGCAGCCATAATCTATTTGCCTTTTCTCCTTCATCTTCTGCTGCCATTGGAGTCCACTGCAGCCCCTAAAACTCCATTGTAAAATGTATTGGAATTTGGCTCAGTGATTGGGCATATTCCCCTGATTCTTTCCACAAGACTTTTTTGTCTGTGCTTCGACCACATGAGTACTAACATGTCACAGTCTCAATCATGCTTGTAACTTTTGGATGTACCACTGGATTGTGAATACAAGCAGCGGAAATGAACTTCCTCTGGAGGGTGGCTGGGCTTACACTTACAGATGGGTGAGCCAGTGGAGGTGGTCAGGAGGCCTTTAGGACGTCACCCTGAGGAGGTGTTTCTGCCATCAGGAGGAGGCCTCAGGAGACCCAGGAGACCCAGGACTGAGGTGCAGAGATTTAAGAATACTCTTAAACTGAAAGCAAGATAGAAAAAATATGTCCTTGTGCTTTCCGAAAGTAGCTTGAAGGTGTGATGCCAAATTAGGGCAGTCAACAGTGAGGCTAATAATAAGTCAGGTCCTATTTTTCCTCTAATTGATTGAACAGGACATGTCAGACTAAAAGGGAAGAGAAAGAACATTTTGAATAGAGATCATCTGCTCTCACACAGCTGTCTAACAAAGCAACAAAACAGAGACTGTAAGTCACTAAACTCCTTAATTCAGCAGTTTAAAACTAGGCCATTAGTGTGTGTGTGTGGGTGTGTGTGTGTTAGCCTGAAAGAGAAGGGAACTGTGCAAGCTTGTGTCTGTGTGTACATTTGAATGCAATTCCATTTGCAAGTGTGACGAGAGTGTGCGTGTTGCCTGCAGCAACAATAAAGATAACTGTGAGGCTTAGACAAGTTGAAGGTTCTTTGTGAGCGAATGCAGGTTTTAGAAAATGTTCAAAGTGCGTACAGTATGTTGCAGTGTGGAAATCATGATGGTGTATGGATGTATGCCCTTCTTGTCTCTCTTCTCCTCCCGCATTCAGCTTCTAATCCCCTGGATTGTTGTTTAATTTAGTCTATTGATCGCTGACAAAGAGAAGAGTGAGTGTCTGTGACGATGGTCTGTCAATTAGGCACTGGATTTGTGTGTGTGTGGCTGTAAAAGCCTTCTGTGTTATTAAAAGGTGTTCGAGTTTTTCTATGCAAGAATGGTGAAATTCAATACATTTGCATTAAGTAGGGTGAATACAAATATAATTGGTGAGGCAGTGTGAAGAAAAGAACAATATGGAAACAGTTTTGTCAATTTGGGTATGCATTAATTACTGTTCTGTGATAGTGGAGTACACAGTAGGGAAATTAGATACATTAAATAGATTTATCCAACAAATCACAATACAAATTTGTTCCACCTGCTGAGCTGCCAAACTCTTAAATAGTCTTGCATGTTTGAGAGTTTCCAGAACCCGTTGAAAATCATACACAATAGAAATGAGTTCACCCTTGAAATCATTCAAATTGAAGTTTTTTAAATCTCGCTCTGCTCTGAAAGGCTAAAAAATTGTCACCATGCATAAATGGTACAGGGCTAAAGAATGACAGCATCTTGACCCAGAGAATCCAATTAAACTATTCAAATCATTTAAAGCTGGTTTTACTCTTAAGGCAGGGATTCCCATGTGTGTCCAAATTTCTTGCAAGGAAAAAAACAATTGTGAATATGATAAAACAAAAAGCATTGAAATCTTGACACATCTTGATTTAAATTAAACAAATACGACAGCTCCTTTTCGGGATGAAGATGCTATGATCCCGGCTGGGACCTTTCTGTGTGGAGTTTGCATGTTCTCTCCAGGTACCCCGGCTTCCTCCCACCACCCAAACATATGCATGTCATGTTAACTGGTGACGCTAAATTGTCCCAAGGAGTGACTGTGAGCGTGGATGTTTATTTGTCCCATTTGTTTCTATGTGGCCCTGTGATGGACTTGTGATTTGTCCAGGATGAACCCCGCCGCCAGTGGCAGCTAATAGGCTCCAGCTCCCCCCCACCCCAATTACTGTGCTTTTGACTTGTCTCCATGCTCTTTCAGAAGTTTGTTCCTTTGCTGCTGCCAGCGCTGGCTACTGTTTTCTCCTCTTCTTCTGTAAACTCGACACGGTGGTCCCATTTAGTGGCAGAAAGTAGCATTACAGGAAAATCCTGTCCTGTAAAGTTTCTCAGTTGTATATTTCAGCTGCATAATACATCAGTGTTTCCTTTCAATAAAATTATTGCCATAGCTGGGGTTGTATTTTTGATGTTTTAAATGTTTTATTGAAAAATATGGATATCTGAGATCAAATTCATCATAAATTTGTTTTAGAAATTAGACCCCAGGAAACCATGAAGATTACCAAAAGCAGGCTGAGAAAAATACAAGCTAATAAATGCAAATAGAAGAGTTGAATGATAAGTCACGAAAACAACCTGGCTAATGGGTATTGAATATAAAGGTCAGGCAGGTCAGGTGACACATCTGAGGAAGGGCAGGAAGAGAGTTAATGCATTGAAACTGTTAGGCAACGATCAGACTGAATGGATGACTGAATGTAAAAACCATACCTCGAGCATCAATTCTGTGTCTGTAATTGAACAATTCTAATAAAATGCCAAGTAGACAAATGAGATAAGTCTTACATATTTCACTTCTTCAAACATTGGTTTGAATACCGGCTGGGGGCTTTCTGTGTGGAGTTTGCTTGTTCTCCCCGTGTATGCGGGACTTCTCTCCAGATTCACTAGCATTCTCCCACTGTCCAAAAACATGCATGCTAGATTAAATGGTGATTCTAAATTAACGTTTGTGAGTAGCATGATTGTTTGTCTCCATGTGCTGCTGTGTTCCTCCCTGAATAGAACAGCAGCCCATCCACAGTGTACTTTACCATTTGCCTAATGGCAGCTGGCAGCTGGGATAGAATACAGCCCCCCACGACCCTGAACTGGATTAAGCGGGTATAGAAAATGGATTGATGAAACGGTGGCTGAGGCCTTCATCAAACTCAGTTGTAGAGGGTGGTATAATGGGCATAACTGGTTCTATTTTTGTATGAAGCCTAATTTTAATTCATCCCTACTTTCCATAACTAATTTAGTTACTGCATGACATTGTTATTACAAACTTAAAACCTACTGTAACCGTTTTAGGACTAAAGCCCTGTCCTTATTCGCCTTCACTTCTGAGTAAAGTTTTTACTGTGACACATTTATAGACATTCTGTTTGTAAAATAGCCTAAGTTGATTACAGGACAATAAATCAAAGCAGAAGAGAATTAATCAAATGCCAGCTCTCCATCAGTTTGAACTCTATAAGACAAACCAGAGTGACAGTGATAACAATATAATTAATATGTTTTATTAATACAAAGCAGCAGAAATGTACATTATGTTTAACATATGACAAGAGTCAGGAGTTAATCCACCCTTGTTTTGTATTCCACGGCTTTTATGAGGCCAACCGTTATTTGCCACAGCCATATTCAGAGACGCATCTTTTGATTGAGTGCTGGTTATAGCTTGAGTAAGTTCTGTCAAACATCCGAAAGAAAATATATCACACTTTGTGAGCAGATAGATGTGGAGCTGAAGATGTGTTGTTTTTTAAATATTTTGCTAAATGTTTTACTTTTAGCTATACTATATATCTATACTTTAGTTCATTTTCTGTTTCCATGATCAAAGCAAACTATCCATCTCCATTTGTCGATGGATAGTTTGATGCAGTGATTGATCTGCTGTCGCTGTGGTTGATATTTGGTGTTGACGACAAAAACTGCTTGGTTTAATTCAAGCAAAAAAAAAATATATATATATATATATATATAAACATAAAAAGCTGTCTGTTAAAAATACAGAAACAAATAGAAATGTTGTTTTTTGTTGTACCCTCTATCTAACCCAACCTTCTCTGTACAGATCTCACATTATACTTTTGCCTTATTTCCAGATTATATCTGACAGCGCAACCCAAGACACTTGTCTGATAGATATAGGTCATCTGAGGTATCCAAATAAGCCAAAAAAGCTGTGCATTTCATTGTTAGGACAGTATCGATTTAGCTTTGAGAAAATTACTTTTTATACTGTACTTGTCGTGAACAGAGCTTTGCTTCATGGTCTCCTTCTGAAATAACTAGATATACTTTATTTATAATTTCAACCATCTGTACAAATTACTCAGAAAACTGTAGAAGCACTCAATTTGAGTAAGATGGTCATCTTTGGTCTTGTCTGCATAAAAAAAAAAAAAAAACCTGTGTATCTAAGTCTGACCATCTGTTCGGGCATACGCACCACAAGAAAAACCAAAGTACATTTTATTGAGTTGATCGGTTAAAGGGGCTTTCTCTGCAACTAAATTCTAAACACTGCTTTATCTCCACGATTAGCTACTTTGTTATAAATAGCAGAAAAAAGTGTGACAGAAAGGCCTGGAAAAGAGTTTCTGGGACCAGGGAGACGCGCATGGAAACAAAGTTCAGAAAGTGTGGAGAATACTCTGGGGATACAGATGGAGAAAATGATAGTGGATGGCAGAGACAGAGATGCAGAGACTCAGTAAATGCCATTAAAAGTTTAGAGAGGTAGACAGAATGAAACACTCTCGAAATGAGAATTTAATGAAGACATTTGGCACTTGTCATTTCTATCCGTCAGCATCTCACCCTCCCTTTTCTATTTATCTCTCTTATCTCCTTTTAC
Organism: Odontesthes bonariensis; assembly: GCF_027942865.1. Taxonomy (NCBI): domain Eukaryota; kingdom Metazoa; phylum Chordata; class Actinopteri; order Atheriniformes; family Atherinopsidae; genus Odontesthes; species Odontesthes bonariensis. The sequence goes on along the minus strand of NC_134509.1, from coordinate 29,110,807 downwards.
TCTGTTCATAGAGAAATGTCACAACACAAAAGGAGGCATTCACTTAAAATACACTCAGCACGCTTAAATTATTCACAGACACATTGCAAAATGGAAATCAGTGGGACTACATGACAAAACAATACACAGAGAAACATACACTGTTTGGGCTAAGACCATTTTCATTCATCACTCTTAGGGTTCGGTAAGGGAATAGGAGCCTGTTTAAATGACGAACAACCAACAGAGAAGCAGTATCAGGACAGTCTTTCAGAAACAGGTGTACATGAAAAAATTCCTACTAGAATGCACATTGGACACAGATTTGGCTGAAAAGTGATCAAAAAGAAGTTCAGCTCTAGCTGAGATTTGTTATGAAGGCAACAGGAATGTGCATAAAATGTTTCTGAGTAGGGAAAGAAAACAAAAAAAACTGAAAATGAGCAACTGAGAATGAGTTTCCAACTAAAATACTTTCAGTTTCCTCCCAAAAAAATAGGCTTTGCACTGGAAATCCATTAATTCCAAACATGTTTGACTCTGACCCTTAATAATTAGACATGTCTCACATGCACCATTTGAAATGCAGATTTGATTTCCCATGACAAAGTTAATTTCATAGTACATACAATTAGGAATTATTGAATATTGTATGTCTGAAACCTTCCTGATAGATCGGCAGTTTAAATCAAATGTTTGACTATTAGTTGACAGCAAAAAAACACATGCACACTTTACATTAGCTGCTGCCCTCTTCACACACAGTGTCAAATAAATGAACGTGCACAACAGGAGTGCTTGAGTCATACTGTCGCCATGAAAATTTTACAATTACATAGATGAATGAGTCAAAAACATCTGGACAAATTAAACACAGATAACAAGAAGGGAAAATGTAGAATTTCATATGATATGTTTTATGTGTTTATATATATGATCATATACCTAATTTAATGTAAAATAGTTTAGTATGATTACTCTGAATAATTTAAGTAATATACATGTGTGTGTATCTACACATAGTGGGATCAGAAACATCTTTCACTGATGTGAATCCCCGAAAAGAATTGGGAGAACTGGGGAGGGTGGCGTGATAAGTGTTGAGTATATTTGTGTCATTTCACAGCGGAGCCTCAAGCCTCGGAAGCAGGATAATGAAGCAATGTCACATCAATGATCCTGGGTTTTTATTTTTGAAGCAATAATTTTCAAGCTTGGGGGCAAGATCCCAGTGGGGGCTCACAAAAAAAAATGTCTGGGGGTTACCAGATGGTTATGGACAGAAATAAAATAACATTGAACAAAAATATTTTGAGCTGAGGAATAATTGATACATGACATCACTTGAACAAGTTAACTTGGAACTGATTGTATTGAGTGTTTTTGTGAGCATCAAAGTGTACACGTACAAGTCTTTGAAACGGAGGAGTGGGGATGGGGTGGGGGGGTCTAGGCAGTACTGTAATACACTTTAACATTTACATTTGGGTAATAGCCAAAAAGAGGGAAACAAAAAAGAAAAGAAAAACATTTGATTCATTTTGTATGATCAGACCTTGGCGAGAACGTAGACGCTCCGATTTCCAGTAAAAGACGCGTCATGTTTTTAAAAACAGAACAAACTATTTGCAAACCCTCACCAGTTACTTTGTTTAATCTATTAAAACATGAATTCATTTTTTTTTTTTTTTTAATTTTCTTCATTTTCAATTGCTGCAGCTTTCACAACACTAAAGACTGGAGTCTATTTAGATATTCAGTTTCCAGAGCATTTACATCCCAACTCATCAATGGAGTACAAATAAGTAGACAAAAAGGTATTCTAATTGATTACACATTTACAGAAATAATTGTAAGTCTGAGCAAATGAGTTTGCTTACTCAAAATGCTGTTCTGTTGTTTGTGTGTATGTGTGCATAAATCCTATGCATTTAATGTTCATTCTTTGTATAAATGATGTGACATTTATTGTGGGAGTGGAACATTTAATGTTTTAATTCATTACATCAATAATGGCTGCAATTTGTTTATTTTCCCACTTCTGGTGCTTTGTTGTTGTGTATGTTGTAAATGACCACACAATCCTAAAAGGAAGATGGATAAGGCAAAAAGGTAAGAGCTCAGCAAGGGAAACATTTGGCATATAGTGAGGGCACATTGCAAGTAAAAATTCTACTTATTTTTGAGAATAACAAATAAGCAACAGAGAGGATTGTGAAGGAAAGGGTAGAACGACAAATATAATGCAAGTGAGCAGGCTAGACAAAGCTGCAAATGTTTCAATATTACAGTCATTATGGCATAAGTAGAACTGAGCAAAATAATAATAGAATGTTACATTTTGCTCCCTTTGTGCACACCTTCATCCCAGCTATGCCTCTCTGTATCTGCACTGGTATTACTGGCAATGCAGGAGTCTTGCCCCTAATCTCATTTCCCAATTTGCACACATTTGCTTCCTCCACTCAACTCCTTTATTTACATCTTAGTCCCTCCCGCCAAAGATGCGAGCAGAGGAGTCGAGAACAGACGTGAGCAGAGAGGAGCAGGGCGGAGAGGCATTTATCAAAATGCCCTTTCTTTGGGATTGTAGTTTTAAACCAACGTTAATTAATTAATATGACTTGTGACACAGCTGCATCATTCAGTGGTTGTTTTGTTGTAGCACACAGCTGTATTTAAATATTTCTGTTAGATGAGCATTAAATGTGTTTTTGAAAAGTATGCATTTACTTTTTAATTCAGTTTAATTTGTGAGAATAACATGACACGCCCCCTTCAGAAGTCACAGGTGCTGTAAAGACTTCCATAAAGGATATACTGGTGTATCTGCACCTATAACTCCTCCAGCAAGCTTTCTCCCTCTTGTTTGGGTGCATTTTCGGAATAGTGACATATCGGAATAGTTGTTTGTGGGTGAGGACATAGGAGATGAGGAGACTGAAATTATACAAACAAGATGAGCTTTTGCAAGGTTGCAGTGTTTTTGTTGTTCTGATTGGCAGCATCTGTGAAGGTGTGGATATACCTGCCCATTATCTCATTTACCATCTTGTATATGTTCAGTTCCTCCACTCAGTGCCTCTATTTATGTCTTAGTCCCTCCCACCAAAGATGCAGGCAGAGGAATGGGGGATAGACACCAGGAAAGAGGAGGCAAGTAGGCAGAAATGAGACAAATGAGATGAGCCTCAGGTTAGATGTGTTTACGTGGTCACCACATCTGACAATCATCATATTCAGTTTTGCATTTCCTCAACTCTAAACTTTGAACTCTCTGTGACAGCGAATACTTTCTGCGCTTCCTGTTTAATATCACTATTTCAGCTGGTGGCTATCTTGTAAAGAGTTTATAAAGAAATATTAACCATCGTTAAAATCCCTTACAAAAAAAAATTCAGCACTGCTGATCTGGTGCAGAAATCCTCTGTTGAGTTCACTTATTGTGTATTTCTAACACTGGATACGTACTGGATACATGACTAAGAGATTAACATATTGTACAGCTGCTGTGAGAATATAAATATATGTATTGCTTTATAAAGCAGATGTGTATTGTGTCTACAGGTTGGTTTACTGTCTAACAAGACATTAAATCTGCCACAAAAAAAAAGAGAAAAAGAAAGAAAACGGCTTTGGAACAGAAGACTTTTTGTTGAGCTCCAATGAGACTCCAAAAAAAAACATATCTGGTGTGTCAGGTGTGATTGTTTGCAGAGCACAAGTGGGAGTGAGTAGAAGTAATTCACTAAGGATATGTCGATCAACATCTTCTTCAAATTTGCAGATGGAGATTAAAGCTGCAGGTGCTGAGCAATATAAAGTAGCTACTATGAATTAATCTTGCGATGGGGGGGCACGGTCATATGTTTTCACTGCATATTTGATGGGGTAAGCATTTGATGTCTGTAGTGTTTGTCAGATGTCTTATATGGAAAGCTGACGTTGCAGCTCACAGGAAGTTTCAGGGCCATCACCTTCCCTGCAGTTCAACTGAGGTGGCAAAATATCTTTGGATGACCTCAGGAAATTTGGTTTCAATTGTCACGTGATACTGAAACCTTTCCTCTAAAATAGCCCGAGATAGAAAAGTATTTCCTTTAATCTGAATCAGTAACTGCACACGGACATTAGCGCCTTCCGTATTTTGACTTTTTTTGTCTTTTCATCAGAAAAAACTCCATGAACTAAACAGTTTAAACTCTAATTTTGAGCTTTGAAATTGCATTCAATAAAAGGCATTAATTCTAGGGTTTAATCCATAACATCAGAATTAAAGAGTTGTTTGGTTTTTTTTCAAGCTGAATGAGTGGATTTTTGGTCAAATGAAAATGAAGCAGTAGTCAAAGGCCACATGGAAACCGAAAGACTGGGGGAAGACGGAGAGATAGGAGGAAATGGCCCTGATAAGAAGAGTCACAATTTTTGAGTTTGTGTTGCCACCTCATGGCCATCAAAGGTAATACAGCATGACGAAGCAGATGCGTCACTGGGATTTGAGCGATTGGTGACTAAAAAGGGGTCAGAAAATAATGAGCTCAGAACACACAGTAACAAAGGCTCTCATCAAATAGATCACTTTGACTGTCAGAGAAAACGCAGAAGCGCTGCTGTTGTTTAAGCTGGACAAAACTGAAATTGCCAAACTGCTCTCACTGGGCTTTTGTTTCAAATCACAGATTAAAAATGCGTTATGCTGAAACAAACACTTGAAATCCTGTTCTTCAGAAAAGTTATTCCACAATATAAAAACAACAAGAAAAGAAGGAATACAATCATTTCATTTTTGGTTAAACCTCCTGTTGAGCAAAACATTTTAAGCAAATCATTATTTGCTAGAAAATAAAAATAAAAACCGACGTCAAGTTTAATTTTTGGGGAAAAAATGTAAAGGCTAAACAAATCCTGTCAGAATGTATTAATTAGTGATGTCAAAATACTCCAAATACACCAATAAAGAAAAACAACAACTACTCTTAACGCAGCACAATACATAGATTCCTGATCATAACTCCAGAAGGCTATGGTAATGTCCAACTTTGTCTTTATGAACATCAGGAAGAACTCGTTGTACACTTTTTGAATCTGTGAATTTAGTTTTCACCTAAGAACATTCAGCCTAACAACACCCTATGAATATAGAGCCTGTCAAAGTTCATAAACTCTCAGATTATGAACCTTGCCTTCAGTGCTGCAACGCATGTCTATGAGTTTCCAATCTGTGCACTAAGTTTGGTTATCATGCGTAATGTGGATACGTTATGGCTCTGTGAGAGAGCATGAGTGTGTTATATTTCACTATGTTCATCTCATTGGGCCCGCAATGTCTGTGTGTGTGTTACGTTTTTGCGGTGTTTTTTGGAGAACACAAAGTGTGCCTTTTTGTATTACTTTGTTATGAATTTATTTGAGATGTGTGAATGTTTAGACCTGCTGTGAACTACTGTTGACTATTATTGATGAGAACGCACACAACGTGTGGATATGTTTTGTGTTAATAATGTTGTATTCGAGAGATACATTCTTTTGAATGTTTGTGGAGGTGTAGCACTCTGTTGAAAATAAATTTGGCACACCCAATATTCGCTGGTGCACAACCAATGTCTTTTTCCTGGCTACGCCAGTGCTGGGAAGCACTTTTAACTTGTTCAATCATCTGAACCTTAAATGTGAAACCTCTCGTTGCTAAATCCTGGTTCATGGCTAGTAACTTCCTTTTACAATGTGGACCATATCTGCAGTGATGAGGGGAAACAGAAATACAGTGTTGTCACTATGCATTTAACTGCCTTTATTTCCACTCTGAGCCAGTGACCAAGGTAGACAACATTCAGATCAGTTTTACCCTGGAATATGGGCCCATATAACTTTTTATAGCTGAGTAAAGTAATCTAATCACCTCTGCTGCAGTGGGGTTCTGCCTTACTGCGTCTCTCTGGCTTTGGCTGATACTGACTTACAATGTTCCACAATATACTACTGAAACAAAATTTATGCCCATAATGGGCATAGGGTGGGCATATACGGCTCCCTTATTTGTTACAATGACTTCACTTGGGCCAATACTGCAAGCAATGTGGCTTATGCTAACTTCTGTATGCCTCCTCTTCACTTTCTGCTTTCACAGTTTCAGCTCAATTTGTTTTCAGTGTGCTAAAAAAGAGATCCATCAGAGATTGTCGAGAGAATCAGTTTTATCTCCATCATTTGTTTTCTTTTTCTTTATCTCTAATGAAACAGCCTGAAGTTAGATAAGGATACCGTACCTGGAAGTCAGTCAAACAGATACATCAGTGTGAACATTTGATCTGAAATTTGCATAATTTTACCACAAGTGTCCCTTTTTACCCACAGCTTTGCTTTGCATATTTCCAACACCTCTAAATCCTTCAGAAAAAAAATTCCATCTGCCTCTTAATACTTGGAGTGAAGAACTGACATCAAAAGACATCTCCATGATGTCTGTCTCTAAAACTTTGTTACTGAGCCAAAAGATTTTCCATTGAGGTTTAACTCATCCTATGTGCTCACTTCTTCATCTGGAACAGTTCTACTCCTCCTGCAAATGTTTGAACCAGAACTGCACCTTACTTTTTTAAAAGATAGGCTTTTGGATCCACTCATTTCAAATGGACAACGACAGCCTTTTAACTCTGAGGTGGGCCAGATAACAGCCCTGTGGATTTCTTTTCAAAAGTAGCACACACAAACACACTGAGCAATCTAGATGGATAGACCATAAAGAAGAGGTTACACTCTTAGGTCCTGCACGTCCTTTGAGTCATTAATTATTGCATAAACTTGCAATTTGTTACTCTAAAGGAGCCTCAGGCTCAAAGCCATTATCCTTGTGCATATGATGTACTGCAGTATGCCTTTGACTCTTGAACACTGATGTATTTGTCATTTGTCTCCTGCAGCTTCGATCTTTGCTGTGTCAGTTTTGTAAGCAAAGTGTTGCCACAGAGATAATAAGATATTGAATCTGACTTGAATTTAATTCACCTTCAAGTTGTGTGTGTTTTGATGCCTTTGTCTCTACGCAGTCATATTTTACTGCCACACAAAAAGCAAAGCAATGAAAAAGACCACAGGGCTATTCTGGCAAATTCATGGTTAGAATTGATGTCATGTCAGATGCTCTGTGTGTTAGCGAATGCTATAAACCGAAAAGAGAGTTTTCGGTGTTTTTAAGCTCCGGACAAAAGGACAACTGCTCGGCCATATTGAGTTGCGTTCTCAAGGGATGACATGAAGGAGAAAGCCTGCTTTTTATGGTTCAAGCTGCTCAAGCTCAAAGTAAGAATTTGTGGCTTTCTTCCCCAAAGTGGGTAAGGTTAATGTATTCATCCTGCTGATTGATGTTCAGAAAAATAAAGATAAAATCTAAGGACCTGTCTGTAATGACTGGGAGGCTTGCTTTTGCACTCATATACGCAGGTTGACAACTGACAAGCTCATCATGTTGCTGCCACTTTAGTGTGATCAGTGTCAGCTGTGTGTGATGCAGTATTTGTAAGTTCCTCATATCCTCTTCCTTTGTGGTCTTGGAAGGATTTGCGATGGCTATATAAAACTAGAATATTAAAAGAATCCAGAAATTGCACTCCAAGTCTACTTTTTTTTAATGTGTTTGCATCTTTTTACTTTTCGTAAAGTGCTGCTAATGCAAATGGCTGTGAGCCAAGCACAACACCCACGATTTTCCCCTGTTTCACATGTGCTGTCACATTGTTGCTTGTGAAAGTTTAGATCCATGACGGCATGTTAGACGCAAAGTGCCCCCCGGTTGTGTGCGCTTTGTCCATGTGGAATCTTTTTGCTGCCTGCTAACTAGTTTTGCCTTCTCACTGTTTGTCACAGTCTGTGTGTGGCTCTGTTTGTGTGGGACTGTTAGCAGCAAAGTTCATTTTAATTTATTTCAATAGACTCACATCAAGCTGAGAGCTGGATATTTTGGAAAATTTCTCTGACATTCTGACTCAATAAAATGTGTGCAGATTCAAATGTCTGCAAGCTTGAAGATTTAAAACAATGCAAAGGTTCACACATGCACATGCACTCTATTATCAAGTCTGCTTTCTTTCACACCACCCTACTATCTCTCAGGTAATTCAGAAAGCTTATATCAACCTAATCAACCTTTTTCTCTCAGCAAAGAGCAAGTCAGAAATAAACCCCCCTCCTCTCTTGTCTCAAAACAAGAATGTTTCTGGAGGGCTGTCTTCATTGAGATAAATGACCCTTTACTGACTATTTAGACACATTATAAAATCCGGGACACAGGTCCAATGCTGGCCCTGAGCCACAATCAACTCAACTCTGCAAATGTCACCTTGATCAAGTCATCTTGATGAACGTGATGTACAATCAGCTTTTTAACAGCATGGGAAAAGATGATTATTATGTTTTTACTAAAGATGGTGACTGAACTAGTGTTGGGTAATGATACTTATAAAGATTGTTACAAGATTACCGTTGTTTAAAAGTAATTGATTTTAATTGATTACTGGACTCTCCAGTAAAGCCCTGCATGGGACCCCCATGATCCCAAACCTAGTGCAGCCCTCTAAAGGCGCTAGCATGGTTGCCGCGTCTGTCACGGCGGTGTCGCACTGTGACGTCAAAATGACGTTTCAGGCCTGGCGCTTCCCTTGAAAAGACGGCGCAGCGCGTTGTCGTGCACCAATCGATTTTTGTAACTTGGCGGCGCCGAGAACAACGAACCGGATGGACCATTGTGAGACCAAGCTCAGTCAGGAGGTGCGTTTGTACAGGCAGCTGTACGAAACTGCAGTGAAACAGCACAGGGAGCACGTAAACTCCCCAAACTGGTGCACAGAGATTGACAGAACTTTGGGGAAAGAGGGAGAGTTCTGTAAGAATGTGTGGACAGATACGTGAAGGCAAAGAAGAGGGCAGAGACTCTGTTGATGCCGGGGGCTTCAAACCTTCACCTCTATTAACTGAATTAAAAAATTAAAATGATCTATTTATTATTGGGCTGTCCCACATATTCTCTGAAAAGCCTTCAGTTGATCCAAAATGCTGCAGCCAGAGTTTTGATGAGAACTAACAGGAGAGATCATATTTCTCCAGTTTTAGCTTCTCTTCATTGGCTCCCTGTTAAATTCAGAATAGAATTTAAGATTCTTCTCCTTACATATAAAGCTCTTAATGACCGAGCTCCATCATTTCTTAAAGATCTCATTGTAAGATATTTTCCTAACAGAGCACTTCGTTCCCAAACTGCAGGTTTACTTGAGGTTCCCAGAGTTTCTAAAAGTAGAATGGGAGGCAGAGCCTTCAGTTATCAGGCCCCTCTCTTGTGGAATAAGCTGCCAGTAAATGTCCGGGAAGCAGACACCCTTTCCACTTTTAAGACCAGGCTTAAAACTTTCCTTTTTGATAAAGCTTATAGTTAGGGATGGCTCAGGTGATCCTGAAACATACCGTAGTTAAGCTGCTATAGGCCTAGACTGCTGGGGGGCCTCATCTGTCACACCTTTCCTCACTTTACTCTCTTTATGTATATGTGATATTATTGTGGTCATTAACTCGTGTTTCCCTGTTCCAACAGATATCCTTTGAATGGTGTTACAGTGCCGCCGCCGCGGCAACCCCCCCCCTTTCTGTCTTCTCAAACCCCAGCTGGTCGAGGCGGATGGCCACCCTTCCTGAGTCTGGTTCTGCCAGAGGTTTCTTCCTGTTAAAAGGAAGTCGTTTCTCTCCACAGTCGCCTCAGGCACACTCAGGCCGGGAGATTGGACCGAAAAACAAAAAGTTTTCAGTGCAATCTGTTGGTTTCCTTAGCTAGGAAATTGTTTTTGAATTGGCTCTATATGAACGAATTGGATTATTTTATGAATTATGATTATTATTAATTAATTGAATTCCAATTGGCTGAATTGGACTTACTAAGTGCCTTGAGATGACATTTGTTGTATTTGGCGCTATATAAATAAATATGAATTGAATTGAATCCGAAAACTGCAGCAGTATCATTAATTACAGTATTCCTGCTCTTGACAGCGGCAATAGCCGCTTTCGGACTGTAGGAACCTTTGGCAGTTCTAATAACCTTTTAATCCGCGGGGCCGTTTTCTCCCGTGTTCGGACATACAGCAACTCGGGGCTTTCTCCCTTAGTTCCTATAACTATTTAGCTCCTTCTCCGAGGTCGGGTCTTTTCATGGTTCTATAGAACTAATCTAAGGGAGGTGTGTGGTGGTCGGTAGCTACGCCCCATGTAATTCTATCACGGCTGAAATGTCTCCTCATATGACACAGACACAACCGGCGGGTGTTTAATAAGTCAACTTACACTGGTCTCATTTGTCTGCAGCGCTCTGCTCTCCTTTCTTCCTTCATGAAATAAAAAAGTATTGTCTCCTGACTCTCTCTGTGAGCTCTTCCAGCCTCGATATTAGACGCCTGATGTGATTGTCCATGATTAATATCACCATCATGCAGACCATAAACACAGTGGCCTCCCCGCTCTCCATATTTGCTCCTTGGTGGTGTTTTTTCTACTCTCCTTACTTTTACCGTTTTGTTTTGTGTTTGAATGTAGCGCTAAACGGCTAACGGCTAACACGTCACTGAAGCAGACGGCTGCGCGCGGCGCATCAGTCCCTATCAGGTCCCGACTCATGTGCGAATGCAGACTGAAACAGTTCCGCTGGGGAAGGATAGTTATCAGAACGAAATTCGAGGAGGGTAGTTCTGATAACTACTTTCTTAGAACTGTCTGTCCGAAAGCGGCTATTGTTTTCTTCTCCGCTTTCATGGTTGTAGAGTAGAGGTAACAGTCACGTAGCAACGCCACCTCTGTGACGGAGAAAATTGCAACTACTGGCGCATCGACTTGCGCCACTATACATGGCGGGCACGAAATCGTGACGTCATCAACACCGCTCGCTCTAGCAGACGCGGCAACCATGCTAAAGCCTTAACGTGGATCTTCTAGCAATTACACTTCTCTTTAAAAAAAAAAAGGCACCAGAATATCCACATTTACTTAAGTGTGGCTCCCTTCCACAATACTAGCACGAGGCCATGACTACAAAGCAATATAAGAGTTGTTGGCTTTAAAATCTTATATAAGAAGCATGAATCGGTAAACAAGGGACAACATAAAACAACAACATCTGCAGTGTAACTGCACCAAAATTGTGATTGTCCAGCTTTCCACTTGGGCTTCTTTGCTAATTAACAGTTTTGATCCATAATTGTAATGAAATCAATTTTTTGTCGGCCCCTCCTAGCTTGACCTTGCTTATAGTCTAAATACTGTTAACATTTTAAAAGGCTGTCTGTCATCATTGAAAAAAAATGCCCTTCTGCAGGGGCTGAAAGTGACAGAAGTTATTCATCGGAGCTAATAAAAATCTCCACAACAAAGAGTTTTACAGAAACAATTAGAGTTGATGGTGCGTCCAACCGTTGAAGTGAAATGATCTAAACATGAGTTGCTCCTGTAATACATTACTTCATCAGTCTGTTCTTTAATGCTTAGAAGGTTCATGAACATTTCTGGAAAAAGTGACACTTTACACACAACAAGTTGAAAGACAGGCACCACAATCACCTCATCCCCAATGATCACTTGCATTTTGATCAGACAAGCCATATTGGTAAAGAAAAGATAGAAAAATGCTGTTTATATTTTCAAGCTTGAGCTCTTCAGCTCTGTGGTGTAGAATGTTTTATCAAAGAGAATAAAAAAACCTCAAATAATACTATGGATAGGGCCTTACAGTGATGTAACTTCAGACATTGTGTAGAAAGAGTGAAAGGAGATTTGAGAAGCGGATCTAAGAAACGGAAAAAAATGGAAATTAGAGGATAACATGAATTAACAACAACTGAGGAGCAGAGGGACAGAGAGACAAGAGAAAAAGTGAGGTATGCTTGTAACATAATGTAAAGGAAAACAGACAAATGAGATGTGCTGGTGTGAAAAGGAAAAGATAGATGAGAAAGAAGAGGGGAGAAAGAAAAAGGTATCATGTGGGGATTGGATTTCATTACAGGAGACTGTAGATGCCTGCAGTCGTTGGCAATGATCTAGACATACTGTAAAGCAGAGAAGGTGTAGTTAACTGGGCTGCTCAAGAGGCTGGTAGATAGCTGATGTTGTTGTGGTCCACACCGCGCCCCACCATCCCCCACCGGTTCGTGTGTGCACAGACTAACAGGGTTTTACTACTCTGCTTTTAGCAGCTATTCAGCCAGTTTATTGTCTGAAGTAGATGTAGTGTCTGAAAGCTTGATCGGATGATTGAAAGAAGAGAGAGTAAAGGCAAAACAATAAAGGAAAATAATAAAGAAACACAGATTCATTGAATGTTAGTGCGTGTGTGTGCGTGTGTGTATGTATTCTTCTCTGGTTACTTTACAATCCACAAATGGCTACACAAGGTTAAATGATGATGAAAAGAAATCCTCAAATTCTACACTTGTGAAGGCCTGAAGGTGCAGCAAAAGTAGTCAAACTGAAGCTACCACTCTGGTTCAAGAAATGGTAATAATGGCATACTGGTTTGTTTTTCTTTTGTTTTGTTTTTCATTTTTGTTTTCCTAGATTCAACCCATTCAGGTTGTGTGAAAATATCTTGGGCCAAGCAAAGACTAGCCTAAATTATTGCCTCACATTTCAGCTGTGACACATGGACTCTCTAGGCAACACTTGTGTTTTGGTAGATGTGCTGCAAAACAATGTAAAATATGGATGTAACCTAAAATATGGATGTAGCTTCACTGTTTGCTAGTAGTGAGCTGTGTATTTTATACCCGGGCCTTTTGTGCTACCCTCCCTGTAATTAAAAATGGCCTTAAATCCCCTAACTACAATCGTTAAGTTAACCAACTAATCTTTACAAAGACAGTAAAGGCTGAGTTATACTTCTTTTAACTGCCCTTGCGCTTGCGTCTTGCGCTTGTGTTAATGGCTCGAGACGTTTATGCTTCATTTAGCTTTGTCGGCGGTTGCGTGTGCTGCGTGGCGATTCACCGCCAGGACAGTAGGTGGAGTAGCGGGTTTTTTCAATGACAAGCCTACTACGATGAAAGGAAATTCACCGCCAGGACCTCTTCGGCAAGTCTCTCTTCGACTGGATTCATGCTTCTTCTTTGTTAGATCCGATTCTTTATATTGGAAGCCCAAGAACCAGTTGGAGCAGTCTTAAGTTAAACAAAGTATTTATTGGAGGTCACAGGTCAAGTATCAGCGCTGGACTTGGAGAGACAGAGTTCTCGCATGAAATCCGTCCGACCAAGTCCCGAGATCTGGAAACATTTCATATTTATGTTCACCCTTATCTCAGAGGTTGTACCTACATTTGACGACGCATCATTGAATATTTACCCATGATGTGAGCAGGCCATCCACCGTCTTCGTCATGTTCTTTGGATGTGATAAGCGATGTGTGTGTGTGCGTGTTGTTTCAGGCGTGCATCTACTGCACCAGACCTATCTGTCCTAAGAGACGCTTTATCTGACCCAGTTATTTTATCCCGCTACGTCATCTTAAAGTGTTGGACATACATTTGCGTTGTATGAGCAGAGTGTAACGTACAAACTAGGAACATAGATTATCTAGAGAACTACAGAATATGAATACATAAAGTCTAAGAATAAAGCCAATTTATAACATCTTCTTGTAAATAGCCGGTATTTTGTCAGATTTTCAACACCTTGGGGGTCTAAACGACTACTTTCTTGCCTGAAAATGTTTCAAATGTTGCTAAAGTTATATATTTACAGAGTTTATAGTTTAAGGGAAATCAGCTTTTCAGGCCGGCTGATTTCGGCTCGGGCAGGAGTGAAGTGCACTGTGTGTAAACGCTCTGCATACTGTCTGATCGATGAGTATGCCGTTTTCAAGTAGTAGGCGGTTTCGAACACAGCCAGTGGCTTGCGCTTGCGTCTTGCGTGAAGTTTAGAAAATTGAGGTGACACACGCAACCACGCAAGGGGGGGCTTGCAACCGCGCAAGGGCTTGCGTTGCGTCTTGCGTTGCTTCTTGCGTCACCGACTATAAATCAGGCTTAACCTTTTATCAAGCAGAATTGAGGGATTTTGCTGAACTCTTCACACCTGCATGACCACTGTAAATTCAAAAACAATAAGGCTAAGTAGAAACAAAAGCCAAAATCTACATACAGCTAAAGGTCATGGTCACATTTTTTTTTTTATAGCACATTTAAACAACCAAGTATACCAAAGTGCTTTACACAAATATTAATAAAAGTACCATAAAAATAAAAAATCATAAAATAAAAACAGTAAAATAAATACAACAGTATGCAAAACCCATCACACATAAAACAATACAGGAATCACCAGGAAAGTCTGGCTCATAGCAGGACCAAGAGGACCAAAGGCCAAGGAGAAAAAAATGAGTTTTTAAGGAAGACTTAAATGACTCCAATGATACGGCATGTCTAATATGAAATGGCAAGCTTTTCCATAGCTTTGGAGCAGCCACTGAGAACGCTTGGTCGCCCTTAGTTTTAAGCCTGGAACTTGGGACCTCAAGCAGCAGTTCATTTGATGACCTGAGGGCTCTGACTGGATTATGAACTTGAAGTAGTCCTGCGAGATACTGAGGGAAACAATATTCCATGTGATGTGCTTGCTACTTTGCTCAGCTGAATTGCTGAACCACTATGCAGCGTAAATGTAAGCAACGGGACCAGCTGGAAGGCTTGTCAAGAATATCCTTAACCCTCTGGAGTCTAAGGGTAGTCGTCCACTATTCCGGCACGTCAAGCCGTATCCAACGCATTCAATTCATTTTCAATGAAATCCGGGCGATCGTTGTCGCCGTGCTCGCAAAGCATGCTGGGATTCCGGCACGGCGAGCGGCGGACCTGCGGCACGTCAAAAAGTTGGGCTCGCTCGAACTTTATGCAAATTTGCCAAGGCAGACGGCGTGCGTTATCCAATGAAAGTAGATCATGTGATCTCCTGTGTCGCAGCAGCAGCACAGCAGCTCTCCTCGCTCGCAGATCCACAGCCATGGTGAAATACGAAATAATGTTCCATTGCTGACGATTTATACACATTCATGTCCCTCCAAAACTCAAATTTTTAGAGGGAGAAACTTCGGTTGGTTAAAATCACAAGTTATTTACTTTCCCCCGGAGCCATTCTTCACGCCCCTCTGTACACACCCACTGTAGTAGCAACACGGCGAGACTAGGCATCCAATCCGGCGAGTTAAGTTGACGTGCCGGAATAGTGGACGACTACCGTAAGGCCTTTTCAGAGACTTGACATTTTCAAGTATTTCAACTAACTGTAAACATCTATGCAAAAATGACATATATGGTTGTATTCTGAAAAGCCTGACAAAAAAACAATATGAGAGTGAAGTGAATGTAAACAAGTTTTATTTAAATTGAGGGGAAACACAACTGTACAAAAAAACAAGTTTTAGAGGTCTTCAAACAGTGCAAGAAAACACACTATAAATATATCTAGCCAAGACTTTTGAAGGTTGAACCTTGTAAACAAAAGTGTTGGCTGCATAAAAGTAAAAAGTGCAGTCAGAAATGTTTTTTTGTTTTCACACAAACTGTAAAAAAGTAATTGTAACTCCAGGCAGTGTCTCTGTTAGTTGAATACTAAATAGATGGGTGTGTAACACCCCTGATTGCCCCCACCCCCCTGTCACTCTCCATGTGATAATTGTCTGTCACTGGCAGGACATTGCTGCCTTCCCCCACATGCTGGCTGAATGGGGTGTGTTCTAACCTGTGAATAGCCACTCAATCACCTGGTACTTTACATGGGAATAGGGATAGGTGTGGCCTAGGAAGCTGCTGCAGTCTGAGACTACAGAAAATCCAAAGATTTCTGTTCACTCTCTTTAAAAAGGGCCACCTATATAATTTATTTTAATATATATATATTTGAAAACTAGAAGTTTCAAGGCTTTTAATGGTGTCACTTATATGTTTGAATGACAAAAACTCACAGAGTTACAGATGTGTTTTTGGAGATGTGTAAAAAAATCCCGCCGGTGGGTTTTAGACTCCAGAGTGTTTTAATATCTGCCTAAAATCAGATATTTAACAATGTTGTATCCATTTATTTTAATAGCAGAGAGGATTCAGTTGAAAATGTAGGGCCTTAGGGAAGATTTCTTCACCCAAAGCAAGTGCAGGTAAAAAAGAAATCTGACTGGACAAAACCTTTAATTTATTTTTGCTGCACTGGAGGCATTAGAACTACCAGGATTGCAGCAATGAAATATTTTTAACAGGCTGACTGAAACTGTAAAATATGCAAATGGTTCAATGAATATATATGTGAATGACATGTTTAATTTTCTAATTCTGGTGTTGCCTGCCCTGACAGCCCACCTCTGCCATTTGGTTTGTAAACTGTAATCTTTGAGTTCAGAATTTAGCCGTTTCCATCTTGGTGTATCTCGGTGAGAACCTCTGGGCACTTTAAATTTCAGTTGCATAACTCAACTGTCACTCAAAGCAGCCCATAATAATATATCATATTGACTATTTACATTTTATTATAAATATTGTTCATATAATATCAACATTTTATCCTTTCTATCTTTATCTTACACTTAACCCTCTGGCTCCTTAATAACTGTCTACAATCCTGTTGTTCTTCACATCATCCACTTTACCAACAAAGGTAAACTGATAATTAACTTTTTACATCTTGATTATTATAATACAAGTGAATAGACCCATTTATTTTCTTCAAAATTCAAATTGATATTGATATGTGACGTTTTTTTTACTCTATTTAATTGTGTTTTATTATTAACCCAGAGGTCAGAGTTTTTAACAAAGAAATATGTGCAGGAGAAAGAGGAACACATGAAATAGTTAAAAGTTTCCGTTGAATATGAGGGAAGGACAAAAGAAAAGTTAAAGCGCATGAGAGGAATGATAATGTGAAGATGGTGGAAAAGAGCTCAAGTCCTAATGATAATGATGCCGTCTATTGTGTCTTTTGTTCATACTCCAAAGTCATCGGCTTTCTATCTCGTTGCTTTCAAATATTCTCAAGTTGTATGGAAATATGCAAATTACAGAACAAGTATACTCAGGGTGTGAATATGAAAGAGAAACACCAGATTTATTATTATTCATCTGCACTATGTTTTCAACCACTGTGACCAGTGAACCATATGCAATATCGTCTGCATTTTAAAATGCTGGAAAGTATTTGATCGTGAGATTTCTTCATTATTTTGCCCCTAGTGACAGATACTGTGGGAGAAAGTAGTAAATATGTGCATCTTAATGGACAAAAAAAATATTTTGCATTAAAGGGAAATAAGAAACCTCAAATTTAACCGACAACACAAACAGATTTTGGTTATTTGGAAGAATTTACCCTCATGACAATTTCCAGCTGCAGGATGACTCATTGATTTTATTCCCATCTTTGACGAATGGGACGAAAAAAAAAAATCCTGGGTTCATGTTTTGGTAACATGAAGTCGCTCCATTACCACTAGTGACTTGAATTTATACTCAAGCTATCATTTTCAGCTCCACAGAGCATGAATTGGAGTTTTCAGCTACCATTGCTTCGTTATCCACTGATTAATGTTCATTTAATATTCCGTCAAGGAAAAAGAGATGGAGATATAAATAGGAATGAGGGTTTTGCAGTGAATTGACAGAGAATACTTGTGACAGAGCTCTTCTATGTGAGTAAGATGCTTGGAGTTACAACAATTGTCTAGCCTGGAGGTGGAAAGTGTATTGCAGAAAAACAACATTTTAAAAAACTTTTACAGAGTCTGAAAACTTTCTAGGTGCACTGTATAAGGAACTGGTTTAGATGTGCTATATAATTCAAAAGGCAATGGGTGGAATAAGATTAGTTTGCATGTTGTCAGTGGGGTTTAGGACTAGATTATATCATGAAACTATTTCAAGACATTAGATGAGATGATTAGGTTTGATGGACTTTTAAGATTCTTCTCAATTTTTTTGCTCATCCATGCAAAAAAGGTGACAAAGAGAATTGCACTGGGATTATTGATGCCAACTGAATGAGTCTTGTATTACTGCAAGAGAAAAAAGAAGACTTTAGCAGTGTAATAAGGAGAAGAAAAATATTCAAAGTCTCTTTTTTAAAGGTCCTCCTTGACAGCTCAACCCAGAGGCAACCTCCAATCCCACCTCTCTCCCTGTCTCCTAATCGACTTTACATCCAGATCCTGTAACAATGACTCAGGTTACATTCTCTGCAGCATTTTCACGATATCTCCTGACAATCTGAATGTCAACTAGGCAGAGCAATAATGTGGTATAGTCATCTGACTCACCAAGGCATGCCTTATTAGACTTTGCCTGGCAGACCTATTGTATAAGCAGTGTAATATTTTTATACCCAGACACACAAGTGCACTCTTTTTCAGGCTATTGGGCTGGAATAAAAGAGCAGCTTTGGTTTCAGAAATGCAGACAAACAAATTAAAACAGAGGGAAATTCCTGTCAAAAAAAACTCATTTTAGTTCCAAAACTTGCATCCAAGTATTTGTCAGGACCATTCACCATGATTTTTTTTACGGTTCCTGGTTTGAATTCCAGCTGGGGACTTTCTGTGTGGGGTGTGCATGTTCTTCCTGTGCACGCGTGGGTTCTCTCTGGGTACTCCGACTTCTTCCCACCATCCAGAAACATGCATGTTAGGTTAACTGATGATTCTAAATGGACCTGAGAATTGAGTGTGAGAGTCCATCGTTGTTTGTCTCTGAGCGGCTCTGTGATGGACTGGCAACCCATCCAGGGTGTAACCGCCTCTCACACAATGGCAGCTTTGACCGGCTCCAGCCCCTCCTCTGCCAGCTCCCAGCGGTGGGCCTTTCTGGTGGCGGTGTCTCCTTCCAGTGTGCTGCATGATTTGCACCTTAGGTATGGGTTGCACCTGTGTGCTTTAGGCCAGGGTGTGATGCATGTGTGCCGCAGAGTGATTTGATCTGGGTGAAATTCCCAGGGTGGCATTGATCTTAACCCTAACCTTTAACAAGGCACCTTTGCACCCATCCCTCTAAGTTTTACTGAAGAAGTTTTGAAGTCAATTATTTCAAAGAAACACTAAAAGACAGTGCTGCTTCTAAAAACACTAGCATGATATGAAATGCTCACTATTCTCTTAAACTGATTGTGGTGCTTTGTGGTGGTGCTTTATACCTCAATGCAAAGGCTGATGAGATGAGCGGTCTCATTCAACGCAGTACTGCTTTGGCTGCTCAGTGAGTTTCTATCCTTGCCCTCTTTAATGCGGCCACAATATTCTGACATGAATCTACCACAAGTGACTGGCTTGCATTCCCTGGGGGGTGTGCGGGCTCCCCAGTATTTTCAGAAGCATGTTTGATCCATGCTGCTGTCCAATTCTGTCCACTTTATGTCCACCAGGAGCTGCCTCATGCTGTTACAATCAATTCACTTGCACACATCACGACTTGCTATATCTATATTTATCTGTAATCCCTGTCAGTCAAAGGGGGACTAAGCAGGGATGTCTGTTGTCAAAAGATTGGAAAAGCCACGAAGGTCACAAGATCGAGTTATGGAATGGCCCGAGTTTCACACCAGCTTCGCAGCTGGTGTGAAACTCAGGCGCTGTCAGTAAAATATGGCTAATTTGGACTGTGGTATCTTTTGGAAACCAACTGATGTTTCTTCTTCTTTTTCTTTTTTTTTTTTTTAATTTAATCAAAGATGGGGTACCACGTTTTTAAAGAAAGCAGTTGATTTCAAACACACAACGTCCTTCAGTAGCTACCAAATTCATTCCATTAATATTCTTAGAGAGGGTAACAACCTGAACAAAGAGACCCTCTGGACAAAAGGGAAACTTTCAAGCCATACGCAGTGAGGATGCAGATATCTCTCTGAGCTGAAAAATGACAAACATTATATCTCAAAAACATGAAAGAGTAAAAGCTAGTGAACATGCAAACCAAACTCCACACAGAGAGGCCCCAGCCGGGAATCTAACCCGGAACCCTTTTGCTGTGAGGCGACGTTGCTTAGTTTTCAAGATGAGAAATCAAAGAAAAAGCACTGCCTCCTGACCAAAAAACTCTTTTAGAATAAATAAATGGTAAAACTGTTTGCTGTGTGGACAGTTTAAAGAATCACTTCTGTCTCCCTGAGCTTAAAGGACAAGACCGTTTTTTTGACATTGGGCCCTTGATTTCACATTATCACATGATGTTCTACTCACCCCTGCTTGTTGTTGGTAATTTGGAGCTGTTCCGAAGATATTCGAGAGGCGTCTGGCTGCTCTCTTGAGATATTCGGCCATGAAACGGTTTCCTATGGGCAAGCTTATACAGGCACAAACTATGCTGTTTATAATTTATTAATTACTGTACACTAGCACTGATAACGTGGAGGTGCGTCGCTTACTTAAAAAAATCCGGGTTACTGTAATTTTGAATTTTAGCCGAATGAATAAATAGGCAGCAGGTCTGTGGGCTGTCTGTGGTAGTAGCACGACGATGACGTCAGTAACACCCACTTTACGACAAAAATTCAAAATTACAGTGACCCGTATTTTTTTAAGTAAGCGACGCACCTCCACGTTATCAGTGCTAGTGTACAGTAATTAATACATTATAAACAGCATAGTTTGTGCCTGTATAACGTTGCCCATAGGAAACCGTTTCATGGCCGAATATCTCAAGAGAGCAGACGCCTCTCGAATATCTTCGGAACAGCACATCATGTTATAATGTGAAATCAATTGCCCAATGTCAAAAAAACGGTCTTGTCCTTTAACTGGAGATTTATTTTCATAAAAGATTTCTGTGGAGGAAAATGTTTATATTACCTAAAACAGAGATTTTGATTACTCTAAGGCTTGTGCCTGTTGAGTTTTAAAGATTTTAAATTAATGTTGTTTTGATCAATGAACTGTGAAAGACTTTATAGTTTCAAAACAATATATGAGAGCGTATCATGCTCACCAAATTGCCTAAAATTACGTCTCAACATTTACGATATGCATTAAATCCATATTAGAATGTTCAAAAAACAAATGAAAATTCCCTGAACTACTATTTTGACAGAATAAACCAAAAGAATTGGCATCAGTTTGATAAAATACATAATCATAAATTGTCAGATCTACTCATTGTGTCGTGGTGTGTCAGTCATATTGATGAACTAATCAATTTATGCACTCACTTCTTTTTTCTAGCCTACTCTCTCCTCTTGTTTAGGCTGCAGCAGCTGTGAAAGCATGATGCTGCAGTTGGCTTCCAATTGGGCTGATAAGGGGGAAGTCAGAAGACGGCTATGTCTGTTACCTTAACTGCAGTATGAGAAGCTTCCTATCAAAAGCTAACTTCAGTGTGGTGATGGAGGCGACACACACTGGAGGTGTATTGTTCTGATAGTTTGCATCTTGATCAGGACATCCCCAGAATTCAATAAAGGAAGTTTAAAAAACAAATGCATGCCAACAGAGATTGTTCTGCCATCAGGCTCATCAACTACGATAATCGCAATCATTTTTATTGCCACTATCAATTGATAAGAAATAGCTTATAAAGGTTTAATCATAAAGGTCTGTTCCTTACCCCACTTTCAACATACTACACATTAAACTGGAAGAAAGTGTAAGAAATTTTTGTCAATACCAATAAATAGGCAGCTGAACTGCTTGTACCTGTTCCAAAATCTTGAAATCTCTCAGCACCACATTTCTCTTTGTTAAATTACAGTCATAGTGGGCGTAGGCAGTACTTTACAGATTGCACCTTTAGATGGAACACCTTCTCTCAGAACAGCTTCTGCAGTGTTGATTGTGGCAAGCTGCCACCGGTAGTAATTCCAGTTCCCAACTGATTCAAAGCAAACCCTAACTTTTAACAAGCTTAAAAAGCAAGTGATGTGCTTGACAAACTCTCAGTTGCATTTGTAGCCATTTCTTTCTGTACAACCAAATTTCCTCACAGAACACATGAGTTGACCTGAGAATGAGTCATGTCCCTGATGATTCGCTATCATAAGAATAATGACTGTAGTGACTTAAGAAAATGACACAAAATTAGATTGGAGAAACTGAAGTTGGGGCCGTAGGCTGGCATGAAAATAATTTTAATATGGGTATAAAAGATCCAACACTTTCTGAGAACAGGCTCCACTTTCCTTGATGTAATTTTAGTTTTGATTTTGAAGTTTTGATTGAGTCACTCTCTCATCTGATGGCACAATTGGATTTTTAATAGGAAACTAAATTGATTAGACATTGTTCCCTACATTAAAATGGGAAGTGACTGACATTTCGATTGAAGAGTAAAGTCACATTTTCCACCCTGTGTTTTTCTTTTCTTTTTTACGTTTTTCACACCACGTTAGGACTCATTTCATCTTGACACTGCTGTTTATATTCACACAGTGCTTTGTCAACTTTGGCAGCTTTTAAAGTGGCAGACTAAAATGAATGCAAGCACTTAACAAATCTCACTGATTAATGGCTTCATTTTTGTGTTTGGGCTGTTGGTACAGATTTACTTTCTTTATGAACATCGAAGATCTCATTGTCAATAACAGTAGATATTTGCACTCCATTTTACTCTATCATTTTGAAACACGCATAGACTCCACACAATTTAACACTACCACTCCCCCTACAGCTATGTATGACAATGATGTAGTGTGATGAGATAAATTAAAGTATAAGGCATCAAAAGACCAACCAGAAACAGAAGATTAACAAAAGAGCAAACCAAGAATCAACCTGCAAAACTAACTCTTACATTAATTGCGTTAGTTTTAGGGCAGTGTGAGCAGTGTCTGCATCGATAAACTCATGTCTTAAAGCCTTTTCACAACTCTTTTCATGTTGTCTGCCAGTGTTCCTTTGGTCCATTTTAGTCTCAGAATTTTCATCCGCTGATTAAACGAGAAATGACTGAAGTTAATTAGTTTGATATTTGAAAATAATTTCAAATCTTGAAAAAATCTCTCCGAGACTATCTGATAAACTAAAATAAGACAGCCAGCAAGAGTTAAAGGATTAATTAGAGTGAACGTGTGTGTTAAAAGAGTTACATAGGAAATAAAGAGAGCAGGAGTAGTAATACCCTTGTGAGCCCTCTGTATTTACTGCACTGTTAAGCGGCATTCATTTATCTCGTGAAAAACTTGCAACACACCCACCACAGACGCACACATGTATACACTATACAAATGGCCCTGTGAGGACCTTTTCCCTAGACAGCTCGTCTAATTAGCTGCATCTAAATGAATGGGTTAAGCCAAGTTCTTTTTATAGTATGTGCTGGTACAACTAATGACGTGTATTTAATTGTGTAACACCACACACAGCTACCTCTATAGACTGAATACATAACTTTCAAGCGCAAATTTCTCCATTTCAACCTGGTGACTTCATCTGAATGTAAGATAATGAAAAAAAAAAAAAAAAACTAGCAGACTAACCAGAGGGAGGTTTCATTTTTTCTGCCACCAAGAAACACTCAGACATTGTACTTGTCAGTAATTTTTGTTTGTAAAACAAAACCAAAAATATTTATAAATTGTGCATAAAAGAAAGTGGGAAAGAGACATGAGCAATAAGTATGTGTTTGAGAGAATGACCTGAAATCTTGAGTGATGTTTATCGGTTTATTGAAGAAACTCCACAACCTGAATTAAGCTGTCAAACTCACAAACAAATGTAATCTTAATGAGCAAAAACATTCTCCCATCATCATCTCCCACCAAATCCTTATCATTTCCTTCCATCATTCATCATCTGACATCCTCTCCTGATGCATTATTAAATCATCCATCCATCCATTTTCTATACCCGCTGAATCCGTCGGTCAGGTCGCGGGGGGGCTGGAGCCTATCCCAGCGGTCAATGGGCGAGAGGCAGGGTACACCCTGGAACGGCCACCAGTCCATCACAGGGCCATTATTAAATCATGAACTTCTTTTTTGGTTATAATACCACTCAGTGAACCAGTAATATAAGCGGGCTGGTGAGAGAATGCGTGTACCCTGTAAAATATTTAAAGCAATGTGTTCCACAGCTGTTAACCCGGGTGCACTTTGTGGAGACACACTGTGTGTATGGCAGAGGGTGCATGTGCGCTATTATATGCATATTTTAGATGTTCCCAAGTCCGTTCTGAAGGTCAGCGATGACGGAAGCGATCATGATGACAGTGGTTATAACAATGATGAGGATGTTTGTGTGACGTGATCTTGATTGCTTGTTTATTGATAATAAAAAAAAAGTATGGTTCCAAAACTAAATCAAAATCTAGGGAGTATTAAGCCAAAAAAGTAAATTTCTGAATAATTATCAGGCAAAATGTATATTTAGTCCTTCTCCGGCAGTTATAAGTCCTCTAAAAACTCATTTGTGTACCTCCAAATTATAACCTCTTGAGCCTTTTAAAATTGCTCGGGGTGTAAAGGCTGATTCTTACTCGGCGCGACCTCGCTCATACTAGCTGGTCGCAAATGGCGCAAACGGTCACGTGTCCCAAAATTCCGCCACGCCCCCCGTCGCAAGCTTGAAAATCCTCGCGCGGCGCAAGGGCGCGCACACAACTTTTTTTCTGACTACGCGCGCGCTCCACCGGAAACAGCTGACCAAGAAAAAGAAAAAATGAACACTTCAGAGACCGCGGTGACCGAGAGGGTGCGCCTCTACAAACATCTGTACGACACGTCTATGAAGTTACACTGGGACAAAGTTTGACAAAGTTCGTCTTGTTGCAAAGGACGAACATTCCACCTTCTCTTCTGTTTTTGCCGCAGCCGCTTAGCTCTGAGATACATATACAGTTCTACACCCAGAGTAAATTCATTCCGCATCAGATGTGCCAGCCTCTGCTGACGTGACACCACAGGTGGCATTGTGTATGCTTTCTTCGTATGCTTTTCAGCTTGTTTCCTCAACAGTGACGCTCGCTGGTCTGGAGAGAACTGCAAATGTGACGCATTCTCGGCGCAAACTGCGCTTATGAACTGAAGGAACTGTGAAGGGGCTGGCGCTTTCGATGACGTCATTAATGGTTCTCGAGCCAGAACAGTTGCGCGTTTGCGCCGAGTATGAATCAGGCTTTACTCTCCGTCTTCCTTATTCAGTGAAACGGGATCTATGAATATGCTAATCAGACTCCACCCACATCTCCACCCGCCTGCAGTTGACACCACACAATTTCCTCCCTATATCAGCCAAGCAGTGACCTTTGAATTCCCAGGCCAGAAGGGATATCATACATCCAGCATGTTATTCAGACCAGATTAGGAAAATACAAGTTATCAAGTTATAAAAAACTATTATAACCTATTTCTTTTTTTGAGAACTTGAGGAACTTGAAAACAACAGTACACAAAACGTTCATCAAAATCTAAATCATCAGAATTTGAATAGAATTTCAGTGATCAAACTTCAAAGTGTAGAAAGTCAATACCAGCAGGTACACAAGTTTGGAACTTATTTAAATCTAAGAGAAAATTCAAATATATCAAAGACTCACTTCTTCATAATTTAACTTTACAGTTGTTGAATTTTAGTCATTATGAAGCACAAATAAACCCTAAAGGCACTTTTTCTGACCACAGGGGCAAATAAAACCGATGCCTGAAATGTACACAGTCATTTCCACTGTGAGATTGAGGGACATAAACCCAGAAATAGATTTTTTAAAAAGACAACAACACACCAATAAATGAAAGGGGGAAGTGTCCATGTGAACACTACAGGCCAGCTACTCCTGGACACACAAGATCAATTCAGTTACAAGATGTTTACAAAAAGACGGATCTCAGTTCAGAGAATCAAAAATAAAGCAAAACTGACATGGTAGTATTCACCATCATAATCAAATTAGATACGTAGGTAATAGAACGGGCACCTTTTCTGAATGCCTTAATTAGTCAACCTTCTCAGGCTGAAACTGTGAGAAATCGAATTTGCTCCAGAATAAACGTTTGAAAGCAGGACAGGCAGCAAAAGAACATAGAGACACTAACTGAAAGAGATGAGAGAGAGGGAGAGACAGCGCAGAAAAGGAATTCAGTCAGACGACTGTATTTCTCTGTATGGATGCATGTTTGTTTGGACATGATTATCTAACATCTAAATCCTCTGTAAAGTCAGAGGAGTATTTAACACAAGCCCATGTTCTGTCATCATGACAACTGTGCCTTCAACTAAAAAACAAACTATGCCAAAAGCCTGTTTTATATCAAACAGATAAGGAAGAGTAAAGAATGGAGGAGTGCTAAGAAGTAACACTTCCTAAAGAAATGTAAGGATTGTTTCTATCTAATGACAATATAGATGAGAAAATGCAAAAATACTGCATTTGTGCTTCCTCGCGCACACGTCCCGCACCGTATGGGATGCATACGTATGAATAACAAGTTATCATAAAAAGCAATGGTTTCGGTTTCTCAAATTTTTACCATTTATATGCAGACTTGGTGTTTTTGTTATGACTCTTTCATTTTGTGCTGCTTAGTGGGGGTGAAATTTCAACATTCGTTTGAATATGAACACACCTCTTTCCTTTTCCATCTTCTCATTTACACACAACACAACAGAGCCTTGGATGTTCGTCCAGCCTACAAACTCCCTAAATGATGGGATCTGTGGGAGGTAAACCCATTTCACAAACACCCCAACTCAAACTCCACAAAGCTCAAAGGATCTATAACATACACCCTAGTTTCAGACACTTCAGGGCACTTTCAGATGTTTTTGTCCACATCCTGACTGGTCAGAGCATTTTTGACAACATGAGGAGAACGTATTCATATAAGCAAGTTGGTAATAATGTTATGACTGGTCAACATTTCTCCAGCCAGGTGTTCTTTTGTGTTCTGATCAGTTCTTGCTGCTGATGGTTTATGAGCCACCAGAGCACAAGAGCTACTGAGGTAAATATTGACCTGCTGGACCCTCAGGACAGCAGTTTGTCTATAAAATGCAGCTTATGCAGCCCAGGCTGGTTGGTAAAATGTAACAGAATGGAGTACTTTCTGTGCAATGAATGGCTATAATAGAGGCCAGCTTCAGCAGCCCGAGCACATTTTCAAATAACATATTGTATTGATTTCTCGAAATAAACAATGTAAATACAACCTAGACAGCAACTTTCATTTGTTTTCCATGCTAATTAACTTATCAAGGGTTGCAGGAGGACCAATTACATCTAATAGATGGAAAGAAGGAAAATGCATCCTGGAGAGGAGCCAGTCCTTCACAGAGACAAACAACCATGCACGCTCACCCCTACAGTCAGTTTAGAATCACCAATTAACCCAACATGCATGTTTTTGGACTGTGGGAGGAAGCCAAAGTACGTATAGAGAACTCCTGCAGTCACGGGGAGAACATCCAAAGTCCACAGCTGAGATTTGAGCCAGAAACCTTGTTGCCTTTGAAGCAACATTGCCTCCCACCACACCAGCATTCAGCACCTACAGATAACACTTATTAAGAAATCAATGTTGTTCCAACTTTTAATGCCATGTTAATGTTAAAATTGCTCTCAAAGATTGATTAACTATCAAGTGACAATCTTTGAAAGGCAAATGTATCAAATGGAGATAACAACCCCCCCATGGCATCCAATTATTTGGCTACTCATTTTTATTATGTTATCAAATGTAAAATAACTTAATCATTTCAGTTTTTGCCATTTCATTCAAGATTTACTTTGGTTCATCTGCATTATGTTCTAACTTTCTAAAAGTTGACTCTGTCTTTAGATATTTTGCTAACACATGCAGGCTATGTAAAGAGCGCCCTCATGATCCTGAGACCAGGGAGAAGGAGTCTTGGCTTCTGGGGCTTGGCCAGATTCAGCCCAAAGAAGCTCTAGGTCCGTTGTTGTGGCGACCTTGACAAGCCAATCCCTGCGACACAAACTGGTTCTTGAGATATGGAATGTCACGTTGCAGGCTGGAAAAAAAGCCTAAACTGGTGTGTTAGGTGGAGCAGTACCAACTGCAGTAGATGTTGTTGTGCTCACCTTCACGCACAGCATGGGCTCTGGAACCAAACTCTTGGAGAAGGGCTGGACTCTCTCATACTTCGGTGTTACCCAAGGGGAGAGGTGTTGGGTGGTGGGGGAGACACACAACCCCCCAGCTGAGGTCAGTGAGCAAGGGGCCTGCAGTTCAAAATGTAGGAGGGACTGACTCATCACTCTGTTGTGTTTATGCAGCAAACAGCAGTTTGGATTACCTGGTCTTCTTGATGTCTGTGGGTGGTGTCCTGTCAGGCACACCGCTGGGAGATTCCACTGTTCTCCTGGGAGACTTCAATGGCCATATGAGCAATGACAAAGTAACCTGGAGGGACATGATTGGAAGGACAAGCGTCCGTGGTGTGAACCTGAGCAGAGTTTTGTTATTGGACTTCTGTGTGAGACTGAAGGGAAAATCATTTGATATCTTATAAAACAGTTTGGGTATGCTATATTTTCACCAATTACTCTTTCTTAAATATTTTGAGCGCTCTCTTGCTTCTCAAAAGTAGAGAAACAGTGACCTCTACCTGCATGTGCAGCGCTGTGTCACCTATGGGGAAACAATAGAATGTCAACATTTGATGGAGCTTTGAGGTTTGTGTGGACGTAAACCATTTTCATGGTGACTGACACTGATGAATAATGTGTAACAGAAACAAAAATCAGTTCACTGACAAAGTCAATTTATGCATTTTAGCAATGTTTGCATCAGCAGTGTTGATGCAAACATCCACAGATGAATGAATGAGCCGCACAGATGAATGTTGTTTTTAAAGAATTTTCTTCTCTTTAAAGTTTCACATGAAATATAACCGATATCAGCTTAAGAACTGGTATAAACAGACACTTCTTCGAAAAAATATGATTGTGTTTGCAAAACAGCTCGTGTCTGCAATAGATTAGTTTGGAAAATTCTTTATCAACCAGCAACATGTTGTTAAGATGAGGGCTGTTTATAGATCCACAAGCTTGGAGCATCGCATTCTTTCACAGTTGACTATAATGAGCTGCAGTAGTGGTACGGCATCACTCTGAGGATACCATTACAGCACTGACAGTTTCACTTAAGCAAACTCTTCAGTTCAACTTTTGGCTGCTGTAATGTGAGTTCAAACTGGTGACTGTCAAGTCCAACGCTGTTTGACTTGGCTGTTAAACTCAGTCTTAAACTGCACAGTAATTGGAACAAAAAATTCCACTTCTGTGTTGCTAAAATCAGCAACCATATTCACAAATATTCCACTCTTGTGTTATTGTTGCACCGAATCCTCAACAATTACATTCAGTGCTCTGTTTAAAAATGTCCTATTGGCATGAAAATACATTACTACACCTGGTTCTGTGTTTAAATCTCAGCCTTTTCACAGACAGTTCCAGTCTAATGAAAAAAAATCATCATTAAAACCCATGAATGTGTTAAATCATTTTGCTAAATGCCACTGCTACCTCCTTGCTGCAAGTCATATACACCCCAAATATCCCATTTAGACTGTAACGAAGCTCTGTCTGTAGAGATGAGCCCACATCAACCAGCCCTCTTTTACTACCCTTTCACAGAAACAGAGCCAAATGATACCCTGGCATTGCCATCATCACACAAAAATAGATTATGGGTTATTTACTTTTAAAATCCTGCTCCAGCACTTCCAGATAATGTAACAACTCATCTGTTTTCCCTAAAATCGTACAAGTTAAAGTTTTTCCCATGAAAACACCTCACATTGCTTTAATACAACTTGGTGCATGAGTCTCCAATTCATCCCTCATCCAGTTAGTGGGAATCTATGAATTTGCTAATGACTTATTCCCTCATCTCAGCCTCTCAGCCTTTCTTCAAAGTATCCTACTATTCTGCAAATCTCACTTTGCTACGCTTGTATTGTGAAGAAAAAAAAGCAATAAAATAATGACAGGACTGCTAACTCTTAGTCCCTGAGCCCTACAATCATGGGCTTTTCACTTAAGATGCAGCAACTGCTTGCACTTGGGTCATTGCCAGCATTGTCAGTAACATCCTTGAGAGGGTCTGCCCTGGACTCATCACTCCAGAGATGGCTATGGGAAAAGTCGCATACAGTGCGTGTCCGCCACATCAGACAAAGCCTGTTCCTCCATATACTTTGTGAACCTTGCGCCACAGACATATGAGGAAATAGCACATACACCCTGGACATACAACCAGTTTGCCACCGGGCAGTTGGGAATGTTGGTCATGACTTTTTGCCCTGGTGGTGTGAATAGTGAACAATATTGGGACTGGGAGAAAACACGTTAGAAAAAAAATTTTCCGCAGTGCAGATATCCATAGTGTCTTTCAGTTAAATGGCTTGGATAGTGTCAGTGTTCATAATAAGTTTAGTGGCAAGCCCAGTTGTTCTTTTAGTCAAATTCAAGAGCTGGGTTTGGTGAGGAGTCGCTACCCTGCACAAGAGCTTTTTCTCCATGGGGAAGTCACTGCTCTGCCCTGCTTTGACCCAGTCAGCCAGAACCGGTGGACTATCTAACCTAATGCCTTGCAAGAAAACACATAACAAAGGAATAGACTTATCTGTCTTTTCCATGCCTGCTCATACTCATGGTGTTTCACAGATAAATGGTTGGAACCACATTGCACAATATAATTAGTTGGGTTGCGAAACCCAGCTATTCATTTGGGTCACATTTGTGACCCATAAATATACCTGTGTCCACTCTGGGGATAATATTGGACACTAAAATATCCAAAACTGACTAAAACTGACTCCACTCCTGTAGCTTTACATCTTTGGATGAAGATTTAAAGAGTAGCAGAATCTAATTTCATGCTATCGCAGCTACAAAGAGAACATGTCACATCTGCCAATTTAGCCACCATAAAAAAACAAACCCACTTGATTCTCCACTTTCATTTTGCTGGCTTTTCTAATAGCTTGCCAGAGCCACGTCTAACTTATACAGCCCCCACTCCACAAACAGTCGGATTGGTTGCTGCTGGTTCCTCCAAACAGTCCATATAGCGTATTCGGGCTGTCTGCCCTCACCTTTCTTAGACTGAGGGCATAGAACTGATGGCTGATTTTGCTTGTGATATGTGCTGTGACACTGTGGGAAAAGTTGATTTGATGAGGTGTTTTGTTGTCGAAGAGACTGTCTGCCTGATCAGGTAAGTGATATGCAATAGATGTCACAAAATATTTTCCTTGCCCTATACAGTCTATCCACATTAGCAGAGCTTTAACTACACGATTGCTGTGAGTAGTGTAACATTAGAATAGAATAGAAATAGAAATAGAAAAATACTTTATTCATCCCCCAATGGGGGAAATTCAAATTAGTCAAGTAGCTCAAAAAAATTATAAATATTTACAATGATTGTATATTAACAACAACAATAATAATACCACTTCTAGTAAAAAATACTACTACTAACTAATAATAATGATGAATTACAGGAAGGTTTTCCACTTACTGCGATAAAGGTCTCAGACTTAAACTCTAACATGGTGCCGTGAAATAAGGTCTATAACAATGTCATTTCTGTAAAGTGAGGTTTGATTGTGGCAGCGATTCACTGCTTTCAGTTCACTTCCATATACTGTGCACAAATTACTGGCGAAAAGTCAAGATGGACTTTGCACTGATGTGAACCTTTTTGTGTCACCGTGAATGTCTCAGTTATTACAATCCATTTATAAATATCCTTTTACAGCTGTGACTTTACAGCATGTTTCATGAAGGTGAGTCCATCCAACATCCTGCCAAGTATCTAAAATAAAGCATCCAAAATCATCTGAGAGTAGATGTTCTGTAACCGTTTAATTAATCTATGAGACACAAAAGGGTTGAGGTGGATGTTTTGGCCTCTGTCATCTCCCCCTTGTTTTGTGAAACACCCTCTAATTTGGAGATGAAGGCCACTGCTGAGATGATTAGATGGATAATTAAACAATGATAGCTGTGGAGCTTGTGTGATAGTGCTTTTTCATTCAGAGTCATCTATCATAGCTGTAGCACAAAGCCTAAACCTTGGGGACATTTTTACATCCAGGCTGACTGTTTACTTAGGAAATGATTTAAAGCAATACAATGTAACTTCTCAAAAAGCCCATTATGGAGCTCCCCCTACAGGCTTGGAGGTAATGTACGGTTACACTGTCGTAAATACAACACCCTTTCGCTTTCACGTTTCACGTTTGTTGACGAACCGGCGAGGAGTCAGAAGGTGCAAGCTATGTCGACCGAGAAGGTAAGAGTAATCAAATGTACCTGGGAGCGTGAGAGGGGTCTATTTGTTTTTGCGGTAGGTGTGTCAGAAAGCAAGTCGAAGTACTTCCACTCAGCTCCCGGGCCGGTCCAGCAAAGTTACATAGCGCAGTTTTTCCAACTCAGACCCCCGAAGGGCATAGGAGACAGGCCAATCGTAATATTAAAACTCATTCTAGCCGCACAATTTTTTTCAAGCTGTTATTTTAAGGTAGAAATGTTACACAGTATTGCTCTAATTTGGACAAATAGTATCAATGCAAAAATGTACGTCAGTGTTTTTCTCATTCCTAATCTAAAAGTCTGACTGTCATTTATGAATTTAATTTCCAAAACAAACTGAAAAAGGACTTTTTTGCATGAAAAAATATTAGGCTGGAAATAGAGTATATTCTGAAACAATGCTTTGTGTTAAAGGGGACATAATTTCCATTGGATAGCTGTGGAATTTCTTTAAATATAAGGTATTTATGCTAGAAAAGAAACAATTTGTGACCTATTTCTATTTTGCAGATGGAAAACATGTTCATCTTGCTTATTTAAAACGTTCTGTCACTGAACAAAAGAGTTTCTTAAATCTTTTTTTTATTTATATCCTCAAATAGTTTCCACATCAACAGATTGACAGACCTTGTGCTGGGCAAATAAACCATTTCCTGAAAGAGGACTTATTCATCATGTATCATACTTTACTCGGAGAACTAAAAGTTTCAAACAAAAACAACCATTTTTTTTTTAATGTTTTGGAAACGAGGCTGATCCTTCAAATTAATGACAAGTAAAATGCAGTATTTTTGCTTTAATTCTATATTTCATCATACTCTATATGATTTCAAAGTTTGATATAATGATTTTCTGTATATTAGCTTTCTCTTGCAGATTTGTCATTTTAGCTATTCTCCTGTACGCATTCTGTTTTATTTCATGTTTTACAGTGTCTATGCTCAACTAAAAACAATTAACCGCATCACTGATTTTGATTAATTAAATGTTTTCAGTCTAATATGTTTGTTTTTGATCTTCATGTGCATTCATGGCTGAATGACAATTATCTTTATTTAAAGTACAAGTTCAAATCCAAATGTTTTCAAGACAAGTTTGAATTTGACAGTCATTGCATTTTAATCGTTCACAATAACCTTTTGCACATCACTTGATTTTGAAAACTAATAAAATTAAATTTCCATACTATTGTTAAAACACCCCATCCAAAATGCATTCAGCTATTAAAATCTGTCCAACACTTGTGTAGTTCATAAATATCCCTGACATCTAATGTTTGTGACATCTGCTATGTTGACAAATTTCCTGTCAGATGATAGAAATGAAACAAAAATCTATTGACCTGGAAAGGCAAGTTTTCTAGACAAGGCTGGATTTAATCTGACAAAGCTGAGCCACACTTACCACACCAGACCAACATGGTGGCAGTCTTTACAGAGTTTAAACACCAGAAGACCACAAAGACCAGATTTGACATGTCAATGCCAGCAATATCATCACAATCAGCATTGATGGCAGCAAATAGAAAATAGGTCTTGAAGCTGATAGTCATGTATCAGCCGACTTTAACCACATGCTTGTAAATTCTAAATCCTAAATTCAAGCAACAATTCAGTCTTAAATAATAAATATAATATGTTAATCTTTTGTTAAATATGTTAAAGGTCAATCTTTTTGTGCCATTATGTCTTACCTGTTTTCATGCTTCTCAGCAGACTCAGCTTTAATGAGCGAGCTCCAGTATAAAACAAGTATTCTACCTCACACAACACTATTATTTTCAGAGGCACAAAGATGGAAAGGGTTTTCATTCAGTTAAAGACTAAAGGTTGAGCAGAAGCAAATGTTGTTCAGTGGCACAGCAACAATTTAAAAATGGATGTGTGGTAACAGTTCTTCGTCTGGTGGGTAGAAAGATGTCCATCTTTATGCCGTGAATCGACACTAAAAATTACAGCTCTTCCATAAAAAGCTTAGTTATTCATTATGCTGTTGGACATTTATTTATCCATTTATCTATTTATTTACGACTAAAAGACTTCCAAATGAGGCAGTCGGTGGCATAGTGGGTTAAGCAGCCGCCCCATGTACAGAGGCTGCAGTCCTCGCTGCAGCTGGTCCCGGTTCGAGTCCCGCATTGAGAGGTCCTTTGCTGCATGTCTTCCCCCTCTATCTGCCCCCTGCTTCCTGTCTCTCTCCTGCTGTCCTATCATTAAAGGCATAAAAAGCCCCAAAAAATTATTTAAAAAAAAGACTTCCGAATAAAGATCTGTTAAACGTTCTACAATTTCCATGTTCCTCTGTTTTCTGCCCACTCTTTAGGGTTAAAAATGGGATTCATTCTGCCCAGACTGTGGATGTGCACAGCTCGAAGTAAACAGATTCAATTCATTTTCAGTACTTTAGCAGTTGATTCTCTTCCAATTAAACCTTTTTTTTTGTTTGTTTTTTGGACATACAGTTTAAAAATAAAGAATGTTCCTAGATAAAAACCCTTTGAGGCTCTATGTGTATGCCCTTTTGTATTTATTGCCTAAAAAAATAATTTAAAAAAATCCATTTATCTGTTTGTTGTGTTGCATTATTGTTCATGTTTGATGGCTGTTTTATACTGCTGCCTGTGCAACAAATTGCCTCTAGGGGATAATGAAGTTTTCCTTGATGCCTCGTCTTGTAAAGTTATTGATGGAATGATGTGAATCAACCTATCTGTGTCAATACAAACAAAACATTAAAGGCTTCGTTAAAACAGGAAATTTGCTGGGGTTATTGGCTGTATTGGATTGCTGTATAAGCTGCATGAGTGCACAATGAAAAAACAGTTATGGGTTCTACAAGAAGATCAGACGTTTTTCAACACAACAAATCTGTCATTAAATTGCTGAACTGTTAGCAACTGCGTTGCCTTTTTTGTAAAATAAAATATTCTTGTAAAAGTGGAATTATTGATTTTTTTTGGCTCCATACTGCTTGAGTTGTGGGTTTTAGCTGCCTGTGTTATAATTGAATTGAATAATTCTGAAACAGCCAGCACCTTCATGCAACTCAACTCCCTCAGTCCAGCTGAAACATTTTTTATTGATGTCAATTCCATGTTTTCTCTTAATCAAGTGGCGATCATTCAGGTTCAAAGAAGAAGAGTGGAAGGGGAAGAACCCTTTACATATGGACAGCATTGTTAGCTCTGATTTTAACCCATCTGTAAGTGATGAACACTTACAAGAAATGAGCAATTAAACACGTGCAAGAGGTGGTGAGTAGAGCAGTGGAGGCCTTGCTCAGGGGCACTTCAGATGTGTATAGTGCAACAGCAGAGTGTTGGGGATTTTTTTTTCTACATTTCTGATAAACAAATGGGTGAGTTTTCAGTCCCAACCTGCTCCTCTAAGGTTTTAGACATTACCCATCTATGTGAGCTTTAAATAGAACAAAAAGACTAGAGTTGAAATTATGTCAAATCTTTTATTTTACCAAGCAAGTAATTAAAAATTGGTTATGATGTGTTTTGGCTTGCTGGAGTGCATTTTCATCATTTATACACTAGATGGTGCTGAAGACCAGCTGCTGTACTTATACAGCACCTGTGGATGCTGCTGTACACATAGCTGCACATTGAGATCAGGATGAGTCACTCCAAAGATACGGACCGGCATGCAGACTTTGAAAAAGCATGGCTAACGTTTATGTTATGTAATAGCCATGGGCTCTGTCTCAAACATGCTCTTAGAAATCAAAGACAAGACACCCAGTTCGATGAGATAGCTTAGATGGAAGAATGCTCACTGCAACACATGCTTTATTATATACACAGTGAATAGTAAGATTGTCCTTCACAGAAAGAAGACTTAATCCCCCTCTGGCATTGAATTGCAATGTTAAGGATTTTTGTTGTAAGGAAAAGAATTTTAATATCGTTACAGAACATTCAAGAAATGTCTTAAAACAATTGATTTGCATGCAATGTGGTTTATCAAAGGAGTTTGGATGTGTATTTTGTACATGTTGTGTACTGGAAGATTTTGGTGAATTTAAATGAAACAACAAACTCCTTGATTATTTATCAAAACATTCACTGTTGAACTGAAGGCTAAATGTCAAGGTTGGACTGTATATTCAACATATTGAATTAAAAAAAACAACTGTCTTTAAAATTTTAATGAAGACTCTAAAATACTTTCAACATCGGAAGTAAACACAGATGGAACATTTACAGCTTGTAAAAGCGTTTACTAAACACATGATAGATCGTCAGTAGAAAAACAGCATGATAGATTTCCATTGTGGACCAACAGTATGGTCAAACTGCTGATTGTAAGAAGAACATGCTTCAGGAGGATGTCAAACACTTCTAAAGTGAGAGCACACGATCCTCTGACTAACAGGAAAAGGAAGACTTAATCAGCAACACAAGAAAACCATTTACGCACCGAGGGAGGGCAACAACACGGACGATGGTGAAACAAGGGCAAGATGAACAAACCCAAAAACTTTTAGGTTTTGTTTGTTCACTGAAGGTTCCTTTTGTCTTTTCTTTTCTTTTTTTTTTCTGTGCTTAGACCCAGGTAGCTAAAGGTCATCTACTTTCAATTTAATTTGTAGAATATAATCAAAGCTTCACAAATGTATTTTCTGGGCCCTAAAAGATAAAAAGAAAAAAGATACAAGGTGAACACCAGTGAGCCTCTCAGCTACAGGCTGTAGAGGATGTCGATGAGGGGAGCCTATATCTGGCCTTGCTTTCCTTATAACATGTGTTCTTCTAAGAATTATATGTTCTTACTTGACTCAAAAACCAAATGTTCAGATGTCAAGACATCCAGGATCCCCTACATTTTCAGGTCTTGAAAACATTCATGATGAGCCATATG